>NW_024386892.1:4008252-4608252 GCF_900408965.1 Simochromis diagramma
TGCTAAAAGGAACAGATGGAGAACATTACGCTGAGCTACAAAACAAGAAAACACACACACACATACATGTATATTAGAACATGTAGAGACATAAAGGCCCCAGAGGACCTGAACTCAATACTCAGAACAGAACGAGAGGATTAAGATCCCTGTGTTTGTTTTCAGGAATGATCGATGGAGGGGAGGGCAGCAAATCTGTCACAACCACTCGTCTCTCTTTATTTTTTTGGCCTAACTCTTCTGTTCTCTTTGTTCCACGGCTTTCCTGGGTTTGCTTTCCTTCTTTGATGTTTTAGAAGAAACAAAGTGTGAGGATTTAAAACAGAAGGAAGAAGGAAAGCAGCCGGGAGTGGACGGACAGATGAGAGAGGAGAAATACGAGCAGCAGGATGAATATTTAATGGTGTCTGCAGAGGAGAAGCCCAAACACACACACACACACACACACACACACACAGAAGAATTAAAACTATAAGCGCACACTGGCAGACGGACGCTGCACCTTCACAGGTTGCAGATTCAGAATTCGTGTGGCCCATTTTCTAAGAAAGTTTCTACGAGTGCATCTAAACCAGCTGCCCCTCCCATAACCATCACGTCCTCATGATGGATTCCTGCTTCACGGTCTTGGACTGCAGCTGGTGGTGTTTGGGGCATTGAACCAGCTCTCCACCTGCTGCAGGGTCTGGTTAGCGTGGCCTTCCACCTCTCACCACCTCCAGGCCAGAAGGACTTCCATCAGCAGCTGGAGCCTGAGACTGTGACACTGGAAGAAACCTATCAGAGAAGCTAGACCAACCAGCCCAATGAGCCGGCCTGCAGAGCAAACAGGCAGAGCACAGGACAGCTGGTTAGGACTGCCATCACCAGCTGCATCATAGCAAGGACCGCCTCAACAGCAACCCGACCAGCAGCAGGCACAAAGATGGCAGAACTGCAGTGAGAGCATCACCCATTCGTTCTGAACTTCGACGCGTCAACGTCAGCATTTTAGATGCCGCCATGTTGTTTTGATATAGATGAAAGGGCGGAGCTTTAGCCAATAAGCTAAAGCTTCTATGCTCGGTTAGCAACAGCATCCACACCGATCTGCACTAATTAATGCGACATGAAAAACGATTTAAATACCAAGAAAACTGGAGCTGAGTTAGTACAGTGACCTCACAGCAGCCATGTTATTGGTCAGATTAATCATTAAAAAATGCAGCACAGACACGGCGCACAACTTCCACCTCACCGCTTTCTGTTTGGGGCAACAGTTAGACACAGAAACACACTCAGATACTCTTTGCGCTGACATAATGCCCAACCCTGACCCCTGACCCTAACCCAACTGTAACCCTGACACTAAAACCACATTTTGAGTCTCAAACTTATGGGAACCAAAAGCCTGGTCCCCATAAGTAAACTTTCAATTTTTGGTCCCCACAAAGATATGAATACACACACACACACACACACACACACACACACACCACACACACACACACACACAACACACACACACACACAAAATCGGGATCTGGATGTGCTAACCACAGAAAATAGCAGCTTAGTGTCATTGGTTCCGGCAACCAGTAAACTGACACACACACACACACACACACAGTGGTCGTGGTGTCAGTTCAGCTCTTATGTGGTGCAGATGTAAACTAAAAGCTTCTATCGAACGCCTCAACTGCTGCGGTGAGGAGGAGGATCCTCGGGGACGAGGAAGAAGATGAGGAGGAGGAAGAGGAGACGGCCGGGACACGGGAGGAGGAGGAGGTGCACTGCTGACCACTGAGGAGGAAACTTTAAACTGGAGAAGGCAACACACACACACACACACACACACACACACACAAACGCATGATCACAACACTGCCTATAATATCAGCACGCAAACACTAAATACACACGTGCTGATCAATACACACACACACACACACACACACACACACACACACACACACACACACACACAGTCTTCATCAGCTTAATGTGAGGAAATAAGCTGGAAATCAATCAAATGAATAAGACTGGGAACCATCGTGTCCATACGATCATATTTACTTATTTAATTGGTCAAACAGAAAACACGGACACGCCCTCGTCATCTTCGGCAGATCTTCGTCGATATGAAACCAGAGCGACGCCGCTCTCAGTCAGACTCTCGTGTCTCCACGTGGGAGTTCAGAGGCAGCTGGCTCTGATATGTTAAACCACACAGCCCCCCCCCCCCTCGCTCTGACCCCGCAGCCCCCTCCTCGGGCACTGCTGATGAGGATAATCAATAAAACACGATGAAGATAAGCAGCAGGTCTGTGTTAAGGCTGCCTCTGCTGACTTGGATCTGCATTTAGGAGGAATTTCAGAGCCAAAGGACCATCTTCATGACAGATCAGGTAACCCCCCCCCCCCCACCCGAGACACTGTGATAGGTTTATTAAATGCACACAAAACCTGACCTTCATTCAAAACGAAAAAAGGCTGAATTTTTGTGCTTTTCAATCATTCTCCAGTATTTCTGAGTCCTTGTGATTCCACAAAGTGCTGCAAACACTCACATGGAACTTTCAGGACAGAAAACTGCAACCAAATCCGTTTTTCTCCAAAATCTGTTTATTACTGACGGGGTGGAGCTCTGGTATGGTGGGAATCTGTGGTAGTCTCAAGAAAGAGCTTCATGTCTCAGGAACAGAAGCGAGCGTTGTTACCCTGCATGTTGGTTCTGTTTCTGATTCCCTCTACGTTTGTCTCCAACCGTGTGGGACGGACGGCCTGCTCAAAACAGGCGACGCACATTAATCCTCCATGTTTGGTTCAGGCCGGCCCACACGTTTAAGGCGGGCATGGAGCACATACAGTCGACATCACTCACTGTCCCTGCTTAAAATTCCTGCAGTCTGAACCCCCAACAAGCCGTCGTTAGAATGAAGTGACTGCAGTTTGCAGCAGGCTGTGCCTTTAAAGGTGGGACCCCCTGGGAGCACATTCACAGACATCAGTGTGTTTAGGAGGATCGAGTCATAGGAAGAGCCAGGAGCACATGTGGTGGCTGTTTGGGGAGCAAGAGGAGTGGATCCCTCTCTCACACACACACACACACACACACCACACCCCACACACAGCTACAGCAAATGTGTGTGTGTTGGCTGTACTGAAGGCCCCGTGGGACAAAACTGCTTCACCAGCTGTGTTCTGACACACAGGAACACTGAGGGCTGGGGAACAGCACACACACACACACACACACACACACACACACAGATCACATGTGTGCACTCAACCGTGTCGGATGAGGAAACAAACAACTCATGATATGCACACAACACTGCAACAGCCGAAAACACGACCTGAAATATTCCAACTCCTAAAGTCAGTGCATGAAACCGTCTTTTCTACTCGAATTTAAAACAAAACTCCAGGAAACATCAGATTCTTTTTATCATCTGTCTCAGACTGAAACACGACGAACAAATCAAACTAAGGTCTGCACATCACAAACCCCCCA
This sequence comes from Simochromis diagramma, assembly GCF_900408965.1. Lineage (NCBI taxonomy): Eukaryota > Metazoa > Chordata > Actinopteri > Cichliformes > Cichlidae > Simochromis > Simochromis diagramma. Next base: position 4,011,749 of record NW_024386892.1, read on the forward strand.
CAGAGGGCAGGTCTTCTATTCTGAAATCGCACACCTATCCTTCATTGTCTTAATGTGAGAAAGTCCAACACACACACACACACACACACAGGCTCAGTCTTCAACTCTCCCGAGGACGGAGGAGCAGGACGTGTGTTTATTCGTCTGTTGAAGACACTTGACCTGGTTTGTCTGAGCTGCTCTGGGCCGAAAAACAGCAGCGGAGACACACACACACACACACACAATCAAAATATTTAAACTATATATTGAACCTGGCATTAATGTGGGTTGTATGATTTTAGAAATGTTAATTCAGTGAAATATTCAGCTGCTCAGCCGCCACACAGGATCTAACCTGCACATCTGCACTGACCGTACGGGTGAAGATCTCAGGCAGGGTACGAACCACCACCACCACCACCACCCTAACGCTTTTAAAGACAGCAGTTATTTTAAATAAATCCACAAGTATGGTCTGCCATCAGAAACCATTTCTGGGTCCAAACACTCGACCGGTGCCATCAAATGATCAGCGCACAAAAAACAAAGCAAAAACAGAGCTCAAAGTCGTGCTGATGACAGCCTGGAGAGGCCGAGGATGACATATGACACATGACATCTGTGCTCTGAAATAAATAAATAAATAAAGGTCAAAGAACTGAATTAAGAGACGAGAGGCTCGTCCCACCCAGGAGCTGCTGCAGGGAATAAAGTTTATTCAGTCTGGAAGCCTCGAAGCAAACACATGCAACATGCAATTAGGTCCAACTCTGTGAAAGGAGGAGGAAAACATGAAGAGCCTCTGAAAGATGGAGCAGCCATGAGCTGGGAGGAGGGAGGAGGGTGGGGTCAGGGGGTTGAGACAGGCAGGAGAGAGAAGGAGGTGAGTTCAGGTAAGTGCTGAGAGGTGTGTGTTTGTCAGGGAAACAGAGGGGGAGACGGGATCTGTGTGTGTGTGTGTGTGTGTGAGTGTGTGTGTGTGTGTGAGAGTGAGAGACAAAAAGCTGATGTCTTCATTTTGTAGAAAGCTGAAAAACGATCCAGTGGTCCACTGCACAATTTGATATGGACACACACACACACACACACACACACACACACACACACAGATCTGAAGAATCATCATCAGATTAAGTTTCAGCAACACTGGCTGCTTAAACAGCGTGTGCACACACACACAGACACAGACACACACACACAGTCTGAGCTCTCACATTTAAAGAGCTTTTTGTAGTTTCCCTCTGCAGTGCTCGACTAAAACTTTCACCAGCAGGGGGCAGAGTTTCACCAGCGTGGTGACATGTTTCGTGTGCGGCAGGTTTCGCTTTTTCACTTTTATATAAGCCCACATGTCCCACAGAGCTGTAAAGAACACCTTCCTCATTAACACTGATATGAAGATTACAGCACTGCGCCACCTTGTGGTATAAAATGGTACTGATTACAATGGTGCAGCGTGGTTCGACTTCTTCTGTGTCATAGCGATGGTTTCGTCCAACGCCGTTGATGCCTGTGGTTGTTTGCATTGAACCGTTTTTAAACCTATGAATTTACCTTTTTAAGCATCGTTGACGGAGCCTGCGTTAACCTGAACATTCACATCGTTGCTTTGTCCAGATTTCAGCTAATAAATAATCAGATTCATCATATTAGGCAATCTCAGTCGGCTCGCTCGTGATGTAAGACTGAAGTTTCATTTATTCAAGACAGGCACGTGTTTACAGGTAACTACAGAGTGTGTTTTTATGTCTTCAAATATATTTTTTCATTAATTTGGTTTATTTGATGTATATTTTATCATTTGTAGGATCACTTTATAGTCTCTCTGTGTCGCAGTTACACACAACGTGAGGTTAGCACTGGCTTTCTTTTTGCTTTCACAATGACAATAAGGTAACAAATGAAACGCCACCCGTAACGTTTCCCTGATTTAGCTTTAAATACCTGCTCCTCTCCAACATTTAAACCAGGTTCCTCCTGTCTGCAGTGACGTCATTGCTGCTTCTTACAGTTATGCAGACCACCCTGACATGCCTTCATCTGGATACAAGTGCTGTGCAAAAGGCCTGAACCACCCTCATTTCTTCCTTTTTTGCGTAGATGTGTTGTTAGGTTGGGATAAAGTAAGATTAGGCTGAGATTAGGGTAAAAGTTCAGGAAACTGACTGTAGAGAACATGCCATCCTCTGATGGCTGTAAATCTATGGTGTGTATTTAAACGTCAGCTAAGCCGTTAGTCATGAGCTAAAGAGTGTCTGCAAAGGGAGGTCAGCGGGGACACGTCTGCGTGTGTGGGGGGAGTCACATATATGTGGCTTATGCTTCATTTAAATGAAGGCTGCCTCTGCACCACAGGTGCTGGATGTACACATTTTATTTCAAAGGCACCAGAAAACACCAGCAGCTGCAGTGAAGTACGAGCAAATTAAGTTAAACTACATAAAAATGTCCAATAAGTCGCCTGTAAATGAGGCATTAAATTTGTCTCCAAGAATGACATCATTGAGAATGTTGGCATGATTTAACTGAGCTGGTCGGCTCCTGTGATGCTGCTGTGATGCTGCTGTGGGCCTGAGCACACAGCAGCATCACAGCAGCATCACATCAGCATCACAGCAACATCACAGCAACATCACAGCAGCATCACAGCAGCATCACAGCAGCATCACAGCAGCATCACAGCAGCATCACAGCAGCATCACAGCAACATCACAGCAGCATCACAGCAGCATCACAGCAGCATCACAGCAGCATCACAGCAGCATCACAGCAACATCACAGCAGCATCACAGCAACATCACAGCAACATCACAGCAACATCACAGCTCTGTGTCCAGTTCTGAAAATCACAGCAAATCTTTTTTTGCACACATGAAATCAAAATTTTTAAAAAATGAGTGTGTAGGTGTGAACCTGTGAGGGTCTGTGCATCCACGCCTCATACGTGTGTGTGTGTGTGTGTGTGTGTGTGTGTGTGTGTATTGGCCTCAAACTAATGAGGTGGAAGATAAACAGTGAACGTTCCACATCATCAGGGTCATTAGCCAACAGCTAAGGACAGGAGGAGATCTCATTGGATCTGACACACACACACACACACACACACACACACACACACACACACACACAGCTGATAACTAATTGACATAAATAAATCAGAATAGTTTGACAAAAATGAAACAAAATTGCTCAATGAGCTGAAAATGAAAGACAACAATATGAAATCTTTAAACCTTCCTGTCTCAAATCATCGCTCAACGTCATCTCCACCCGCTCCACCCTCCCCTGCACTCATGATGATGAAAGAATGAGGAAGAACACATTCTCTCAGATAACAGAGTTTTTAGGAGGAAGGATTTTCCAGTGGCTCCATCTGAGAAGTTCAGAGAAGCTATTCTTCTAAAAACGCCGGCCAGGGTGGAGATTTCCGAAAACTCAGTTTTTGCATTTATGTGTGGACGAGGAAAACGGAGAAAACGCAGCGTCAAAGGTGTGCGCCTTATTTGCCGTCACACTGTGCGCCAGGTTATTGTTTCGGTGAAATGAATTTCTACAATACTGTTACTGTTACTTGTACTCGCTGCAGTGTTTAAATGCTCACATAAACACACACAGTTACTGTCCCTCCACACATACGACTCGGTTCTGCTTCTATGCCCCATCTTTGTTTACTTTTTCCCACCGAGGCTTCTAGACTTCTGATTGGCCAACATTTCTACACGCTTAGGAATATATCGGCACCTGTTGCTTTGGCATGTTCCTAGCAGCGTTTTCCTTCATTTCTGTCTAAATACAATTAGGGAGTGTGTCTTTACATGCCAGAAAAAGGGGCGGAGCCTGGACTGGAATCATGAGCTGCACAAACGTTGCCCAACAAACACGAATGTACCGGACGCCACAGCGTGAGCGTCGCTGTCTTTTCCTCAAAGGGTGCATCCATAAACACAAGCACGTGTCGTACTTCCTCGTAACCTGGGTTAAAGTTGTGTTTGCTGCTGAGGTCGGAGGAGACTTCCTCGGTGCAGAGGACTGTCTGATAGCGTTGAGACCGGCCCGCTGTCCGCGCCCGTTGTTCTCCTCGGGCCCGAGTATCGACAGCGGTGTCGCCTTCCCCTGTTTGTTCGATACCTCTGTTCTCTGCTTCCTGTCTGTGCGACACCCGACGCCACCACCCCGTGTGTGTGCGTGTCTCAGTGTGTGCGTGTGTCTGATGCCGCAGTATTTGCAGGCAGAGCAGGGGATAAAGTTGCATGTTGTTCTTTTCATGGCAGCGTTTTTCAGAGCGATGGATCCCTGAGAGGATTTAATGTTGGTGGGCATACACGGGCCTCGCTGACCATAAACACGCCGCCTCACCCTGCGGCTGGAGGCAGACGGAGCATCAGCACAAACACTAAATAATCAAACCTGAGCTCGTAACACTCACACGAGTTTAAGCTGTGACAACCGATATTTCAGGCTTTTGGAAATGTTTCTCTCCTCGGCATCATTCCCACCGATCTATGAATCCACCAACCTGTGAGCAGACGTCTCCTTCCCATCTGCACAGCTCTGAGACTGATTTAAACCTGTCTCTTTCATATACAGCGAGCAGAGCTATGAGGTGGAACGGCTCTGCTGTGCTGCTGAGTTTGGAGAGGAAAAAATAAAGTGTGCCTGTCAATATGACAGATGTGTTCTCTGTGTTGTAGCACCGGAGGGCGAAAGCAGACGCTGTGAAGGACTCTGTTTCTTCAACGTGCCCTTTAAAGTGCAATATTTTGACTGAGGTGACCTCCCCGCCGCCGCCGCCTCAGACACACGCACACAGCAGCATCGGGATCAGCCTGACCCCCTGCGGCGAGACGATCCTGCCTGTGTTTGTGTCTGTGTGTGTGTCAATCTGTGTTTACGGTGTGTCGACAGGTATCTCTGCCGGTTAACATCCGAGACTCCGAGAGTGTGTGTGTGTGTGTGTGTGTGTGTGCTCACCCATGCTGTTGGTGGAGCTGCACCACATCAGCAGACAGCCGGTGCACAGCAGGTTGAGCACCCCGAACAGCAGGATCCTCCACGACTGCAAACGACAACAAACAAACAAGAAATCCGTCAGAGAGCGGCGGCTCAAGCTCCGGGTCACAAGCAGTCCTTTAATCAGCATCACATCGACGAGAGGCACGAGGGACTTTACTTCACTCATAGTGCTGAAGAAATGTTTTGAAGCTGTTTTGAAGCTTTTTACCGACTGGGATGGATCAGTGTGGTTAACCATATGAAGCAGAACAGATACAATCATTTTAAGTTTATTTGCACACGTGAGGTAAATGTTTTTCGAACATGCAATAATAACAAAAAGGTTCATAAGCGAGCAGGAACACCAGCACTCCTCAGACAGCTTTACATCCGGCGAGCAAGGAGCAACGTCAGCTGATCAGAGTCAGGCTTTGATCAGCTGACCCTCAGTAAACCAAACAAAACTCAGAGTGACACAAGAGTTTTTTTTAAATACATTTTTTGAGGCTTAATCACGTCTCAACCACTCACCACAGACAGCTCTCCTCTAACAGGCAATCAGAGCTCCAATCGGACTGGGAGCTGCTGGTTTTGGCTCTCGGACGGAGAGGGTGAGTTTCCCACCTGCAGTCCCGCCGCTCTGAGCTCGGTGAGATTTAAGTAAACGCTCTGAGTGAACGAGGCTTGGCCTGGTGGCAGGACACGCTCGCTGAGGTCTGAATCAGAAACACGAGCCCAGAGGAAGGTCACATTCAGAGCAGGAAACGGGCTCGGTGATGACAAAGAGCAGCTCTGCCCGTCAGGAACATCTGCAGGGCCGAGCCTCTTATTCCAAACAGAGAAATAAACGAAGCAGAACACCAAGCGTATACAGCGCTGAGCCACGCCTCATTTCTTTAGATTTTGCCTCTAAGGAGCCAGGCTGTCTTGTAATTCTTAAACAGGTCTTGAGAAATAGTTCTCCTGATTATCTGAAGGTATTTTTAAGTTGTTCTCTGGACATTGGCTGCTTTTTCACTCATTTTCAGTGCAGTCCATGTACTTGATCATTTTCACCGCAGTTTCATGTTTGTTAAACCACCTACGACTCATTCAAGCAGAAATAGCTTCAAACTCAAAGCATGAATCAGTGTTATGTCTACACACAACTGAGCACCTGTTACCAGCAGGTGTTTCCATTTCTTTAGTAGAATCTATGAAAAATGCCAAAATCTGACATAAAGTAGTATTTTTGCACCAACAAGGTGAAAAAAATTAGCTGAAAACTTGGCATATGGAGCACAAAAGAAGAATTTCTTCTTCTCCTTTTTATTTACAACAGATCAGAGATGACCTGGACCTTCAGCTGATCGTCTACTGTTGACTGAAGCCTCCTCAGAAATGTCTCGTGAAAGGGTGGCTGTCAGTATTTCCATGTATGTTTGCATGTTTCAATAAATTACTGCATCTATTACTGCAGCAACACATAAAGAAGGGCTGGGTCAAGACTTTTACACAGTACTATGCTTCTTAGCATTTAATGATACGCACCAGCAGACCCGTACGCAGCATTTATAAAGACATAAAATAGGCCCTAAAGCAGGCCCTTGTGGAACTCCATATGTCATGGTGGCTCAACTTTACCTGAGAAAGCTACACCAGTGTTAGCTTCTGTCCTCATGTGTGGTTTGTGTTGGTAACCAGTAACGAGGCGACATTAGTGATTACTGGATGTTATTCCCAACAGGAAACCTTTGTGATTTTTTAAGGGAACATCCAACTTGACTCAAAGAAAATCCTGCTATTAAACCAATGTCTTCCTTCTCTTACCCCAACCAATCACAGCAGATGGCCCCGCCCCTCCCTGAGCCTGGTTCTGCTGGAGGATTCTTCCTGTTAAAAGGGAGTTTTTCCTTCCCACAGTCGCCAAAATGCTTGCACATAGGGGTCATATACATTTTCTCTGTATGGTCTAGCTTACAGTATAAAGCACCTTGAGGCGACTGTTGTGATTTGGCGCTGTATAAATAAAACTGAATTGAGAAGATTTCACTTTTAACAACAGAACAGCTGACCAAAGTGCTGTACAAAAACAAAAGTCTGGTTAGCTGATCTAAGCTGATCACGGGGCGACCGTGGCTCAAGAGTTGGCAGTTCGTCTTGTAATCGGAAGGCTGCCGGTTCGAGCCCCGGCTCGGACGGCCTCGGTTGTTGTGTCCTTGGGCAAGACACTTCACCCTACTGGTGATGGCCAGAGGGGCCGATGGTGCGATATGGCAGCCTCGCTTCTGTCAGTCTGCCCCAGGGCAGCTGTGGCTACAACTGTAGCTGCCTCCACCAGTGTGTGAATGTGAGAGTGAATGAATAGTGGAATTGTGAAGCGCTTTGAGGGTCTCGAAAAGCGCTATATAAATGCAATCCATCATTATTATAAGAGAACTCGACGGCACGTGAGGGTGAAGCTCGCACAAATAAGAAGGGGCAAGAGACGCATTCCTGTTGTCTGCATAAAGCTTTGTTGTTACAATTTGTTTTACAGCCTTTAGTTAACAGTCAACAAAAGAAATTTAACTGCGTCTTCCTACAATGACAAGTAAAAGATCTCAATCTTAACTAGAGCAGGGCGATATGGCCAAAAATATTTATCACGATATATATTTGAAAATTTGCGATAACGATATAACTGATGATAAAATTGATGCGAGACAAAATACAACTCCACAACATTACTAGCGCAAAAAGACAACCTTCCATTTATTTCCACTTAAACAAGAAGCTGGTTTTTATGTACATTAAAGCTTTATAAAAATGTAACAGTGCAAATGCAAATTCCTTGCTGAAAGTTTAACCAAAAGGCATTTCCAGTAGAAATGGGCTGACATATCCTGAGCATAACCATGTATAATATCCACTGAAGTTAAAAAGAGGTGCTTTGCAACATTAAACTGCAGTGTGCAGTACGTATGTTTCGGACCATAAGGTGCACAGGATTATAAGGCACATTAAGCGAAACAAAGCAGTCAGATAAATCAAACTTTATTAAACTCATTCTTCTTGCTTCCTCCACTTCTGTACCATTGATTCATTAATGTTGAATTCTCTGGCAGCTGCTCTTTTCCCATGTTGTTGCAGTATATTAATGACTAACCTTGTATTGTGGATGGATTATCTCAGTTGTTCTCCTGACTGAAGTTTGGTCCGTTTACAGCATCCTGCCATGCGATTGCATTTGTCTCTAACCATCAGGAACCTTCACGTTAACTTTTATAAGTGGAAAAGTGTTAGTGTTCATCCTCCAGCTTCACTGTTTATGTTATGCTAACATAGCTGTGTCGCTAGCGATCACGTAGCACATCATTATATACCAGCTAGCCCAACTTCAGTAACCCTACAAACGTCACTGCTGTTTAGTTTCCTGTCTTCATTTATGTTGGAAGTGATAGCAGAGCTGTACGTTTGATTTTTTCCAGAAATCTCAGTCAGAACATGCTATATCATGCTTAGGTAACTAGCGAGACTAGCGAGCTAACTTCCGCTAGCTTCCTGCTAACTTCTAACTCCGTTAAATGTAATACATTTTGTTTTCATGGATGCCTGGAAGTTAAACTTCATAGTTACACCTGGTAAAGCAGCAATGCTGATCGTTTTATTAAAGATGAAAGACTTTAGACAGTTTTTAACTCTCAGTGATGCTGCAGTGTTCGTTTGACCTGAAGCATATGGAGTTTAGGACCCAGATTACTCCCAGATTTAAGAGCATCTTAGTCCGACAAATACGACAATAACAACGGCCGCTTGCATGTTCTGCAAAAAAATGTGCTTTGTTGTGTAACTGACGGACAAACACCAAACCAGTTCCACATCACTGAAGTTGCACCATTTTTACAAACCAATTCTGGTTCATCTGTTTCACTCAACAATCGGCCATGTGCGTATGAAAACAAAGGCACTGCGCATGCGCGTTTTACTCATATTCTATTGCGATATTTCATTTTCCTATCGTTGCCTAACATTATACCGGTATTACCGTGAAACGGTATATAATATGGCCCAGCCCTAATCTTAACCTTAATAAAAAGCATTTTTTTAAAAAGCACATAAGGCGCATTTAAATCTCTGTGGGTTTTATGGGCAAACACACAAAGGTGACACAACTCCAACAGAGTCCGCAGGTAAACGTTCAGTGTTTTTACTGTGAGTACAGCCCGTTCCCTCAGCCTGGATGTGCAATCAGCAGAATTTTCAATGAAGAGAAAAAACCTTGAGTCCAGGCTGCGTGTGCACGTGTGTGTGCGTGCACGCCTGTGTGTGTGCGTGCACGCCTGTGTGTGTGCGTGCACGCCTGTGTGTGTCAGAGGGGAGAGAAACGAGAAATGGAGCGAGGCGGACGAGCGACTGTGTGTTTGTGTCCTGGCCTGTCACTTCGTGTTGGAGTCATATGCCGTGGTGGGGAGCGCCGAGTGCTGTGAAATCTACAATTACTGTGGTGTGCTGTGTTATGACAGCGTTGGGGCGTCTGGTGACAGCACTAGCCAGCGACAGGCATGGGAGACCTTCAGTGTGTGTGTGTGTGTGTGTGTGTGTGTGTGTGTGTGTGTGTGTGTGTGTGTGTGTGTGTGTGTGTGTGTGTGTGTGTGTGAGAAAGACAGAGAGTGTGTGCAAACACAGAGACAGCACTCGAGCCAAAACACCCCCCCACCTTCGCTTCCCTCCACGTATGCAGAGCGCCCAGGGGAGCGCGCACAGCGGCCACATTGCGACGCTCTGCTGCCCCCGTTTGTCCGTCAGCGGCCTCGCCCGGCCGTCTGGCGGCAGCGTGACGGCGTGCCAGCATATTGAGGCTACATGTGACACTGGAGTGACAGAGGGTCAGTCGCCAGGTACTGTATTAAAATCCCGAGTCGCTGCTGATGCCAGGCGCATCACGGCATCACCACGCAGCGCCAGGCACATGTGTGTCATCGTGGCAAGCAGAGGTGTGACTCACACCAGTCTCGAGACTTTGTGCAGAGCGGGATTGTGGGATATTTTTTTGTGTGTGGCGAAACCCACCGAGGCTCGCTTTAGGTGGCAATTAAAACACAAGGAGTGACCTCCGATGACCTCGGTGTGGCGCTCAGACCGCGCCGACAGGCCTCGCTGTCTCCAGGGTGGCAGTGTTCTCCTCTCAAAATAAACCCACTTACATAATGAAGCGGCGGCGGCTGCAGACGAGTTTTCCCCGCTCGTTTGAAGCCTGCCAGCCGCTCCCTGCCGCCCTGCAGTCGTGTCCTTCCCGATGTCCCCGTTCAGCTTCGTTGGGACGTTTTGCTTTCAAAACGTCGATGCAGCTCCCCAACCCTGTGCTGAGGGAGAACTGCAAGAAGCTTCCACTTCTTCTTCCCAGGTCTAAAGTCTCCTCCTGTGTTGGAGGAGGATCTCATCAGCGTCATTCTCAGTTTCTCCAGCGGGTCTGTGTGGCACAGTGGTCCAGTGGTTAGCGCCGGTGCAACAGACAGTCCAGGGTTTGAATTCGGTCTGAACACAAGCACGTTCAGCTAAACTTGTGATTCTAAATTGTCTGTAGGTGTGAATGTGACTGGTTGTCCATCTCTCTTTGTTAGACCTGTGATGGACCAGCGACCTGTCCAGGTGTCCCCGCCCCTGTCCCGCCCTGTGTCAGCTGGGATTGGCCCAACCCCCCTCAGCTGACGTTTGGTTCGTTTTCAGTGTCTTCTTCCTGCCACGTGATGTCGTTTGTCTTGACGAAGTTCTGAAGATTTTTTTTTGGTTTTGAAGCCCTTCAGTCTCAGATGCCGTCCGACGGTTATGGGGCTGCAGTCGGCACCAGTAACGGCCTTAGTTTGGGTCGAGGATCAGCCAGTGTCTCAAAAGACAGCCAATCAGATCCTCCGGCTCAGTGCTGGTGACATTTTTTGGGGTCTTCCACTTGATTCTTTTGTTCCATAACCCTCAGGATCCTTTAAGAAATTCCAAATGACCGTCTCACTGCGTCCCTCTTTATGCAACACGACCACGTTCAGGGTTTGTTTACCTTTGCCATCAGGACTACCTGACAGAACATGACAATGAATCCACATTTTTGCACCGATTTAAAGACACGTGGTCCTAAACCTTTGATCACCTGTTTCGATTTAAGTGTTGTTTTCAATAAATTGCTCAAAAAAGTTTCTGTCTCACTCACATTTCTTCTTGTTGCATGTTGAAGCTCTACTTGGAACCTTGTTGAGATCCAAAAATGCAAAATATAATTTTGTTTTTTTGTTGTCATTTTTAAAGTGGTTTTAAACTTTTGATCAGGACTGCACCATCTCTCTGGCCAACTACCATTACATTTGAACTAGCCTGACTTCAGTGCTGCTGATTTTCCTCCATCGTTTTAGAAATCCTTCAGGCAGCACTCCTTTAAGTTCTGCTCCTTGTAAATCCTTGTTTTAACGTAGTAGCTGGGAGGAGAGCCGCACTGATCGCTGAATGGGGCCGTTTTTAACGCTCAGTTTGTCTGATGTCAGGAACTAAAAGAAATGGCTGCGAGCAGAACATACAGCTGGAAGTCTGACAGTAACATAATCACACAGTCACATCCGTTTCTGTAGGCCTGCAGTATTCTCCTGAGCAACAGGTGTCGCCACTGAGACGATCCACCACACATATGAAAGGAAGATTCGAAACTAGAAGCAAAGCCATTAAAAAGTGTTTTTATTTTTAACAGAATGTTTCATCTTTTTGAACATCTGCAGCATGTCGGTCTATAAAAATCTGAATCTGTGAGCTTCTGAATGGATGTGTCATTAACACGCTGGTCAAAGGTGACACGATCGTACACTCGCGTCTTCAACCAAGAGGCGCACCACCAACCGAAAAGACATCAAAGTAGCCTCTCGCAGTTGTGTCCTTGATCCAACACAGCTGATTTAAATGGCTAAATGACCTCCTCAACATGTCTTGAAGTTCTCCAGAGGCCTGGTAATGAACTAATCACTTGATATAGGTGTGTTGACCCAGGGTGAGATCTAAACCCTGCAGGACACCGGCCCTTCAGGCCTGGAGAGGTCCACCCCTGGTCTACATACTACTCTTTTTCCATCATCACACACAGCTCGCCGTTTGTGCCTCTTTCACACGAACTCGTAGTCAGACTGGGAGAGCCCGCGCTGACTTTTCCAGTTGGTAACCACCTTTATGTGACCGCTTGGCTGACATTAGGAAACAAAGGCCATCCCCCAGCCGGCGCAGGATGCGCGTTCACTTTCAGGCACATTTAGGCAGCGAGAGTCTGACGCCGACTTCGTTTCACAGACCTAATGTCAGCATTTATGGCGTGAAACCTGCAGATTTCAGCGATCAGTAAAAATATCTGCATCGTGCTGATAAAACCTCAAATCAGATGTTGACGAGCTTTATTGCACAAACAGGAGATGTAAGCGGAGACTGGAGGCGAGGCGCTGAGGAAGCACGTCTCAACTTTTGCTGCTTTGAATCGCGTTTGGTCGCTAAGCCGTGTACGACACCGCGTAATCCAATCCCGGGCTCTACGGGGAGGCCGGACCCCCTGCTAGTGCATCACCAAAGTGGATTATAGCACAATAACACACACACATGCACACACACACATTTAATCCTTTCACATTCATTACCATGCCTTCAGTGTTTTTGCTTTTTTTGTCCTGTTCTGAGACATTTTTAGCTCCACATCTGTGCCTGTTTTGTTTTGGCTCTACCTTAGTTTTTAATGCACTGTAATTGCATTTTTATTTATAAGCAGGAATCAGTACAAACTCTGCTTCTGCTCCTTGTTTTTATGTTGTTGTTGAATATTTAATTTATGTGTACGGGGGGGAAATCGCAGAACAAGAACCCTCCCTGGGATTTAAAGTCGTGTTGCAGGAAGGGCGAGAGATGCTGACGAGACGCCTACAGCAGGCGGCGTGAACCGGAGGCTGCAGCAGGAGCCAGAAGCAGGAAAACCAGGCATGAACACAAGCCTCGTGTGCGATGTCTGAAGCACTAACATTTGCACTACACAGCTCCTACCAGCATTTAATTCAAGCTGCTCAGATTTAGGAACTTTCAGACGATCTGAGCTCTGAGCGAGGACAGCTGGGTTTCAGTGAGAGTTAAGTGAGGAAGGAGAGTTAACCAAAGGACCACTCAGTATATTTATTCCATGTCACCGTTTTGTTTTGTTTTTTTTATACACTGGGATTATTCTGCTTGTTACAGCTGGAGAGGTTTTCATATTTTGTGATGGACTGATCCAACTTTTTCCCGTTGTCCTCCGATACTGCAGCTTTGGGAATCGGTTGACCCCGAGCACTGATCTGATGTGTGTGTTAAAATAATACCGGGGCCAAGTCCTCACCTTTTCCGTGGATCCAAGTTTTCAGGCCGTGATGATGATTCAGGCCCGGACGCTAAACGCTCACCTACGAGCCCGGCCTGGCCTTAGAGATAAGCGGAGGAGTTAAAAATAGATCCGCTGCTCCTTCGTGTTGAAAGCGAGCCAGCTGAGGCTGCTCAGGCGTCTGCTTTGGATGCATCCAGAGCGCCTCCCTTTGGAGGTTTTCTGAGGACATCCAGCTGGGAGGAAACCTCGGGGTAGACCCAGAGAAAGAAACCCAAACCTGAGCGTGATAAAAGCGTGTTCCCATTTCTGCTCAGTCTTTCTTTCCCTTTTTATTCTCTGGCTTTTAAACCGCACGAGTTCTAATGACTGTTTATTCACTTCATCTTTTATTCTTTTAGCTGCACAGCACCTCCCGTTTCAAGTAGAACTGAAAGGAAACTTCAGAGTTAAATGTGCCCAGATTTGGTCACCGAGCAGCGATCTCTGCTGGAAACGCCGCTAATAAGTCAGAGGTGGTGGAAACTTCACGGGGTTGATGGAGGGTTGTTTTAAAGGCCTGGAGTTTGATGTTAAAGGATTATCTGGATCCAGACCGAGCGTGGACATCGACCAAATGAAGTGACAGGCTGACGACGATCACCCACAGAGACTAGCCGCCTCCTGGTGTGGGTGATCCTGGTGAGTGCGTGCCATTTGCTTTTACAGCCTGTGATTTGGTCATTCGAGGGCGAGTAGGAGTGACACAGGAGACTTTAAATTAAAAACACATAATATATCCACACATCCTTTAATCTGATGACCTCTTCACTCAATTCAGCACATACATGCAGACTTTGGGAAGTCCACATGGATCTCCCTCTTTTTCACACAGACTGTTCACCTACATCAGCCACAGCTGAAGTAAATATCACTCAGACGGAGCACAAACACAAACTCAAAGGTTTCACTGCCAAAAATCTCGCTCCTGTGTGTTCATATGTTCATAGAAATGAAACCTTACACTCAAAGTAAGCCTGATCTGCGATAAGGTGTGTGTGTTATTCCCAGTGAGTTTTTACCATTGCAGTTAAAACACCCAGCGCTGCATGTTCATATAAAACAACTTTCAGTCTTTTTTTTTTAATCTACGGGTCTTTATGATGTCAGAGAGAGAGACTCATGTGCAGAAGCCCCACCCACCTGCTTTTCAAACCTTATTTTTCCAAAAGCAGCCAATCAGAAGAAAGTCTTTGGAGGAAGGAGGAGCTAAAGCAGCTTGTTTCACACTGGATGAACTGAGAGTGCCGTATAAGAAAAATTATTCTGAGCTGTTAATCATGCAGAGCTCACCACAGGGCTGTTTGTACCTGCCACGGCTCATCTAGTGTGGAACAAATAATAAAAGCTGGTTTCTGAACAGATTTTGGTGATTTTGAAACTGCACAGAGTCACAGGTTGACTCATCAAAGTTTGAGGGAAAGGTTTGCTACTAAAATCCTAAATTCTGCTCGGTTTAATCTTCCAATCAGAGGGAATATTCTAAACTTTAACCAAAAAGCAGCAGCAAAACAGATGACAGCAGGAAGCAGATGAACGGAGGCTCTGCCGGCGCTCCGAGGACCTTTAACGAGCTAAAGAACGTGAAATCAGCTCACGAATGACGGTGTTTTCCTCTGAGGGTTTCATCCCTGCTGGAACACGGTGACCTTTCAGGAAAACAGGATTACAGGAGGTGTTTGGGCTGGGCTCGGCGTATGACACACAGCGTCTAACCAGCTTATCGGGATTATAACGTGAGGATCCTTCAGATGATCGCCGCTCAGTGAAAACGAGAGGAGGCCAAACAACCAAAGCCCGGAGAGGACACGACATGTTTCATCACTTACTCGTCTGTCTGAGGACACCAGCCTGAACTCCTGCAGAAGCTTCCCAAAGATGGATCTGTGCGTCTTCCTGAACGGGTGAATAGTCCCCTGAAAATTCAAAGCACACGAGGAAGAGCCATCAGAAGCAAAATAAAAGCCCTTGGTCCGGCTGTCAGTGAAATTAAACTACGATCAGGTCCAGAAGAGCGGCAGGCAAACATTGACCTACACCGCCACCATGTGGTCGCGTGTTGTAGCACATTTATTTCAGCTTCCTGATAACCTCAAGAACAACTTTATTCTGAGTTTGTAACACTGAAGGAAAATAAATCACAGTGAAGTCGGCTCAGTTTTCCATCCTGGGTCAGATCCACGAAGCCCACTCTGATCTTCATGGGCTGGACGAGTGAAACTTTGCCTTCTGTCAGTGTAAACAAGTTTAATTACACATTTAAAATCCCTGCTACATGTTAAGAAAACAAAAAACACACATCTCAGCTTTTCTTCATGAGACACAGATTTGCTGTAGAAAATGGAAAAATGTCTTTCTGTAAAATGTTAATTCTAACATTTAATTGTTTATCGGTCACTTTGGTGCAGCATGAATCAGCCATGAGCTCTTTATCAGCAGGAAAGCAGTAAAACGCCTGAAAATACAGTTCAAAGTTCAGACGCCCTCCTTTACATTTTCCAAAGCTTGGAGACATTTTCCAGGGAAATGTGCAGAGACGGGCTGACAGATTCATGCAGGGAAAGTGTCACAGCAGCACACGATGACTGCCTGGCCAAAGCAGCACTCACATTAGAGGCACTGAGAACGATCAGACCAGGGTTTCAGCTAAAATTCTGCGGATTTTAAAGAAGACAGAAATGTTTTGAGGTGACACCAAATTGAGCCTAACAGTTTTCAGCTTTTCGATGTCGTCAGATGACGACTAATAACTCTGTAAAACCCAAGCGTGTGCTTAAAAACAGCTGAAACCCAGAAAAACAACACTGCAGAAACTTTACCCCAAAGAGTATGTTCATTTAAATATTTAATATCTGCATTTTTCTGACAAATGACTGTTTTGCATCACACATGAAAGCCTTAATTAAAGCTTTGCCTGCCTTCTTTCTACAAGTCCTTTGTTCCAGTTTCACACTGGAGAGAATTTCTCTCTCTCTGTGGCCAACCCTCCACTCCTCGGAGTTTGACTGTGTTTGAGCCCATGTGGACCATTGGAGACATAAGAGAGAAACTATGACTGTGAAAACTGAGGAAACTCACCAGGACGTAGGTGTCGTGCTCGTGCTTCTTCCTGTGCATCGGGACGTCTGTGGACGACAAAAATCAGTCAGTGTGTTACAGCACAACTACAGAAGGACTCAAAAGTGTGATTACAGCCTTATAGGACAGAAACGTTTGTCCCGTCTCAGGTTTTCCAGGTTTCCAGCTTTTGATTGACTGGGTCACAGCTGATGTGGTCCTCGATGCCATGCACCATCACTAGTTCTCAGAAGAACTACATTTTAAGCTGCAGCACATTTTTCTGCTTTGCAGCCTCCGTTAACTCATCAGAGCTGCACATAAACCAGTTCTCCACCTGCTGCAGGTGCTGATCCTTCATCTTGTTCGGCAAAAGGGTGTTTTTGATCCAAGTGGTTGACAATTTTAAAGATTTATCTGATTATTCATAAGAGGTCCAAACCGATATTAATACACTGAGCATGTTTCAGCTGATCTCACATCAACCACGAGACAGCAGGACATGAAAAGATTCTTCCATCCACTGTCTCCTCCAGCTTCTCCATCTAAAAGGAACTAGTTTCCTATAAAATACCTGCACACATACTTCACAGGTGTAGCGAGCAGATATTAGTGAGTCTTTCTTTAACAATAAGATGAAATGGAGCAGTTACCATCAGGTTCTGCTGACTCCAGTAGAAAGGTGGCCCTAACCCTGGAGTGTGAGCCTGTCGCTTTTACAGCTGTGCTGGTTGTTGCTGGATCCACCAAGAAGGACCAAAAGAGTCACGTTAGGCTGATTATTTAGCAGCAACACGGGAGCCGGTGGAGGACTCCTGCTTCACCCTTTTCCATTAAAGGAGATGAAGCAGGAATGGTGGAGGAGTGCAAATACGCCGTTTAAACGTTAAACTGCTTTCTACGAACTGATTATCCGGATACAGCCCTCACCAAAAAAAGACGACAGGTCTAACTGACTCAAACCGGCCGTTAGCCACGGTGCTAGTGTCGTTTCAGCCGGTAAACAGCCGGTAACTAGTCGGTAAACTCCGGAGCAGCTGATTGAATACGTGTTGTTAGCCGTTAGCCTGCTAGCATAACAAACCTGAATCCTTGATGTTGAGGACATCCACCGACACCATGTCCGGTTTATCCAGCGGCCCCACCTTCCTCTCCGTCACCCCGGACGGCACCACGTCCGGCTTCGGGCCGAACTTTCTCGGGTAAAAGTCCCCGGCATTGTGATAAGATAGACCCGAAGACGTGGACATCATTCCGTCCATCGCCATTTTGGACTTCCTGTTCCCATCAGTCTGTTCTTTCTTTTGGTTGCGCCGCGCATGCGCCACTCCACCAATCAGCGGAAGCGCTGAACGTTTACAGATCAACCTATGGAAGACCATTTGGGCTAAGGCTTTTTTTACATATAATTTAAAAATTGAAAAATTAGAATTTAAAAACTGTTACTGTTTGCTCCAAGTCCCGAGAAACTGAAAGACAGGGCATCCTGCGCCAAATCAAACATGTTACAATGGAGCATGACGAAGGAAAAGCTCGAGTGTAGAGGTGAGGGTAGGGACAGCAACTTAAGAAAACACAGGCAAATAGAAACACGCTGCAAAAGTGCACAAAATACAACAATTTTTGGTAAAAAACAAAAAACAAAAAAACAAAACAATATCTGGCGACATAGTAACTTAACGGACCGGATGCGGAAGTGACAAGCTAACAGTAAACAGCAAACTCAGTGTGGTCCTTCATACATTTCGGTGCCGGTCGGGTTCTTTGAAGAGTGGGAAGGCAGTCTTCAAAGAGTTTGAAGACTGCCTTCCCAGAGAGGTTGTGAAATGGGACAGTTTAGCCCACGATGCGCTGCCCAGTTTACCTAGCAACCAAGACATTAGCCGCTGGAAACATTTTATCATCTTATTTTGACTGATTTCACATTGGTATGTGATATATCTGAGGCGGAGAGACAGTCATTTTAAGATTAGCTAGTTAAAAACAACAAGCTAATATACTTCATGAGACCATTGTCTATCACACTTTGGTAATTTAATGTACATATAATATGTCAGACATTACATTTATTGTATTAAATTAGATGAATTCAATTAGAAAATTTAAACCTGTTTCAAATACCATTTGAGGTGCAGTTATTTCTATTTCCTATCACTTTGTATCTTGTTCATCTCAAAGACAAATATCCTTTACACTGTATATAAGGATGCATTATCTATGAAAGAGATAAATATTGTTCTTTCAATATATGGTACCCCTACATTTGTCTGAAAGCTTACCTGTATAAAAAAAAAGAGAAGAAAGAGAAAGAGAGAAGGGAAACGTGCAGGACAGACAGAGAGGTGACGGGCTCAGGTGGTGTACAGAACTACAAAAACAGCACAAGGAGTACTTCCTGTTTGTGTTAGTATTAGGGCTACTAAATAAGATGAGAGCTACATGTTCCCCCACTGGCCAAGCGTCTGGCTCCTGTGAATAAACTCGTTTCTCCTTAAAACAAACGTCGGTTTAGCTCGACACCACTAGCAGAACCAGCTTAGTGTAATCGACCCTGATGTTTGTGCATCACTGTAAAAGTGAAATTCAGCTGAGTGTTGCCAGCATGTGTGTCGGCGTCACATGTTCCGTTTTGGGATATTCTGCCATTATTTATCTATAACATCGTAACCGCTCTGTAAGGTTCATGTCAGTCTGTGAACGCCATGCGTCATAAAGGCTTTAAAAACAAGTGGAACCTGAACTGCACTGAGATCACTAATGTCACGTGACTTTGCCAACATTTGTATCTCTACATAAATCAGTGAGATTAAACGCAGTACACACTTTTAGAAGTTTACTCTTTGGCTGTCGGCCATTAAAAAACTTATCCACCGCCACACTTCCATCAAATCACTTTCCCAGAAACACTTCTGATTTCTTTCCAGATTTTTTTCTTTTTCCTTTTGCAGTGTTTTCCCATTTCTGTTGTGTTTTATGTGCTTTTGCAGAGTTTTCTATTTGCAGTTCGTTTGGCCTCTGAGGGCCACCGTGCATTCAGGTCTCACAGGCAGTTCAGCAGAATACTGATATATTTGATATATTTTGCACTTAAAAACCAGATTCATTGATAGAGCCCGATCACTGCGCTGTGTGCGGCTTATTTAGTGAGTGAAGCTCCTGAACAAACGTGCCGAGGCACGTTTGTGATTCAGCTTTCTCTGTTTGCCTGATTGCCCTCTGCAAAACCTAACTAAAACTTTCACCACCAGGGGGCGGCGATGTGACAGTAGGTGTTTTATCTTCTCCTTATCCAGCTCAGGGTCACCGTGAGGTCACAGCCGGATGTTGAAATAATTTCATCTTTAAAATCTTGATATTTAACTTTAGCTAACCTCAGTTTTCACAAGACACAAATTCTACTGATTTCTCTTTCTCATAAAATTTATGCCAAAAATATTAATAGTATAAAGTGGCTAATATTTTTAAAAAGTTTTGCTAGATGTAAATATTTTTGTCCATGTTGCCACTGAGCAGCGTCCTCTTCTCTAACATCAGTCTGTGATAGTCTGATGGAGGATTCCAGCTGCTCAGCTTCGTCCTGTTTTTCCTCGTGATGCTCCAGATGTTCCAGATGGCGGGCCGGTTCAGCGGCTTTTCTCCTACGAAGCCGTGCTGCTGGAATAGATGCAGTCACCTGTAAAATCTGCCTCCAGCTAACAACGTCTTGTTGCCATGAAATAATAAAACATGTCAGTTTGAACATTTCATTTGTTTTGTCTTCTATTGTGAATAAAATCAATGCATTCTGTTTTTACTCACATGTCATGCGAACTTACAACTTTTTGAGAATTTTGATATAAAGAAATAGTAAACTGAGATATGTTCATACTTGATAAACGTCAGCCAACACCTTTTCTGTCACTAATCTGTGTTCTTCCATTTTACTCAAACCTCTGCTGCCTTTTATTTACTTTCTAATCGTGATTATGGCGATCAGTAAAACTCGGGAACAGGCCTGGCATCATTCTGATGAAGTGAAATCATTCCCAGCAGAAACAGACGCGTCTTTGTAGGTGTTTGAAACGCCAGCAGGAAAAGTCAGCAGGGTGTAAAATCATTCATTAATTAAACACTTTAAGAGAAAGACGAGGAAGTGTGACGGATTCAGGCGTGGAAATGTGTGTGTGTGTGTGTGTGTGTGTGTGTGTGTGGAATCTGTGGTTGCTCCTTTGCATGGAGCTGAATGGAGTTTTTTGTTTGGGACAGTTTGCAAATGACACCGTGAGGCCCCGATCACCACTGTGGCCGAGAGGGGCCCCGGGCAGAGAGCCAGGATGTAAGACAGCGGGTGAAGAGGGGAGGGGGAGGGGAGTTATCTGAGGACAGCAAAGAGGAAGGGTGAGGGACCAGAAGAACAAGCGAGCGATTCAGACTTGCAGATTCTTTTGTTTTTAGACCAAAGGTATTTTTCTCCGTCCGGCTTCATCTCAGAGCCCTGAAGAAGGATCTGCTTCTGCCACATCTGCTAACCTTCAGAACAAAAGTGCCCCGGTGCAGCAGGGATGCTGCTGATTGTTTGAGCTTGTAGATTTTGGTTGGCTCTTTGATGCAAATCAAACTAAGACGTAGCATCACCGAGTTCCATCTTCAGTCTCTCTCCTGATTTTTCTGCTCTACGTGACCCGAAGAGAAAAAGGTTGCGAGTAAAACCAGCCGGCTCAGAACTTGTGAGATGAAATGTCTACAGAGAAAAAGACACAAACACGCAGATGATGGGAAAACACCCGAGATCAATAAAAATGGAAATGTTTGATTTTTATTTTAAAGGTTTACAAATTTAAAAGACAAAAACATCAAAATCATCTGTAATTTTTTTAGAAAACTGACATTTATGAATGAAAGCAGTATCTGCATACAGATGACATTAACATTGAATGTTAGGATATAAAATAAGGTCAGGTTTATTTATTAAGCGCTTTTCGTAGACAGGCAACAAAGGTTAAAATAAAGAAAACATTAAGTAATAAAACAGACAATATAAACAATGCAAATTCAAAACAATTCAAAAGTGTTGATTAACTGAAGGCCTGTTTAAACAAACACGTTTTAACTGCTTGTTAAAGGATTCCACAGAGTCAACAAACGTAGTTGTGGTGGGAAACTGTTCCACAGCCTTGGTGCCACAGACTGAAAGGCTCCGCCCCCTTTTCACCAACCAACTAACTGTGAGCCTGTGAGCAAAGACCACGAGCAGCAGTGTAACAATAATATTTTTAACATACGTCAGAGTCAAAGGAGCTTGCAAAGAAAAGTGTCTGGACTTCTTTAAGTTGCTTGAAGACGTTTCACCTCTCATCCGAGAAGCTTCTTCAGTTCTAAGGTCAAATGGTGGAGAGTCCCAGATATAAACCTAGTGGGAGTTTCCCCCCACAGAGGGACAAAAGGACCCCCTGATGATCCTCTAATCGCCTGAGCCAAGGTGTGAAACTGGGTGTGGGTCCCAATCAGCCAGAGTTTCGGGTGAGTTCATTGTGAAACCTGGCCCCACCTTATCATGCGAATTCCTGAGGTCAGATGGCCCAGGATGTGAGTGGGCGTTAAGGCGTCTGGGGAGGGATCTCAAAGGGATACTCCCACTAGGTTTAAATCTGGGACTCTCCACCATTTGACCTTAGAACTGAAGAAGCTTCTCGGATGAGAGATGAAACGTCTTCAAGCAACTTAAAGAAGTCCAGACGCTTTTCTTTGTAAGCTCCTTTGACTACGATGACCTGGATGACTGAGAACCTTCACAGACAACATACGTCAGAGTTGGCTCAGAGCGATCCTGCCACAGAGACTCGGTCCTCATGTGCAGCTGCTAAGTGACGAGGGGCTTATGTGTGTCGATAATGCAAATAACGCACACATGCAAACACAAGCAAGGAGACCAAGCAGAAAAGCGACGAATGAAACACGACCTAGAACATGTTATGAGTAAACGGTGACCTCGTGAGTCTCAGGATAACTCCACCTGAAGACCTGAGAGCATTTTGATAATGACCTGTTTACAGTGTTCAATACTCTTAAATAAAGGGTGTATTTGATGGTAATTATTATACAGTTTGTCGATTGCTGTTCTTCATTCTTTTCAGACGTCAGACGTCTATTTTGTCGTCACACTGTGACTCAGGTGTGAGCCCACTGGACAGCTTTAGTGGACAGATGTTAAAGTTCTGTAGTGTCTCCTGTTGATAAAGACTCCCACCACTCATTGCCACCCATACGACAGTGCTGTCAGGGTCCTGGGTCTCCCCACCCAGCATGTTTAGTTCTTTGTGATTTTTGTATTATTGTACTTGTGTGAGTTGTTCTGTGGTTTCTAGTTTCGATCCCTTGCCCTTCATGTTTCTCTGTGTCCCCTCTGTTCTGTGTAGTCTGTGTCTGCATGTTTGAGCTCCCCTCTGTGTCTCTCGGTTCTTAGAGTCCTCTGCCTTATGGTTTATGTCTCTGTGTTTCTTAGTTGCTGTCTCCACTGTGTCAAGTTTGCGTCTCTGTGTCATACTTCCTGTTTTACTTTGAAGGTCCGTGTCTTATGTGAATGCGTCCTGCTTTGCTTGTCTCGTCAGTCCTGATTTCTCCCAGCTGTGCCCTCCGTCTGTGTCTCATTCCCCTCGTTACTTCCCAGTGTATTTAAACCCTGTGTTTCTCTGAGTCAGTGCTGTGTCGTCCCTTGTGCTGTGTGGATCTCCCTGTGAGTTTGCTTTGCTTTTGTACACTTTTCCTGGCCAGCAAATAAAGCTGTGGTTTTGAGTTCACCCCTCGTGTCTAAGCGCCTGCATTTTGGGTCCAATTCCTGCCTGCCACACAGCGATTCATGACGAGTACAAGGACATTTTCTGTGAATAAATGAATTTTCTACATGTTTATCTTTTATGTCCCGTCCGGCTCTGCAGCAATCACAGTTATTGTCTGAAGGACAAGAAAAATACCCAACAGATTTATTTTCCCAAGTAGGCCATTACAGCTTTTGCTAAACTGGTTTACTTGATTGTCATATTTTATTTGACCTGTATTATATTTATTTATTTATTTATTTTTATTTTGAGTTATTACAATCCGAATGCACAGGACGGGGGAACAGGAAAGAGGAAGAATGAGAGGTGAAGGGTTTTAATGAAGGAGGAATAAACTGCTTGTGGCCTTTTACGTGATAACTTGTGGTAACTGGAGCTACTGGACAAACGTAGCGCCATAAAAAGCCCAAAGTGTTGCATAAAGCAGCTCCTCCTCATCCTGTTTCTTCACGTGTTTGCGGGACTGACGACTCAGCATGACACACTATTTTCGTGTAAAAAGATTA
This sequence comes from Simochromis diagramma, assembly GCF_900408965.1. Taxonomy (NCBI): domain Eukaryota; kingdom Metazoa; phylum Chordata; class Actinopteri; order Cichliformes; family Cichlidae; genus Simochromis; species Simochromis diagramma. The sequence continues at coordinate 4,035,463 of NW_024386892.1, forward strand.
TGTCACCATCCTGACCCATGCACTACTAGATCATTTCCTAATTCCTCGTCTTCCCCGTTTCAATCCTGCTCTTCCTGTTTGCTTGAATGTGGGCGTGTCGCTGCCCTCTGTACCTACTGAGGGTTGAACCACAGATCAGGACACCTGTCCTTTGTGTCCTTTGCTGTGTTTGTGTAACCTCGTACCTGCTGCGTGTCAGCTGTTATGGCACCTAAAGTAATCCATTGAACCTCTGACTCCATCTTAATCTCACAAATCCTTCAGTCACGTCTCCAGGTGGGCCACACCTGGACGGGTCACACGGCTGTCTCAGTGGGGACACACAGCCATTCAGCTCCATGCAGGTCCTCCCACAGCACTTTGTGTATGTTGGCTTCAAACCCAAGACCTTCCTGCTGCGAGCCAACAGTGCTAACCACAGCACCACTACTTTATGCTTTGTCACCCAATGTCAGCACGCCTCCGCGTTCTCTGCCGACTTCATTAAACTCACTGAAGCTGCTGTTCAGAAATCAGTCAGCTGATTCTGAGCTCGTCACCACAGGTTCATTGTTTTATTTCATGATGATTTATCTGTTTATAATACTGGAGAGAACAATAACAATGTAAATCCTAATGAAAAACAGTTTCTGTCACAGTGACGCGAGCAGTAGGAGGAGGCTCTTGTATCGTTGAGCTGCAGAAGAATATAAAGACATAGACGCCCGATGGGAGCCCGAGTTAATGACACGATGCAGCTTAAATCTACTATTTGAATGTTTCACTGATCAGTGTCAAAATCCACCCACGTCTACACGAACTATTGTACTCAATGTGACAGCAAAACAATTTCTTTCACTCTTTTTTGGGACAAACTTGGATATTGTTGCTGGAGCCCTTCAGCTCCATCGATGCACAGCTTGTATCCACATTATAGGCAGGGGTGAAACCGATGGGGGGTTAAAGACTATCCAATTCAATTTTATGTATATAGCGGCACAGCGCTTTGGTGACAGTGGGAAGGAAAAACTTTTAACAGGAAGAAACCTCTGGCACAATCAGGCTGAGGGAGGGGCGGGGCCATCTGCTGCGACCAGTTAGAGGGGTCCTAAGACGTGGGCACACAGTTTAATGCTCCACAGACATAGTTGCTGTGGGTGGGGCGGCTGCACCCAGGTACCCTTTATCTTCTAACCCACCCCTTCCATGCTGACCTCACATTTTAACATTAAGCACCATAAACCTGGTGAAAAGAGAAAGCTTTAGGCCACGCCTACAACGCAAATATGAAACAAAGAGTTAGTCCCTGCAGACCTCAGCTGCTCTTTGATATTTGATATGCAGACATTTTTACATTAATAATAATTATAAATGAGAGAGTGAATAACAGTCGTGTCCCGATCGCTGCGTCTGTTCCCAGAGCTTCACTCGTTTCAGTTTGTGAAATATTTTAGACTGACTTTGTTCTTAGAGTTAGTTGAATCTTCTAGTTCTCACAGTAGTTTAGCTTTGTTGTCAGCATTTGTATCTGCTGGGTTGTTTGAATTGCCTGACACTTAAATAAAGCTTAGTGCTGTCTCGATGCTGAACAACTTTATTGTCGTGGTGCATTTGAGGAATGTGACATGTTTTTCTTGTCAGGGAAATGTTTACTTTCAAACGATTTTTGCACAGCAGCTCGCTGACACGAAGGCAGACGAGTGAATCGCGTGTGGAGGACTGTTAGACAACCCGCAGCCTCACCCACAGGGACCCGCATGGACCGGGGCTGAGCAGGACGCTTTTCCTCTGGAGGAATGTAGCTGTGTTTGCCCTCAGTGCAGCCACTGAGGCCTCTTTCTAAGAGACTGACACATAATAGCTTCCTGAGGTTTGTGTGATAAATGAATGAGGATTAGCCCCGCCCACTTATAGCACGCTCTGCTCTTGGAGCCTGGCTCTCGTTTTGGCCATGAAACAAGTTTTCTTAACTTTTTCGGTGAATTAGACACGGGCTTAAATAAAGGCTTCACTTGTATTCCGGTGTCAGGTTATGAAACCCCACAACTGGTTAGTTCTGTGCAGCAGGAGTGCAGTGATGGGCTGAGTTGGTCATAAGAGACAAATACATGACAAAAAAGACACGAATGCTTAAATGTGTTTCACTAAAGCAACAGTTTAAAAAGCTTCCTGTGCCACTCGTCATTGTCGGCTAATAGTTCACATTTAGAGGATCGCTTCAGGAAGCTGTTTACAATTCACCGACCAGAAAGGAGCACAGGAAGCTCATCTGTAACGCTTGTGTGTGTGTGTGTGTGTGTGTGTGTGTGTGTGTGTGTGCGTGTGTGTGTGTGTCTGTGTGCGTGTGTGTGTGTGAGTCAGTCTGGCACCTCCATATGGTGAACCTTGTCCAGAGATCTCCATTCAGCCTTCAGCCACGCCTCCATGAATCCAGGGTTTTCTGCATATTTGTGTGTGTGTGTGTGTGTGTGGAGGGGGAGGTGCTTGATGCCTCCTCCTCCTCCTCCCGTTGTTCCTACTTTACACACAGACCCTTTTTCCTCTGTGTCTCAGTTCTGCTTTCTCACTTTCAGCTCCAGCAGCGTCTGCAGCTTCTCCCGAGTTTCCTTCCTCTTTGAGTCTCTGCTCCGTGTGTAAGTCAGGATGAGCGGCGAGGGACCGATGGGCCCGCTGCAGGCCAAGATACTGAAGGCGAAGGAGATGAGCGACGAGGAGAAGGTGTACAGATACAATGGTGTGCTGTACTCGACCATCCTGTCTCCCGAGGAGCATTTAAAGTGTCTGGAGAAGATGCAGGCCAGAGAGGACGACATCATGCTGGTGGCTTACCCCAAATGTGGTGAGTAATGCTGATCGAGTCAAAAAGATCTGTTAATGAGCTGAAGATGAGAGCCTTTCATTTAAAAACGCCAACATGCTTTTAGTCGTGTTTAAACTCCATCAGACGGTGTGACCTCTGACCTATGAGCTTTCTAGGTGCAATCCCTGAACTCTTCACTCTGCAGCAGCCAGACTCACTCAAGAGTGCATGACAATGTGCAATCAATCATGAGCCGACTACTCAGAGATGATTTAAAAGGCGAGGAAAAGGTTCACACGCCGGATATTAATCAGAGCAGGCAAACAAATCCAACAGGGAAACCAGCTGTAAAACAAAGACAGAGAGGAGGTCAACTTTAGGGGCAGGGCAAAGATTACAACAGCGGGAAACACGTGAAACCAGGAAGTGACGAGTCTGAAATGAGAGCACAAAAAACAAACAGACGAATATCAGGGAAAAACGGGGAAGCCACAGTTGAAGTTCGGGACCTGCTCGGCTCATTTTTACTTCCTTATTTTGTTCTTAGACAGCTGTGCATGACTAACAGCTCAACACTGATCCTTTTCCTCAGACGAGCAAAGGGATACCCCTCTCTGTGACATCATGCAGATCTGAGAGTATAAAAGCTGTGTGAGCTTTAGTCTCACAGGGAAACACTGAGCTCAGCATTAGAAACATGTTTAATGTGAACATTCACCACCACTTCATATCAAATCTACCAGGTTACAGCAAAAGTTGAAACTTGTTTTCTGTTGGAGAAACTTTTTAAAGGCCGTCAGTGGATGGTAGCTGAGTCTGCCCTCTGCTGGGACCTCTTAAAAACACTCTCCTGATGACTTCATGCTCTTGGCTGCTTATTTCAGGTCATATTGAATAAAAGGTTTTAGCTCAGTTAGTAAAATGTACATTTTTGGTCATTGAAGTGTCAGAAAGGATTATCCAATATATTCTCATTGACTAACAGCTGATGATTGACAAGCCAGTGAGCGTGCGGCTCTTTGGCTAATGCTCCACCAAAGCCAGCGTCACGCAAATATAAGCAAACAGATCTGCACAGAAACGACCAAAGAGAGCTCCACCTTTCCCCCGAGGTTCACGAAAGGGTTATAGGCCTTATATCTGTGTAATCTCTGCAATGATAGCACAACCGCACGTGTGTGTGTGTGCGTGCGTGTGTGTGTGCAGGTTTCAACTGGATGGTCGGGGTGATAAAGAAGATCATCACAGCGGCTACAGGCGTGAAGTCGGAAAGCAAACTCCCGCCGCTGATCGAGTTTCATGGACCAGAAAATTTAAAGGTTGTGTGTGTGTGTGTGTGTGTGTGTTGTATAATGTATATGAGACACTAAAAATCAGTCATTATTATTACAGTTATTGTTAGAAGCCGGCCTCCTGTCTGCAGGTGTGCTGTACAGGTGAAAGGTTGAGCCGTGCAGAGCGCCTCTGTGTTTGCGTGACACACCTGCTCCTGTGCAGACACAGATACCATCTAACAGCGCGGGCGCGGCGACACGTCTGAAGCACTTGTGTGTGTGGTGCTTTTAGCTATATGATAAACAGGCATGGTTTAAGAAACTGGAAGGCTTTGCTCCAGGGGAGGCACATTCACTGTCTGCAGCGTTCGTGTCTCTCAGTACAGTTTATAGCCGTTACCTTCTGATGAAAATAAAGATGTCATTCAAACCCAGAAACCACAGAAATGCATTTTCCCCTCATGCATTTTTCTTTAATGTGAGCTCATTTTTACTGTTAGGCTCCACTACAGTGGCTTTGCATGATTCGCTTCAGAATAATCTGCGTTTATATCGTACTGGGCCGACTGTGGGCTAAAACCCTAACCCAGATTACTAATTTAACAGTCTGAACACTGATGTTTGTAAAATATGCACTAAAATAAGACAATATTTCATCAGCTGCTGCTACTGGCCGAGCCTTGTTCATTCAATTTAACAATTAAAAAATATAAACATAAAGTGATTAGCAATTATTCGGACTCTCTCAGTTCTATGTGACCCGGAGAAGGCTGTCCGTTTTCTCATCGTTACAATTTTAAACCAAAACACATCAAATAAATTAAAGAAGCAGGGCTCGTTGTACTGGAACCCTGGAGCACACATTGATGAGGAGCTGTGTGGATGTTATTTTACAGCACAGTACTGACGAGGTCCCTGATCCACATCTGGATTCCTGTCAGGCTTCTCCTCAGCGTTCAGTCACTGAACGTCTGTGAGCTGCTTCAACATTTTATGAGATAAAAGGTTTAAATCAGACCCCGAGATGAAGATCACATCTATGTAAAAACAGAGCAAAATATCTTTTCAGTCTTTGCTTTCTTCAGGAAGTTGGTTTGTCTGCTCCCATGTGGAAGTCATTTAATAGGCTGATTCCTACACAGTTCATGTTTAGAGTATGGAGGCCTTTTCCTCACTTTCTTTTGACAGCACTGATTTGATCCCAGAGTCGCCTGAGGAAGAAAAACCAGTAAAACCTGTGTTTAATAACTGCAAGTTAAAAAGTACAGTTAGATCACACGTGCCTGCCTAAAGTAGAACTAATATATTTGTATGAAGTCATATTAGGTCAAAGGTTGGATTCAAGCACGCAAACTTAACTGTAATCAAACAGTTTGTGTAGTGAATATTTTAAAAGAATAAATCCTGAAACTACGTTTAAACGTTTGTGTTTACAGCTTGACTGCAGCTGAAATCACTTCCAGGTGTGACGTAATCATGTGAAGCAGCTGCTTTGTGTTTGTTCCTGTTTGGATTCACAGCATTTTCCTCATAATTTTCCAAAACTTAAATTCGGTTTAGCTGGAAATGAATCAAAGATACTTAAAAAATTAAAAAAATAAAATAAAATTTGTATTTATGTAGCACCTTTCAAGACAGAATCACAAAGTGCTGCACATAAGATTATAGCAGTCAACAGAGTCAACAGAGTTCAGCATTTTTGTGGTTTGACTCTGGGAAAAGCAGCCGATTGGCTCACTGAGGAGCAGATGTGATTCCCTGAAGGTGCTTTTTCACTTCCTGTTTGAAAGAAAAGGCACATCTGGGCGTGTTGCAGCTGTTCAGCCACAAATGTGCAGACAGTAATTCATCGTGAGTCGAACCCTGTAGCATTACAACCCTGACAAATTACAGCACAGGAAGCAAAATCCTTAAAAGCAAAGTCTGGAAATTCTGCAAATTTGCTTTAAGCAGACTGAATCGACCCAGAGAATGTGAAGCTGCAGACCTTTGGTACACTGGGTTCCTGAAAAGCCACACCCTGGGCCAAAGTGTTTGCACAAGCAACGCCTTCCCTGCTTTCACCACAACAAGACTCTAAGTGCATGTCATAAAATGTTGGGTAAATATGGTATGTTGTGTCCACCCTCAGAAAGTGGAAGAAGCTCCTTCTCCAAGACTTCTGGGGGCTCACCTTCACCCCGACAACATTCCTGCTTCCTTCTACGAAAAGAAGACTAAGGTGAGTTTCACGAGCTCTGCAGGAGACGTTCAGCTGCATACTGCTGCCACAAGCATCTGTGTAAAAATCAAGCTGTCATTCCCACAACAAACTGCAGCTTTTCCAAATGTAACCCCAGGATTTAGATGCTTGGTTGATGACACTGGAAACTCTGTAAGAAAAAGAACAGACCGACGCATGGACACTGCTTTGAGGAAAAATGTGGCCAATGTTCAGAGTAGTTGTAACTGTTGTTCCCGTCTTTCTGTTCTTGTGTCCTTTCTCTCCTCTCTCCAGGTCAATAAAATCTCATTTGTGTGGTTTTTCTTGCACAGATTCTGGTGGTCTTCAGAAACCCGAAAGACACAATGGTCTCCTTCTATCATTTCTCCAACAGCAACCCAGCGCTCCCATCCGCAAAGTCCTGGGACACCTTTTACTCCCAGTTCATGAGTGGAGAAGGTGAGCAAACAAACTGAGCATAATACTTATTAATGTGAGGAACGCTGGACACACTGTGGTCCAAACCTTGTCGATAAAAATACCAGCTTTTGTTTCACTCTTTGATTTGGCTTCATAATCCTGAGCTTTGCTGCACTTGTGGCCTCACAAACAGCACATAGTGCTGACTCAGCAGGGTCACGGTGGAAATGTTGGATTGGTCCAAGTGGGGCAAAGAGCTGCTGTTGCCCCACTTAGTGAGTTTGCTATGAAGCACTGCAATAAAACAGTTAGTTTAGTTGCTTATCAGGCCTGTACTGAGCACAGAGAGATGCTTGTCAGAGTATAATAAACACAGATACCATAACCTGTAAGTAAGAGATTTATAATGTCTATTAAAAGAGGAAAAGTACAGAAGAAATACTCGGTCCAAGACTGTGAGTTTCTGTGATTCTGAAATTGGATTTAAAAAGAGCAAAAATTATTTAAAATAAATTCTTCTGACTGTAAAGAAAACTATCAACGAGTGTATTAAAAAAGGCTTTGGTTAGCTTGAGACACCAGAGATTATTCCATCAGGTTTATCACTAGACAGTACTTGGTTTGCTAAAATTACTCAGCTTTAGGTGTGAAAAACGATTTAGTCAAAGGAGCTTGGAAAGCAAAGCGTCTGGACTTCTTTAAGTTGCTTGAAGACGTTTCACCTCTCATCCGAGAAGCTTCTTCAGTTCTAAGGTCAAATGGTGGAGAGTCCCAGATTTAAACCCAGTGGGAGTTTCCCCCCAAAGAGGGACAAATGGACCCCCTGATGATCCTCTACCTAATCACATGAGCCAAGGTGTGAAAACGGGTGTGGGTCACAATCAGCCAAGGGTGAGCTCATTGTGAAACCTGGCCCCACCCTGTCGTGTGATTTCCTGAGGTCAGATGGCCCAGGATGTGAGTGGGCGACTGGGGACCATGACCCTCGTGGGGACACTCCCATAGGCCTTAAAATCTGGGACTCTCCACCAGATGCTTTTATAACTGAAGAAGCTTCTTGGATGACGCTTTTCTTTCCGAGCTCCTCAGACTACGATGACTGAGAACCTTCACAGACATAAAAACTATTTAGTTTAGCTTTGGATGCTAAAAATATCTTGGTCAAATTTAGGCGTTAAGAATGGGTTAAGCAATAATTTGGTTACCTTTAGGTCCTAAAAATTACTTCAGAGCTTCTGAAAAAAACTGTTTCTGAAGCATTAGAATGAATGAGATTATTGATTTGGAAATCAAGCCATCGTCAATACTGGGAAGAACCCTGACAATATGTTTTTGTGAAAAGATGACTTCATAAATTCAAATCGTTTTTGATTAATTCATTTGAACCTAGACCTGGAAATTACACGTCTCAAATTGAGATATTCGGATATGATATATATAATTTATTCAGATTAAAAAAAATCTATAAAATTTGATTTTAAATTTGAAGACTAGAATTACAGAAGCATTTCTAACTAAGCATGGGAAAGAGTGGCTTCGATTTTGGGGGCCATCTTCTGACCTGGACATCTTTCTTACTTTGTGATTCATTAAATTTTTGTCATTGTTTGTGTGTAGTTCCCTGGGGGTCATACTTTGACCACGCCTTAGGTTGGGAGAAGAAGATGGACGACCCCAATGTCATGGTCATTACATATGAAGAGCTGAAACAGGTAAAGCTGCATTTGACATAGAACAGTTAGACACCGCAGGGGTTTGTGGTAATGTGCGGTAATGATTCTTCTGTTTCCCGTAGGACCTGAGCGAGAACATCCGTAGGATCTCCAGCTTCTACGGCTTCAGCCTGACAGAGGCTCAGGTGCAGCAGATCGCAGATGCGAGCACCTTCAAAGCCATGAAGGAAAGCTCCAGCAGCTCCCACGGCAATATGGGGAATGTCTTCTTCAGGAAAGGTGCCCAGAAAGTAGCCTAGAAAACGAGAAATACATACTGTGATACTTAGCCAACATCTTATCAATCCTCAGGTGGAATCCAAATGCAGCTGTTTCACTTTGTGATGTTTGTGTCCCTGCAAAGGTGAGGTTGGAGACTGGAAGAACCATTTCACACCAGAGCAGAGCCGAGAGATGGACGAGGTCTTCAACAAACGTCTGGCAGGAACAAAGATAGGAGCCAAACTTAACTATCAAGCACACTGTCAGTAGAGGAAGACAAAGGAAGACACAGGAGAGCTTTGGGAAAAGGCATCTTTATGTGGGTTTACCTTTAATATTGTTAAACTTAAATTAGTGGATGAGGCTCAGTTCACAGCCAAAGACCCACTGTTAAAATCTCAAGTAAAACAAGCAGAAAAAAAGGGATAGAAAGAGGGAAAACTGATCTCATGATTCAAGCATTTTAACTCCAATATGCAAATGTAGTTTCAACCGAAGTCTGATTGTGTTGTGATTAGAACCTATTCTGCCCATTTCCAGCTCCATATTTCTATCCTTGGACTGGAGTAACTTTGCATTATTCACAGCACCAGTATTCAAGCAATATATGCACCACCCACTTCTCAATTTGAACATCAGATGGGGGTGGGGCTCCTGTGCCTCAGATGACCTCTTTTTGACATCATACAGATCCAAGAGTAGAAAAAACTGTCACAAACTGAGTGTTTATAGCAGTCTGCAACCGGAGCTTTTGACTGACAGGGATTATTGTATCTCATTATTTAAAACTCTGGTCAAGTTTAATATGAACATCAATCATTAGACCAGGAAATAAGGAAGACTAACTCAAACTAAAACCGCTTTTTGTTTCCTTTAAATCACATAAAGTAGATAAAGTGAGAGATGTTTGGTGTAGTCCTGATCAGTGTTGGTCAAGTTATTTGAAAAAAGTAATCAGTAACTAATTACTGATTACTTCCCCAAAAAAGTAATCCCGTTGCTTTACTGATTACTTATTTTCTAAAGTAATTAATTACTTAGTTACTTTTTAAAAACACGATCTACAACCTGGAGAGGTGATAAAGCGATAGATCTTTCAGCCCAATTCTACTTTTTCTGCATAATCCATCATACAAAATGTAATCAAATGGAAAAGTATCTTTTTTTAACTTGTTTATCAGTTTTAATCTTTTAACTTTATTCATCAAGCAAAATTTTAATTATATGCAACATTCTCTGACTGGAAGAAATTAGTTTAACATTTAAACCTATTTTCTGCACATTCCAACACATAAAATAAAATATTTTTTGTGTTTACACTCAGTCTTTCAAATAGATGCAAGTAAAACACAGCAGAAAATAAATAAAGTCAAAGACTCAGCGGTCCTGTTGCTCTATTTTCACCTGTAAAGCAGGAGTGGGGTAAGCGGAGGTTTACCCTGGTGCAGGTGTGCCGCAGCGGTCAGTTGAAGAATCCGCGAGTTTCTCTGTGAATTTCCCATCACGTCGTAGCTACTCGGTGCTTGTTTGGAAGTTTAGGGGTTTTTTTTCGCTGTAAAAAGAAGTTTTCTTCCCACGCACGATGGACACTAATGTTTTTGTCACTTTTTATGGAATCAAACTCAAAGTAAGGTCAGTACTTCCACGCTTTAAACGCTGCACGCTCATACTCTCTCCCACAATCGATATGTGATCCATTGTTGATCTGCACACAGCTGTTGTCACTAACGGCGCACTCGCTTATGTCACTGACGTGAGACATTCTCGCAAAAAAATCACGGTTTTAGTAACGCAGTAACGCAGCGTTCCTACGGGAAAGTAACGGTAATCGAATTACCGTTTTTGCAATAGTAATCCCTTACTTTACTCGTTACTTGAAAAAAGTAATCAGATTACAGTAACGCGTTACTGCCCATCTCTGGTCCTGATGGATTCAAACCAAATGAGCACACTCGTTCGAACGGCAGCTACCTGGAACCATGATGGTGCAGTTCAGGAAACACTCCTGTGGCTGATTCTGTGGCAATCAAACAATACTGTAAAACAGTCACATTTTGAGTTACATGTACATTACTACAAACAGCACATCGCTGGAAGATATCATTGCAATAAACAATAGATCTCTTTTGTCTTGACTCTGTCGGGTTTTTTATGATGAAACAATTTTAAAGTTTACTCTCGGGGGACATCTGAATGTTTTGAGGAAGTTGGATGACTTTAATCTTAAATCTCAAAAGTTTAGTTTTTCAATCTTAATTTAAGGTACAGTCAGTACTTTTTCTGGCTATTTTGTCTTTTTTTTAAAGCATACTGTATCCATAAATGTCCATGGAACAGTGTGTAATTAAATTATCCAACAAACTGTTCATTTTTGTATTTCCTGATCTTTTGCTAAGTGATGATATTATTCAAATATGTTCAAATGTAATTTGTATGAAAAGTATTTCTTAAACAAACTGTAGTAGAAATATACAGCCAGCTGTGGCTGGTAAGGGATAAAATCTGATGGTAATGTTTTTTATCTATGGCTGACAAAACCCTGTTTGTCCTATAACAGCCACCATAGCTGGAATAATACACTTAAATTGGGAGAAGTAAGAAAACAGAATTCACCTGATTGCAACCTGCAATCTACTGACATCTAGTGGTGAAAAATTCTACACACTGTACCTTTAAGCTGTTTGTTTAATGTTGTGTTGAAAGTAACTGCTGTTACAAAGGAATTTTCCACTTTTGAGATAAACAAAGTATCTAAAAAGAAATAAAAATGATATCTATCCCCAGAAGTTAAGATATTGTGTTACAGTAGACAAAACTAAGCTAATAAAATAGCTTCATATAAAATGTTATAAAATAATAAAAAGCTATTTTTGTAAAAATAAAAGATTGCTCAAAATGGTACAAATAAAACATAACAAAAAGTAAAAATAAGTAACATTTTAAATAAGACAGATTCAATGCTTTTTCTTTTTGGTCATTCTTACACATGTATTCACATGAAACGAACATTTGCACCCAAGTCCAGCGAGACCTGAAAACCAAAAAGAGTGAAGACACAAAAGCAACAGAACAGAAAACACATTTACAGTCTTATTTAGTATACATAAGAAAATCTTTTATTATTATTATTATTATTATTATTATTATTATAAACAAGAAAATGTTCAGGCAGAGAGTGAACATTTCAGAGGCTCCAGAGCAGTGCCAGAGTTCAACAGTCTTACAACTTGCTGGAAAAAGTTCCTCAGTCGTTCATGCACCGATTACTGCACTAGTTTTCACAGTGCATGTCAGTCTCATTGTTGGTGGTGATGCATCGCCATCCCAGCTTTCGGGTTTTTCCAGAGCAGTCATATGACAGCAGTAAAAGTAAAAAAAGAGGAAAAATTCTAATAAATACGTTTAAAACGAAAAAGAAAGAAAGAATAAAAACCTTGAATATGAATAAATGAACAAAACCAAGTTTCGCCCGCACCCTGGACGGAAGTGACGCATTTGATCTTATTTTGAAACGTTTTCCCGGATGTGGCTGGTCAGCGGCGCTGCTAGCTTGCTGTCTGGTCCTATGTGTCCTGAATGAATGACATCATGCAGGCTGCTGTTTGCGTCGGGCTGCGAGCGGACTCCTTCAGACAGTAACGGGTCATCTGGGAGTGTCATCTGAAGGCAGCCGTTAAAGCTGCGCGCGGTAAGAGAGTTTAAATCCTTCCGCCGTGATTCAGCGTTTGTTTCGGTCTCTGCTAACCCGCTTGGCTAGGCTAGGCTAGCAGCTGCAGCCAGGTAAAGCTAACGGTGCAGCTGTGTGATAACGACAGGTACCTGTTGTTCAGACTCGGGATCAAACGGACTCTGAGGGGGAACCGAGGGGGAAGTCCTCTCCGTTTGTGCTCAGCCGGTCCGAGCTCACTTAAAATCACATATTTTCGGTCTATATTAACTATAAACACAATAATCCTCCAAGGTAACAGAAACTTAACATTAGCCCAGGTGTACATGACTATGTATTTGTGTTTAAAACCCCCAAAACAAAACAAATAAGCTGTGTAAAATGAGGCTTTCATCGCCCATAATAATCTTTTTTGTCTTTTTATTGTAAAAAAGAAATGCAATGTACATTTAAATAAATTAAATAAATGAATTGAAACGAGGATGTGATGTTGCACTGTGTCTTTGTGGATCTACAGAAACCATATGATAGACTGTCAAGTATGTGAAGGTGGTGCAGGATATGTATGAGGTGGGGTGTGTGAAGGGCTGAAAGGTGGGTTTACATCAGGGGTCTGATCTGAGCCCCTTGTTGTTTGCAGTGGTGATGGACAGATGAGGTCAGGCAGGGTTATCTCTAGACACCCTAAAGGTTACCAAGTTTTTGTCTGCTGTAAAGTTGGACATTCTAACCTGGGAGTCTATGGAGTGGGTGTTTGAGCTAATGCAGCTTTTGTAGTCAGTAAATTAGGGTCTTCAGTCTTTCAGCACTAATCCCTTCCGTACTTCTCAGGTGTGAAGTGATGCAGCAGAAGTTGTGTTCCCGAGGTTCTGGATCCTTCCTTTTAGAGAGGAACGGCCAGGCCTGCGGCGCGATTGTGGACACTGTCACTCCCTGTGACCTCCCCTTCCGCTGTCCCCGCTGTGGCGAGCAAGAGCGTTTCCACAGTTTGGCTTCCCTCCGCGCTCACCTCGAGTACCGCCACTCGTATCGCTCACCAGACATGGTCACTGGAGGGTTCAGCATTACCGGGAAGCTCCCCGACCCGCTGACGGCAGCTATCCCGTGGCACGACATGAGCCTCCCGACGCGTAGGGGGCAGCAAAGTACAGGGAGGCCACCTCATGTCCGCTCTCTCAGCGACAGCAGAGACAGCGGATACCTCCACTCATATGGGTCTGCGAGGAGGCGCACCCAGAGCGTTGGGGTAGGGACGCAGGCGGAGGAGGACGAGGAGGAGGACGAGGAAATCGATGTGGGGACAGAAGACGAAGATGTGGAAGAAGACGAGGAGGAGGAGGACGATGAGGGTGAAGAGAGAAGTGGAAGCAGAAATGAGGAGGATTTGAAAACTTCCTCAAAAAAGTCAGACCATCACCACATCAACCACCATCACATACTGTTCCCACCTCCGGCTCCTCCAACAGACCCAGATCTGGACCTGGATCTGGATCTGACTGGTGGGTTTCTGGAGCAGAGTGTTGCAGTATCAGAATACATCTGTTTTTTGCAGTAACGTCTCGTCTTGTTTGCACCTACCAGAGCATAACTCCTACTCCGGTTTGGAGACGGCAGCAGCCTCGGCTGCAGTGCGGCAGCGGCTGGCCAGCATTCTGAGGGCGGCCGATAGCACCATGCAGCGCCGGCTGGCCAGGGTGAGCACCGAGCTGGCTCATACCGACACGGAGCTCCTGTGTGAGCGTGCTCACTCACAGCATCTGGCCCAAGAGAGGCAGGAAGTTGCAGACAAGGAGAGGTCGCTTAGCCGACAGGTGGATGTGGCTGTGATGGTTATTGCCGCGTTGAGGGAGCAGCTCAACGCCTCAGAGAATGAGCTGGAGCGGCGAGAGAGGTGAGGCGGGCAGGATCTCACTGATGTGGTCTGGAGCAGCGGTCCCCAACCCCCGGGCCACGGACCGGAGTTGTTTGGTACTGGGCCGCGAGAGTTGAGGTTCGGGGGTGAAATTTATGTTTTCAGGGATTTCTTTTTTTGTTTGTTAAGAATAAATCTTCCTTTTTTTTGGTACCAGTACTGGTTTTATTTTGTTGTATTTATGCGCGACACCTTAAACGCCGGTCCGTTAAAATATTGTCGACCATAAAACGGTCCATGGCGCAAAAAAGGTTGGGGACCGCTGGTCTGGAGGATGTGCCAGGTGGATGGTGCTGGACTCCAGGGTTGCTCCTTGTCTCTGATCCTGCTTATGAGATTCATGGACAGGATCTGAAGGTGCAGCCCGTTATTTCCCTTTTGCCTCTCTTGCATAGCTGGGGGTGAATGGTATATTTAAGTTATGAATTGGGTGATTTTTGCTTTGCAGGGAAGTGTTAACCATCCAGAAGTTTCTGGAGGCGGCGGTTCGCCAGGAGACGTGCGGCAAAGTTCGAATCCAGCATTTCATCGAGAATCTGCTGAGACGTATCGCTCTGGCCGAGAGGCTGGTGGAGTATTACCAGGTCAACGGTAGTCCGCCACAGTGCAACCACTACAAGGTACTGTCTTTGGTTGTTTTTATTCATTCATTCATTTATTCTAGTTGTTTTGTAAGTCTTTGTGTTTCTTTATGTCATTTTATGTTTGTTTTTTCAGCTGCTTTTAAATAACTTTTACACTGACAGACTGAATTGATCCTGACTTTTCCAGTTATGATGTTTTACTGTGGTGGGTTATTGCTCTGATGAAGGCCTGATTCTTGTGATTTTTATGACCTCAGCAGCACCAGCAGAAAACTGATAACGGCCCTCACAGAATAACTAAGAGCAGGTGAGTCCATCGTTACTTTAAATAAACAGTATTAGCGAATTTTCAGACTGAAATCAAGGAGAAATATTAAAGTGTTAACTGGACACAAACAGGTTGAACCTTATACTTATATTATTAAATACTGCTAAAAAATGTAGGATTTAAAATCGTATTAAACTCTGGCCACCCTTCTCTGAGCCTGGTTCTACAGGAGGTTTCTTCCTGTTAAAAAAAGAGTTTTTCCTTCCCACTGTCACCAAGTGTTTTCTCATACAGGTTTGTCTGATTGTTGCGGTTTTCTCTGTATAATTACATCATAAAGTGCCCTCAGGTGACTGTTGTTGTGAATTTGTGCTATATAAATAAAGTAGATTTGAATCCATATGTGTTCCTCTGAAAGTGCAGCATTACAGCAGCTGTTTCCTTTTCCTCTTGGCTTTTTATTGCAAATCATTTGAATTTGAGCTGAGAGGGAGGAAAGTCGTCAATAACCGATGGGGTGTAGGTGTAAAAAGGTTTGTTGCTCAGCAGGAACTGGCCTCTAACAGAGCAGGTAATCTGCTGCTGTTGGTCTAAATCAAAGTCAAAATCATCCAGGAGCTTTCTCGTGTCATCTGTCGGGTTTCTCTGTGGTGTTCTCCTGTTTAATTCATGGCTCGACATGGGATGCTTTGTGCTTTCGCTCAGTGACTGCAGAGGGATTACCACACTCTCTCTGTGTGCGCTCAGGTCAGATGCTGTTTATCTTCAAAGGTTCTTGTTGAACTTTGTTCGTCGTGTGAGACCAGCTGTTCGGTCCAGCGTGTCCGTAAAAACCGACTAATGTTGCACAGCAGGTTCTGCCTGTTTTTGCAGTTAGATGGAAGTTTGTCATTTTTGAAAGTTTTCATGTCTTACCTGATCGGGTTACTCTTGTGTCTTCGATGTAAAGTTGCTGAACATAAAAGGATGTTTGGTGCATTTTTCTTTCTTGTTTCGTGTCAAACTCATAAGGATTTGTTGAGCTTAAAGAGATCATCGGTGATGCAGGTGAAAAGGCAGCATTTGAGGTGCTGATGGTCTCCAGGCTGGACACCAACCAGGGACAGTTCCGGTTTATCATCAGTGTGACTGGCTACCCGCTCCTACTGTGTAAAATTGTAATTGAGGCGTGAATGTTTCCATCATATGAAGTTAAAATGACAGCTTCCTTCTCTTGTTTGTTTGTTCATGTCTGAATTTCGTCTCCAGGTCAGCAGGAGGTCAGCTGTCCTCGTCTGGTCTCGCTGACAGCAGAACTCAGTCCTCGTCCCAGTTCGGCGGACGTCTTCCGTTCTCCAAACCAGGTGGAGACCGAGATCGGGAGCGGGAACACCGGGAGCGCCTAGCTCAGTCATCCCGGCTGTTCTGCCGGCCTGAACACAGAGACGACATCTGGAACCATCAGCGGCGCCGGTCTGCTGGGTACGAGGACTAGACCAGCAGAGAAAGACCAGAGGGAGGGGTGTCAGGGGGCAAGACTTTATCACACGGTGACTTCATTCCAGTACGTTAACCTATGGAAAAGTAGCTCCCATCAACATCAGACTTCTTTTACACCACTTCTCATCTTAAAGCTGGATTTGTTAGTCTGACTCCCAGGAGTCCAAAAGTTAAGTATTCAAATACTAAACAGTAATACATTTGGCATGAATATTTTTGTCATTGCAAATTTAGGCCAAATTTTCTAAAATGATTTTAAAAAGGATTTTTTTTTGTATCTGGCAGATTATTTAAAAATATTTAATTATTTATACTTTAGTGCTTCTCCTCCTGAAAACTCCATAAATGACCCGTGGTCTCTAATAATAATGGAGGGAAAACTATATATAAAAGATGGACGTAGCTTCCAGGTCTGAGAAGCGGTGCCAGTGTGGAAGTGCCTTAAACCTGCATTCTTTCTAATGGCCAGCAGGGGGCGGAGTCTGATGACAAGAAGAAGGCTATGCCACCATTAAAGGTTCTGCTTACTTGGTTTTTGACCCAGTGCATCCAGCTTTTACATAAAATCTATTGGATAAAATAATTCTGAAGATGATAACAGATTATCATGGCTGCTTCCTCCGAACAGGGTTTACAACATAAAGCAATAACAAATATGACTCCATGAGCTCTTTGCATCAGACACATTCCACTTTTAATTGATTGCTGTAATTTTGGTACTTTTCCATAGATTATTAAACTGGAGTGGACGTGTAAACTGTTACACTTGGTTATTTTTTCTTTGGATGTATGACTGGGTAAACCTTCGATATTGAAACATAGAACTGAATTCTGTCTGTTAAGTATAATAGTTCATTTTATCTTCAGGTACAAAGGTGTGCTTTCTATTCGTCTGTTGATTTATGATTTAATGCCCGTCTGATCACAGAATTTGAATTTGACGCCTGATGACACGTCCTCTCCTCTGGTCAGACCTTCACATCCTGGCCTGGTTCGCTCAAAAACTCCTGATCAGTCAAGTTATCGTGTCTCTGCCTGTGCTTTCTAAGCCAAATCATCACCCGGGACCGTCTCGATAGTTTAAGATTTGTTTAGTCTGTTATTGTTCAATCACATCTTAACAACCCGTCACGAGTGAAACTTTGGCTTTCTGCTGAAGAAGGAGGTACAAGGAGCTAAATTCTTACTATTCCAAGAGAAATCCTGGGTCCTTGCCTTTGCATGGTGCACCCGACTCTACTGTCTATCCTTTCTAGCATTGACTGTTTTGGGCTGTGCCCAACTGGTTCCATGTTTCAAGGCTGCTTCAAAGGTCTGGTTTAAATCCCTTTCCGCTCATAGTCTGGGCTATTCCTCTCCAAGAGAGGATCCTGGTATGTAAAGGGTTTGCATAGCCACAGTCCTTTTTCTTTGCTTGATGGAACCAAATTCGGTGCCATTGTAGTCGTGGCTATTTCAGGTGATACCCAACTCCAGCTCTTTCGGGCTCCACCCATCACCATTACCCCTGGTTTGGCTTTGATAGCTTCTGGGCAACGTTTATCACTTCTAGTTGTCAGTTTTTATTGAGGTTACTCAGAAAAGAAAACCAAACAGACCCGGGACCTGTTCGCCTTGGAAACAGTGATGTTCCCAGGATCACAGAGGCACACAGCCCTCTTCACCAGCATAATGAGGTGATTCTTCAGTGAACGTATCTGGGAAAATGTATATCTGAGAATCCCATTCCCGAGTAAAGTGATAATAAGACTGAGGGTGATGTGGTTGATTGCAGTAAGCTGTTGATGACCACCAGTTTAGTTTGTACGAAGAGGAATCGGCTGAGGTGGTTTGAGCAGTTAGGATGCTCCTGTAACACAGGACCCACACACACGACCGGGTTGTGCTTGAACTGTCCTTTATTGAGCATACAACGTCTTTCTTTCTGCGGTTTTTGGCACCAGCCTCGGACACGCTCTGAGTTAAGTTGATTTTCAGTAACGCCTCCTTGTCAGCACTGATTTGGTTTTTAAAGCACAGGCACAAGTTCGATGATGCCAGACCCGGGTCAAATCTGTTCAGCATGTAGCTGAGAGGAGTTTCCTTCGAAGATCGATCTGCTTTTGATGCATAGAGAGGAAAGATGACAACAGGTGATAAGTAAACATGGAGGAAACCGCTTCCTTCTACACTACTCAAATAAGGACGAAATGTTGCAGAAATGGGTGATGATATTTTAGCGGTGGGTTTGATGTGGTGCTGACACGCTGCCGCCACCATCTTGACTCCACCCCACTGGACTTTGGGTGTGGACACTTGTTGGAGTAAAATGATCTGTAGCTGCTCGGTTGCCTGTCTCTTATCATAACACCGAGGGCAGGGCAAAATGCGAGACCTCGATATCGTGTCCTGAGTCATTACTGCGACGTCTGTAGATGATGTCACATGTCCTAGACGATGACGCCCATTGCTAAGATGTTTTAACTTCACTTCTAAGGAGCTGTCATGCTATCCATCGGTGAGAAACTTACCGACCTGCTGCCAAAGCAGGATTTCATCAGTGGTGTGGCGGACTTAGAGAAACCAAAACAGCACAACTTTTTGGACGGTTTGTCCCATTTCAGACAATCTGAACTGAAAAAAGACCCGAAGGCTTGTTAGCGTAGCCGACGCCCTTTAGTGGAGACGGTTGAAAATAGTCCCCAACAAGTGCAGATGCTTTTGGAGAGGCTTGCTTTTTTGAATATAGCTGTCCAGGTACATGAAGGAGCGCTTTGGCCCAGGTCTGGAGGACGCCACACACTTAACGAATGTATGAGTTAATTTATAGCTCACAGTGAAGCGACGCCGTGCTTCAAGCCCCGACGTTTCGGGCTTTAGCTCGCGCTCCTTCACGTCTAAACGGGTGGAGATTCTCCAATCACACACGAATGACGTCGCGTCAGCGCTTTCATCCAAAGTGACTTAACAGTGCCGTGAATGCGTACAGTCCATTTGCAGTATTCTTAACGACTCACGACGGCTTGTTTAACAGAATCATTCCTCGATCCGTTTACATTTCTGCACTCATCTAATGTTAGAATGTAAATGTAAAAAAGGCAGTATTTGGTGTAAACTGTATCTTTGCTGTCGTCGGTTTAGGTTTTGTTGATGGTGTTGATATTTTATATACAGAGCTGTTACATGTCATCAAGTGGAGGTGGTGGTCCTACAGTACTATAACTTGACAGGACTTTTGTATGACTTGCAAATAGAAATCATTTTATGTCTAACAGGGTGCAGGTTCTGGAAACATTTCAGTATTTCCTAAATTGTCATGCAAATTCGTCTTGGAAATATGTAATTATGGAAGCATATTACCCTGCTGCTGCTGAGGCGCTACAGCATGAAATCTGTATTATCTATTATTCTCTCTTTCTTTCCAGTTAGTCGGTGTGAATTTGACTTTCGATTGACCTTGTCAGATCTTCGAGAATTGAGCTTCCAGGCACCCTTTTTGAATTTCAGATTTACTAGAATATATTTAAAGCCAATTATATGTTTGTGTTTTCATTGGAATCAAACTGAGATGTGAGACGTTTGGTAGTAATGTAGAGTATATCTTTGATATTAATGTCCTGTGGTCAACAAAGGGATTTGTGTCCCTGAAACGGTATTCTTGAATTTCGCCGCTTGGAGAAACCTGATGCTGATAGGTTTGGATAAACCGACCACTGAGCACTGCTGTTGTTGACATAAAAACCCTGTCTCTTGATGGGCATTAAGCTTAGAATCGGGGAGTGATCCAAACCATCCAGCACCACACTAATGACTAACCTCATGCTGTGGACGCATCTTCTCAGATGTCCTCTCGGCTGAAGTTTGCCTCATTTTTTTAGCATCTTTTTCCTGCCGTAAGTTGCCATCTGTCTCCGGCCATCGGAGACCCTCATCATGAACAGTTCAACGTCATCCTCTGTCTGCCATCTGGTAATGTGTTCATATCCTGGTAGAAGCTTGCTGCATGGTGTCTGGCAGGTCTCTGGATATGAAACATAACGGTATTCTTGGGAGACATTACGGCTTTGTAGCTCATGATTTGCTGCTGTACGGTCATGTGACCGTCAAGTGGTTTTTCACTCCCATTGGTAAACATTCAGTGGCTCTGTGCACGTGTGGTTCCTCCACCTACAAGTTGCTGAATTTCATGAAGTTTCTCGAGGTTTCTGGCGACTTCCTCTTCCTGTGTGGATGCCAGTTTACTCTGCCGGTCAGGGATGACTTACTAGCTTTAAGTTTTGGGTTTTTTTATTCAGACAACAGCAGATCTCTTGGAAGTGTGCGGGCGTTGGGTTCGACTCTGAACTGCTTCCTGTTTTGTATTTGGAAAATGGAAGAAGATGCATGAAGCAGCCCTACTACTACTACCACTACTACTACTACATATGTAGCTATTGTGTTACTGTGAAAGCATGCTTCATATGTAGCAAAAAAATCCTATAAAATACTGTTATCTTGTACTACCATGTGTACTTTTGTAGCAGAGCGAGGTCTATTTTAATGGTATTTGAAGGAGAGTTGCACTAAACCATCCAAGAGAGCTTCGCTTGGCACTGTTGGATGTCTTTCGATGGGAAGAGGGATGTATAACGGACAATCAGCAGGGTTCGTGCACAGGTTTGAAAGAGTTTTGAAATGTTTGGGGTGATCGATGTGCAAGAGGCGGTTCAAGTGTGCAAGAAAAGAAAAGTATTGTACCTGATGTATTGTTTGTTTGAATATGACTCTCTGCCTTTCTTGCAGTAAGGTGGTAGAGGTGACGTTAGCTTTTCTGTTTGCGTAAAACTGTTCTAGCAGCAGCGTTCTGTTTGATATTCTTGATTTCTCAACTTTTGTCCGTAGGGATTTCATTTGCAGAAGTAATCTCTAGGTTTGTGCCTTCACTCAAGAACTCTGTACTCTGTAAAAAACAACAAACTTTAAAAAAAAAAAACACTGTGCAAAAATGCAATACTGTGAAGATCTGATGTTGAATCCCGTCGGTCGGTATGTGTGATAGCCATCGAAGATTAAAGAACAAATATGACGCCAAGACGAGATCTGCTGTTTTGTCTGTTTTTCTTTTATAAAAGATTATTCAACAGAAGTCTTAAAAAGGGGGTCAGTTTCATGCTTCATGTTCATGCTGTCCAAGTTTAATGAGTGATTAATGACATAATGAAGTTATTGCTACATTAGAAGTGATAATGATGAAACAGCCCCTCGATACGAGGAGACAACATTTCTAGAACATTTTAAAAAAGCAGCGAGGGGTGCATTACCAACCGCTGGCTGTTTGTGGTACACCTGCAGGTTTATGACCTCCCACTGTGCAAGTTCTTCCTCACCAAACAAGCCTGTATGAGCCTCGCTTTGTCACGGCCATGCTGTCGCAGAGATGTTGGAAGCATTAAATTGTCCAAAGTTTATTGCAAAACTAACCCATTAATATTAAGACGACTTGTGTCATGAAGCTCCTGAAACACAGATTTTGTGCTGATGTTGAAGCCGGAGGAGTTCTGCAGCTGTAGAGTTACTGAGTCAGCCAGGGTTGGTCACTTTCACGCACCTCAGCAATCGGTGACCTCACTCTGTAACTCTAGTCTGACACTGGCTGAGCTGCTGTACTTCAGCTTTGCAACTGAACCACTTACAGCGTATCAGGGAAGAAATTCATTGAGCTGACTTATTGCAGCTGTGGACCCTGGTGCACCTGTGGCAATGGGACTGGGAACGCCTGCATTCAAAGATTATGAGGTGTGACCTAATAACAGTGTACCTGCGAAAAGAAGAGGTAAGTGCAAAGCTAGCATGGCCTACAGATCCCCAACATCCAGAATCACACATTCAGAATAAATTTCAAGCAAGTCTGAAAACGGTGGGAAAAGATGAAAACAAGCAGATTTGTGTGTTTTTGAATGTAACGTTTCCAACATGAAAGTCTTCTGACTGTTGGAAAACTTCTCCCAAGTCTCTGTTCGAGTTAACCAAAGTAACCGACCTGTAGTTATCCAACTGTTTTATGGTAGTACTCGTATCTGGCCACTTGGTGTCACTCTTCTCACATAAATACAGGTGTGGCACCTTCGCTACTTCTTTGGTTGCTATTCTTGCATTTCCCAGAATGCCTTCTGTGAATGTTCAGGCTGTTATCCTCGCAGTAGATGAAGGGAGACGTTTCTAAAGCTCTGTCACGCCCGCTCATCGTTGCGTTACAGGTTATGTCCTGTAAACACCATAAATCATTACAAACTGCTTAGAAACAGGCGACTCATACGTGCAGCAGAGTCACAGAAATGAAACGAGAGAGTGGCGTAAAGTCTGTAAACAGGTTTAATGTCTTTACGGTGTTTTGTTAGGAATAAGTCAAGATTCCTTCATTAAAAACAAGCCCAGGGGTTCTGAACTTATGGCCCGAGGGCCAGAATTGGACCGCTAAGAGTCCAGCCCGGCCCACTGCGTGGCTCTGGAAGGGAGGGCACAGATTTTAAAATAAGTGGTAGCAAAATACTTTCAATATTTTCATTAAAGTTTTTAGGTAATGGATAAAAATGTAAGTGATTGTAAAAAGTTCCTTCTTTTTTACTCTCTGAAAAAAAAGTGTTTTTCATAGAAAAGAAAAGACGTTTTCCTTTGCTTTATTATTTAAGGAGAATCTGGGAATTTGAACCATTTTTCAGGAATTTTGCACATTTATTTTTTAACATTTAATCCAGAAACATCAGGCTGACAGATTTCATCCATTTACTGCAACAGTATTTCTTTATCATATCGAAGAACTGAGATGTATTGTTGGGATTTCACTTTTTTTTTTCTTCTATCACGATATCTGAGACAGAAAAGTGGACTTTAAGGTCAAATTGGGCTGAATGAGCCTCATCCGTGGTTTAGACATTTCAGTTTGTCAGTGTGGGACTCGTAAAAGCCACCAAATATAATATTTCTAATGCTAAGAATAAAATGATCTCTTTCCACAACCTATGAGTCAACATTAAGTTTTATTCATCTCTGTATCATCGATGTCTTTAACGTTATTATGAACAGATTTATAGATCAGTGTAAATGAAGATCTGTTAGAGGGAGCTTCTTCCATATGATGGTGCTGACATGATGACTCCAGGAAATGTTTTTAACTTCAAAGAAATCCTTTTAAAAAAGATGAAACAGTAGAAGAAAAATCTGTTTATGAATTTCTGCAGGTATGAAGTGATAAATTGTAACTTTTTATATTCAGACATATTTTTGTTGTTCCTGTGATCGTGTGATGTGTGTGAACAGGGCATGGTGGGAACTTGCACAGTGGTCGGGATAGAAGAAACCAGCGGTTAGCCACAGCTCATTCCAACCCCCCTGGACTCTGGGGGGCTCGTCTGTCCGCCTCTCTGTCTGTGAGGACATATGAACATGATTAAGATGACAGCTCTGTTTCTTTTTTCATCTTTCTGATGATTGTTTCTCAAGTCCAAGATGTCCAAAGAAGCCGGAGGCAGAGCGCAGAAATACTCTGTGAGGCTAAAACGCTGTCCTGTTTCTCACGTCCGTCCAAAACTCTGAAAACAGACGGAATCGTAGTGAAGATGCTGGTTTCACGTGAGGGTGGACTGTGAGCAACAGTAAACGTGATCGGTGTGCCGTGAGTAAAAGCATCGATGCGTGGGCCCGAAACATGAAGCTTCATAAACTGCAGTTCCTCTAGTGTCCACATGAGGCTCCAAAAAGAGAGCCAGTCCCCCAGCTACAGTAACTGGACCTCTGGTCTGTACTTTTGGAGACTTTTAATCCAGTACTTCGGTTTTCCGTGTGCTTTACTGCATTAACAGAAACCTGTGCTCTAGTTTGAGATTAAAGGATTTTCTTTGCCTGATTAATAGTCCAATTAGGGGAGGCTGAGCAAATCATCTAATTGGAAGGTTGCAGGTTCAATTCCTGGCTGCTTTGGTCTAAGTTTCCTTAGGCAGTATACCAAACCCAGAGTTGTTCCTGATGCACTCATTGGAGCATCAGTGTTATAACTAATTCACCACTCTGCATTTAAAAAAATTAAGTTCCCTAATAGAATATCCGACATGTCCAAATTCAATTACGCTGAGTTTAAAAATGCCAGTAAATGTATTCAGTCGTGTAAACGGTCCATCAGCGTGTATTGTGTATTGTTCTGGTTTGCATAGTTTCATAGTCACTGCAGCAGGACATATTTTAGGCTTCTGAGCTGTCAGCGAACAGTTTCCACTCATCTGCATCACTCTCACAGCCCAGCGACCCCAAAGACCTTCAACAACAACAACACACACAAGGTCATCGTGCATTTCAAACACTGGATTAAGATCGGTCTTGTGTTGCCTGTAAAAAGCAAATTTGGCTCCTGGAGGCAGGAGGTTACTCTCACTGAGCCGACAGCTGCTTCCTCTGGCAGATCTCATACTCAGTCATTTAACTCTGGCTAAGTGAGTAACTGATGAGCTCCAAGGGGATGGATCTTCAAAGTCTTCATCACCAGAATAATGTGCATCTGGAGGCAAAACATCACCATCAAGTTATCCACACACGCCCAAAACACTGAATCAGGTGTCACAGGTCGTCTTGGTTTTCTGGTTTCAAACCAAAATAAGTGATGCATTCGCAGATGAAAGCTTCGCGATCGTGTTTACGTGTGTCACATCTGCAACGGGTGTTATTTATGACATCAGCGACCCCAAATTAGTAAAGAACTAGTGTTAGATTTGATACAGCAAATATAATCACTTAGAAATCAGAAAACACAGAACTGGAGTGGACAAAACACTAACGGTGAGACTCAAAGAACTGGAGAAAGTGTTTATGTCCACGTTTTATAAACCATATATGATCCAACACCTGCTGAAGTAAACCATCTGTTATGGCCAGGATGGCCGGTGTGTTTAAGGTGTGGACCCAAAATCAGACACACAAAGGACAGGACGAAAGTTAAAAAGCGAGCCATTTATTGAGGCTCATGAGAAACTCAAAAAGCAAAGGTGAACTATAACAAGAACTCGGATAAGCAAA
Source organism: Simochromis diagramma (assembly GCF_900408965.1). Taxonomy (NCBI): domain Eukaryota; kingdom Metazoa; phylum Chordata; class Actinopteri; order Cichliformes; family Cichlidae; genus Simochromis; species Simochromis diagramma. Next base: position 4,061,004 of record NW_024386892.1, read on the forward strand.
CGATGACATGAACCTGAACCGAAGCTTGAAAATAATCCTGCGAATTGAAGAACACGATGCTGAACAGAGGAAGACCGAAGACGATACACAGGAGGGCAATGAGGGAAGTGAGAACACCTGAAGAAACACAGCTGACACAAATGAACCTGAACAGCAGGGAACACTGAACATGGAACAGCAGACCCTTCAAAGTAAAACAGGAAACTTAAAAGAACGTGGACAAGACAACATGTAAGACTGCACAGAGGACAGGAAACGACTCAGGACACAGAAAAAACATAAACTAGACCAAAACTCAACTAAAACAAAGTAATAATAACAAAAATGTAACATTTTCTTAATGTTTATTAAGCAGAGAGAATTCAGAATTCGCAGCCCCCTGACAGCATCTGATGGTGTGAAGACAGTTTGACATAAATCAGTGCAGAGCTCACAATTTGACTAAGCAGCCACTTCAAAGTTGAATAAAGATGTATATTGACAGAGTCACTATTCTGTCACTTTGCTTAATAAATAGTAAATACTTGGATCATCGTGTCCACCACATGTCTGTTTTCCTCCCATCTGAACAGAAATTCTTCACATGAAGCATTTGTTTCTATTTCTGTTTCTTCTCCTGGTTTTTGACCTACATCAGCACCATCTGCGTGTTGGGAAAAACCATCCGGCTGTCGATCCTGAGGCCACGGCAGAATGTTAAATGTCTTGTTATGTTATGGTTCCTAACTGCGCTCCAGCCTGTCAGTAAATACTGCAGGCTGGTGTTGATCTTTCATGGAGAGAGTAAACACAATAACACGGCACTTTGACGTCACCGCGGAGGCTCGCACGGCCCTCTCAGTCCTCTGCGCTCCGCCGTGAAATCGTGGCTTTGACGTAGAGAAAAAAGACGCTGTGTGAAGCGGCCGGTCGGCGTATCGCCGGACGCATCTACAGATTGTAACCGTGGCGCCTGGGCCGTGTGCGCTGCAGATAACAGGTTTCTGGGAGCACAGACACACAGCACAGTTGTTGTTGTTGCTCTGATACAAAGGAGACATGCGTGAGGCTGACTTCAGAGGCCGCATTCATAATACAGCCTCTGACCGACGGTGTCACGTCCCAGCATTTAGGAATCAGTCTGAATTATACGTCTCAGTACTTTAATACTACCTGTAAACGAAAGCTTTGTGTTTTTTGCTTGAGTGTTTTAAATAAGTTCTTTTAAGCTATTTAAAAGGAGGTAATGTTGTACTTTTTCACATCTTTGGAGCATTTTAAAAGAAAAGTGATGAATACTAGACCTTATTTTTATTATTTCAAAAGAAATAAACAGTACTGTTAAGTGTTGTAGCTTTGTGTGTTCATACTTTGTGCAGGTAACGCTGATTCTGATGGAAAGGTGTCAGTATACACAGATCATTACAGTTCATGGTGTTTGAACTGCACCACCAATGAGCCCCTTAGCATCCAAACTGGACCCCAGAAGTAGTGTGATACTTTGGGCCATGTCCTGCTGGGAAACCTTGGGTCCTGCCATCCATGTGGATGTTTTCTAACGTGCAGCACCAACCTGAGCATCGTTCCAGACCATGTGGTCTTTCACGCGAGGTGCTCTTGATGTTTTTCAGTGCTTAAAAAACAGATTCAGGAATCTCACTAAGTCTGAGCTTCAGCACGATGATCTATGATCTATTAGTCTGAATAAACTGCATCAGTTAACATGTGTGATGTAGAGGAACAGAAACAGGCTTTGGTGCCTCAGATCTTTGATCTGTTTTCTGAGAAATCGCCAGATAAAACTTCAAAAATTACATTTTATTACCATGTGGGGTAGGTGGCTGCTCAGAACAAGTTCGAGCATGTGAAAGGTCTCCTTTTCACCAACATTTGGTGCCAGGTTTCCAGCCAACATTCTCTCTGAGTGTAGCTTTTTTTAGCACTTGCAACTGTAGCTAATGGTTGTGAAGTGGACAAACATCATTGATGTTCGCTACATAGTCGACACCGTTAAAAGAAAAATGATTTTGTGTGTGTATATCCTCTGCAGGAACGTTTTAACAACACCCACCATAAAGACAACGACCATCCAAAAATGGGCCGAAGCACAAAATAAGGCAGAAACGAATCCATGCGAATCCTCCAGACAGAAATAACATGAAACTTCATCAGGTCCAGATCCCGAGAGTCTAAGGAGAAGTCATGAAAAACTGATATGAACCTAAAAGGACAGTAATGTTAGTATTATTACATATATCACCCCCAAAATAGAAAGGTCCATCAAGATAGTTTGTTTCTGGGCTAAATACCACCATCATTTACTTACAGAGTGAAGCCCAGAGTCATGTGCATGTGAAGGTTCTCTGTGGGATTCTTTTGCCTTCAGATCCAGCTTCCTGTCTATACCCTGTGGACCAAAGTCTGTCAGAAAACACATTTGGATCCACTCAAGCTGAAGTGTGTGAGGAACAACGGCACGCAAACCTAAACTTAGCTTCGTTTGGGCTCCTTTAGAAATGCAGATTCCCGATCAGAGCGCAGCACACATCCTGAAAGGGCAAAGTAGTTGTCATCCCGAGAGCGACATTTATACGATACCCCCGGGACGACCGCTCCCTCAGCCAGTTAGTCTTGGAAATGTCACACAGAGCTCTGCTGCCAATGCTGGCAAAAGTTAAAAAGAGAAATTGTTGCGCAAAGCTCAAATTCCAATTTCAAGGAGCTCCGTGTAACCTCGGAAAAGCATGAAGGGAACTGTAGAGCTGCTCTGTGCGCGAGCTAGCATCACGCTAATTATCACTATAATAATACAAATAATAAAAAGTATAACGACTGCACAGCTGAGCTGAATGTAACTAAAAATACAGTAAATTACAGTCAATACACATCTATTGGTCAGTTATGCTAATTACAAACATGCAGTAAACTGACCGACGTGTTCATGAAGCGACGTCGAAGCACAAAAACTTTGTAAATGTCAGAGACACATCAGCTGAATTCAGTTTTATTCATACAGCTCCAAATCATCACAACACTCGCCTCAAGGTGCTTTATGTTGTAAGTAGCGCTGTCAGCGTTAATGTTGGCGATCAGCGTTACCTTGCTAACGGAGATTTACCGCGTTAATGCGGTAAGGGCGTTAACGTCATTTTAACGAGATTAACATTGACAGCACCAAGTGTAAGGTAGACCCTAGAGTAATACATGCAGAGAAAAACCCAACAATCATGTGACCCCCTATGAGCAGCACTTTGGTGACAGTGGGAAGGAAAAACTCCCTTTTAACAGGAAGAAACCTCCAGCAGAACCAGGCTCAGGGAGGGGCGGGGCCATCTGCTGTGATTGGTTGGGGTGAGAGAAGGAAACTGCAGAGAAAAAAAATGGAAACATATTGGATTTTTTTTTAATGTGAAATTTGTCTTAGAAAACATTTTCATAAGATATCCACCTGTGAAATTACCAACACACACACTCACACACACACACGCGCACGCACACGCACACACACACACGCACACACGCACACACACGCACACACACGCGCACACACACAGATACTAAAAGCACAAATAACTTTGATCTTCAGTTTTATTTATGCAGCATGGATTCACAACAGTCCCTCAAAGTGCTTTTCGTTGTGAGTTTCAGTGTCAGGAATAGATGCAAAATAAAGACACAGAAACTAAAAAAACACAAACAAATAAAAACTGATTCGAACAATAAAAGGCACAATAATAACTTCCATGGAAAAACCAAACAAACAATTTAATAAGTTTAAAAAATGACCACAAAGAGGCAGGAAACAAAAACACGAAGCATGTTTTTGTCATGAGTCGTGTTTGTTTGTTTTTGTTTATTTGTTTAGAGGGGTTGGGGGATTCTCCTGAATCGTCTTCACTGCTTCTGAGTTGGGATTTTATTGTGTCTTAGCGTCTGAAGCTGTCATCAACCGCTGTGTGGAAAATGACGTTTTGCAGTTATGAATCCAGGACTCTCGAGACTAAAATAAATAATTTTATTTTCGTGTTTCTCTCTTCTTTGACTTTCCGATAATTATTCTTTCGACTGCTCCGTTTCGCTGTCTCCACATTAGACCATCTGCTTCCAGTTCCCTCTACCTCAGCATCCTCCTCTGTCACACCAACCCTCTGCATGTCCTCCTTCATTCCATCCATCAATCTTCTCCGAGGTCTTCCTTTCTTCCCTCCTGCCTGAGAGCTCCAGTGTATCCGCCCTCCCTCCTCTGCACAGGTCCAAACCATCTCAGCCTCGTCTCCTCAGCTTTATCTCCATTTTGATAAAGTTTTTGTTGGACTTCGTGAGATTTCGAGGATGAACTCAGCCACCCGCGTCCTGCACAATCCAAAATACTGTATTTTAAAAATTTGCCCCAAACTTCGAGCTCACTGACATCCTGAAAAAAGTTCACAAACTAGTTTGAGACTAAAGTTTGATCACAAATTTCTACATTTGAAGGACAAGGTCTGCGCATACAGAGAGGAGCCCCGCCCACACCTCGGACACTCGCACCACTTGTCTGTTTTGCTAACAGACTCGTCAGACGCTGCAAACTGGTTCTGAGACAGGTGAGAATTTGGCCTGCAGGAGCTCTCAGCGCCCTTCAGGACTCTTGTGCACACTGACTGGGACATGTTTAGGGAGGCTGCAACAAATGTTGACCGCACCAACTTAGTACACATCTGTGACCACGCACCCCTACCAGATGCGCTGAACAACGTCTATGCACGGTTTGATGCTCAGAATGATGTGTTGCTACGTTCTACAGTTGGACTATCCAGAGCGTCCTGAGCAGCTGCATCCCTGTCTGGTATGGTAACTGCTCTGTATCGGATTGCAAGACCTGATAGTGAGAGCAGCTGAGAAGATCATTGGAGCCTCTCTTCCCTCCATAACAGACAGCTATCGCACCCGCTCCATCCGCAAAGCCACCAGCATTGTGGAGGACCCCACACACCCCTCACACACACCCCTCACACACACTCTTCACCCTGCTGCCTTCTGGCAAGAAGTACCAGAGCATCCAGGTGCTCACTGCCCGACTGAGGAACAGTTTCTTCCCCCAAGCCGTCAGACTCCTGAACACTCAGTGACACACACAGCTGCAAACACATCACTGCCGAGCACTTATCTGCAGTATCACACACACACACACACTTTATGTATTTCTGTGTTGACCGTCTGCTATGTCATATGCAGCACCAGGGTCTCAGAGGAACGCTGTCTCGTTTCACTCTGCACTGTCCCACTGCACATGGCTGAAAGGACAATAAAAGCCACTTGACTTGAGTTGACAATTTGTTGGATGTGCAGATATAGTAGCAAAAAATAATCTTGGATTGTAGACTAGAATAAATGTGATCTTGGAAGATATCGAGTTAATGCAGTGCATCATGGGAGGATCTTCAGTGTCCAGGAGCAGAATGAAGCTGTGAACTGGTGCAGTAAGCACAGGACAGCAAACCTCAAAAGAGTCTGCAGTCTACACACAACATGCACAGCCTCTGCTGTTTACTGTCCTGTTATAAATATACAAGGCTGGCCGTGTGTGTGTGTTTGTGTGTGTGTGCTGGCTGCACAGCAGCCGCCTGTTGCAGAATAATTTAAACTGTTTATTTGATTTGGAGGACGGCCTACGCGGGGCTACCACAATCTGGCTCTCCATCAGGGCTAAAAGCGTCCGAGCTCTGCATCACGCCGTCTATTTTCAGCAGGCCTTCGCTTCCTGCTAATAAAAACAGCACGTCGCTTCAGGAGAACTGTGGCGTCACACGCTGACCGCACACATGCTCGGCAGTATTTCTGGTGTGGAAGCAAGGCCTCCGTGTCACATCGTGAGTGGGTGGGTGTCAGGAGAAGTTTTTACGGACTGAAGGGAAGTGAGGAGGTGATCTGTGTGGGAGCGGGTGACATCTCCAGGGTGGAGGGAGATCTCTGTGACTAGTTCGGTCACAGCCCGAGTGCACACTACAGTATTACTGAGGTGTTAAAGAGTCAGCATGGTGGTGGCTCCAGATCCTGTCCACATTATGTCATCAATGATCTGATTACAACTGGAAAACTCTACAAAAGTCACTGCGAAACTCGACTGATGCACTCTGCAAAGGTTTAATGGAAACAGCTGATACAGGACCCACCAAAAAAGCCTAAATGACTACAAAAAGGTTCACAAAGTAATGAAAAATGGCCCTAAAACGACACAAAATAATGCATGCAAAATTAAAATATGGTACAAAATTACCACAAAAGGGTCCACATCAACTCAGAATGAGCACAACAGACCCCCAAAATAAGAAACGTGCAAAATTATGACAAAAAAGATGGAAAGTAACAGAAATAAATTCTCCCAAAGAGCCAGCATCTCATCCAAAACCCCACAACAACATCAAAATAGAAAAACCCACAAAAGATTGTCAGAAATATCTACAGTAATGCAGTAAAGTACAAAGAGACGCCAAAGAAGATCAAATGCTCACAAATAGGTGAAAAACAAAACTCCCCCAAAAAACTACAAAATGCTGCAAATTCCGTGCAAACAGCATCGAAACACACACACACACCAAAAAAATTAAAATGAACACAATATAATTCAAAACAATCTCAAAAATGTGAGAAAAGGTAACAAATGTCTCAAAACTGCCACACAACAAAACACAGTGGCCGTAAAATAATAAGACAACCACAGAGAAACTCCCAAATATACAAAATGACCTAAAAACAAAACAACAAACACAAAGTGTTTGTTTAGCTTGGCACAAACTGCACGTAGGGCATTTAAGTGAACACACAGCAAACAGCATGACTGGTGTTCGTGAACTTTACGAATCCTTTTAGAGCATCGAAACATGCGGTTTGGTTTGTGTCAGCTTGTTTTTCAGATTTACGGTCCTGGATGAACCTCTGTAAACTCTCCATTTCAACCCTAAAACTGTAAAACTGTACCTGACATATTTAAAACAGGTACAAATCAGTTGGCTGTGGACAGTGAGCACCCTAACAGGATAACACATCCTGAGGAGGATCGCCCACATCCTGTTTCTCTCTGGTTTGATGTCAGCAGTGAACACAAATCAGCCAAACGAATGCCTTTATCAGGGTGAATTTCCATAAAGTAGGCTGTGTGTGTGTGGGTGGGTGTTTCCCAGCAGAAAGATGCCCAAATGGGCTGCCTACGTCTTTATCATGAAATGCCAAACTCAACTAGTGAGTCACGCTTACAGATGAGTCACTGTTAGAGTTTCAGGACTAAAGTGTGTTTTTTACCCACAAAGATGTTATAATTTCATTAAAGTGTCCTCTTCCGTTTGGAGCAGAGTGACGGACCCCAAACAGCTGAAGAGCTTTATCCCAAAATATGATGAATAGAGGTCCAGCGATCCTGCAGTGACAAAAAGGGGACGAGACAGCCGCAAACTCCAAACGGCCAAAGGTGGAGGGAAATGACCGTAAAGACACAAATCAGACAGGAAACACCTTTAAAATCACAAAAAAAGACATAGAATGATTAAAAATGACCAGACATGATGCCGTGTGACTACTATTAACATAAAAATACTTCAAATGTCTACAGAAAGGCAAAAATGTCCACAAAGCCCACAATCATGCAAAATGCCTGCAGGGGAACACTAAAGAACTCAGGAAAAATGCAAAAATGATCACAAAAAGGCATAAAGGGATCCCAAAGCACCAAAAACAGACGGAAAATGAACACAAAACGAGCAGAACACAACTTCAAATGACAGAAAAGATGCAAAACAATTACAGAAGCACAAAAAACTACAACATATCACATATAACACCAAAATGTGCAAAAATGACCAGAACAGTCCCAACAAACACAAAATGTTGCAAAATGAGTGAAAAGAGGCACAAATGAACTACAAACCTTATGAAAAATGCACCAAACACTCAATGTAGACACAAAACAACCAGATTTCAACTTCAATGTGTTCCATAAAAGCTGAAAACGCTGTAGCAACAACACAGTCCCAGATCCTGATGCTACCACCACCATGCTCGGTGCTGTGTTCTCACCGTCCCTCCCTCAAACATGCCTCGTCCTTGTGGCCAAACAGCTCAGTCTTCGTCTTTTTGGCTCATCCATTTGGGCAGCTGTGAATTCCAGCTGAGCTTGAAGGTGTTGATTTGGGTGCCGGGGCTCCTTCCTGTCCACGATGTTGTAAAATGAGCTTCACTGTGGCGGGCTTCAGCCTTGGCTGTTCCAGGTTGTTCCTGGAGATCCTAACCCACTTCCTTCCTTCCAGAGCTCGGTGGTGACACATCTAAAGAACTTAGACTTCGGTACGACTGCGTGATGTGACGATCTCTAAAATCTGCAGCTGTTTAGAAGAAGAGAGAACTTCCCAGCTTGTTGTTCTGAGTATGATGAGCTGTATCGTTTATCATGTTTCTTTTTCTCTTTTTTGAGGATATGTGGTCCCTTTTGCCATTTCACTATTTTTATTATATTATTGGCTCTTTGACACTGTGAATATTTAATGTTTGTTAAGTTCATGAAGAAGTGCGTCAGCCTCAAAATGTCTTGGGGAAGGATGACGCCGGAGCATTTTGCAGTTTTTAAGCTCTGCCTGTATTGGTTTATCTCACGTTTTTGACATGTTTTTGTGTTTTATGTTTACTTCATGCTGCGTCTGCTGCCAAGAACTGATGGAAAATAGCTGATAGCTTAATCGGGTCATGAGATCAATGTTTTTGTGCTGCTCCCTGATAAAGACAGGCTGAAACGAGGCTAATGTGGTTGTAAATGGCGTTTCTGTTGATAATAACCTGAAGGCTGAGGGTTCAAATCCAGCTGGAGCGGTGAATTATTATAAGTAAAAGCATATATGACACTTATGTCCACATTAATCACCAGAACGCTGCTTTTTGACATCTTTAATAAACAAGATGTGATAAATGTGAAACTCGAGGCCGTCCGAGTGTAAAGTGCCACATTAATGCTCCCACGGTGAACCGTGGAGTGTTTTCTTTGGAATAAAGCGTTCCAGGAAACGAGGCTTCATCTTTCAGACTAATATGCTTCAGACAGTTGATGCACTCTATATTTATCCCGATGTTGGCCCGCTGCTGGGTTACTCCTGTCGACTGTTTGTAACTCAGTAATGACTGGGGGCAAAGAGCATTAAGAAGTAAATAGTCAGAGGCATGCTGGGTAATGTAGTGCTACTAGATATTCGCTTGACCTTAAGCTCGCGGGTAAAGCGACAGTGTTCGCAGCGCGCTGACCCTGGAGGAGAGGGACCTAAATACGAAGCTCATTTTGTCCCCGTTTGACTTCAATCTGATTTGGTGTCGTGGACGTCCACGCGAGAGGCCCGACAGACTTCGTTTCCCACAATGCACCAGGTGTGAACCCGTGAAACGCTGCGCGGTGCGGACGTGTTTGACAGTAATTCAAAAATGGGGCAGCGGAGCAGATAAGAGTGACCGCGGCGGAGTGTGACGAAGGCCTCCAGACACCCCGAAGCTCCCCGAGCTTCTCCGACTCCTCCTGCTTTGTGTCCGTTTGCCTCTTTAGCTTGTTTGTGTGCTGCTCGCGGAGCCTCACGCGCTGATCGACAAAAACGGGAATGAATGAGGACAGCAGGCTGTGAAAAAGGTGAGCGCAGGGGAGCAGGTGAGGTCTCACTCTGCTGCCGTTTCCGGACACCGGAAATCATTCCGTCCAAAGAAAAATGCACAAAATCAGACTAACGGCGGTCAACGTGCCACGTGTTGTTGTGGTGATCGCACCGGTGACGTATGCGTTGTGTTGTTGATTTTAGCTTTAAAATCAGCTGTTTGGTGGGATTTCTTTCAGTTCATGTCGGGTTTGTGTGAATGCAACACTTTTTCCACTGAAGCTTCAGACACACTCGCAGCACACCTGGACAGGTCACCAGTTAAGAGACACCTCACAGAGAGGCCCCAGCCGGCCAGTGGGTTCGAGTCCGGGCATCATACTTTCAAATCAAATCACTTTTATTGTCACATCACATGTGCAGGTACACTGGTACAGCACATGCCAGTGAAATTCTTGTGTGCGAGCTTCACAAGCAACAGAGTTGTGCAAAAATACAATAACATAAAACACGCAAAATATAAGAATGGCTAAATCTGAGAGTAATAAATACATGTACAATATAAGAGTGCATGCATTCTAAAACGCACCACGAGATTCATCAAATACACTTGATGCTTTTTTTCAGTGGGACCCAAAACAATCATTGTTTTCAGGGTTTTTCCTGAACAGGTGCTAAAATAGTACCTGCTCGCTGGGCTACAAAGCTATCTGAGCAGGTACTGAAATGTGATGTCATCAGACCGCATGCCACCGATTGGCTGCTCAGTGGTGTCACTCGATGAGTCACGAGAGCGTCTCATTCCCGAAAATTAAACTGCCATTTTTGAAACCCAGTAACAAGGGAAACGGCTCCCCGAGTCACCTTGTATGGATTAATTACAGTTAAGATAAGATAAGACTTTATTGATCCCACACGGGGAATTTCGTGCATTACCTCGACTCAGGTAGAGATAGCAGAAGATAAATGCAAACAAATACAAAATAAATAAGATAATAAACTATATGCAACGGTAGCATACACAGTATGTGATTATGGACAGAGGGTTGTTGAAATATGCAACAAATAAATGGAACTAATTAAAATAATTATCCTAAAAATATGTGACAAATTGTTTCTGAATTGATTTACCTACTCACTTTTATTTGTTTTGGGGTTTTCTTTGTTAAAATAATCATTTTTTATTAACGTTTTTTTTTTAACTTTGCCGTCCTCTGTATTTGTTTCCTTTTGCAAATTCAAAGTGTTTTCGCGAGGTCACATTTTTAAGGTTTTGGTTGATGGACGTCAAAATTGAAAGTAATAATGAAAGGAGCCGAGAAATTATCTCAAACTTAATTTAATAACAAATTAGTTTGTTTATTTGTGAAGTTTGCAATTTTGGCCGCTTCGGTCCTCCGTGGCTCCACACAGCGGGAGTTACGTTTGCACTGATGGCGGCGCTGTAAACCGTCGCACACTCTGTGGGAGGACACCCGAAGGATGAATACCAGCCCTGCTGTTTCTCGTTATTCGGTTTATGATATTTAATTTCGTCGTTTTTGTTTCTGCAGTTTCTTTTTTAGGCTTTGATCTTCGTGAGGGCAGAAACCAGAGCCCCTGAGGAGTGAGTCCTCTCGCGGTCACACGATCTTCGGCGCTAGCTACACACAGCTACAGCTAACGGGGACCAGCGGACCGAGCGGCGGCTCCTCGCTTCGGTATGATGCCCGGTGACAGCAGTATGGCCTCCCTGGTTCAGAGGATAGCTCGGCAGGCTCTCGTCACCTTCAGGAACACACCCGCGGTGGGCGACGAGGCTTCCAAGTCCTTCCTGGAGAACCACGGCAAGCTCCGGAGCCTGATGTCGGAAGTGCGGGCTGCCGACCTGAAGCTCGTCCCGCGGAGAGCCGAGGACGGCGACGCGCCCCCTGCTCAGCACCCGTATCACCGCGGTGCGCCCCCGGTCACCTACATGCACATCTGTGAGACGGACCAGTTCAGCATGGGGGTGTTCCTGCTGAAGAGCGGGGCCTCTATCCCGCTGCACGACCACCCGGGCATGCACGGCGTGCTCAAAGTCATGTACGGGAAGGTCCGGATAAGCTGCTTCGACCGGCTCGAGCGACCGGGCGGGGGCGGGGGCGCGCTGCCCCGGGCGGAGATGGGCGCTCTGCGGCGCTACGTGCTTCGCTCCACCGGGGAGTACACGGAGGAGAGTGGACCCTGCGTCCTCTCCCCCGACCGGGACAACCTCCACCAGATTGACGCCGTGGATGGGCCCACAGCTTTCATGGACATCTTAGCCCCGCCGTACGACCCGGACGACGGCAGGGACTGTCACTACTACAAGGTGCTGCCCGGGGAGGGGGTCAAAGACTCGGAGCAGACGGAGAAGGAGGTCTGGCTCATGGAGATCTCGCAGCCTCCGGAGTTCTGGTGCGGAGGGGAGCCGTACCCGGGCCCGGAGGTGTGCCTCTGATCCCCCCTCCACCCTCCCGGAGCCCTGCAGCCTGGCTGGATCCACAAAGGATCTCCACAGTCATCATCAGAGCCGCCAGCAGGCGCAGAGTAAAGGGCCAAATGTGGGATTAAATTGTGGTAAAAGGTAGAAATGATGCATCAGCCCTGCAGCACACTCTGGTGAATTTTATTCACCCCAGCTTCTGCTTCAGTTGGACAAACATCGGAGCCTCAGGCAACAGTAAACGACTTCCTGCCTGTGCTGTGATCCCCGTGGATGTGACAGTCAGGAACCCACATCTGAATCATTCTGTTGATGTGCTGACTTTCAGGAAGTAGTTTTATTTTTAAAAACTGAGGCTCTTTACTCTACAGAGACTCCAGTTAAGCCAGAGTCTGTCCTGAAACCTGACTGAAGCTCATAAACCTCTCTGGGTATTTGTATTTACTCTGCTCAGTGACACTAACTGTGTATGGAGGACCCCAGCTGCCCAAATCACACACAAATCCATTGTTGAATCGACAAAGTTTTCTTGTTTTCAGGCTGTCAAAATGGGGGAAAAATAGATGTGCAGGACTGAAACGACCACAGTGAAATCCAGCCAATAAGCCTTAATGCATCAATAAGTTTATTAATAGTCCATGGGCATAGATGAATATTGGATTCATAAAATTTAATTTACTGCTGTATAATAAAAATAATTCTCCCATTTCGTTACCTTCCCAGTTATTCGTTTATAAAAGTGTTTAAAATGATTTAAAATTGGTATAGAGTTCTAGATAATACGCTAATTTGTGATTCGCCATTAAATACGTAGGAATATGAGCATCAGAAAACTCCATGTTGTTTGTATGCATCGCTAACTCTTCAAAGAATGTATAGATAAATTAATAAATAAGGGATTAAAGAGATTCTAGGCCAAAGGTTTGACTATGAAGGAAAACATAAAAAGAAATATAAAAAATAAAGTAAAATAATGCAGAAGCAACTTAGCTGTGAAAGTATTAAATGACCCAATAATACATGTTAGTATTTTAATTATGTATTAATTTATAAATGAGCAGGTGGTGGATAAATAATTTAAATTTAAATATTTATTCTATAAAGTGACAGTTTTTGTTTTCTTATTATTTTGTTAATCATTTTCTTTTCTTTGTTTCCAAATTTTGTTTTTGTAAAATCAAAATGTTTGTGATGTTAACTTTTTGATTTTGATGGATTGATGCCAAAATAGAAAATGAATTTAAAAAGGACAGAAAGAGGTTAACTGCACAAATTTGTTTTTGGCGGCTTCAGTCTTCCATAAAGTATTGAATCTGAATCTGACCGACAGCTGTTTCGTTACAGTCACATCTGGACTGATTTTCAAAGCTAAAATCAGACCAGGTGTTTTTATTTCACACCTGAAAGTTGATAATGCTGCGTTTGAGAAAAGTCTGGAATTTTCTGCTTTCATTTTGACTGAATTTTTCAATAATACTAACAATAACAATAATAATTGGGATGTTTTAATACACGTCAGTACTTCATGTCCTTCAGTCTGAGGACCTCACTGGTAATGAGTAACTTGTGGTGTTTATTCAAAAGAAGGTTTCAGGTACAGGAACAACTACAGAGGACTGTAACTGCTGAAATAATTACTTATTAGGAACAAAACCATATTGGAAATAAATGCAAGCATTAATTACATTTTTATGAACTTAATTATGTTCACTTTGGTTTTCTTTATTAACCAACTTTAAATATTTTCCTTTCCTCTTGTCACCTGATTTATTTCCCCAAATATCTTTTATTTTTACTTTATTTTTTTTCTACTGTTCTGCTTCAGCTAAACCATCTGAAACATACAAATAATAAAACTGTAAAACTGCCTAAATCACAAATGAACGTATCAGTGGTAAACATTTATGCTTTTGCCCAGCGCAGAAATAAAATGAAAAATGAATTGGGGGGGTAATGTACTTTAAAATAAATAAGTACTGCTAATTGAAATAAATACAGTAATAAATAGCAACAGAAATCAGTTCATTTCTGTCCATGTAGCATTAATATTCACTTTGATGGCTTTATCAGCAAATGTATAATACTGTAATGTAATTTATATTTTTGGCTTCTCTGGTTCTCCGTACACGTGTACCCAGCCGCTACCATGTATTACTCTCCGCATGAGGGGAAACAAAAACGTCCCAGGCTCCTGGCTGCTCCTTGAAAGCAGCGCTGAAGGACCACTGCAGGACCCTGCTGATGTCTCTTTACTCGTCTTCCTGCTTCAGGCTTTGTGACGTCAGAGCTTCGGGTCTCTTTTGAAGACTGAAATCTCGTAAAGCTGCAGATTTTCTCGTGTTAGGACTCTTTACGCCGTCGCCGCCTTTTCTTCTTCTTCTTCTCCTTTCTGAGAGACTCCTCAGGACTGTGTTCATGTTTGTATCTCCGATTGAAAGATGTGCACTAAATCGAGTTTATCAGCACAAAGTGTCTTTAAGAGAAATGTCAGAAAATGTCCATGTGATTACAAAATAAAGAGAAAAGAAATCTGTTCAGCCTTAAGTTTGATTAGCGCCGGAATCTATTTGCAATTAATTTTTATTTAATTGTTATTCATATAACTTCTTTATTGTGTTATGATTTTGGCACTTAGAGTCCTCCATACCACTGATAATATCATGTAAATACAGTATGTAATACATCTATGCATAAATGAGAAAATAACTTGAAAGATCAAATGAGAACATTTTAGAAATTTGGATTTGATTCCCACACAAATGCAAGAAACACGAGAGCAAATAAAAGCAGAGATTTGTCTGTTTCAAAGTTAAATGAACCACCAGGGGGCGGTGTTCCCCCACTGTGGTTGTTGATGGGTGTTTTATAGCACCTTTGTCCTCACAGAGGAAATGTGCTCTTACTATCTCTCTTGGTTAAATAAAGGTAACCCTGCGTCGCTGCACCATCTGGTGGTAGAAACTGGTATTACATGGATGTGCAGCCTGGCCATATTTCAGCTTTAGTTGATATTTTTTGGACACAATAAACAGATGATTTGAACATAAAGTTGCGGGTGTATCCTCACAGTCCGCTCCTAGCTTTAGTAAATTTTGGAATAGGTACCTTTCATGCCCACATAGCAATTTAGTGACAGACCGTTTACTGATTCACGTTTTTGTCCATATATTTTTGATTTTGACAGCGTCAGTTCTCCATATATAAGAAAGCTGGGGCAGAATCTGTCATATACACCTGAACCAATGTTCCCTCTAATTTTTCATGTGTCTGAGCGAACACACAAACTCCCTGAGCGTCCCTTGGTCCACTGTGAGCGACAGCAGACGTGTGCACTGTGGTCACGCCAGCGTCGAATCCATCCAAGTTACATGTTTATTAAAATAATCAAATTACAGCATTTAGATTTATGTTAGACGACTTTTAATTAACTGCTTTAGCCCACTTACAATGAGAATGTAAAAAAGTGTTGTTCATGACCTGCAGCATGTTAACACTATTGGAAGGAAAAAATAACTTCAACTCCAATTTTGAAAACACAACTTTCTTATTATTTTTTTATAAAGCTCTGACTTGTATGATGAGTCTGAGTCTGGGAGAGAGTCTGTAACTCTGTCTGCAAAATACAGTAAATAATGACCAATGCTGGGAAATTAATGATATAGTTACTTCTTCAAAAAAGTAACTGAGTTATGCAAACAAAGTTTTTTGCAGCTGTTTACCTAAAAATGCAGCCAAGGCGTTTTTTAAACAAACATTTCAAACTATTTACAGAACAATCAGCTGTTCTGCATCAAATCTGATGCCACACAAATTATTTGTGCCGCTGCAAAAAATAATTTCTGTCCACTATGAGATGAAGGAGAACAACAGCCTGATACCTGCAGGCCTGACAGCAGCAGATGTATCACTGCTGTAACACCTGTAACACTCAGCAGTCGCCTCATTGTTCTGACACACAACAGAACTACTGACTACACTACACACTAACTACACACTAACTACACACTAACTACACACTAACTACACAAGATTTGCGCTAAACGTTGCAAATCTCTCACATCTCAAACACGCCGTCACTCCTAAAACTTCCTCCTTCCTAAACAACTAAATGCCATGTTGCCATATCATTTTTTGATTGGTTGACATGGTACATTTTTCCACCAATAGGAAAGGCTGGAGGGGGGCTGTGTTTGCTCACAGGATTTCGAGCGTTTTCCTTATAAAACGCCGTTTTTACCGTTTCTTCCCGCAGTAAATATAAACAACGACAGTATTCAGGAAGAAAACCAAACACTGCAGATATTTTATCATAACTCTGGTTTTACGTGGCCGATCAACACAATTTACAATCTGGTATAAAGTCCACACTTTGTCCGTCAGTTGTTCCGTCTGTCCTGCTCACATCTCCAATGGTTGTACACGTTGTCATTAACGTGGCTTCACTCCACATCAGCCGCTTTGCTAAAACACCGGTGTCGGCACATAAGGACGCTGCCATAGCCTGTCAACCACGTTGATTAGCTGCATATAGAATGTGAATCGCATCATTGGCTGGACTATAGGATAAGGTGGCATCGTTCTGATCCCATACGGGAGCAGCCAGTCACTCACTGACTAACACTGCAGAACAGAATTGTTAACGTATTCATTTTAATTTCAATTCAGGTTAGATTTTTTTCTTTTGTGCGCAACGCAGATTTTCTGTGCGCAGAGAGCAGTGCGCAATTGTGCGCAGCTTATAGGGAACGTTGCACCTGAAGGCGACCGTTTTATGCTTTTCCTTGTTTCTCGAGGCCTGAGTGTGAGACAAAGTTGGATTAGTCTGAAGTAAGAATCATGCAAAGCTAACCTGTGTGTACTTTCATTGAAAAGAAAAAAGAGGCAGCAGCGACTGAACAGTTCCACGTTTATTTGCATTGACAAGAAGCATCAATTCTTCAGAATAAAAGCTTTAGTGCTTTCTCTCGTTTGCATAAAATAGTAAAACACACAAAAACAAACTTTTACTTTTTGCCCACTTACTCTGTGTCTCTTTGTCTCACATTGACTGGCAAGAAATCCAAAAACAAAAACAGGAAATAACAGATTATCAGGCTACAATCAATAAATCCCATTCACAGCGTACCCCAGCCTCAAGCTGTGACATCACCGTATCCCCTCAGTGTGCTCTGATGCTGCATCACACATATACACCTACATACTGCATTAGTTCACGTGACGCCGTGGCTGCCATGCTGCTCCAAATACATGCGTGTGTGTGGAAACACAGGGCTGATCTCTCGCTGACCTTTCAGCCGATGTTCGGTGTGCTATATGTGCTATGGGACACTTATTTAGGTCAGTTAAATAGTTTTTTTTAACCAAAACATTTGTCTCGTATCTCAGAAGGTTAAAAATATAAAATAAAGATGGCTGACTCAAGTGAGCAAAAGCAGCAAATTTTAGAGGTTTATGTGAAAAAGCCCGGAAAAACAGGAGCTTTTATTTTGGAAACCTGCTATGATAAATACACTTGACTAACTTCACACAATCTGAGGTCTTTCTGAGCATCATGAAAGCTTTCTAACAAATTATATTGTTTTATTTTGAAAATCTAGCAAAATAGACAAGTTCCAGTAACTAAATAGATGATTTTTTTTTAACTACAGCAAAAACAAAACAAAACAAACAAACAAAAAACAAAACAAAAAAACAACCGTCATCTTAAATAATCTCAATGAATTCCCAACTAACTAGAGGATTAAATGTAGAAAATGTGGTAACTTCCAATAACTAATGGAGGCTTTTATTTTGAAATAAGCGAACGTAACTTGTTTCACACAATCAAAAAAAGGCCTCTTATTTTGACATTCTCACAGAAATAAATTATCTTGATAACGTCTAGACAACTAATTAAAGGCTTTTATCTTGAAAAATCATTTAAAATTATTTTAGTCCTGATCCCCCCTCCCCAAAAAAGGATTTTTACTTTGAAAATATTGAAATAATTTAAGTAGTTTCAGGCTGTTTAACACAATAACATGATCAGCTTCTCTCTGATGTATTTGAATAAAATGTTATTTTTGTTTATCCTAACTTCACGCCAGTCATTTTACTCATTTACGACTATAAAATGTCATAAAACAACCTTCTGTCTGTGGCCTGTTGTTTCCTGCCGCCCAACAAAGCAGCGCAAAATGAGTTTATTTCATACAGAAACGTCAGAAGCCAAACGCAGACCCCCTGAGCCACGGCATCCACGTGTCTCACTCTGACGACAGCGCCTACGTTCATTGGTTTCTCCTAAAAACTGTAAAGTGTTGGACTTATTTTCTTTTCAAATATGGTGCAGAGGAACGTTTGAGTGCCAACAGTCTGAAGACACTCAGCCTTGAACTTGGACTGAAGGTTTTTAAAGGATTTTTCTGTGATCTTACAAATATAGAAAAGGCTGGTGTCGCGTTATCCGAGAGAATTTCACTAACGATTCCTCACAGTCCTCCTCCGGAAGTCATATGTGATGCCTCCGTGACTCTCTGCGTTTATACGGAGTGTTTTTGTGCATTTAACTCCAAATGAAAGCTGGAGCAGCAGTAACCCTCTCACCTGACTCACCTGTCGCACCTGTGCTGCCCGGCACGTAACTGAATCCCTGAGAGCTTGAAGCATAGACAGCAGACAAAGTGTTCACTAAAAGCAGGTTGTGAGATGTTGTTCTTGGAGGTTAATTTAATCCTAGCACGGCCAGCTCCGCTCGTGTGGCTTTTGTAGTCATAGTAACACACCTGGGGACCGGGTTTCTGGCTCTCCCTGATTTCTTCTTCATGATATGGCTTCTAAAGAGACTTGCGGCTATTTCTGAGGTTAACTTAGACTACGGGGCACCGTTTGGGCTCGGAGGGCTCGGATTAGGACGCGGGGGTCTTCTTCTCCTTCTGCCGCAGGTGAATCTTCATGTGCCGCCTCCTCTCATCGCTGCGTGCGAACTTCCTCCCACACTGGTCGCAGGTGAACGGCTTCTCCCCGGTGTGCGTGCGGATGTGCGTGGTCAGGTGGTCGCTCCGGCTGAAGTTGCGCATGCAGATGCGGCACTGGAACGGCTTGTGGCCAGTGTGGATGCGCAGGTGCCGGCTCAGCTCGTCCGACCGGGAGAACCGGCGGTCGCAGCTCTCCGCCGGGCACGGATACGGTCTCTGGTGCACGGGGGTCTTGCTCGGGCGATTCGGGTACTTCCGGGGTCTTAAGATGGGCCTGAGGGGGAGGTTCTGGTGGCCGGGGAAGGGGGCGGCCGCCGGGCCTTCGGGCGCGCTGAGCGTAAAGTTCCTGATGGTGTTGAGAGGCGTGAGCGGCGGAGGCACCCGCAACGAGTCCAGCGGGTACGGGAGGGCCTTCCTCTCCGGGAAGCCGGCGTGCATGTCCCTCTGGCAGCTCTGCGGGTAGAAGCCTCCGTACTCCGGCACGATGGAGAGCAGCGCGCCATCAGCGGCCGGTTTGGGCGCAGAGCTGTAGGCGGGAGGCGGGTGGTAGGACACCGCGCAGGTGGAGGTGGACAGGTAACCCTGGTCCTGGTACACGTCCCCGCTGCAGGAGTAGGACTGGGGCGGATGGGGGTGTGAGTGTGGGTGGGGGGGCGCGTACATGTGGCTGATATCCGGCTGGCCGTGCGCCATGTTCCCGTCTCCCGCTCCTCCTCGTCCTCCGTCTGCTGCTTCTCCCGCGTAAATGTTGGGTGATGCTGATCCGGACCCCTGTGCCGGTCCCGGGGGGGCGATGTCCGCACTGACCACGTTGATCACGTCCCCCTGCGCCCAGCCTGGCCCCCCGCTCCCGGAGTCCAGGGAGAACCTGCCGCTAAACGCCACCGGCTGCGTGCGTAAAGTGGCCACGTACTGCGCCAGGTGGCCCTGGAGAGAGAGCTCAGGTGAGCCGAGATCACCTGCAACACAGAGAAGAGCGCAGTCAGACACATTCACAGGAACAAGCTCAGTACCTCCATCTAACTTGTCCGTCCACATCCTCGAGTGTTTGAAACACACGAACGCTTACCGCCTCCATCCCCACCACCGTCCCGCCCTTCAGCTCCCTCCGGCCCCACGGCCTCCTCCTTGAACACCATCCCCGTTTCTGCGCACACATCTTTGGGAGCACCGTCTGGGATGCTGCCGAGAGACGCCGAGACTTCAGCCGCCGTCTTAGCGCTCATGTTCACCGACTCTCAGACGTGTTCGGTGTCTTCCCTCATTTTCTCCGGTCCGCCTCTCATCCTTCGTTAACCACTCCGCGGAGGCGCGGCGGGGTTATAAAGGGAATCTCCCGGTGTCCCGTTGCGTCATTCACCAAATATGGAGTCGGGTTTAAAAATAAGAATAATAATAAAAAAGGAGAGGGAACTCCAGAAATAGGAGCTTCCCGTGACGAAACACGGACCAAATAAATGATGTTCAGTTCATTCGCAAAACTTCAAGAGTGGATTTAAATTTTACTGCTCAATTTCAGCATGTTATCACTATCATGCGCACGTGCTTTGCGTTGTTTTGGTTTCATATAAAGGGGGAAGAAAAGATGTTCCATTATTCGGAATTCCGGTCCCCCTGTCTCCATAAAAGGACTCTCCGGTGAGGTGAGAGGAGCTCCGCCTACGTATATGGCGGTATCCGGTTAAATTGGGTTGCATTGTGTTGTCTTCGTGCCAGCTGAGCCCACACACTGACTGCGCACACCCATTTGTTTTCGCTCTTGTCTTGTCAGGAACAGATTACTGCTCTGACTGAGTCCCGCTATGGTTGGCCCGGTGTGAGATGGATGGGGGAGAATAATCATTGGAATCATCTCATCGCTGCTCTTGCACAAACATGGATGAGATAATAAAAGAAACGTCCAAGTGCAACATCAGATCATCAGCCGAGAGTCCTGTAAGTTAAAGCTGAGGATCAGGAAGTGTTAAAACGTGTAAAATGACCAAACAGATTCTCTCTCAGGCTCTGTTTCAGCATTTAAACCTTCTCTGAGTCTCTCATCCCCCAAAAAATATTTGCAGGTGAGCTCAGAGCTCTCGGTCTGCCGAGCATACATGAACATATTAAAGGTATTTACTGGTTTAGCAGGTATGGAAGCTTGTTTATGCCATTGGGGGGACAAAGTAGACATTGCCAGACAGTCCTACTGACTCACACTTAACTGGAAAAATTGAGTTAACCTGAAACTTAAACTAGCATCCACAGAGTAAAGAGTTTAATTTTTTTTTATTAATCCTTTATTTATCCAGGTAAAAAATCTCATTGAGATTAAAAATCTCATTTCCAAGAGAGACACAGCTTGTGTTGAGATTTAAAGATTTGTGAACGATTTCAGAAGTGAGTCTGTCCACTCAGCAGCCCCCTCGGCCCTTATTTACAGCTTCATTGGAGGATTTTCTAAATTGCACACGGTTTCAGATAAATGAATTCAAACTTAGACAGAAAAGTTTGACACTTATGAATATGAATCAGCTCGTTTTCTCTTCTATTGCTGCTCAAACTGGACTGAAGTGGATTTGAAAACACGCTTCATGTCATGTTTCAGAGTTTTCTGATGATCATTTCTGAATTTTATCTGAAGCTTTGAAGCTTCAAAGGTTTTAAAGGCTCAGTTTGGGTTTATAACGACTGCTGACCTGCACACATGAAGGAAGGATCGGGCGAACATTCACGAACACACTGGCATGTGCAGGAACACAGAAGCAGCTCACTTTGCATCTTGAATTTTGAAATAGCGGCACAAATGTTTATCTATCAGCTGGGATCTGTTTGTTTGCTTGATAATTTATTTCGATCGTGTAAACAAACAAGTACATTTAGGAAAGAAAAGAAGAAAAATGCTATACAAAATAAAATTATTACATTTCAGTATTGCTTCAGTTGTTCTGATTCAGTTACATGTCGAAAGGAGCTGGAAGAATTACACGCTTATGTAACCCCGCCCCTTTTCCATAAGTTATCAGTCAATATTTAGTCAGTTTCCTCACTGATATAATCTGCAGTAAAATTAGCAAACAGGTTTCTGTCATCACATCATGAAATCTTCTAAACAGAGAATTTCACTGAATCTCAACATGTTTCCTTTCTTTATAATTCATGAGGATCATATTTTTATAACTCTTTTTGAACTGTTTTATGTTTGGACGTTGCTTTAACTCCACATTCAAACTGTTCCACAGTTTCACTCCACGCACAGAAACACAAACGCTTTTTCTGGTAGTACGGACCTTCACAAATTTGAGGTTATTTGAGGTTTCCTTCAAAAAACAAAACAAAAAACATACTCTGAATATTACCTGGTAGTTGGTTATTTTTTGCTTTGAACCAAATTTGTGCAAGAATAGTGAGTTTGTGTGTTCACTATAACCTGCACTGTGGATGATTCGAAACTGCTTTCTTTGAAGAGTAAAAAGTGAATGTAATGTACCTTTATAACTGCCCCAGACCTCTGCACGAGTGATGTTTGATACCTGCGTTGCCTTGTTGCAATGCTTCTTGATATTTTGGGATTAACATGTCTTATTTGAGCTCTCCAGTTAAGTTTTTCATCTGTTATTAGAAATTTATTTTCACTGACTCCTTCAATATCAGCACCATTTATTTGAATCTTAGCATTTGTATTTAAAGTACTATTTCCAAATAACATAATTTTACGTTTATTTAAATTTAATGATAGTTTATTTTTTTATCAAGCCAGAACTTCATTTTATTTATTTCATTAGTCATCTCATCTAATAAATGCTGCAGATCATCACCAGAGCAGAAAATGTTTGTATCATCAGCAAAGACTTACATTTTTAATACTTTAGACACTTTACAAATGTCATTGATGTGTAAGTTGAAGAATTTTGGGCCCAACAGTGACCCCTGGGGTACACCACAAGCAATGTCCATACATAAGGAGCAACAACAGTTTAATTTCACAAACTGCTTCCTGTCTCTTAAATAACCAAGAACCCAATTTAAAACTACCCCTCTGACACCACAACGTGCCAGTTTTATTATTAATATATCATGATCTATCCGGTCTTTAATTCTGACGTCACTAGCCGTGTCTGGGCCTAAACTCCGCTGCAGGTCCATATATCAAACGATCACTATGCCATTACTGAGAGTTTAAAAACTGTCTAAAGTCTTTCACCTTTAATAAAATGATCAGCGTTCTGCTCTACCAGGTGTAACAATTGAGTTTAACATCCAGGCATCCATGAAAACGGAATTTATGACATTTAATGGAGTTAGAAGTTAGCAGGGAGTTAGCTCGCTAGCTTCTATCTAAATACAATATAGCATGTCCTGACTGCGGGGTTTTGGAAACAAATTAAAACGTACAGCTCTGTTATCACTTCCAACATAAATGAAGACAGAAAACTAAACAGCAGTGACGTTTGTAGGGTTACTGAAGTTTGGCTAGCAGGTATATAATGATGTGCTACGTGACCGCTAGCGACACAGCTATGTTAGCATGATATAAACAAGCTAACTTTTTTTCCACTCGATAAAAGTTAACGTGAGTGTTCTCGGTGGTCAGGAACAAATGTAATCGCATGGCAGGATGCTGTAAAAGGACCAAACTTCAGCCAGGAGAACAACTGAGATAATCCATCCACAATACGAGGTTAGTCATTCATATACTGCTGCATGGGCTGGGCTGTAGTTACATCCTAAGGTTTTAAAAACTGAGCTTAAATAAATGATTAGTGGTAATAAAAGCCGAGGGAGGTCAACAGTGATCACTGACTGTTTTAGGAGCTTTTTGAGATTAAATAGAAGAAAATACAAAACATTAAACATGTTAACAACACAAAAGCCACATTAAACGCAGACTACTTTAGGCCCGGAAGTAGGATTCGTCACGTCATCACTTAACGACCGGATAGAGTCAAATGCCTTTGTGAAGTCTATGAATAACCCAGCCACGTGTTGCTTTTCGTCTGTGAAATTTGTGATGTATTCCATCCATCATCCATCTATCCATCCATTCATCCATCCATCCATCATCCATCCATCCATCCATCCATCCATCCATCCATCCATCCATCCATCCATCCATCCATCCATTCATCCATCCATCCATCCATCCATCCATCCATCCATCCATCCATCCATCCATTTTCAGACTCTTATTCAGGTGCAGCAGACACAGCAGCCTCCTCCAGGTCTGATTGTGATGTCTCCAGCGTGTTTTGGTTGGACATGCCTGAAACTTCTCCCCAAGGAGGCATCCTGGTCAGGTTCTGACCCGCCTCAGCTGGCTCCTTTCCATGTGGAGAAGTAGCAGGTCTACCCGGAGCTCCTCCTCAGTGAACAATCTCCTCATCTTTACATCGGAGGAAGCTCATTTCTGATACCTTTGATCTCATTAGGTCACTACCCACGGATTGTGGTCATAAGTGAGGGGAGGAATGTAGATCAACTGGTAAATCAGCTCTGCTGCTCCTCTCTCCACCCACTCATGAACAAGAACCTGATGCTTGAAGTTGTCCAACAACTCCTCCTCAACCTGGAGCACGCTTCCAGCCTTTTATGGCCTCAGCTTTGGAAGTGCCAACTCTCTTCACAACCTCATCATCCACAAAAAAACAAAGACCAGATACCGTCTGCACCTTCATAACCATCCCGGTGACAAAGTCCTCTTTAACCCTGCTGGCTACCAAACCCACGCGATGTCCCTGCCAATGACCGGTCGTCATGTTGGTCTTCCCTACAGCTCAGCCACACTGAGTGTGTGCTAGAGGTGAGACAGTGGGCAGACACAGATGTGGATTGACGACTGAGTGTCGTGTGAAAACATAGAAGCACTTTCTGACGGGTCCTTCAATTTACCAGAGAAATGACTGTGGAAACGACACCACCATTAAATAAGCACACTCTAACCTTTTGATGGCCCCAGAACTCTGTGTTAGACTTTGTTTGTGTTGTATTTGGATTAAATGATCTTCTGATGATGAAGCTCATGTTCCTCAGGCCTGAGCGGACCTTGCATACGCACTGACGCTGCACTTCAATATGGACTGGTTACCACACGCATTTCTTTTGGAGATCTCAGCAGTTTCTGGGCAGATGTCTTATGAAACCCTGTGGAGTCGCTCGAGCTCCCGGAGGAAGAATTAGAAATCTAATCAACGGCACATTAACATATGTGTTTGCAGCTCTTCAGGCCTGAACTCGAGGCTGAACCCGTTTGACCAAATCTGTGACTTACGTTCTGTTTGTGTTCAGCAGGAATCACCCGCAGAAGAGAAAGCGAATGGTTTTTAGTGTTTGGAGGTTAAACAGGAGCTTTGAAAGCGTGTGTTTGCTGTGCTGATTGGAGAGCTGCTGGAGCCGAAGCCTTCTGCTGAGCTGCAGCTCTCCGAGCCTTTTGAACGCCCACAGTTACAAAAATGTTGGTGTGTATTGTCGTTGTGTGGCGAGCCGCCCACCCTGTGGCAGATGGGGGGTTTGCTCTGTCCACACACACATTCACAGGAAACACATGCACACACACTTTCTGATGCTTAAACACTCCCACACAAACACACACAGACACACACACAGATTCTCTCGTTTTCAGTTCAAATCTGTCGCTCTGACTCTTTACACACACACACACACATGTGAGCTCACACAGCTCCGTGGGGACGGTGCCCTGCTTCCACCCTTCGCCCACGCTCCTCCAGGCCGCCGAGGCTCTGGGGGGTTTTTGGTTTTGTGTTTGGCGGCTCGGGGTGTCAGCCGGGGGTCCGGCAGCTCGGCAAACCCCACCACGCCGATTAATCATCTGTCATCTGCGGTTTTTGTTAATATGGATCTTTGTCTCAGTCCTAAAACGACGCTCAGGTCCGGCCTGCTCACCGCCTGCCGCCTTCTTTTCCATTTCACCAAACCAAGAAACCACCAAACGGGCCTTTTCTGCACCTTATGAAGGTTTTTGAAGCCATCAGCTGCTGCCCCAGCAACTTTTGTCACCTCTGAGACCTCTTATTGACTTTCAAAACCTCTACATAGGTACACTTTAGCATTTGCATGCTAGTTTTTTCACTTTGTCTCATTTGTACAAAAGAAAGTTTCATCTAATTCCCTGGAAATCAATGAAAAGTCATTTTGGTCCATGAAAGTTACACTGATCCCTCTCTTTCACCATGCTACATTATTCTGTCCCAGAAATGCCCCTCACACTGCAACCTTCCCTTCATTTATTTCTGGCCTAACCGGAGCACACAGCAGATTATTTGCAGGTTTATTCGTCCTCTGAAAGTCGTGAATCAGCCCGGGTGAATCTGGACATTCAGACTTTAAATAAACACCATAAATCATCTGAATTTTCTCCGCTACCTTTAGCGTCGGAGCTGTAGGTGTTTCTCAAACAGCGGATGACTCATTTGTGGAAGGAAACCCCCGTCCCAGTTTAACCCTGCAGCGCTCATCGTGCTGGAAGACGAGGAGCTGGGTGATGAAATAAATGAAGGATTGAAGAATTTGAAGGCGAACTCTGTGTTGTGATTGAGTAAATCGGCACATTTGGCCTCATCGTTCATGTTAAACTGGTCAGATTTTAATTTTGGGCTGAAATCCTGCAGATCCTGCAGATGAGGCCAGGTCTGGACGCTTGAGGCGACGCACCCTCCACCTAACACATCCACACAGGCGATTGCATATTCATGGGAAATGTATTGACTGCTGAGTGTTGGATAATAGACAGGCACACGAATGAGCGCTGAGGATAATTAGCTCTGTAACGCAGACATGTTTCAGATCGTTTTTACAGCGTTTCTCAAACCACATTAAGCACAGATGGACTCGTGACCTTTAACGCTCCTCAGTCAAAAAGTCACCTTCCAGGAAGTGGAGCTGCTTTGGCAGTTTTCTATCTACTAACTGATCAATGAAGGAAAATTCACATATTTGGTATTTTTTACAGTCAAATTATGCAAATTTCACCAAAAAGGAACAAAAATAACAAAACTTTGAGACCTTAAATCTGGTTTGAAGCTCCACAGACGGGAGCAGCAGTTTGTTACAGAAGGTTGTTTTTGCATTTCACAAATGCATCTTTTGTAAATATTGGATCGGTCAAGAATTTCAGCCCAAAAGTTTTGGAAACTTCTTCGAATGTTAAATTATTTAGCTTAAAATGAAGAAATTGATCAAATTTTCACGTAGAAAAGTCAAAGATTTCAATGTTTTCTGTCACTTTGGTTAAAAAATGATTTGAATTCTTTACAAATGATCAAATATTTGCCTTAAAATCTACGAAAGCTACAATATACCAAGAAAAGTAACATCTGCTCTACATTCCAACACACCGGACTCATTTTTGCCCTTTTGCTGATTTCAAATTAAGCTCATGACACAGCTGAGTGTAAACAGAAACTCCCGCGTGTAGCTGCTCCCAAAAGGACAGAAATAAAAATGTTTGCTTCATTTTTTTCATTAAATGTTCAGTTTTTGAATTTAACACAGAAATTCTCACATAAAAAACAGGAAATGCTCCTTTTTATTTCATTTTTGTTCTTTTGGTTTTGGAAATAACTATAAATTATAATCACTTATCCCAACGTTTGCCTTTGGTTACAGCGGTTATGTCTCTCACACACTTTATAAACATATATCAAGTATAAACTCACTGCTGAGCTTTTGCTGTCTGATTATCTGAAACAGTAGAACTAGAAGATCTTTATTTTGATTTAGTCCTTGATTGTGATTTTTTTTACTTTGAGGCAAATAAATGAATCCAAAATCACAAACTTCTGTTCATTTGGTTTAAAAGCAGCTGAATTTACTCAACATGTGCTGAATTTGATCAACTTAATAATCTCTGATATCTACAATTTACTAAGAAATCAGCTCCAGGCTCAAATGGATCACTTTTGGTGAAACCAGACTTTACTGATCATAGAGCTCACCTCAGACTTCAGGACAGAAACATTAGAAATGTTAGATTTCACAGAAAAAGCTTCTCAGAAAAGGAGCGAGTTGAAGGTCTGCTCCTAAAAATGCTAAAGTTTCCCACACTGACCGATTGAAACCAGATCCGATCGTTCTAAAAGCTCCTCTCAGACCAGCTAAGAGATTTTAAAGCTGAGCTTCAGAAACTCAGAACGACCAGTAAGAGGAGGAAATCCAGTCGGTGCAGTGGTTCCTCCTCCCCACTGGACAAAAGATCAAGAATCAGACTCACTTCAGCTCTGTCCGGGTCGACGCCGGCGTCCTCCTCGTCCTCCTGAGGTGACTGGAGACCCAGAGAGAGAAAGACAAGAGTCGGATCGACGACAGAAGACACGGAGATGCTTCCTGAGCTGAACGCAGCCCGACGTTTGGACGCCGGATCGAAAAGTTTAGCCGCTCCTCCGGCTTCGTGGCTCGCCCCCGGAAAGGGTCATCGTCACCCGGGGTCTGAGTGGGCTGCCAATGACAAAAAGAGAGAGAGGGAGCGGGAGAGCGTGGAGGGGGGAGAGACAATACGATTGTTTCCACCTCACTCTGCTTCCACCCTCGCAGTTAAAATTGTCATGGTAATGAAGAGGGGTTATTTAGTTTTGCTGGACAGCAGATTTCATGGGGAGTGGAGGAAGATGCAGCAGCTCAGGACGTGAGGATGAGGACGATGGAGGTGGTGAAGGTTTGACATCGTCGCAACAAAGCGCACGAGGACGGTCAGGAACCCGAGCAGTGCCTCCTCCTGACGCGTCAGATGGGTTTTAATGCAACAACTTTTCATTGGGGAGGTTAAAAATTGGTGCTTTATGATAATTTTTCCATCATAATTTCATAAATACGGGACGAATCAATGTCAAACCCAAAGGGCTGAAAACACCTTTGAGCTGTCACATCCAGTCTGAACACAAAGTGATGGCTACAGCGTCAGAAACCAGCTTCAGCACCATCGATGTTTTAACACAAATCCATCAGTTTCTTGCATAAAAGAAGCAAAAATGAAACTTTTTGTTAATTTGGCTTAAAAACAGCTGAAATTATGCAACATTTGCCTGATTTTTTGTTCCGTGACAGCTGAATTAGCACGTTCGTATTATGGGTGGCTGCTCAGGACAAGTTAGAGCACACAAACGTCTCCTTTTTACCTCCATCAGACACCAGGACCATCTTCCTGCTGCGATTCCTTCCAGGTCAGAATAACTTTCCTGAGTGGAGCTCCTGGCTTGGTTTTTACAAATGAATCAAACTAATTTAGGTGAAGAGGTTTTTTCAAAGTCCTAGCAGGCTCTCCGCCTCAGCAGATGATTTTAACATGTTCCGCTCGTGATCTTCTTCTTGTGCCATAAGAAGTTTAGACACTCGTATTTCTAACTTTCAGAGGAACATCCAGTGTCCTCATCTGAGCTCGCCCACTCAGCCCGAGACCCTCTGTGATGCAGGTCCAGCACTTAGAAACTCTCAGAGTCACAGATGCCCGATGTTTGGGGATCTGCTGTGGTAACAAAAACCACACCGCATGCACAGACATGTTAGTGAGGCCTGAGACGCATGCCGTGTCACATTATCTACTATTATTAATGCAGCACGTGGAATTTGCCAAGATTTATTAAATAACGGATAATTATACTGAGTTATGAGGTTGATCAAACCATGAAAGCTGGTGCTACTAATTCCTACAGGTGTTCCAACTTTCCTGGCTTACATACAGCGCCCTCTGTCTGCAGTGCTGGAACACACTGTGGTACCAGACCCTCGTGAGCATCAGTTGAACAGAATTTGACTGCAGAAAGTTGAGTGTTGTGAGCAAAAAGGCATCTCATTTTTATCAAAAACAAAAATCAGGTAAACAAATAAAATTATCAGGTTATTCTTTGCTTTTACATTCATCAGGTCCTAATCAGCCCAAATAGCAAAGAGAAATTAAAAATGCCATGAAAGAGTTTGGGTCTTAGGTTAAACCCCATTGAGCTGGTTTGGGATGAACTGGACAGAAAAGTGAAAGCAAAACAACTGACAGGTGTCAACGTTCACAGGAACTTGTGCAACAGATATGGGAAGAATTTTCTGAAGAATATTTTATTTCTATTGTAGAAAGAATTTTACGTGTGTGTTCAGCTGTTATAGCTGCCAAAGGTGGCTACGCCAATGAGTCAGAAGTTTAGAATACATGCTGGTCCATACATTGATTCTATGATTTCTTTTTTAACTCAATTGCTTATTTCTACAATGCTTTAATTTCAGAGTGCAATGAGACATTAAACTGCATCATTTTCAATTTTAAAAAAATGGGAAAATTGGGGTGTTCTGGTAATGTACACATAGTTGCATAATCACACAAATTTGTGAGTCATGACATCGCATGCGCATGCGAACATGTGGGAAGATACTCATGTCCACACCTGTTTTGGTTTTGTGACAGTTTAACTTGTATGCTTACCTGGAGCACAGCGTAATCAGATAATACGTATTATGTTCTGCAGTGAGCTATATGTTTTGATACTTTTTATTGTTTCAACACAGGAAGTGGTTAACCACACCCCACAATTTTTCAGATGCGTAACTGCACATTTTGTGACATGTTAGCTGTCCTGTAGAAAACACTCACTGGTAGTCACATCAGACGTGTCCTCGTGCACGTCATATACTCCACAAAGTGCTCGTAGTTGAAGACAAACAAGCAAACATTTATTTCCAGGCTTGAAGTCACAGGAATTAGCCTGCAGCTAGTTAAAGCCTCCACTTCTACTTAACAATCAATATTAAACTAAAATATGACTTTGTAGTCAAATGAAATTCCCCATTATCTTGTGCTTATTCATCTCCATAATAATTCAAATCAAAATTATTACCAAATATATACAAAATATGATTAAAGTTAGAGAAACTTACAGACCTTTGTCTTCTATATTAGCTAATGTTAGCTAATGTGCTAATTAGCTAATGTGCTAATTAGCTAATGTTAGCTAATGTGCCTTTGATGTTTTTACTCGGCTGGTTTGGGTAAATGTTTCTTTGAATGTCCTGATCTTTGTTTAATATATTAGACATAGATTATTAGTTTCATTTTTAGCTCACTGCTTGATTTTAGCACAGCTGAAATATCCGGTGCTGCTTCTGCTTAGACGCTAGAAAAGCAGATTTTTAGGACGTACACTTACCGTCTGCTGACTTTATGGAGACGGTAATTTTGGTTAGAGAAAATGTCGACAAATCTTGATATGAAAAACTTGAAAAAATTCCACAAAAAATTTAAATTAAAAAAATTATGGCAACATTGCAAAAGATTTTTGAGTATCAAAAAACTTGTATGTTTTTAATTTCTCAGAACCAAGTTTGTTCAAATGTATTAATTTAAATGTCTTCACCTTAAATACATGAGCAGAAATCTTAAAATTAAGAAATGTATGACTGAACTTCTTACCTAAGTTGATGCAACTCATTAGCGTTTGCAGCTTTTACAGTACACACAGAGTGCCACTGGCACAGTCTCAGGTCCCTGAAACGTTTGCTATCATCTGCAGTGTTACTGCTTTTAAAATCCTGGAGTACAGGAAATGTGTAAGACTGTAAATCTTCTGGTCATTTTGGTTTTCAGTGTTTTGCTGTGGAGTTTTGATTATGGTTCTGATCTCACTGTTTGAGGCTTTTGGTGATATTGTGGACTTTCCTGTCCAGATGATGATCAGTGTCTGGAGTTTGTGCCTCCCCCTCTGTGTCGTATCTGTGTTACTGTCTTAGTTTCACCCTTGTGTTTGGTCTCTTTTGGTTGTTTCCTGTTTTACTTTGAAGGTCAGTTTTCTTTTGTGTCCTGCGTGAGTTTGGCTTCATTTCTCTGACTTGGCCTGATGGTTCTTGCCTGCTGTTCGCTGCTTCCTCCTCTGTGCTGTTGTTGTAGATCTAGTGCTGTGTTCCTTGGCGCTTGGCTCACTCGTCCACCTAAAAAAGTGTTTTGTCACCATGTGCTGGTGCCTGTGCCCTGTGCAGCTCTTCAGCACCACCAGACCTGCACCGTTTAACTTCTCCTGTGCAGGAAAAAAGGTTTCTGGTGATGGATTACAGCCAACATGTTTCTAATACGTACAGCTAAGAGTGTCTGATGGGATGAGCAGAAAAATCATTGGAGACAGTGTCCAGGACAATGAACTCCAATCCGAGTTGGACTGTTGTCTTCAACAAAAGCTGGGACAAAGCTCTTTAGGTCAGACAATTTCTACTTTCTTTAAAGAGTGTTTGAGTCTTAGAGATGTTTAAGTTGTGCTGTGAACAGAGAAGCAGAGATTTAAAGGAGCTGAAATGACCAAACGCGCCGTGCTTTGGAGGGACATGTGCAGTGCTTTGCATGAGGATGCAGGCAGACTCATTGTCACGATAGTCGTCCATGCCTAGATGGCTCGATAAAGCTTCTCTAAAGTAGCAGGATTGTGACTATTACTCCAAATAAACGAGTCACTGGTTACACTGTGCAGCTGCAGAAGTGAAAAATGAAGCGAGAGGTGCTGCAGAGTCCGACCGGAGCAGCAACGAGGACCTCCAACAGCGCTGTGAGATACTGTAAGATATCAGACAAAGGGAAGCTGTGTGTGTCTGTGTGTGCAATGAAGAGGTTTCCAGAGCAAAAAGGGCAACCCCCTCGCTGTCCTCAGGAGGCCGAGTGGGCGGACGGTCCTCAGCAGATGGATTGCTGCTCGCCTGCCTTCACTTCATGAACCTGGAACGGAGGCGGAGCCTGAAGTCTATTAGTGACATCATGTTTTTGGATTATTTCTTCTCTTTCTTTCTCTTTTCTACGCATTCTAGTCTGATTTTAACCCAGTTGTGTGTGTTATCATATGTTATGAAGCACTTATTATGATTTTTATGCACATTTGAGCATGAGATAATCAAAAGGTTCCTCAGAAGGAAACGTTAAAGATGAAGAGAAATGACAAAAAGCATTCAAAGAGTCATAAAATCACCTGAAACAGTCAAAAAATAATGCACAGTCCCCACAAAAGACACAAACACATGAATAATGATAATAATGATAATAAGTTAAAGGATCATTTTGTTTCGCAAAGTCATTTATGGTGTCTTTGGACTTTTATTTAGGCTGATTTTTTTTAATGCTACTTAAATAACGAAACACATCAAAATATTCAATGAAACGATCGAGTCATTCACGTAGTCGGTTTTCCTCCCACAGACACAGTGTCTGCCCAGCATAAGGTTAAATAACCACATAGAGACCAACACCTTTGCACAGTGAACACATGATGTCCACAAAGAAGCAAAACTGAGGGAACAAAATGAATATAAACACACAAAAGATGCAAAACTAGCAAAAAGAGCCACAGAACACAGATGAGAATGACATAGGTGAACAAAAAGATTCAAATCAAACACATAAAAACAACATAAAAATGAAACGGAGTCATAAAAAGATGATGTTAAGTCAACAAAAAGTGCCGAAGAATCTGCACAATATGTGCAAAAGATATTCACAGAAAACCAAGTGACATGAAAGCGGGAGAAGTGCAAAGGTCATGATTGAGGAAAGGAACACAACAATCATTAAGAGATGCTTAATTCCAACGAAAAAAGTGAAAAATAAACAGAAGAAAATAGTCAAAGAGCATAAAAGAGACAAACAACCTCAAAGAAGTTCAAAAATGACCGCATGAAGAAACACTCAGTGCATCATGGGTAGCCGCCAGCATCATTCGGGTCACTTCCAGGCTTAACCATATGAAACTCAACCTTTTTTAATTAATTGAAAGAAACCCGAATCAAATATCGTAGACTTTACGTAAAAGTCTAATTATTTATTTGGGAACATAAAAATACGTTATTATCTCTAATAGTTGTTTATAATTATAAATAAAAATCATGTTTGTTTTCGTTTTATTAAATATTTCTCAGAACAATGTCGCCACCTGCTGGACGTACATCGATATTTATATCACATCTGCTCCCGTGATGCTCTGCGATGGCAGTGTCACATGATCGTGGTACCCAATGACGGCCACGTAGTGACCGTTACTCTCCTGCTATTGGCCGATGAAAATTTAAAAGTACAGTTTGAAAAGTGTCCTGTCGAAGGTTTTAGTGCGCCAGAGAAGTTGTAGGAAAACGGCCTGTGCTTTCAGAGCAGCCCGTAAAAGGTGAATTATACGATTTATTAAGATATCGAAGACTTTGGATTTATATTCGGATAACCCGCAGAGGGGGAGGAAGTGACGCGCAAAACGATATTTGGTGAGTTTTCGTTAGCTAACATTATGATGCTATTTGTCGCTTTTCTTTCGGCTCGTCACATTTAAAGCGGACAAACCGCCTCCCTGCGGTTCATTTCTGTATTGATGACTGTGCTGCTTCATTAATGTGCCCGTTTAATCTGAAGTGCGTGATATAACGGTGTCCGGGAGCAGCTCGGAGCCATGTCTTCAAACATCCAGAGCGGGGTGAAACGGGAGGAGAAGGGCAGGAACATCCAGGTGGTGGTCAGATGCAGGTAAGGAGTGGAAACAGAGTTTCAGCTGTGTCTGTGTTTGCTGCTGTCAGTCACAAACATACTCTAGATGTCGTAAATATCCTCAAAACATCGCAAAAAATGCAGAAACATCACCAAATTCACCTTAAAGCTGTATGCTCAACTGCCCTCAGTGGGTGTATTTACCTGGAAGACCTTAAAAAGGCTAAAAGTGTACTCATAAAACAGGTCACTGACATTTTACAGTCTCAGAAACTAAATGAGAACACTAGCCTGAGCTTACCTGTGGAAAAATCAGCAGTTCTTGCAGTCTTAAAGTTACTATTTGAGCCTCTGAGGGAACCCTAACCCATGTGGTGCCTAATTTATCAATAAAATTTGAGTCTCTCTTTTTTACTTTCTTCTATATGTTTATGGGTGTGTTAACATGTTAGTTAATCCAGAAATGTGCACACAAATGATGCAAAAATACTTGCACAACCACAGAGAAATGCAAAATGATTATAAAAATACAGGAAAAGGCTGGAAACAGGACATCCAATGATAACCATCATACTAGCCTCACATGTTTGAGTCTCTCAGTATCCCAGTGCTCATGTATTTGGTCTTTAATTTATTCATCATTTTCCTAGAAGAGACCTTAAAGTGCGTGTTTTACCTCTTTAGCATTTTTAACATTCAGGGGATGAATTTGCACGACTGAGTGAAAGCCTGTCCATTCCAGTTTAATTGTACTTCAACCTGTATTAACAGGTTTAAAACCCAAGGTGGGGAAAAAAAATGATTATAAAACCATCCTTTTCTTTTCTGAGGTCTCGTAGCTCACTTACACATCGGTTTGACAGAATAAAGGTGTAATAAGTTTTTAAAAACCCAGCAGGTGGAGCAAAGACACGCCCCCACTCGTCTAGATGCAAATATTTCAAGCACATGTCAAACACTGAACACTAACATCACACTAAATAGGTTTTGGGTGTTTTGGATGCTGTTGCTATTTTCTAGCTCTCTAAGTTTTATTGGCTGTTAATTGATCCCTGACAGTTTAGGTTTGTGTGATTGTCTGTGTCGTGGGACACAAACATGGGTTTGTAGTCCCGATCCGATTACTGGAGTCGTCTTCCACGTGGTTCCATTTAACAATTATTAGTGCGAAAAGAAAATTGGTAATCCATCAGCCCCTCCGTTGGCACTAAACACTCAGTTTCACATAGTTTTTTGTAACGTTAGCTCTCTATGATGTCACAGAGTACAGAAGCCCCGCCCACCAAGTTGAGGGGCAGCCAGTCAGAAGAAAGTTGGCTTGAAATGGCTCGAGAAGATAAACTGATGGCTCAGATAGAGGAGCTTTGAAGAAGCTTCAATGTTTTTAGTTTCTGCTCTTCTGTCACATGTGAACACGAACTGATTATCTCTGGATTTTTGGTTAGCGGTGTCCCAGCTCTCAAACCGACACTGAGTGAGATAAGCGTCCGTAACGTCATATCGCGGTTTGATCTTCCCGTACCCGTGCAGGCGAGTCTGTGGCGGAGGCTCAGATGATGCTAAGATGATATTTAGAAACATCTTAAAGATGTTTTGAGGCCTGCAGACGTTGACACTGATCTAATTTAAATCCCATATTTGTGCTAAATCGGTTAATTCATCTGTTCCTTCTGCTGCCCACCGTCTGGTTCGTTGTTCATGATAAGCTCACAATGTTATGGATTTTCTTTTTGTACTCTGGTTTTCTGAGGCCTCAGAGGATGAGCGTCATTGATCTGTGTGTACTTACGTCTGTGTTCTACTGAACTTTAGTCATCTGAACCTAAACAAGCATTAATGTGTTTTTTAGAAGTCTTCATATGTAGCTCAGAGTACAAACCCTGTGTGTATTTTAATTATAATAAGCAGTAAATCTTTATTATGGGACTTTTTCAAAAACATAAATGAACGTTGCTCTGACAGAAAGAAGCAGAAAACTCAAACCGTGATTTTGATCTGAGCCAAAGTCAAAGCTTTGGTGTCGGCGCGCTGTGAGTGTTTTTAGATCTTTACAAACAGGACCGTGTGACCCGAGCTGATGTTGAAGCTTCATTATTATGACTGCAGAGCTGCAGAAGTCTCAGGCGTCGAGTCTTTGTCACCGAGGTTTTCCTCTGCTGCGTTTTCAGGCCTTTCAACACGATGGAGCGCAAGTCGTCCTACGGCGTCGTCGACTGCGATCACAACCGGAAAGAGGTGATGGTGAGGACGGGAGGCATGAACGACAAGGCGTCACGGAAGACCTACACGTTCGACATGGTGAGAGGGGAAATGGACACGGCGCATCCTGTGCTCGCACATCTGGCTGACCGTTTCCCCTGTTGTGTTATGTCTTAAGTAAAGCTGTTCGATATAAAGATATATATCTGATGACGATATAAAAACATCTACTGTTTCCTTTTACTCTGTCGTTTGTTTCGTGGTGTCGTAAAATAAACTGTTTGCAGCAATATTTTTTTTCATGGTTCTGATGGTCACTGTAGTGGCTGTATTAATTCCTTAAAGTTCTCTCTTATATTTAATATAACCACACTACAGACAAGCGCCTGTTTCTACGTGTTGTCGTTAACAGCAACGACGGTAAAACCATCACGTGGCTCCGCTCTCCGCTTGTTTGTTTTCGTAAACCTTTCACAATAAAGCTCAAGATCCTGTTGCGACTTTTCAAATTAAACTGAATCACAGGAAAGAGCATGCAGAGAGTTTACGGATGAGAAGCAAAAAAAGAGCCGCCAGGTGCTAAAAATAAACCTTAGACTTAAACTTTGAAAGAAAACGGCGGCCGTTACAACTTATGTCTAAAAATGTATCGTTTCATGCATCTGTTAAAACACTCGACTCCAGGTACGCGACGCCCAGCTGGAAACGCTAAAGCTGCCCGAGATTCACAGAATTTACAGAAAATGTTACATTTTTGTGTTTTTATATTGTCGTCAGGACGATAAATGTTTTATCAAGATATGAGATTTTGGTCCTATCGCACAGCCCTAGTCTTAAGTTCTTAAGGTGAAGTAACAAAACTTGCGTTCGAAGCAGAAGCAGCTCTTAGTGTCTCTCGATGAGGATTGGCTCATTGCTGCAGCTGCGTTTCTCTCCCTCAGGTGTTCGGTCCGTCTGCGAAGCAGATCGAAGTGTACCGGAGCGTCGTCTGTCCCATCCTGGACGAGGTCATCATGGGGTACAACTGCACCGTGTTTGCGTGAGTGCTCTCCAGATACGCGAGTGCGGCGCGAGCCGTCCCGGATGAACCTGTTTGTAACCTCTTTTGTTTCCATCTTTTTTTATTGATGACAGCTACGGTCAGACAGGAACGGGAAAGACGTTCACCATGGAGGGAGAGAGGAGCCCGGACGAGCAGTTCACCTGGGAGGAGGTGAGCTCTGCTTTAAAATGGGCTCACTGGTTTACTGTTTGACCCTAAGCCTGCATGTGGATCTAATTCAGAGTGTGAATGAACTGATCCTGCAGCAGCGTGCATGAAGTATAGGAAGGGGAAACGTCTTCACTGTCTAACATTAATGAACTTTTTCAGGTTTTAAAATTCAGAGTTTTGTGATCACAGTCAGACTGCATCCATCCTGAATGTGCATGAATTGGCTTTAAATAATTCCCCGTGTCCGTTTTTTTTTTTTTTTTTTTTTTTAATTGCACGTGGATGTTGGACGTCTTGTTTTCAGATCATCAGTAGCTGCTCAGACCTGCTGCTCATTTCAGCCTCGGGCTGTACTAGAGCAGCTTTGCTTGATTCATAGTTAATAATAATCCTCCTTTGTCCTGTGCTGGGTCTCTGTACAGGCCTTCAGCTCAGCCTTTACAAGCCCTCGTTCATCTTATTGGCCAGTTTCTGGAAGCCTGCAGAGGGGTAGTATGCAGTACCTGTCAGCTGTACTTTTGAGGGTGGGGGTGTTATTGGATGCTGCGTACATGCAGCCGGCTTTTTATCGTCAGTTCAGATGCATTAATGTGTCAGATCACCAAAATAAAACCTGTTTTATTTACAAGTTTCACAAGTAGCAACAAACGAGGGTGACAAACGCCACCACAGCTCTGTTTGTGCGCGTAAATAAATGTTAATTATTGTGGAAATGGTGCAAACAGCTCCGTGCGCTCAGCGCTGAAATAAATTCCCGTGTTTTTGCGTCTCTAGGACCCGCTGGCCGGCATCATCCCTCGCACGCTGCATCAGATCTTTGAAAAGCTTTCCGAGAACGGCACAGAGTTCTCCGTCAAAGTCTCGCTGCTGGAGATCTACAACGAGGAGCTGTTTGACCTCCTCAGCCCCACCGAGGACGTCAGCGAGCGGCTGCAGCTCTTCGACGACCCTCGCAACAAGGTGAGCGCCACGCAGCTCGGATGAAACGAACGCCCGCTGCGGAAATCTCCGGGAATCTGACGCCTCTGTGTTTGCCTCGGCAGCGCGGCGTGGTGGTGAAGGGTCTGGAGGAGGTGACGGTGCACAACAAAGACGAAGTCTACCAGATCCTGGAGCGCGGAGCAGCAAAGAGGAGGACCGCCTCCACGCTCATGAACGCCTATTCCAGGTACCCGCTCGCAGGAAAGCGCTCTCACCCCGTCGCCAACCGCCATGTCGGTTATGTTTGCTCACCCGCTTCCCGTTTCTCCACAGTCGCTCCCACTCGGTGTTCTCCGTCACCATCCACATGAAGGAGATCACTCTGGAAGGAGAGGAGCTGGTGAAGATCGGAAAACTCAATCTGGTAATAATCTGGCGATAAGGGGGAGGGGGAGAGGAGGGGGCGCAGCCTACAGTGTCTAAAATGACCAAAACGCTTCCTGTTCAGGTCGATCTCGCCGGCAGCGAGAACATCGGCCGTTCCGGCGCCGTGGACAAGCGAGCTCGCGAGGCGGGAAACATCAACCAATCGCTGCTGACGCTGGGCCGAGTGATCACCGCTCTGGTGGAGAAGAGGCCTCACGTCCCGTACAGGTGAGAAACGACCCTCCTCGGTCTCACGAGGACGTCGCGTTCAGGGCCGTCTTCTCTGGGGTGTCTGTGCGGGTCCGCCTCCCCCGACCTTGTACAGTCGTCGTGGGGGCGGAGCTGGGGAGCTGTATTGATCAGTTTATTTTCTCCCACAGAGAGTCCAAACTCACCAGAATCCTTCAGGACTCGCTGGGAGGGCGGACCAAAACCTCCATCATCGCCACCGTGTCGCCGTCGTCCAGCAACCTGGAAGTGCGTTTCAAAAACAAAATGAATGTTTTCAAAGATTCATCATCATATTTATCCTGAAGCGTCTCGCCTCACCCACGTCTGTTATTGTTGGTGTCAATGTTTCCACTCGAGCACAGACTGTATATAAAAGATGGACGTAACCACGTTTCTATTTTAGTGTTTCTTGATCGAGCACGTTTATTTAGCCCGTGTTGGTTTCACTGCGTGTAATTGTGCTGACGAGTCTCGGTTGTGCGTGCAGGAGACGCTGAGCACCCTCGAGTATGCCAGCAGGGCCAAAAACATCATGAACAAGCCGGAGGTCAACCAGAAGCTCACCAAGAGGACGCTCATTAAGGTATGAGGTCGACGCGACATTCAGCGTGTGTTCGGGTTTATTTCAGATGGCGCCGTCACAGGTTTGCCTGGAAAAGCAGAACTCAGTCGGGAACATCTGTGACGGTCACATCGGAAGCTTTTTAAATCTGTGACCCAGAAGAATCTAAATGAAAATGTGACACTGAGTCCAAACACCAGATTTCAGGACCTTCTCTGTCCTTCAGGAATACACCGAGGAGATCGAGCGTCTGAAACGCGACCTGGCCGCCACCCGGGACAAGCACGGCGTCTACCTGTCCTCGGAGAACTACGAGTAGGTCTCGGCTGACACGTCAACGCTGCTTTTACCCAAATAGCTGACCTGACAGACCATCTCGGGTGCTCCTAACCACGACTATGTTTTTAATTCATGCAGGAGCATGGTGTCTCAGATCACCGCCCACGAGGAGCAGGTTACAGAGTACAACGACAAGATCGCCATCACGGAGGAGGAGCTTAAGAAGGTACGATCCTCATCCGCTGTCGGACGGCTGCAAATCAGAGCCTGATTCAACTTACTGAGGTCTTAAAAGTTGACTTTTGATCTTTAGAAGTTGAAGATGCTGTTTGAGCCTCTGTGCAGATTTTAAAGCTGCAGATTTAATTGAATGCAGCGGTTGCAGATGCTGCAGTCTTGCATTAATCTGCATTTCAGGAGTTCACTGTTAAGCACTTCACGCAAACTTTACAGAGACTGTTTGTTGCCGTGGCCAAAGAAAAGACTCCACTAACTGTCTGGCTGTAAAGGAATTACGAGGTGTCTGTTGTGGCGTCTTCGCCATCGATCCATCGTTTTATTCGCTGACGTCCTGAAGCGGCGTGAACATGTGGTCGTGTTCTCTCTGCAGGTCACGGAGCTGTTTGCGGACAGCAAAGCCCGACTGGAGCAGTGCACCGCGGACCTGGACGAAAAGCAGCAGAGGTGCAGGGCTGTTGTTAATGTGTGGGAGTAAAACCACCACCAGGGGGCGCAGTTTGATTTAAAGTTGTGGTTTTCTCCTGTGCGCCTCTCAGGCTGGAGGAGACGAGCAGAGACCTGCGGGAGACGAAGGTGAAGCTGAGCGAGGAGGCGTTCATCTGCTCCGAGCTCTCCTCCGCCCAGGAGACGCTGTACGACACGGCCGGGCAGGTACAGGCGACGCTCCACGCCGGGGGATCTATTTAGACGTTCTGTCACTTCATCATTGCTTCCTTTTCTCTCTCTCTGTTATTTGAAAACCTCTTAAAATGAATCTTCAGCTTCCACTCTCTCGCCCCGTTTCACCAAGCTTCCCTTTTTCAGATGTGAGATGTTTATGATTCGAGTCTGAAACTTTGTGCTTTCGTCCTTCAGCTGCTGAGCACGGCGGACGCCAGCACCAGCGACGTGTCGGGCCTCCACGACAAGCTGAACAGGAAGAAAAAGGTCACGTTTGTTTTTGTTAAAGCGGCGAATACGCGGCGTCCGCAGACGCGCTCGCTTCGGCTCGTGTTGGTCACTGCAGTGTGAAGTATCATTACTGTGGCCGGCAGAGAGCCTGTAGATGGTTGTTGGTCTCACGCTGGGCCTTCCTGCAGTCTGAAACGGGTCATTTAGCCCCTCCCCCTTTGAGCTGGCATCCTTCTGATTGGCTGTCACAATTTGAATAGTGAGTGGATGAGGCTGCTTCATCACATCAGGGATCTGTCCTCATGACTACAGGTCCACTGGTAGAAAACGCTGAGCGCACGCGCGCGCACACACACGCACACACACACACGCACACACACACACACACACACACACACACGCACACACACACGCGCACACACACCTCACTATAAACTGTCCATGTTTGATGTGAACAGCCACAGATTAGAACAGATGTTAAGTCAAAGCAGATGTGTCTTATTTACTTTATAGTTGCAGCTGAGGCGAACACTACCAGCCTCGCTGTTTAACCCGTAAAAGCACATTTCTCCTGTTTAAATGTTTCATCTGGTCTGAGTAACTGATTCCAGTGAAGATGACACGGCTGCTTGTGTCTGCCGTGCACTAATGACACAGCAGGTGTCATAAATCAGAGGTTTGAGTCACAGATGATAAGATTAGGGAACAGCTGGGGAACCTGCAGGTGCACAGCAGGAACTCTCAGCGGGTTTTGGGTGGAACACGCTCTTATCTGTGACCACTGTGGGGAGTTTCCTCTGCAGACTTCCTTTTAGAGGAGAAAGAAACACTCACTGTGGAGTAAGCCCCCCCCCCGAGTGACTGAGAATACACCTTTAAGCATCAACTGCTTCACAGAACAGTTGGGAAAGAAGTGACAGGGAAGTCGGTCGGCTTGTTATCGCAGCTGGTTAAGATCCGACTATTTTTACGTCTGTGGGCTGATTCGAGTCATTTCCACTGTGATTAAAACCTGAAAATGAACTTTTCTTTTTTTTTTTTTTTAATCCCTGTAAATGACTTCAGAGGGTTTCAGGTGCTTTGGCTGTTAAAAGCATGAATCCAGACAGAGCAGAGGGCGCTGTAAACCGGGTTTTTATGACTTGATGCTGAAACTTGGAGCTTCCTGAAAACACAAATGTTCTGAAGCACAAACCTGCCTCTGACCCTGCAGGTGGAGGAGCACAACAGGGAGATCCAGCAGAGCTTCGCCCAGCGCATGGACGGCTCCTTCAGAGACGTGCAGCGCTGCATCCAGCAGCACGGAGACAAACAGCGCCACATGCTGAGCAGCTACTCGCAGGCCGTCGGTAAGAGCGCGGAGGTTTCACAGAGGCGTGGGTGAGGGGCTGGGACGGTTTACTGCGGCTGCTTTAAATTTGCCCGCCTGATGGTGACTCTGGTGTTTGTACTGTTAGTACTCGGTGTATTTTTTTTTTTTTTAAAGTATGTTCTGAAGTGAAATACTGAACTGAAAAAGATGATTTGGTGTTTAAAACAACTCTGCGGTCTTTCCTGCGTCTCCGCCCTCTTTCCTGTGCAGACGGTTTGCTCGTGATGAACGAGGCGGCACTGAAGGGCGCTCTGACCACTGTGGAATCCTTTGTGGGCGGAGTCAGGCCGCTGGTGGCTGAGAGCGTGGCCCGCTGCGAGGAGAAGGTGCAGCAGAACGAGACGCTGTGTCTGCAGGACAAGGAGAGCGTGCTGCAGCTGCTGGTGAGTGTCTGAGCGCGCTCACGGCCGCGTTGTCCGCTCAGATCAGTGCTGTGTGACTAAAGTGTGTGTGTGTGTGTGTGTGCAGGAGGAGCACCGACGGGACATGGAGGAGGTGCTGGTGGTCCAAACTCTGATGGGTTTATCAGCAGCCAAAGAGCTCAACGACAGCCTGAGAGCTTCGGTGGAGAAGCAGCGAGCGCTGGCCGACAAAGTTGGTCCACGACAGTAACATCCACGCGGAGCAAACGTGGCGTACGCTCTATATCGGAGGCAAAGCTCTGATCTGATTCTTCTCGTTCTCCTCCTCAGGCGAAGGCGATGAAGGAGATGGGCGTGGTGTTCGACAGCTTGGTCCAAGAGCTGGCGGCAATGCGGGAGGCCGCCGTGCAGAGTCTGAGCGCCCTGCAGGCTGAACGCGACGAGCTGGAGGACAAGATCAGGCAGGCGGAGGAGGAAATCGAGCAGAAGGTGAGAGCTGACCAGAGAGGGCAGCGAACCTCCGTCTGCTGGACGAGGACGCTGCCAGATGTCCTGGGGCCTGAAGTAGGGCTGGGCGATGTGACCCAAAATTCATCTCCATATTTTTAGCTGGATGGGGATATACGATATATATCTCAATATTTTTATTTTTAATTTAAGCCATAAAGTCAGAACAAACAGTTCTTAGTCAAAGCTGTGTC
The DNA here is from genome assembly GCF_900408965.1 of Simochromis diagramma. Taxonomy (NCBI): domain Eukaryota; kingdom Metazoa; phylum Chordata; class Actinopteri; order Cichliformes; family Cichlidae; genus Simochromis; species Simochromis diagramma. Next base: position 4,104,790 of record NW_024386892.1, read on the forward strand.
CCAGATGTCACACGGCCACTTTTATTAACAAACAGCGTAGATGAAAAAAAATTACTCAAATTATGAGCATTTATTAAATAATAATGCTCCATAAATAAAAGAAAACTGTAGTTTTTGTGCAGTCAAAATGTAAACTAACAGACGCTGAGCACAATAACAAGCAGCTGCTCTGTTCCCAACTTCTGCTGCGTGACTGACAGCCTGGAGTTTGAAATCCTCTTCGTAACCACGTCTCTGAACAGGTGCCATTTATGGTCCTTACACACACAGTACAGTAATATTACATTGAAGCACAATACGTATCACTCGGCGAGGCTCCTCGGTAGCTGTAATGCTCCAACAACCCATCAGGTGGTGCAGCTCCGTAGCTTAGCAAAGTCGTACTGAAACATTTTTGACAGATTGCTGAGCGCCGTGCAGCACATAAAATCGGTTTGCAGTCATCAAGCACAACCAGAATTCATACATAAGGCGCGCTGTCAACTTTTGAGAAAATGAAAGCATTTTAGGCCGTGCAGCCTCTCTGGGCTGCAGCCTGGTTAACTCGCTAACGGAGATTTGCCGTGTCCGTCTTGTCGTCGCCTGCAGGTGAAGTTATGGGGGGGGGGGAGGAGTTGTGTTCAGTGAAGGAGAGGGGGGGAGGCGGAGTGACGCAGCATGGAGGCAAACGTGCGGCTCCACAAGTATAATTATAACACAACATAGACTATATCGATATAAACGATATTGTCACCTCTTATATTTGGTATAAAAATATATCGATATTTAAAAAAAAAAAAAAAAAAAACTCGATATATCGCCCAGCCCTAGCCTGAAGCCGACCGTTAACTTTGGACCTGTGATGGTTTCAAGCCCAGCAGCACTGATCTGTAGTGGTTTTCGCTTCCATTTTTAAATCCACTTCAACAGCATTCAATGATCTGTTTGAGCATGAGGTGCAGTCGGCGCACACTCAGCCTGTCTGCAGCCTCAACAACTCAAACAGGCGGAGATTGAAAGTTAGAATAACGGTGCACGGGATACATGACAAGGATGACGACAGACTCTGAAGTTGATGGGTGTGATTTGCATCGTGCCTCGTTTGTTCTGCCCTCGTGTGGCACAGTTTCATGCATTAACAGGTTTATCTGCCTTTATTACATCTGAGTGTTCACGCGCTGGCTGGTTCTGTGGGTCGGGTGTTTCTGACACTGCTTCCGTTTGCTTCGGTCAGGATATGAAGGAGACCATCCAGTGCCTCCAGGACCAGCTCAACCTGCTGACTGTGAAGGTCAAGAAGAAGTTCACTGGTCTGTACTCGGCCTCCAGAGGCCTGCAGAAGCCCCTGCAGAGCCTCCAGGAGGACATCAGCAGGTGAGTCGAGCACTGAACGGTCATGCAAAGTTTTTCTTCTACTGCACCTCAAAGTTCAGCTCCTGCATTGAAACCGTGTCTTTGTGGCAGAGGCTGCAGCACAGTCGAGCACCAGGTCTCGGCCCAGGCGGACCTCCTGTCTTCCTCCGCCTCCTCCCTCGTCTCCTCCCTGTGTCTGACCGCGGACGAGAGCCGACAGTCTCTGGAAGAGATGTCGGGCTGCTGCTCCCACATCCACAGCTCCGTCACCGGTACAAACTCTTCCTCTCCTCTGTTGCTGCTCGCTGTAATCCCTCATCCACAGCACGCTCAGTGTGTTTGTGTCCCTGCAGGTCTGTTGGAGCGTGACCTCGAGTGGAGCTCCAGAGTGAAGGAGCACGCTGAGAAACGAGCCGAGGAGCACCTCACGCTGATGAGGAAGGTTGGCTCTGAAGCTCAGGACCTGCGTCAGGTGAGAATTCGAGGTTTTCTGTCCTAACCCCAACACAGAGCAGACCCTCAGTTTAAGACACGACCGTCTCTACAGTATTAAGATCTTATTACCAAACCCGACGACTCTGAACTCAGTAAAAGTGCCTCCTGTCCCGCAGAGCGTGGAGGATTGCTGCTCCGAGCAGCTGCGAGCAGCCAAGGCCGATATATCCAACCAGCAGCAGGAGGTGACGCGAGCTCTGACGACTGTCAAGGATCAGACCTCCGTCGACTGGAGCGTCCTGGAGGAGCAGCGGGCTGAGCTCCTGCAGCACGTGGAGGCGAGCGAGCAGCTGGTCCACAGCTTCCTGCGGGACGAGCTGCAGGAAGACGTTCCTACTGGTGACAGATTTATTTTTCTGTCTTAAATTAAAAGTTAAAGTTCTCAGCAGGACATTAACCTCCTGTTGCCTTCAGGTGCGACTCCTCAGCGGCGGGAGTTTGTGTATCCCCGTCAGCTGGTGAAGTCTCGCCGCCGCAGCGAGCTGCTGGAGAGCCTGAGGAGGCAGCAGGAGGAGCTGCAGGCCGCCATGGAGGCGGAAGAGGAGGAGGAGCTGGAGGAGGAGGACAAGCAGACTGACCCGGTGAGTTTCAGAACATTTATCTTGGATCTGTGACTCATTTTCATTTAAATGTAAATAAACTTGATGTTTGGCCTCGTTCTTCTCTGCTGCATCATCAGGACTCGCTGGAGGACGATCTGAGCACGTGCAACGAGAGTCTGGCCACAGAGCCGTCCTTCATCGACGAGAACCTCGTCTTCAACGAGAGCAAGCGGGTCCCCTTCTTCAAGGTGAGGGGGAAGTTTGAAGCCGTGCAGCTGTTACTGAAAAAGCTGCTGAAGCAGCGACTGGGGGTCAGAGGTCAAGTGTTTAATACCAATACACATTAAAGCATGTTTTCATTCCTCTTTTCCAGAAGAAGAAAGGCAAAAAGGAGACGAAGTTCCCGTCCCGGTCTAAAGTGTCGGAAAACGAAGCGGAGTCGACGCCTCAGAAATCCAGACTGCCGCTCCGCTGTCAGAACTGAAACCTTATTTCTCTTTATTTTTAATAACTTTATTACTGTTTCTTCTTTTTTCTGACCTCTTTCATCTTAAACGTGTCCTCATGAACTGTTTTATTGTGGTTTGTCTCAGCACCTGCAAATTGTTTGTAAAATTAAAGATTTATTCTTGTTTTATTCTGCTGTTAATTATTCCATCTGCCACACTCGGCCAGCTCATCGGCTTTGTCCTCCGTTATGACGCCAGCACGGGACACGTGTGGCTGTCCTGGTTAGACGTTATGAAATGTGGCGTGGAGCGATGGCGGGTAGAGTGGGTTCAGCAAAACCACGAAGAGTTCAAATGTTTCTGTGTCGGGTGGGCCGGAGGACACTGCAGCCTGTGAGGTTTCTTTGGTTTCTGTGCTGCTTCATGACGTTTCACTATTTATGTTTCGTGGCCTCGACAGATGAGCTCACAGCAGCACGCCGTGTTACACGCCGTGTCTTTAACGCACACGGCCAGAACGTGGAAAACTATTCACGTTTCCACAGGGACTCGGAGTAAACAGGAGCCCGGTGCTGATAGTCGTTCATGGAGTCCTGCTGATGTGAGCGTCTGTATAAAAGCAGAAGTTGTGGGAGTTCACAGGTGGAGACAGCAGCTCCCGGCAGTTTTGAGTCCTCATTCATAAGTGGACATCCCAGCAAAGATACCGTGACGTCAGACTGCGCATGCTTAGAGAAACCAAAGAAAAACCCCGAGAATTCCACGAGTGAAAAAGAAGTCTGTCTGGTTTATGTTTTGAGAGGAAAGCACCAAAGTTTACTGCGGGTTTCCTCTGATGACGTCATTCCGGAATTCCCCCACTGATACGTGCAGAGTGCGCGTGCTTGTTGAGGGCGAGGTGGTACTGTCGCTGACCTTGTCCTGTTTACAGTAATGTTTGTACTGCTTATCTACACGATATACAAATATGATATTTATATTCGTAGGTCGTGTACGTGTGTGTGCGCGTGCGGAAGAAGAAAAACGTTAAATGATGGAGTTTGAAGTGTGAAATAAAACAATTGTGAATAAATGAGGTCATGTGACCGTGATTATAGTTTGAGCTGCTGTGTTGGCCGGTTACGGTATTTTGTAGCTCTGAGGTCGGACGGAAAGCACCCAGAGTTACTTTCGGTTTGTTCCTTCATTTGTTGTTGTGGATTCTGGACGAGCTCATTCTCTCAGTGTCAGGTGTGGAGGTGGGTTGGGAGCTGATGTCCGTGTTTTTCTGGATATGAGGAGAGCTTCTCTCTTTCTGTGCTCGCTCTGTTTTTCCTGCTCTGATCTGTGAACATGGAGCGATCAGCTGATCTCTGCCTCCTCTCTGTGCTGCTCCTGGCCGTGCCCTGCTTCTCCCAGCCCGGGCTTATTCAGGCATACTTTCGGCTTGGAGACGCCCTGGTTCTGCAGCCTGTGCCGCCGGTCACTAAACGCATCACCAGCGTGGTGTGGAAACGCAACCACGACCTGCTGGCCGAGTGGGCGGAGGGAGAGAGTGAGGTGAGATACTACGGAGGGTTGAGAGGCCGGTCAGAGCTCAGCACCGGGACCGGACGCCTGCGCGTCAGCGCTGCGTCTGCAGAGGACGCTGGAGTGTTTTCAGTGGAGATCAACAACGAGCCTCAGAGCGAGCTCTACAGAGCTGCAGCCGTGGATGAGGTGCCCCAGCCTGAGGCCTTTGTGACACCTCTGGCCTGCAGTCAGGCCTCCTCTCGGTGTTTACTGCACTGCTATGGACACACTGCAGACACTGAGGACATCACCTACTACTGGAAGATGGGCGATGGAGAGTGGGAGGAGTCAGAAAAGAAGATAGAGATCCTCAATGTTAATGAGCTGCACCATGTGAGAACTTTCTCCTGCAGGATGAAGGACCCAGTGAGTGAGAAAGACAGCGAGCCCATCAATAATCCTTTTTACAGACACAGGAGCCCACCTGACTCTGCAGGGTGGACAGGTGTGGCGGTCACTATGGGCGGAGCTTTTGGAGCTGCAGCCCTGGTTTCTGTGGCTCTGTTTGCATTTTGTCAGAGAGAATTTATCCGGAAGACCATTAAGAAGCTCGAAGGCAGGAATTCTGTCCCACAGATGTCAGTGACGTGTAACTCTGTGTGAAGCGTCATCAGCCTGGGTTTGTTGTTTGTGCGTTAGAAACTGTGACCTGCTGCAGGAGAGAAACACATGCAGATAAACTCACGGCAGCATGAATGTTTGTGTTATTTAACAGCCACCTCTGTCTGAGCAGGAACTCTGAACTGTTCAGTGTTCTAGTGAAAAGAAACTGCTCAACTACCAGTAACAGATTTTTAATCTCAGTGAGATTTTCACCTGGATAAATAAAGGAATAAAAAAATCTCCTTGTTTTCTGTCCTCTGATTCTTCTGGAGCAGCTTTGCATGAGTCAGAGCCTCAGCTCTGAGCTGCTCTCAGGTTGCTCCCCATCATAGTATGAATGTTTGTGAATGTGAGATGAAAAGCACTAGAGCATAGAAAGAGGCTGTGAATGAGGCAGCTCTGATGGCTGTCCAGGACCAAACAGCTGGTCCACAGCTGACCAGTGTTTGATTCAGCAAAGGTCAGAGGTCACTGAACAGACTGCTCTCCATCATGGACTGACTATCTATCTATCTATCTATCGATCGATCTATCGATGGGGAATAATAATAATAATAAACCTCTAAGACAAATCAAAAACATTGGAACCTAAACCACAGATCATAACAGGCGAACAGCATATATGATACAGTGTTACAGTTCAGCGTCCACAAAAACAAGGATTTTAGAAGGTCTTACAGCATCATCTGTCCTCCAGCAGCCAGTTTCATTAATAACAAGCGCATGAAGTCATTATGTCACTTATCCATTCTGAAAGAGTTTAAATTAATTTTAATAATAATTTATAATTCCACTGCATCACAGACAGCTTTACACATTTTGTAAAGATGTTTCTGTCATGGATACGGGAGAGGAGAGGACCCAAATACAGGGCACTAGCCTTCTTCTCATTATTATTAAGCTGATGACAAAAAATAAATAAAAAAGATATGAACAGACTCCAAAGGAAGCAGACACAGAACAGGCCCTATGTGCAAAGATTTACAGGAACACATTCAGGCAGGAGAGGAGGCTTTTGTCATGTCTGGGTGGGTACCTGCAGGTTTCCAACAGCAGCCCTCCTCCTTTGGGCGGAGATCGGTTGCTCCTCCCTGGCTGACCACCTGTGGGCAATTATTCCGGCAGCATATAAGACCTGCGCACTCAAGTCAGTCATCGCATGAGTATCTGCTATCCCATGTTAGTCAGTGGTGTGTGATTGCTTTGTCCAGATCCTGTGTGAAAACGTTCCTGTCTTCAGAGTTGGCTCCTGGAGTGGGCTTCTTGCCTCAGTTATCCCTGCTCTTCTGGACCTGGGCCACCAGCTGCTGGTACAACGTTGCAAACTAGCCCGCCACTCACCTGCCTGCCTCCCCACGCCTCGACATCATCCAGGCCTTGCGCCCTACCTGTCCCCTCCACTTGAAACCAAGTAAGGCAACTCAGTTTAACTGTGAAGGATCGCTGACTGACTGCTGGACCCCTCTGACTGTGCTCTCCTCTCATTACAGTGCCCTGGCCACTGCGTAGTACTTTCCCAGCCCAGTTTTCTCCTCCCCACTGCCACAGCTGTTCAGCTGCATCCTAGAGTTGTCTAGTTTACTTTTAGTTCACCTAGTTTTGACGGCGCGCCCACTAGTTAGTGGCGTCGTTTTGATTTGGCTTGTGTTTAATTGTGGGGAGAAATAAACCTTTTTTTCACTCACTGTCTCGCTTCCGGTTTGGAACTTGTGTCCATCCCATTTACCTCATGTGACAGCTTTGTTCTTTAATCTCTGAATAGAAAACCATCTATGCTTTTCTTATTGTAAATATTAAATTCACCCTGAACACTCCCTGCAGTCACTGTGTGGATGAACTGAAATACAGACATGTTTATAGGTAAACATATTTACATATAAATACATATATGTATGTATTTACATACACATTCTGTCCCTAAGGAGCACATAGGTTTCTTTCCTATGTGAGAATTCAAACTGCTCTGATCGTGGTTGCAACACTTCGGGCACCCGTGGAGGTCAGACACCTCCCCGTGGAGCCCCGTGTGTGTGTGTGTGTGTGTGTGTGTGTGTGTGTGTGGTTCTCGGGGTTGCTGTCAAATTGTCGCTTTTATTCTTTAAGACTAATTTAGTTCTTAATACAGACGTTATGTGGCTACAGACAAACCATTTTACAATAAGTGCGCGGACAATAGGACCGAGGCCTACTTTAGAGTTACTTTCACTTTCTAAGGAAACTCGATTCCGTGCTTTTCAAAATAAAGCCGTGTTGCGTTGCTGTTCTGCTTCATTGCACATATAAAACATGAATTGTCATGTTAATAATATAAATACAATATCAGCGAGGATTGTTTTGACTGCAGCAATAAAGCAGTAAAACCTCAAACAGCGCCTCTGATAAACTCTTCTTTCTTTTTACATGTTCCTGAGGATTTTCTTGATCATGACGTTATTAAATTGGTACCTGATGTTACGCTCACACTAACAGCAGTGTTATATAGCTGTAAAAATAAGCTGTTTGCCTCTTTCTTCTTCTTTCTTCTTCGCATTCAGGTTGATTTCTTCTCCTCGTGGTGCTGAGGCGTTAGTTTGAGTGTTGTATTCACCTGTGTTGATCACTTTCACCTGCGAGCCTTTAAGGATTAGGAAGGGAAACCATAAATCCCATGGACAACAGTTGGATCCAACTTTATACAACCGATGCGAGTTTTTGTTACTGACTTTCACCTCACAGATCTCCAAATTAACTTTGACACTTCTGACAAAGAAAAGAAAAAAATGTTATTAATTTATTGAGAAATATTATAAAATTAACAGATGTTTAATTTATCACCGAAACTGGTTAGAATATATGGCTTTAAATCAATGACTGTAGAAATAGGTTGAAATGCTTCAGGAGTATTTTATTGTGCTTTTATTATGAAAGTGACCGGCAGAGTTCCCGCCCTCAGTAGGGAGGGGCGCTGCAGGTTTGAGACATTTTGCTCCACAGGAAGAGAAGGGCGGAGGTCTGTTTCTTTATCAGCGACTCAAACCGCCTCATGTTCGTCGGTTTTTACTGACCTGCCTGAAAAGATTTCGACGAGTGAGTTTTTATTGATGTGATCATCGATACTCTGTCACTCCTGTATTGATCAGTGGACATGGGTCGGTCTGTGGTTCTCGGAGCGCTGCTGGTGCTGCTGGTGGCTAACGTTAGCTTCTGTCAGGCCCAGACTGTGGAGAAGTACATCAAGGTTGGTGAAACACTCCAGCTCAGCCCTCAGTCGGTCGGTGTAGCGATCACCAGCGTCGTGTGGAAATACGGCAAGAACCTGCTGGCTGAGTGGGAGACAACGCAGATTCCTCTGACATATTACAGCAAGTTTAAAGGACGAACCACTCTGAACACTGGCACAGGAGAGTTGGAGATCAGGAACATGACTGCGGCGGACAATGAGGTGTATACAGTGGAGATCAACAACCACGTCCAGAGTCGGGTTCATAAGGTTATGGCGATCGAGGATGTGCCCCAGCCTGAGGTGGAAGCGCAGCCGCTGGCGTGTAGCTCAGCCTTAGAGGACTGTAAACTGGTGTGTCAGGGAGACGCTAGCAAAGCCGGGCCTGTGGAGTACTTCTGGGAGAAGGATGGTAAAGAGTGGGCAACGTCTGAAGAGAACACCGTGAAGCTCATCAATGATGCGGAAACACAGCGTGTGAAAAAGTTATCCTGCAGAATAAAGAATGGGTTTAGTCAGAAAAAGAGCAACGCCTTAGACAATCCTTTCTACCGGGAGGAAACGACCAAGGAGCCATCTTCACCTGGTTCGGGGGTGATTGTGGGGATTGTTTCTGTTTTAATCCCATTGGTAGTTGTAGCTGTACTTTTAGCTGTGCTCTACCGTACTTTGGAATCATTCAAGAACAAGGTTGATTCTTGTTTGCCCTGCAAGAAATCAACAAACGCAGCAAACGCAACAACAACTGAGCCTAATGTGAATGAGAAGGGAGAGATTGATCCACTGACCGCTGAACTGGACACTAGACAGTGATGCTGTGGCCATATTATTCATAAAATATGAATGAAATGAGAAATGTTTGATTTCCACAGCTGCCTGCATCTGGAGAGAGAAGGAAAATAATCCTGCAGTGTACAAACTGTCAGTTTATGAAGAAGTAATTTTATCTTCATACTGAAGTACCATCAGTACCACAGCTGGGAAGTACAGTTACAAGACGTGTGTATAAAAGTGTTCTTAAGGTGGATCCGTCCTGCTCATGTTTATTCTCTGAATCTTTTATGGTGGCTTTGCATGATTCACAGGTCAATAATAATCCTTTATGTACTAACAGCCCTTCATTTCATCCTCTGCCTGAAACAAGCAGACTAGCTCCTGTCCACGATCCACCTTTTTTACACGTATGATCAAAGCAGAACAGATCCACTCTGAAACATAAAATTATGACAATGCCAGAACAGTAAAGAAATGTGATGTTTGAGTTCAGTGCAAAGTGGAATGAGTGCTGTTCGCTAAATTCAATCATGTTGTGAGGCAATCATTTAATCATGAACGTGTACGTCGCTGTGTTAAAGCCTCTGAATGACATTGAATGATGTTTTGTAAATGTGTGCTGTTGTTAGCTTTGTTTTTACCATATTTTAGTGGCGTCATCCTTGAGGACAAACATGTGCAGAACTGTTTCAGAAAGTGGAAAAGGACGTTTGTGACGTCTGTGCACGTGCAGCGGTCACATGTTATGGAGACAAAGTGAGAAAAAGGTGCCTTTTAATGCCCCGTCACAGCCGCGGAGGCTGAAGGGCACACTGGACTCACACTGTGTTGGATCACGCATGTTTAAATCCACTCTGGAGCCCTGCTTCTCTGCACCTGAGAGGATGGAGGACGTTTTATGAAGCTCATCTCACAATCATGTACTCCTGACATGGCTTTATAGGACATGGCTCTACACTCTGTGCGCCCTTTTTACTTTTTTTTTTTTCAAAGTTTGTCTTCCGACTCTGTCGTATCAGCTTCTTTACACATTGGCAGTTTGATTATTTATTAGAAACTGTGGTGCCTTTCAAAATAAACCTGGCAGTGCTACACAGACTCATGGTGTGTTATTTTACCTCCCAAAATCCGAGCGCGATAAAATGGACGCCCGGCTCAAGCGAAGCCGGAAGTGCGCGGTGGAATATTAGCTTGCGCAGATCCTTCCTCTCAGGAACGCGCACAGCTGCATGAATGTCTCACCTGTGATGGATTTAGAAGAAGCTTTGAAGCTCGTCGGAGAGTTTGGGCCCTACCAGAAACGAGCGGTGGCTGTCCTCGTCCTGACTCAGGTGAGCGGATGTGAAAATTAGCGTTTAGTTCGCGCGAAATGGCGGCAAGTGTGCGCGCAGTAACGTAGTAGCAGCTAGCTTGAGTAGCGCATACGTGGCTTTCAGGAATTTAACTGTGGACCCTCAACAAAACGACACATTTATGACTTAATTTAACACATTTTTTTATTACGGTTTCATTACTATAACACTACAACATCGAGCTGTAACTACAAGCTCACATTTTAGCGATGTACGAGTGCAGAAGGGCTGCTTTTCCAGGCAGTGAAGTGCTCTCCAGATTGCCTGCAAGAAACTACTAAAATAATGTTTCCTTGTCTCATGTCAAGTTGCACTTTACTCCTAGTCATATTTTGATTTTCTTTAGATATCTATTCTAGCCATCCTTTAATTCGGCCAAGTATTTAAACTTGTAATAATCGTAGCTAGCCTTTTTATTGCCGCTGTGATTTGGCTACGCTAACGGGCACCTGTTATTTGTTTTACACGATTATTCAACCAAAATAGCGCAGACACAGCTCAAACAAAAGCCGACTCTTTTCTAAGCACCTAAAATATCCCAGTATAGAAAAAATATCTCCACACTTTGATATATAGTTACGTAAAAACCATTTAACGACGGACTAGATTTTTTTTAAAGTGGAGTTTGGTTTAAGCGTTAATCTAACCCTCCATCTAGCTAGATGTACTTCAGTTTACTCAGGCTTGAAGAAAAACACAGTTTCCATTATTTTGACAGGATTTATTTGAGGACCGACGTTAATGATTTGCACTGATTAAGCTGACATACCTGGTATGATGCTTGTATAGGATATATGTCCATATATTGTTTACATTGATAGTTTTTTTTATTGTGCTTCACAGATTTTGCAGTTAGCCATATCACATTCCTTTTAAAAGCCATCCCTGTGTTCATAAGTGTGTGTTACAACTGGGAGGGCCCGTTATTTTCACCTATGTAAGCAGGGACATTACCCCTGTGTGACTCAGGTGTCTAAGATGAATGCAGTCAGGTTTGGGTCCTTCTATGTGTGAACAGTTTTAACCCCACATTAACAAAGCCTCTAATTTTTATAAGAAGTCTGCATGTGATGACCCCAGACTGTGTGTCTGTTTGTTTCAGGTGTACATGGCCTGTCAGTCCATGCTCATCGTCCTGGTTGGTTTTACACCGGAGTACCGCATCGAGCAGCCGCATCAGCAGCAGGACGGCGTCCCTGTGAGCCAGCACGTCACCTTTACAGAGAACGTCGACTCCATCGTGACTGAGGTGAGAGCGGCAGACTCCTGCAGGATGCTCATCCGGCTAACCTGAGAGCCCACAGGTGAAACCTGCCTCCTGTCTCTGTGTTTCCTCAGTGGTTCCTCATCAAGCAGCAGGCCTACAAGGTCAGCCTCGCCGGGTCGCTCTTCTTCGCCGGGCTCCTAATCGGGAACGTCGTCTTTGGGCCTCTCTCGGATAAGATTGGCCGGAGACCCGTTTACCTGACAGGTGAGGTTGAGGCTGATGACAGTTGCATTGTTCATGAATACGTCTGTGATGTTAGTGAGCGTTCATGTTTTGCTGTTTATAGGTTTGCTGTATTTGTCCCTAAAGCTTGAAACTCTTAGTCTGCCGCTCTTGTTTTTCCTCTCGTAGACCCGGCCGGCCACAGTTTTATGACTGATAATAAAATGACATCATTCAGTGTGCGTGGCTGCGTAAACTGCTCGCTGACCCTGCGATTAATTTTTGGGTTTTTTAGGCTTTGGGTTTTGTATCACTCTGCTTCCTGTTGGAGGCCGGGCCCTGCACCAGCTACAGATTTCTGAGGGTTTCTTTAATCGCCTGCCAGACTCTGAAGCATCTGCTTGAAGATGTTGGAGATCTTCAAATGCACAAAGATAAATAATTATGTAGTAAAAGAGAAGGTTATCAGTCTACACAGGCGTGCTTCTTTTCTCGCATGGCTGCAAACCAACAGGCAGCTCACAGGACGTTAAACTTTATTTATAGAGCTCCAGTTTACAGCGACAGTGTTTTTCAGCTGTGTTGTGTTGTTAGTGGCTACAGTGAGAGACGGTTTGTTGGATTTCTCTGTGTTCACCTTAAAGCACTTTGAGCCAACAGCTGTTGTGTTGCTTTGTAAATTAAATTGAATTGGAAAAAGCAGAGAGCTGCAGCTGTCACAAGTTTTTGTAACTAATTTGTCTCAAATGTATCGAGTCGTTAGGTTTGCATTGTTAGGGGCGTGGCCTCTTTGACTGACAGGTAGCTGTAGCTGCTAGCTGTGTGCTCGGCTTCACCTCGGCTAAGAGTCCCTGAACTGGACCTGGACACAAATGTTTTGAACGAGCTCACATGTTGCTGAGCACGACTGAGATAAAGGAAGAAACAGGAAGTGAAAGTCAGTCGTGTTATAAACTGGCACATTTTGAAGAGAGTTTGAGTTATTTTCTATTTGTTTTTGTTTTTTTTCGGTGATTCTCCAAAAATCTGTCAGAAATTTAATGTAATCTTTGATTGCACATCTGTTAACGACTAATCGACCACGGCTTCATCTGAAAATCACGAGATCATTAGTCTTTGATCTTTATTTGCATGAATTTGGCTGCAGACTCTGTCCTCGGTGCCACAACAGGCCATAAATCATTCAACTTTTGTGGTCTCCTGCTCGTTGTGCCTCAGTCTGATTGTGTCAGTGCTGCTGCTCATACGGTTCTGTTTTTAAAAATAAGATATAGAAGCGTTAAATCTGAATTTTTGCCAGAGGATCTGCTGCCTCGAGTCAAACGAATTCTTCTGTTTCTTCGGAGGCTTGTTGGACGTGTCTGCACATGACCACATACATTAAAATCCTTTAAATTCCTCCTCATCCTCATCTCTCGTGTGTTTCTCCTTCTCCCTGACTAAATGTTGTCCCTCTCCACCTCCTCCTCCACAGGCCTGTTCTTTGAGGTCGTCTTCGGCTATGTGACCGCCTTTGCGCCCAGCTATGAGGTCTTTGCTGCCTCTCGTTTCCTGGTGGGGCTGATGAACGGCGGCATCGGACTCGTTTGCTTCGTCCTCACGCAGGAGTACGTGGGCAAGCCCTACTGGGCCATGACGGGTAGGAAACCACCGGCACGGTCACGTTATTTACTTGGCAGGGCTTTAATTCTAGGTGTTAAAGATTAATAATCTCGATCCCTCGTCTTCCTTCTTTCAGGGACGCTGACCAGCATGACGTTTGCCGTCGGCATCGCCCTGTTCGGCGCCCTGGGCTACTTAATCCAGCCGTGGAGGAGCTTGGCGACGGCGGCCAACTCGTCCGGCGTGCTCTTCTTCCTGCTGTCTGTGTGAGTACACACCCCAGAGAGACGAGTCGCCCCACACAGCCACGAAAAACCAGTAAAGTTTGTGTTGGATGTTTGGAAGCATCAGGGCGACGTCGTAAACACACAGAGCTCGTGTTCTCCTGGGATTTAAACCAGGAAGGTTAACAGTTTATTGACACGCTCAGCTTTATAGTGTTAATCTGTAAACACCACAGAGAGAACAGGCATCCAGGCTCTGCACACAAAGGCTGTGAAGCTTCCTGCTACAGCTCTGATCGTGGAGACTGATGGTCCAAACGGGTTCAGGCACTGTCAGGGCGCCTCCCTTTGGAGGTTTTCCAGCTGCAGCCAATGGGAGGAGACCCTCCCACTGGCTGAAGGAGACCCTGGGTTAGACTGGGAGAGATTACATGCATCTTGCTTGGCCTGCGATGAGCTCCGGACCCTCCTGCAGGAGCTGGAAGTGTGATTTAGGATGAATGTAAGGAATGTGGATGGAAAGGTTTCATACAGAGGAGGGAGGGAGGCTCCGTGTTATAAATACACTGGGAATCGTGCACAAAGTGTGGATCTTGTATTATTATGTTCCAGTTTTTGATCAGCACCAGATGGGTTTTTTTCCTCATCACTGTGGAAATGTGTTTACATTAATGAATCTGTGTGAAATAAATGCTTTGGCTGTTTCTGATTGTGACATTCAAATGTTTCTGCACTTGCTGTGTCTGTAAAATGAACCAAACACACCCAGTGATGTCCTCCTCTCGTCCTCTGTGGTTGCAGCACTCTTCCAGAGTCCCCTCGTTGGCTGTACTCCCAGGGCCAGGCGGAGCGAGCTGAGGAGGTAAACATGATGAAGCATTCCTGAGCCGCTCTGTGAGAATCTCCTGGGATTTAGAAAAATGCACCTCTGCATGTTTGTGTGAATCACAGATATTTAAAACTGAGAAGCTGAAAACGTGTGAACAGACCCTCCTTTACTCCGTTCATCAGGTGCTTTTAAATGTTTCAGTGAGCTGAGAAACCAGCTTTTAGCCTCAGTAAGCTCTCCAAAGGTTGGAGTCTGAAGCGCTCGTGATTAGATGTTTTCTCCTCCTACACTCAGAGGAGGTTTGGGCGAGGACGCTGATATCATCTGACCTCAGTGGGGAAAAACCAGCAGGAAGCAAAAGGAGTGAGAATGAGGGGTTTGACAAAGGCCTGCACAGTGTTAGAAACAGCAAACAGAGGAGCGCTGTTCTGTCGAAGGAGAAAAGTTAGCTTTAAGTGTGAATGGATTCAATGCAGATAAATCTGCAAAGCTGCATTTGATAGAACTGCAGGTTCGAATCCTGACACTTTCCCTCTAAAGACTGGAGAGAAGTGCGAGCTAAAGTAAAGTCAGATCAATCGACCCGTTGGGTCTGCGCGTCCCGTTTCCTTTGCTCACTTTCAGGAACACCGAGCATCACGTGGCTGATCCTGGGTTCTGCTTTGTAGGTCCTGCGTTTTATGGCGAGCAGGAACGGCAACGCCGTGAAGCACCTGATGCTGCAGCGCGTTGGCGTCTCTAAAGCCGGTAACCACAAAAGCCGAGGCGCCGGCGTCCTGCAGCTGATCATCCACCCGGTGCTCCGCCTGCGCACGATGGTGCTCATGTATGTGTGGTGAGTATAAGGAGAGATGTTGGAGCGTTTAACCCTCGACTGACTTTAGAGGAACTGCAGCTCGGAGCACTTTTAATACCGCGTAGGTTTCTCCTGCTTTCATGTCCTATTTAATTACTAACTATAATTTTAGAGTTTGGATGTGTTTTTATAAGTTGAGAGTCAGGAGTGAAGCGCACATGTTGGCTCTTTTGTTTCTATGTAACTTCTGGGATTTAAACCCTGCACTTCCTGTTTTCTAAACCGGCGCTGCGACTGCGTACGAGCGTTTGTGACGGCCGTCCTGAAATTAACTTTTGTAGTTCTGCTGTAAATTTGGTCATTTTAACGTTGCAGGACTGAGTTTAAAAGTAAAGTCTGAGAAACTGTTTCTGCTCCACATCAGCTGATCAGAGTTGGTTCAATTAACTGCGAGTTTATTTCCCCCGATTTAAGCACCACCCTGGGATCTGACCCGGACATGGTTCAATTCAGTGTTATTTACACAGCGCCAAATCACAACAACAGTCGCCTCAAGGTGCTTTACATTGTAAGGTAGATGTACAATAATAGATACAGAGAAAACCCCAACAATCATTTGACCCCCTATGAGCAGCACTTTGGCGACAGTAGAAGGAAAAACTCCCTTTTAACAGGAAGAAACCTCCAGCAGAACCAGGCTCAGGGAGGGGCGGGGCCATCTGCTGTGATTGGTTGGTGTGAGAGAAGGAAGACAGGATAAAGACATGCTGTGGAAGAGAGACAGAGGTTAATAACAAGTGTTTACTGACCCGTCATGGAGGCTGTGACACTTTGGGGCAAATCTGGTTCTGGGTGGAGCCTCTGAGGAGGACTCAGGTCATTTTCAGACTCAGACTGTGGCTGTTAAATGTTTGACATGATTTAATGAGTGAAATGTAATCAGATTACAATCAGACCATCTGCAGGATACGTTTTAAGTAAGAACTAAATCTATTTAAAGTCATTTCAGCCTCATCTTCACTCAAATGTTCCCATGAAAGATCCAGCAGTGCCACATTTTTCCATCAGTGTGACTGATTAGGAACAAATCATTGATTATTGATCAGTGATTGGTTTATAATAACGAGTCTGGCGTGTGCTCGTACATTTGGAATGATGTCCACACCCACACAGCTGTGACGGTGCCTCCTTTAAATCTTTATTAAAGCATTTCTTCTCCTTGGCGTTCGGCTCCAGCGTGACATCGTTTATTCTCTGCTTTGACTTTTAAACATTTTTGTCCCATTTTATTTCTTGTTGTTTTATTGTTGCTCTATAAATACATCTGACCTCGTCCTCATCTCAGGGTCACACTCAGCGTTTCCTGGAAGTCGCTGCTTGATGACATCCTGCAGGTGTCAGAGATTATGACTCATGAGCACAGGGTTGCTGGTTTAAATCCTGCTGCTATGAACAAACACAGTGAGTGGGTGATAGTTGATAAGTTGAGTAAATGCATCCCTGCACAGACGTTTCTTGTTCTTTTAGTTTGTGTGTGAGCTCTGGTGTCGGTCTGTATTTCAGGCTCAGTAACGTCAGTGTCGCTGTGACTGACGCTCATATTTTTATCACTTCTATCATCATCATGCTGCTGATACTGAAAGTGCTTCTGTTTCCACTGCAGTGACTGAATATTCTGTTTCAAATACATGCTCTCTGCTGTCAGCACAGGCCTGGAAGTCTTCTTCAGGGCTTTCTGTCCTCCTGTTATCTCCTGAGGAGCTGATGTGATTGGGTTGATCTTTGTTAATGTCATCCAAACCCAGAGTGCTTTCTCCTGGATAATCTGCTGCTCCACAAAGGAGGTTGTTCATTTGTTATCTTTTGTCCAAGTTTAGGTTTTCCTCCTCGTATCACCAACATCTACTTTCATCTGCAGAAGCTTCATCGTCAGCCTGTGTAATCCATTCAGAGTTATTCCATCTGCTTTAGAGATGAACTCAGATGTCAGGGCATTAAAGCTGGTATGGACCCCGTTTACAGGTCACCGTCCTAAAGAGCAGCTGATCAGCACGTTTTATCACACTGACAGTAGCAGGTTTATTGACACATTTGGTCAGATTTGATGAAATTGTCCCGTGAGGTGCAGCTCGGTCTGTTTTTAGGATTATTCTCTGATTTGTCATTTTAAATGCACGTCAGAAAGAAATGGGAGAAATGTTTAAAACTAATCTGGATCCCAGAGATTCGTCTGGATGCAGCGACTGCGTTCCTGCTGGGTGACCCGAACTAGGGGTGGGCGATAGAAACGATATAAATTTGGCCAACGATAGAGATTTTGACTATATCGCTCTATCGCGATAGCGCATGTTGATGATGTCATCAAGCTGCGCCTGTTTTGGTCGAAAGCATCGCAGCGGCTACAACCATTATCATCTGCAAATTATGGCGGGCGACAGTCATAGCAAAGAGATGAAGCACTTTTGAAATATGGGGAAAGCCAAAAACTGCGCTTCCTCCACTTCCGTAACATTGATTCATTAATGTTGAATTCTCTCGCAGCTGTTCTGTTCCCATGTTGTTGCAGTATATTAATAACTAACCTCGTATTGTGGATGAATAATCTCAGTTGTTCTCCTGACTGAAGTTTGGCCCGTGTACAGCATCCTGCTATGCGATTGCATGTGTCCCAAACCACCAGAATCCGTCACGTTAACTTTTATCGAGTGGAAGAAAAGTTGGCGTTCATCCTCCAGCTTCACTGTGCTAATGTTATGCTAACATAGCTGTGTCGCTAGCAATCACGTAGCACAATCATAATATACCAGGTAGTCCAACTTCAGTAACCCTACAAACGTCACTGCTGTTTAGTTTTCTGTCTTCATTTATGTTGGAAGTGGTAGCAGAGCTGTACGTTTGAATTAGTTTCAAATCTCTCAGTCAGAACATGGTATGACATGTTTAGGTGGAAACTAGCGAGCTAACTTCCTGCTAACTTCTAACTCTGTTAAATTTAATAACTTCTGTTTTCATGGATGCCTGGATGTTAAACTTAATAGTTACACCTGGTAAAACAGCAACGCTGATGATTTTATTAAAGATGAAAGAATTTAGACCGTTTTTAACTCTCAGTGTTGTTTGACTTTGGGACCTGAAGTGGACGGAGTTTTGGACCCAGATTACTCCGCGAAGCTCCTCACTACGGCAGCCGTAATGCTCTGACAATCCATCAAGCAGTGCGGCTTACCAAAGTTGTACGAAAACATTTTTAACAGATTTCTGCAGCCAAAATCTGTTCGAGGTCAGTAAGCACAACCAGAATTCATACATAAGGCACACTGTCGATTTTTGAGAAAATTAAAGGATTTTAAGTCCTTATAGTGTGGGAAATACGTTATACAGAAGAAAAGAATATATCGTGATATATATCGTTACCGCACGTGCTTCAAATTATATCGCAATATGAATTTTAGGCCATATCGCCCAACCCTAACCCGAACAAACCTAATGTGGGGCAAAGGGAATGTTTGTTAGGGACATGTCAGAGGTTAAAGGTCGTCTCATGTGTTTTGGCTGGATCTAGTTTGGATGGTGCTGAGTGTTATGGTGAAACTCCAGCCTAGGGTGAGTCCTGTATGTGGCCATGGTTGCAGGGTGTAAGCTAAGGCGGAGGCCGTTGGATGTTTCCTGTGCAAATGCCTAGAAAGGAACTGGTGTGATTTTTAGGCTTAGCAGATTATTACCACAGCTTTTTGTTGCAACGCCTGTTGTGGTTTTTTTTTTTTTTTTTTTTTTTTAGCTAATCTTTAGAGAAAACGTGTCTGTGGTGGATTCCCGGCTGTCGGGCTGCTTTCACCTCTTGTGAAGGAATAAAGAGCACGAAGAAGAAGAAGAAGCTGCTTGTGTTGGAGGCAGAGAGAAACTTTGTGGGTTGAATAAGCATCCACACGTAGGCTGTGTCATTGTGGAAATTCTAACAGGAACAGGAAGTCTGTGTTTCCCGGCACTTCTGGACATTCCACAGAGTGAGCGCTTTGATAGGAGCACCTCTTGAAGGCCAAAACACAAAGAGTGCAGTCATACCATCATATGTTATCTCATGGGAGTAGAGGCACGTAGGTCATGTAGTCCACACCTCCAAACATCCAGCTCGCTCCTCTTTTTGCTTTAGCTTTGCTCCTCTTCCTCACTTCTCTTCGGTTCATCTCCTTTGACTTATTGATGCACACAGACTCGGTCGGGCGGTGCAGGGTGACGCTTCGTGATGGAAGCTGAGCCGTGTTGTGCTCTCATGTGTCAGTCTCTGTAAGCTCCTGCATTTCCTCTTTTCTCTGCAGTAACAGTTGAACCTGTTGTTTCTGCTGCTCTTCGGCGTAACCTTTAAATAAGCACGTTCATAACTGAGCCGCTGCAGTTTGGGGTTTGTTGCCATGTTTGGATCCGTGCGTCACACCTGCTGCCTTCGTCCCTGAGAAAAGGCTCTGACGCTGATCTTTGCTCAGCTTTTACACTTTCTGTATCGCTCACAGACTTCATCTCTTTTGCTTTTGTGCTCAGTTTGAGTTACAGCTTCAGTGCTGCAGGCCTCTAACCTCAGCAGCTGATTCATTCTTTTAGAGAAGTGGAGCAGCTCGGGCTGACTGATTTTCCCACACTTCAGACCTTTTGCGTCTTCTGACGCGTTTATAGCAAACAGCAAAAGGTCGAAGCTGCTGAACGGACACAGAGTTAGCACAACAAACAGGATTTCACCTTAAACACGTTTGCTCTGCTCGTCCTGTGAACACATCTTTTAATGACTCACACGCAGTCGACCTGCTGACGTTCTCCAGAAGATCCCAGTGATGTGAAAACATTTCTGAAGGATTATAAGGAATAAAAAGACAAAATAACCCTTAAATTAAAACAAGCAAGATCTGAATTTAACCATAAAATAAGTAGAAATGATGCAGGACGGCATCATTGAAATCGATACCAATGATCAGTTTTTTCTTCTAATACACTTAAACAACCACATGTATGTGAAACAAAAATGATCTGAAGGTCTTATACTGAGGGTTTTCCAGTATTTCCAAAAATATAAAATGCATCACAGAAAAAGAAGTTTAAAGAGAAGTAACAAGCAGAAGTAGCTAAATAAAGAAATCCTCAAATAAGCAGGCATCTCCTGCACAGTCAGCAGAACTGATGCTGCACAGTCGTTTCTTCGCTCTGTTAACGAGTCGTCAGTTTGAACAGTTTCAGGTTCATGAACTCGTTTGTTTCTTCTGTCTTTTTCAAATATTATCAACAAACATTTTGTGTGTGTGTGTGTGTGTGTGTGTGTGTGTGTGTCAGGTACGCCTGCAGCCTGGTGTACTACGGGCTGACTCTGGGGGCCGGCGAGACGTCTGGTAGCCGTTACGTTAATGTGGCGATGTACGGCCTCGTGGAGCTGCCGGCATACCCACTCTGCATATACTTCATCAACAAACACTGGTGAGACACACACACACACACACACACACACACACACACACACACACACACACACACACACACACACACACAGATGACACTTGCTGTGTGATTTTTAACTGTGACCTGTGAAATATGTGTAGAGGATGGTTCCCGCCACGCTCCTACCTTTGGTGTAACTGTAGCTGTGAGCCGGCGTCCTCGCTCGGCTGTAATGTGAGCTGCTGCTTTTACTTGATGGATGTAGACAGCAGTAAGAAAATAATTTAAAATAGATCCTACATCAAACAGGGTTCATCGATTTTATTTATTTAACTGAGGGAAGCACCGGTGCCTCTGCCCGACCCTCCTCCTTGCAGCCTCTCCTGGAGGTGGCTGCTGGTCCTGTGTGGTAGCATGAGCCCTTGGTTCATAGAGGTCTTTTAGATCATGTTTAGCCTTTCACAGCGACCAGTTTGGCTTAGGAGACTTTATCAGGAGCTTCCAATGAAACAGGTCTGGGATCAGTCAGGCCCCAAACCCCTCGCAGCTCTCTAGGGTTCATACACCAGCGTGCCTGGTCAGAGAGTGAAGGTGGAGCTGTGGATTTACTGGCTGATCTACGATCCTGCCCTCAGCCGTGGCTGTGAGCTGTGGGTAGTGACCGACAGAACAAGACTGAGGATGCAAGCTTTAAATGAGCTTCCTCCACAGGGTGTGTGACTCAGCCACAGCAATACAGGGATGAGCTCTGAGCAACTCGTCCAAAAACAGCCTGTTTGGATTTGAAATTGTTAGTCAAACTTTTTGAAGCTGCGCTCGAACTTCTGTGGAGCCTGTGTGAAAAACCTCACTTTGCTTCCTGTTTTCTGTTGGTCTTCCTGCTGCTTACTCACTAACTCCTGCATGAATGTCTCGTCCTGCAGGGCTGGGCGGAGGAAAAGCATGGCAAGCTTCCTGTGCCTGGCTGGCTCCGCCTGCCTCTGCACCACCTTCATTCCGGAAAATGCAGGTGAGGCTCTGATATTCGACGGCACTGCAGAGGAATATGTGCAGCTGCAGGAAGTAGTCGTCTTCAGACATGTTTGCACTGCTCACGTGCACCTACCAAGGTGCAGCTCTGCCGGTGCATGTATGAAAGAGCCTTTGTCAGCCTGACAAGTCAGTGACTTCACTCTGAAGTAAAGAGGAAGTGAGATGAAACCTGCGTCTGTAACATATTTCAGTCCAGTGGAAAAAAAACTGCAAAAGGCTTGTGTAGGTGTTAAACACTTGGCATAAAATACTGATTTCCATATGCATGGATAGAAGTGTCACAGTGTGTGATTGTTGTGTAAGCAGAACAGAATGATAGTTATGCCTCGCATAGTGCAAGACATGAAACCGGTTAAACCAGCACATCTTTGCACCTTTCTGCTGTCGGCTACACATGCTGTGTTTGGAATAGCGGGCGAACTGATGCACATTTCATCAGATAATAAACTGCTTGCATTCTTAAACATGAAGCAGATTTTATTGTAATATTTAATAAATTGTCTTGTGTAAATAATAAACCACAGGTTGCATGAAAACATTTTTGGTGCTGCAGATTTGTAGCCGTCAGTTTAAGCGTTCAGAGCTGCAGGTTTGTGACATCATTAAGCTCCTCGGGGAGGGAACGAGATGAGTTTTTGCTGTGAGGTGAACAATCAGAACAAGCTCTCAGTTTGAGTTTGTGTTGGCAGGAGCTTTGCTGAGTGTGACGTCGTTGGCGCTTGTGGGAAAACTGATGGTCAGCGCAGCGTTCAACATCGCCTACGTCTACACGTCTGAGCTCTACCCCACAGTCATCAGGTGAGCCGGGTGCATATTTACGTAGTTTCTGTTGGTCACATTCATAAAAACGTTGCTGTTAATGAGACCTGGGTGGGCGTTCAGTCGGCGTCCAGGAACAAAATATTGAGCCTTTTCTGCGTCGTCTCCTTTTCTGTATGTTGGGTCAAAGCTAACTGTAGCATCAACACAAGCTCAGAAACTTTTAGGAAACGTCTTCTCTTTTAATCTGAAACCGACGGGATTAAAGCTGCTGAGATGCCTCCAGAGTTTGTAAATGTCTCATTTCGGTTGAAGCCGGATTAAAAGCGTCACACTGGCACAGACCTTCAATTAAGTGATAATTCCTGTGTTTTCAAAGTCAGCGTGTCCTAAAGCTCTGCGCTCGGACTATTTTAACGTGCACGGATTGTTTGTTTCAGGAACGCTGGGCTGGGAGTTTGTTCCATGTCCTGCAGAGTTGGAGGAATCCTGGCGCCGTTCGTTCCTTCCATGGTAAGGCTGTGAGTGTGAGAGAGGTTAGGAGTAAATGCTCTGGAAAAAGCCTGAGCCAGCAGCAGGAAGCACTCGATCTGATCTTCAGAGCCACTCAGCAGCTCTCAGCAACCAGCAGACGTTTAAATGTGAGTTTAAAATGCAAAACAGTGAAATATGTGAGCGTGACCTGTGACTGTGGGAGGCTGGTGTTTTCACATGAAGCTGTGAGCCTGAAAAGGCAGCAACCAGCTCCCCGTTTGCAGTGGTAACAGTATCACTTCCTTTTTCAGCATTTCCTGTTTGGAGCTGTTGTTGGCATGGAGATCAGATCATTAAAAACAGGGTTTAATAATAAAAAAGGAGGGAAAGTGATGATGAAGAAGGGCATCTGGTAGCTTGTAAATGTTGTTCTTTTAGGAGATTTTATTTTGAAATGTATTTTGTGCATCTTGATATAAATATTTTAGCCGGTGTGTGCAGGGGCGAGAGGACAAGGCGCCGAGTCGCCCCGTTTGCTTCGTGCGGTTGCATTTATGCCTCATACATAGTAAAAGTATCAGCGAGGCCTGTGGGGGTTTCCGGCTCAGGTTTGTTAAAGTGTGAATCTTTGCATTCGACAGCTCATCGGCTTCTTGCTAAAGTCTTGAGTTATTTATACTGGAGGGCGCGGTGAGCTGGGAGAACGGTTAGCCTGTAAGTGTTAGTGTGATGTCAGCCTGTGGTCAAGCATCCATGCTTTCTGTACTCTGAAACGAAGCGGGGGAATTTTAAAAAGTGATAGACGGCGTAACCTCAAGTGTGCCAACATCCCCTCCACCAGCCCTGTCGTCTCTGTGGATGCAGCTCGTTTTTGTTAAAGGAAGGAAACAGTGTTTGTACTTCAACTTCAGAGGGAGTGTGCGCAGCGCCGCAGAGGCATTCAGTGTGCGCTGGCTGTTACGTCTCAATAAGTGAAGCATTTCCAAAGTGAAACCATCGAGACGCTGAGGGGAAAATCTGTTTGGTGGAGCTTTTTAATGACTGCTGAAGTGTCGCCCTGACTACACCCTGCTGGGTGCGCGACGTCAGAGGTCAAAAATGCTGGAAAACGCAGTCTTGGAAAGTCTGCTGGACTTATTGTCCTGCTGTGGTTTTGATCTGTGTTAGGCTGTTTCTGCAAAGTTATAAGGAAACGGAGTTCGTGCAGCTCGTCTGAGTGACGAGGTCACACCTCATTCCAGGAAATCGTTTGCATTCACTGACTGATGCAGTTTTATTAATGACCTCACCGATTCACACATTCCTGATTAATGTGTTGCAGGTTTTCCTGCCTGAAAGTTTATCCGTAATGATTTATCCGCCCTCGTGCACCGTCCTGCTGTCTTTAACCACAGGTCTGATTTATAAACACACGCTGTGCTTTGTGTACTTCGTACCTGCTGCGTTTCGCTTTCACACGAGTTAAATTTCTAACAGATCAAAGTGTGTAAACATATTAGTTTCACAGGGAAATGAAATCCTGTTAAACAGTCACATGTGACACATGAAAGTAGAAAATGACTGTTTCGGTTTCTTCTGTTAATGTGTCACACTGACCTTTGACCTCATTTTGTCATGTGCTCAAAACCTAAATAAACAGTGACCTCTAGTGGTGATACAGGGAAGCTCAACGAACACGCGTTTACAGAAATCTCAGCTAAAAAGCTCTTAATCTTATTCTTTTAAAAATATATGTAATCTCCTGCAAGAACACCGTCTGCAACTTTCTGTCACAGCTGCAGTTTCCTGTTGCCGTGGCAGATAATTTACATTATTTTCATCTTATTTGCATTTCAAAAACAATTAAAAAAAAACAAAATACCGAAGCTGTGAAAGCAAAGTCGACCGTGTCTTTTGAAGAGCCTTTCTTTCCATAAAAGCACGACTGATAAACCTGAGTGTTGATCGCGTCCTCGTGGCAGTAGATATTCGGAGCCCGAGCGCGGGACCTTTAATCAAACGGCACATCCAGGCTGTGGAGTTTATCTGAACGGATGAAGGTCGGCTTTTTACCCACAAACCTCAGCTTCTCAGTCGTTAATGGTGTTTTACAGAGTGTGAAGGCAACACTCACAGACGCAGGAAAACCTGACCTCGGGAGGAGCAAACGATACGAGACAGATTACATTATGAAATGTTGGCACGAGGGGAAAAACGAGCGACTCTCATTGTTGTGGAAAAGGCCGGCGTGTTTTTAAAAATCTCCCATCGTTTTTCGTGCTCACGAGTCGCACCTGTGGGGAGATTTCTGCAGAAAGTAGAGATCTGTGTCACTCTGTCTTATCCAGAGATTTGCTGAAGAAGAAGATTTTGCTCAACAAAGTAAAAACAAATATTTAGTTTCACAGTTGGATGTGATTTCATTTTCTCAGTAATCTTGTAGGAGGTCCGATTCCTTGGAGTGTTTTTGTAGGAACTGGAGACGCGTTATTGAATCACATCTTAGTTATTGCTTTCTTACCTGCACTTTGTCCCCAATAAACATCACACAACTCCAAATGAGTCTGAGTGCAGACTTTGTCTGTGCTGGCACATGCAACATTATGTGACAGCAGGAATCTCTCCACAGGTCGAGGCGGAGTGCCACATCTGTCTAACCAGTCCTCCTCTTTTAGCTCTGATGCTGCTTTGCTTCTTTTTCAACCTTTTTATTAAAAAAACACACTTTTTTTTATTTTATCCCCCAGCAGGACATAATTAAGGATCTTTTCAAACAATTTGCTCTTGATTTATGTTTTGATCTCACTCTTGGACCTTCTGATCAGTGTGTGTAAATATTCACTGTGTAAACACACGGGCTGAAGGGTTCAGACAGTAAAAGGTCCCGGTTGTGTGTCTGTGTGTGTCGCAGCGGGCTCTCCATACCTCCATGCCCTTCACCGTGTTCTGTCTGAGCGGCCTGTCGGCGGCCTGTTTGGGCCTCCTGCTGCCGGAGACCCTGAACAGACCAGCAGCAGAGACGCTGGAGGAGCTGGGCAGCCCGGGGCTCGGCCGAGTGCTGGAGAGCAAGGTGAGGCACCGCTGGGTGTTTGTGGGACGTTTGTTTCTACGGCCACAGCCGACGATCAAGTAACATAAAACCAGACGGTTCAGTCTCACAGATTTTGTTTTCTCGCTCATGTCCTTGTTTCCTGTCTGTCTGCAGCCTCTGTTGTATGAAGATGAAAGCTGTGCATCGACCCACAAATGAAGCCGGCGGCCTCGTCTTCGTCGCTCAGAACCGCAAACTGTCCCGTTAATTAACGGTTTCTGAGCCGTCGTTCACTGCAGGAAGCGAAAACGCCGTCAGCTGACCTCGTAGGAAGATGCAGCATCGCGGTCGATTCCTGGCGAATTTAGAGACCGAGGGCTGAGAGTCATGATCCGCTTCACATTCCAGATCCTGGGAATTTAACAAGAGGGACCAAAAACCTTTGACAGCTCCTGAAGCCCGACAGCATTTCCTCCAGTGACGTTTTTAGACTTCTGCTGCTTCAGGAGGAAATGTGTTAAAGACTCTCCGCACCAGAGGACACCAGCTTACAGTCACTACAGTTTACACATAATCAGATTATTTATGTCAGCTGTGATTTTCTTCCAGACAGGAACTATTATCATTATTTTTACTCTGATTTAATGTGGTCGGAAACGTCCACACGTGTCACGCTCAGACGATCCATCAGCTTCTCTTACCTCGATTTATCAAACACAAATAAAAACCAGGCTGGTTTAATTTAACTAAATAATCAAACTCACTTTTATTTACAGGTTTACAGAAACTTTTTAATGGATTGAATAATGAAAAAGAACTAAGTGTAAATATATGAACTGAGCAGCTGGAGCTCAGCTTCCTGTTTTTCTACCACGACTCAGCCGAGCAGCGACTTCGCTTTCAAAGGGTAAATTAGAAAGTTTGAGCAGCTCATGAGAAGCCTTGTTGGATCTGCTCGCCTGTTTCCAGACGTGACGAGAGCAGAAACCAAACTAAAGCTCACATCTTTCCCATTGGCTGCCCCTCATAAACAGAGGCTTTACCCCCGACCCTTTAAAACAGCAGCTTTCAACGTGTTTTCACTGGTTTGGGGTTTGATGGTGGACGATCTTCAGGCAGCTCAGTTTACGATGAATGGATTATATTCCCATCACTTTAATTCGCATTAATCATAATAGTTTTTATTATTAAGCCATTAAATGCAGAGCGTGGAATATGTAGAACAGGTTGGGAGAAGATGTTTGGTCCAGGACCAATCGTGTTTGAGTGTTCGACTGCACCCATGAATATCTGTGTGGGGACAGAAAATTTATGTTTATAGATTCATTAATAAACAAGGGAGAGAGGATGGAGCAGGAAGCCTGGTACGGGAACGACCCAGACCTTATTCCTTGTTCCCAAACAGCAGCTGATGGTGATCATGTGATCGTCTGTGGGCTTAGTGTTTTCATGTGTTTATCTAGGTAAAATCACCAGCTGTTTTTAACGTCAAGGACAGATGTTTTCCTTTTTTTCATTACTTAGTAATTTATCTGCTGATTTTTTACTTTTAAAGCGTCCGGGAGAGTCGGAAAAAACATCTCTCAGATGTGACGATGACGATGGTGACCCTAGAAAACCAGAAACAAGAAAACTTGATGTCCTAAGAATCAGTTTTTGTTTCCAGGTTTTAGATGATATGAACTGTTAAACGAGTGAAAAAGCAAAGCTGTACATTCGGTGTGAGGGACAATCAATTAAGGACAGGTTGCACACTGCAGCTCTGCAGCCTGGAGATCGGGCAGGAGCTGAAACCGGTCCTCAGATGTTTCCTCTGAAGTTCAGGACTGTGAGGCCAGTTTGATGCAGTCGTTTTACAGTCTGCTTCGTTTCCTCTGTAACGTGAGAGGCGCTGCCATTGGAGGAAAACTTGCAGCGATATGATCTATAAACATATTTTAAAAAAGGAAGAAGCTCTGTGTTCTGCAAAGTTTCTTAAACGTGATTACTTCCTGTTTTTATTGATGTTGGTGTGTGTAACACACACACGTCTGTATTCGTGCTGAAAGAGGCCGTCGGGGTCCTCGCCTTCAGCTGATGGTAATTAAATGAAAGTGTTCCAGCATTCCTCCTCCTCCTCCTGCCGTGCCTTCGACTGCAGCCTTTAACTGTGAAAAAGCACTTTGGAAAGTGTTAAACATCATCTGCCTGCAGATGTTTGAGTCCCTGCTGTAAGCACTGTGTGCACTCTGTACATAGACGGTATGCACAGAGATAAATGATGCTCATGAACTGTTCTCTCTGTGATAAAGACAGTAAACACTTGAAAACTTCCTCTTCTCGTCTCGTTTTTTCACCGTGAGGCAGATAAACGATGATTATGTTTCACTCTGCGGTTTAACTTCAGGTTCATTAGAAATGTTCTGGTTTGTGTCCTGATGCTGCTTTTCAGCAGAATTTATCCCCAGCAGGTCTTTAAAAACAGGACTGTTACAGGTCGGTTGGTGGATATCGACACTCGGGGCTGACCGAGGAGACGTGATGCTGCTTCAGACTGACCATAAAGGGTTGCAAAGCTGTTTTAGGACTCACTTCCTTGTTTCAAACGCCCACCAAAGGAAACCACAGACAGCACAAAACCAAAGACATCTGCACAGACCTGTCACTTCCGTGTTGATCTTTGAACATGGAGACATCGGCTGCTTTCTGGCTCCTCGCAGTGCTGCTGTTAGTCGGCTTCACTCAGGCCCAGACTGTGGAGGAGTACATCAGGGTTGGTGAAACACTCCAGCTCAGCCCTCAGCCGGTCTCTGAACAGATCTACAGCGTCGTGTGGAAATACGGTAAATACCTGCTGGCTGAGTGGGCGAAAGACCAGATTCCTCTGACATATTACAGCAAGTTTAAAGGCCGAACCACTCTGAACTCTGACACAGGAGTGTTGGAGATCGGGGACATGACTGCGGCGGACAATGAGGTGTATACAGTGGAGATCAACAACCAGGTCCAGAGTCGGGTTCATAAGATTATGGCGATCGAGGATGTGCCCCAGCCTGAGGTGGAAGTGAAGCCGCTGTCGTGTAGCTCAACCTCTGAGAGATGTAAACTGGTGTGTGAGGGAGACGTTAGCAAAGCCGGGCCTGTGGAGTACTTCTGGAAGAAGGATGATGGAGAGTGGGCAAGGTCTGAAGGGAACACCGTGGAGATCATCAACGATGAGGAAACACGGCGTGTGGAAACGTTCTCCTGCAGAATAAAGAACCGGTTTAGTGAGAAAGAGAGCAACCCCTCCAACGTGTTCTACCGAATAAAACCAGCAAACAGTGACGATCTGCACTGTGGACTCTGGGTTACAACTTTAGGTGCTGTGATGAGATCTCTGGCGATCCTCGCACTCTTTGTGGTGGTTGTCTACTTTCTGTGTCAGAAACTACAGACTGGCTGTAAATGCAGAAAAAGTGATGATGATGCTGTTTAAAATGAACTGTCGCCTTTGACTTCCTGATGAAGAGTAAAGCACATCAGCTGTACTGAGAGGGAAGTTCATGTTTAGCTTTGTTAAACTGCTCTGCTGCATTTCTACAGTAAACATTATTTAGCATACAGTTATAGTCAGCCATGTTTGTAGTTTTCTTTGGTCTTCTCTGTCTTTATTTGTCCTTGTTTTGACCTTATTTTGGTAATCATTTTTTTCACTTCCTGTCTTTATCTATTTTTACTTTGTTCAGTTAGTTTTGCTTCTTTATTTCTGTGTATTTATACTTCTTTATGTATTTCTCTTGGTATTAGTGTGTTTTCCCACATATGCCCGTCATTCCTGCCCTCTTATTTATCTGGTCAGGATTCTGGACTTTCCTGTGTTTTGCTTTAAGAACTAAAAGCTCTGCTTTGGTTCATCATCCCTGTCTCACTGCTCCTGCATTTTAAACGCTGTGACGAGGCAGAAAAAGGTGGAAACATTCAGATGTTGTGTGCTCAACCTGCACGAGCATCAGCTTTCGTCCCGCAGACAGAGAGCTGAGACGACGATGATGATGGTGAAATGTTTTGTCCTGCAGTTGTGGCACATGTTGATTGTACAGTGGAGGCTTTGCTGCTCGGCTGGTGACCACACCGTCACATTATCTCTGTTATGTGAGCTGTTCTGTAATAAATGTGTTTACTTGTCTCTGTCACTGCGTGTGAAACTTCCAGACAAAGATTTTCATTCCTGAATCCTCACAGAGGTGGAAACGCCAATATTAAGAGGCATTTTTTATGTTTTGCTTTGTAAAGCTTGCCACCACGAGGGGGCATGCTGTCCCAGTGAAAGCATGACTGCTGACAAAGGTTACCAGTACACCCTCTGCACTGGTCCCTCTGCATGCCGCTGCAGCATCACCACACAGTCACTTCTGTTTATGCCAGTTGTTAAAGAGCAGGAAGCTGTGCAGTATTCTGCTGATGATAGATGATACTGCCACAGCTCAGCTATCACACAGACTCCAGGTTTACAGCAGAGGCTCATTTATGACTGCGCAGCCTCTCTGGGTGAGTCCTGAGCTCCAGAATTCAGATCTCAGCCTCCCAGAGCCCAAAAAGCCAACAAAACAGTTCGTTCTCATATCAGAAACACTTTGATTTTCTCTCTAAAAACAGCGAAGCAGTTCAGATCAATGAGCCGGAGCTGCAGGAGGATCAATGTCTTTCATGCAATAACAAACTCTGTTGGACGTTGCCTGGACTGTGTGGGGTCTGAGGACCGAGACTCAGGCGTGTAGGATCTCTGATCTACAGAAGACCGAAAGAAAGACTCCACGAAAGTCGCTTTGTGCTCACATGCATGTTCCTGCTCTGCATTAAAATACCCGTCGTCTATTACTGAGGCGCAGAAACATGCAGGGCTCAGCTGCAAACATGTGAGGGGAGGACTCGGTGAAGTTTGCATTAACTCTCATACGCTAAACATTCAAGATGCATACCACCTTAAAAGGCGGTCGCCTGAACGTCACATCAGCATCTGAAATGTGTTAGTCACAGTTACAGAGTTCAGTTTGTGCGCTCAGTGTTTCTCAACCTGCTGTGTCTGATAACTTTATTCATTTTATTCACTTCCTGTTTTACTCTGATGGTTAGTTTTCTGTCTCTGTCATGCGGCTTTACTTCATTTAGCTTTGAAAAACTGCTTACATCATCATGGTCCGCCATGTTTGTAGTTTTTTTTTGGATCATTTCTTGTTTGTTTTTAAAGAGTTTTTGTGTCTTCTGTGTCTCTGTCAGTGGAAATACTTACTATAGAAAATATGACCAAGAGGAAGTAGATACACAGATTTACACACTGGAGAGACTCCAAGACTTCAGAGCCCCACAGGGGACATGGGAGAAAAAAAAATTAAGACGGACTTTTGCGAGATCTCGCAAAAGTTTTGCGGGATCTCGCAAAACTAACTCGGGATCTCGCAAAACTTTTGCGAGATCTCGCAAAACTAACTCGGGATCTCGCAAAACAAACTCGGGATCTCGCAAAACAAACTCGGGATCTCGCAAAAGTTTTAGCCGCATTCTTTGGCCTTCGACCTCCCGTTAGCTCGAAGCTAACGGGAGGTTGAGACCTACTACAGCCGGGAGGAACACCGCTTTCCCGGCACATCGTGCCTCGACCTCCCGGTCGGCTTCGAGCCGGCGTCCAAAGAATGCGGCTAAAACTTTTGCGAGATCTTGCAAAAGTTTTGCGAGATCCTAAGTTTGTTTTGCGAGATCTCGCAAAAGTCCGTCTTAATTTTTTTTTCTCCCGTGTCCCCTGTGAGGCTCCGTACAAGACAGATCCTCAGCGAATGCTGGAAGTAACTGGAAATGACGGGAATTTGACTTTTTAAGCGAATGAGCCGAGTTTGGTACGAGAGATAAGATTTAAACCAGTTTAAGGGTGTGTCAATAATTCCACTTGAAGCTCGTCTGCTCTAAGATGTTATGAGATGTAGTTTCAAAGGCTGCACTCAGACCAAGCAGGTTAACAGACCCCAGCTGCACGTCACCCAAAATGGTTGGCCATTAAAATCAGGCTATTAGTCTTTCATTTGGGATAATTTAAGGGCGTCCCACAGGCAACAAGCGCCGCCACCCAATCGGTGTGAGAAGCAGCTATGAGGAAGACAAATGTGCACCACCAACATGTGGATCCTGCAGGTGAAGAAGAAGAAAACCCTTTCCAGAGTTCTGCTGTAACCCATGGTTGTGACCAGCCATGGGGTCGTGACTCACTGGATGCAACCTGCCACCAACCAGCACAAACTGTGGTGTATTTGTGCTGCATCAGGGCGAAGCAGCTGACCGTCAAAGTCGTTCACATGGTTGTAAGCATCAGGAGGATTTTACTGAGAAAATGTCAGCGTGTGACGCACTGGGATGAGAACATGCCAGTTCAGTGCGACCACACAGGGAGCTGACTTCCTTTTCACAAATGGTTTCATGACAAGATTCACCGCACTCCCTGCAGGGAATCACTGCCAGCGCAGAAAAGAGGAAAAAGATCTCTGCCAATTTTTTTCTTTCACTTCTGTACCGATCTGAGAACATGAAGCCATCAGCTGGCTTTCTGCTGCTGCCAGTGCTGCTCTCAGCCGCAGTGAGGTTCGCTCAGGCCCGGATTATACACTCGTACTTCAAGCTTGGCGGCACGCTGGTCCTCAAACCTGCCTCGGTCTCTGCTCGCATCACCAGCGTCGTGTGGAAGTGGGACGGAGAACTGTTGGCCGAATGGGTGGAAGACGTGATTCCCCTGACATATTACGGCAGGTTTGGAGGCCGATCAGAGGTGAACACGAACACGGGAGTGTTGGAGATCAGGAACATGACTGCAGCTGACACTGGGGTGTATTCGGTGGAGATCAACAACCAGCCCCAGAGTCAGACTCATCAGGCCGTGAGGATCAGAGAAGTGCCCCAGCCTCAGGTCACGGTGAGGCCGCCGATGTGTGGCTCGAGTTTGGAGAACTGCACACTGAGCTGTGACGGAGACGTTAAAGAGGCCGAACCTGTCGAGTATTTCTGGAAGATCGGAGATGGAGAGTGGGAACAGTCGGGGAAAATCATGGAGATCATCAATTCTGAGGAAACACAGTGTGTGAAGATGTTTTCCTGCAGGATGAAGAACCCAGTGAGTGAGCGACGCAGCGAATCCATCACTAACCCGTTTCACCAGGACGGAAATCTGGACTACAGATGGTGGATCCTCACTCTTGTAGGCGCTGCCGTCCTGGCGGTGGTTGCGGTGTTTGTCTGCTTTTTGTTTCAGAAACTGTAAAAGAAAAACTGCTGACAGCGATGAAAATGCACTTTAAGTCCTGATGAAGACTGAAGCCCGTCAAAGGGCAGCTCATTCCTTTGCTTTGTAAAACTGTTCTGCACTTCAGACTGGTGCGGTCGTCCATGTTTGTAGTTCTTTTTTCTTTGGGATTTCTTTGCTTCACTGTCTACTTCGGTGTATTTATAGCTTTAAATGTATTTATCTACCCGTCATTCTTATTTTTATTTGATCTGTTTCTGTTTTCTTTGATTTCTTTGTAAGGTTGAACTC
Source organism: Simochromis diagramma (assembly GCF_900408965.1). Classification (NCBI taxonomy): domain Eukaryota; kingdom Metazoa; phylum Chordata; class Actinopteri; order Cichliformes; family Cichlidae; genus Simochromis; species Simochromis diagramma. The sequence goes on from NW_024386892.1 coordinate 4,138,194, forward strand.
AAAGTAACATTAAAATCTTGTCTTGTTCAACATCTCTGGCTGCACTGTCTTACATTTGAAACTCTTTCCTGTTTTGTCACGGTCCCGGCCGTCTGGGTTTTCTTTCCTTCTCGCTGTCTGTTTTCTCTCAGGTCGAGCTGTGGGCCGGCTGTTCTCGCTGGGCGGAGCTTCAGTCTCATCTCCTGTCAGTGAGCAGTATTTAAAGTCAGCCTCTGTGGTGGTAATTGGCTCTTTTATGCCTTTACTGTGTGTTGGAGTCGTTCTTTGTTTGTGGCTGAAGGACCCAGCACCTGGTTGTTACCTGTCCACAGCCTGCACGCTCTCTGCTGCTTTCCTGCTCAGCAGCACCAGTCCACAGGTCAATGGAAGAAGATCAGACAGTCAAGCGAGACGTCAAAACAAACCTCTTCAACTACTAACATATCAGGGTCTTAAAAGCAATCAAACAGAAGCAGCAGAGTAATCTGGGAGCTGTAGTTCTTTAAAGACCAAACAATGACATCCAGACGGCATCTGAAGAAATCAAAGTGTGACGTCTGAGGATGTGAACACGCTGCTTCAATAGGGCCGACTTCCTTTTTCATTGCTTTCACCATAAGCTCACCACACCCACTGAAGGAAACCACAAAGTGTTCAAAAGAAGAAAAGCTTTAAGATCTCTGAAGAGAGACTTTTCTGTTTCTTCTGCACTGATCTGTGAACACGTCGGCTGCCTTCAGCTCCTGGCACTGCTGCTCTCAGCTGCACTCGGCTTTGCTCTCTAAGCTGTATCTCACTAGGAGCATGAATGACGCCCAGCTGTGAGGTTACAGAGGTGCAGACTGTGCACCTCGCTGTCACTCAGTGGCACTGCTCGTCACCAGGCAAGGCAGGCAATGGCTTAAATCTTTAGACTGCAGCAGTTTGCAGTGACGATACTGGAGGGAAACATTAACTGTAAGGATTAGTAAGAAGCAAGTGAGGGCAGCTATGAAGAGGATGAAAAAACATGGAAACCTGTGCAGGTGCAGAGATGTCTAGAAAAGGGACTTTTTAACCAGACTGCTTAACACAATCCTGCAGAATGAGAGGATGCCTGAGCAATGGAGAAGAAGTGTACTGGTACTGACTGTCAAGAACAGTGATGAGCAGAGCAGAGAAACATGTGAAGGTGGAGCAGGACATGTACGAGGTGTGAACAATGTTCCCTCAAATTCTTCTTGTCTGAGCGAGCACACAAACTACCCTAAGCGTCCCTTGGTCCACTGTGAGCGACAGCAGACGTGTGCACTGTGGTCACGCCAGCATCGAATCCATCCAAGTTACATGTTTATTAAAATAATCAAATTACAGCATTTACATTTATGTTAGACGACTTTTAATTAACTGCTTTAGCCCACTTACAATGAGAATGTAAAAAAGTCTTGTTCATGACCTGCAGCATGTTAACACTATTGGAAGTAAAAATAACTTCAACTCCAATTTTGAAAACACAACTTTCTCATTATTTTTTTTATAAAGCTCTGACTTGTATGATGAGTCTGAGTCTGGGAGAGAGTCTGTAACTCTGTCTGCAAAATACAGTAAATAATGACCAATGTTGGGCAATTAACTATATAGTTACTTCTTCAAAAAAGTAACTGAGTTATGCAAACAAAGTTTTTTGCAGCTGTTTTCCTAAAAATGCAGCCAAGGTGCTTTTTAAATAAACATTTCAAACTATTTACAGAACAATCAGCTGTTCTGCATCAAATCTGATGCCACACAAATTATTTGTGCCGCTCCAAAAAATAATTTCTGTCCACTATGAGATGAAGGAGAACAACAGCCTGATACCTGCAGGCCTGACAGCAGCAGATGTGTCACTGCTGTAACACCTGTAACAAAAAGGAAACAGTTTTAAGACCTCTGAAACGTGGTTTTTGTCACTCCTGCACTGATCTGTGAACATGGAGACATCAGCTGGTTTCCGGCTCCTGGCTGTGCTGCTCTTGGCTGCATCCAGCTTCACTCAGGCTCAGACTGTAGAGAAGTACTTCAAGGTTGGTGACACTGTGGTCCTCAACCCTCAACAGGTCTCTGGACCGATCTACAGCATCGTGTGGAAATACGATAAAAACCTGCTGGCTGAGTGGGAGAAAGGCTTGATTGATCTGACATATTACAGCAAGTTTAAAGTCGGAACCACTCTGAACACTGACACAGGAGTGTTGGAGATCAGGGACATGACTTTGGCGGACAATGGACTGTATTCAGTCCATTGTCCGCTCTTCGTATCGTCGGAAGAAGAGTTAAAGCGAAGGACTGCTCATATAAAGCTCACATGTAAATCCTCATGTTTTGTTTGTACACGTGACAGTATTTTGTTCTTTTTCTGAAACATGCAGATCAAACTGAGGTAGAGCAGCTGTGTTATTTACAGCTTACATAAAATCCTCTGCAGGATGAACAGGTTAGTTTGCTGCACTGTGATAGACGCCCATTTTAATCTCTGGCTGTACCCACTTTCCTGTTTAGAGGTAAAGTCAGGAAAACAAGATATGTTTTATAATCCTTTTTTCTCTCTCCTCATCTTCTACTTAACCGATTCATGCTGAGCTCCTTTATTAGAATTAAAATTTAGACTGAAATAAAAGTTGTATCTCGATCTCTGGGTGGCTCAGGTGGTCGTGCAGATCAGCTACTGATCGGAAGGTTGGTGGTTCGATCCTTGGCTCCCCCAGTCTGCATGCCAAATATCCTTGGACAAGATACTAACTCGAGCTGCCCTCCGATGCGTCCATCGGAGTGTGAATGTAGTTTAGGTTGTGCTTGTATGAGTGGGTGAATGAGGCATGTTGTATAGAGCGCTTTGAGTACTCCAGGAGAGGAGAAAAGCGCTGTATAAGAATCAGTCCATTTACCATCTCTTCATATTATTTTATTATTATAATTAGCAGTTAACAGTTAGCTTTGCACAAAGATAGATGGTAGAAACGTCCAAAGAGCTACTTTTTACTTTAAGTACATTTCAGAGCCTGTACTTTTTAACTACTCGAGTAAAGAAGTTTAATCAGTACTTCAACTTTTGCTGGAGAATTTATTAATGGTATTATCTATACTTCTACTTAGATACAGGATGTCTGTGCTTTTGCCACGTCTGACTGATAGATGAGTTACTGTTAATAGTCACAGTAACTGTTTCACATGGAAGTGAGAAAAGGCAGCAGCTTTCCAAGACTTCAGCGAGTTTTATCAGTAAAAGCAAACACGTTATAAGAGAGATTTCCTCGTGTTGGTCGGCGTAAGTTTGTTTCATCTTTCTATATTTGGCCGAATGAAACAAGTTTAGTTTCAGCCAAACTGGAACAAATAAAACTCTGAAATAAACTAAATATCACCTGTTAGATTTCACTTGAGTGATTCTGAGAGCGCGCTGTCCTCAGGCCCCCCCCCCCGACTGTCTCTGCATTATTGGAATCATTTGCACAGATTGGATTATATATATTATTGGATTGGATGATAAAGCAGTGAGTCGGTGTAAGGAGAGGACATCCTGATCACCGGGACAGCAAACGAGTGAACTTCAGAGAAGCTTTGAGTGATGGAGACAGCTGCTAAAGGAGAGGAGGAAGTGACGACGAACTTGATGATGAAACTTTGTCTCGACCAGAAACATCAAACCCGAGTTAAAGTTGACGCCTGCACTCTGCTGACAGCTCCAGGAAAGCTGCTGAGCGGGTGTTGCTCAGAATAATCACTCTGGCTGAACTCTGGCTCTGAAACAATAATGAACAGCGACCAGCAGCAGCTGCCTGGCTGGTGATCAAACTCTGTTATATCTAATGTAGATGTGTTTGGCTACCACGTCATAGATATGTGATGTTTTCTATCTTTATTTGGAGTTTAAAGCAAAAACATAAATTAATTAGACATGAAGTTGTTGATAAACTTCTGGAGAGTTTGGAGTTTGTTTAGACTGAGTTTTGTTATCATTTGTTTCTATGATTATTCTAGATTAACAGTAATCTTCATATGTATCCATATGTCATCATACACACATCTGATTACTGGGAGTTCTCTAACAGAGAGTATTGTGTTTAGACTTCTTGCATGTCCTTCATTGGCCTTCCTGGTGTCTTCTTATCTCTCATCATTAAGTTGTTGTCTTTGGTTCTGTGCTCTGCTGTTTAGTCACTTCCTGTTGTGCTTTGCTCTTTGTTTACTTCTTTTGTTTGTTGTTGTCTGTTCAGGAGTTTGTTCACGATCTTTTAGATTCACTTTAATTAAAACTTCGTTGTGTTTACTTTGTCTGCTCGCTGCATTTGGGTCATTTTGGCAAAACTGTGGGAGGAACATCCTGGAATCAGCAAAGACTGAGACTGCGCTCAGTGTAGGAAACCACAGGCTGTACGGAAGAGGAAAAGGGTTTGAAACCTCTGACACGTGGTTTGCTGTCACTCCTGCACTGATCTGTGAACATGAAGCTCTCGGCTGGTTTCTGGCTCCTGGCTGTGCTGCTCTTGGCTGCATCCAGCTTCTCTCAGGATCAGATTGTAAAGAAGTACTTTGAGGATGGCGACACGCTTCAGCTCAGCCCTCAGCCGGTTTCTGAAAAGATCACCAGCATCGTGTGGTATTGTGATGAATACCTGCTGGCTGAGTGGGTGAAAGACTTGATTGAGCTGAGAGATCACATCTCGTTTAAAGGCCGAACCACTCTGAACACTGACACGGGAGTGTTGGAGATCAGGGACATGACTGCAGCAGACACTGGAGTGTATTCAGTGGAGATCAACAACCAGGTCCAGAGTCGGGTTCATCAGGCTGTGAGGATTAAAGCAGCGCCTCGGCCTGTGGTGAGTGTGAGGCCGCTGTTGTGTAACTCAACCTCAGAGAGCTGCACACTGAGCTGTGACGGAGACGTCAGCGCTGCTGGGCCTGTCGAGTATTCCTGGAAGATCGGAGACGGAGAGTGGAAGCAGTCAGGAACGAACATGGAGATCATCAATAATGAGGAAACACAGCGTGTTACGAATTTCTCCTGCAGGATGAAGAATCCAGTGAGTGCGAGAGACAGCAAACCTCTCCCTAACCCACTCTTCCAAATGCCTCCCTTTCCATCTTCATCATCACCGATGACGGTCAGTGACGATACAGAGAGTGAACCGCTAACAAAGGCCCAGATTACAAATGGAGTTTAGGCGCTGTGACCTCTGGGGTCGCGGGGGTCTTTGTGGTGGTCGTCCACCTGTTGAGGCAGAAACGAGAGACGCTCCACGTCTGTAAATGCAGTAAAAGTGATGATGATGATGATGCAGTTTAAAGTCGAGTATCTGCTTTGATTTCCTGATGACGATTAAAGCCTGTCTGCTCTCCTTAAACCAAAGTTGATGTTTGTTAGCTTGTAAAACGTTTCTGCTTTATTTCCACACTAATGATCGTCATGGTCGGCCATGTTTGTAGTTTTTCTTTAAATCATTTCTTGTCTTTTTTAGAGTTTTTGGTATCTCCTTTGTCTGCACTTGTCATTGATATATTAGTTCCTCTTTCATCGTTACTCATTATGGTGATTTGTGTTTTCTGCACCTTTGATGTTTTCACTTCCTGTTTTTGTCAGTTTTCCGTCCTTCGTGTTCGTAGCGCCGAGTTAGTTTCGCCCCCTCAGGTCTGTGGTTTTATACGTCTGACTTTCTTGTGTCAGACTGTTTTTTTCATCTCTGTCTTTATTAATATTTTCTGTGAAGTGCTTTCAGGGTTCAATATTTTCCATGATCTTTTATTTCTTTGAACTTTGCATTTAAAACTCACCTTTAAAAAATGATTCTTGCCTGAAGTGTCCTTTCTTCCTGCGACTGTTATATAGATCGTGTTTGGAAAGTAATTAGAAAGTAATTATTCATCTGTAACCTGTCATGGAGACAAAAATATGGTGAGAGATCAGACACAGTTTACAGATGTACCTGTGACATCAGTGACCAAGATAACAACAGCCTCATCTCAGTTTAATAAAAAAATGTTTTTCCAGCAATTTAATAATCATTTCATGTTTTTAAAATAAATGTTCAGCAAACCTTTAATGTCCGTCTGGACTTCTTTAAGTTACTTGAAGACGTTTCACCTCTCATCCGAGAAGCTTCTTCAGTTCTAAGGTCAAATGGTGGAGAGTCCCAGATTTAAACCCAGTGGGAGTTTCCCCCCACAGAGGGACAAAAGGACCCCCTGATGATCCTCTAACTAAATTCCAATTTAAAGTTTTATCAGTGACCATAAACATGTTAGAAGAGAGATTTCCTCATGTTAGTCAGCTACATTTGAGATATTTCAGCTGTAAATATTTGAACGAATAAAACGACTTCAGTCTCAGCCAAACTGGAACAAATAAAACCCTGAAGTAAACTAAACATCACCTGCTTCACCTCAGTGAATCGTGTCCTGTGTTTACCTCCACTGAGAGGCGAGGGTCAGTGCGCTGGGAGCCGGCTGTTCACAGAGGGTCTTGTGAGCTCTGACCACCGGTCAGCTGATCGCTGGTTGTTAGGCTGACGGGACCTGACATCTCGGAAACATCAGAGCACTTTTGCAGCTCTGTCTTGACAAACTGACCAGATGTTTGATGATTACACCACCAGACTCTCGCCTAAGCAAACCTTAAAAGTGTATTTGAGCGTGACTGAACACACGATTCTTGATGTTTTCGCTGGTTTTTTTTGTGTCATTGTACAGTTTTGACCGTACGATATAAAGATCCTTGAGGCAACTGTTGTTGTGATTTGGCGATATATAAATAAAATGAACTGAACTGAACTGAATTGAGTATTTGGTGACCCAGAAACGGACAGTTTCAAAATTTTCTTGCAGTTTTGGTTGTTTTGCTCCGTCACAGACAGTTATGATTTCATTCTAAATACATTCCTGCTGCTCCGAGTCCTTCGCATCAGTCTATTACCTGGGATCAATCTGTCTTAATATGCTGTGCAGGATAAACTATCAGATGGTAATAACCTGTAGCCATGAACCATGAAATATTAGTGAAATAATTAAATATAACAAATACTATTTGTATTAATTGATTACAGGTTTATGGAATCGATTACTTATATATGAAATTAAATATTATTATTATTAAATATATGATTGAATAATTGACCCCTATTTTAATTATTTATTGAGACCTGTAATTCATTTTTTTAATAATGCATTTACTTTGATTTTGGCACTCTTTGCACTCCATAGACCTGCAGGCTAGATTAAGTAATATTAAATCTCAAAGTAAGTTAAAAAAAAATAACGTGATGCAAGTGGGAGTTGTGTTTTTCTGTGCTGGATCACAGTTACCTGAGTTAGTGGATGATCCAGCCTGCAGTGATTCATTAGTTTCTTTTTCACACTCCTTTATTAGTTTTGTAAATCTTTTCATGTCTTTTTAGCTGTGACAGTAGCAGGCAAGCTTTGTGTCACAAGTTGTGTTAAATGTGTGTACAAGACATAAATATGGACTAAAAAGGATGATTCCTGTGGACTACAGCACAGTTCAGCTGTTGTGTAATTCAACCTCAGAGAGCTGTAAACTGGTGTGTGAGGGAGTCATTAACAAAGCCGGGCCTGTCGAGTACTTCTGGAAGAAAGATGATGGAGAGTGGGATCAGTCAGGAAAGAAGATGGAGATCCTGAATAATGTAATTAACCAGCGGTTATACGTGTATGGGTGGTTAGCACTGTTGCCTCACAGCAAGAAGGTCCTGAGTTCAATTCCTCCATCAGGCCAGGGTCTTTCTATGTGGAGTTTGCATGTTCTCCCCGTGTTTGCGTGGGTTCTCTCCGGGTACTCCAGACACGCATGCAGTTAGTAGAAACTGTGTGTGAGTGGCTGTCTGTGTCTATGCTCCCTGCAAACCTGGAAAGGATAAACAGCTGGACGTATAATGTGGTTCTTAAGTACATTTTAGACCTGGGAACAGATTTGCTCATGAACTGGTTTTTATTTAGGAGCGTCCTCTCTTCCTGGCTTAAAAAACAGGAACAGGGTGCAGGACCTCTGACGCTGCTGTTACTTCTGCACTGATCTGTGAACATGGAGACATCAGCTTAACCAGCTTCTCTCAGTCTGTAAAGAAGTGCTTTAAGGTTGGCGACACTGTGGTCCTCAAACCTCTCAGTATCTCTGGACTGACCACCAGCATCTGTCTGTGTATCTGCTCTGCTGCCTGCTCTGAGGACAGGAATAAAATCTTTTATTAGACTTTTGTTCAAACACCTGGTTAACTCCAGCAGGTCATCAAGGTTACTGACAGCTTATTCTGAAACCGTGAACACTGCTTCATGCCAAACATCTCTGGATCGAATCTGGAAGTTGTTATCTGAACACAACTCGACCAAGAGCTGATCTAATAACTCCTGCTGTTTGTTTGAACAGCCCTCAGGATTGGGATTTCCTGGAGTTTAAAAACACTGTAGTACCAAAGAGCCAAAAGTCACACCCCACCACAAACACACTGATGTAAAGGAACATGCAACAAACACCAAATTACCTTCTATCCACTTTTACAACCAGTAGAACTTAATGTGGTTTGTGTATTCGGGATTGGCACCAGACAGGAACATTTACAGCGGGGCAGTCAGCTTACTCAGTCTACTTCTTCATATAATCACAGACACTATATTCATGTCCTCATGTGTGTTATGCACTGGGCTGACTTCCTTGTCACAACTGTTTTCATGATCATGCTTCCCACAAAAGAAAACCACAAAGATTAGAGAAAAGGAAGCTTTGAGACTGCTGCAAAGACTCACTTCTGCACTGATCTGTGAACATGGAGACGTCGGCTGGTTTCTGGCTCCTGGCTGTGCTGCTCTTAGCTGCAACCAGCTTCTCTCAGGATCAGACTGTGAAGTACTTCAAGGTTGGTGAAACACTCCAGTTCAGCCCTCAGCCGGTCTCTGAACAGATCTACAGCGTCGTGTGGAAATACGGCAAGAACCTGCTGGCTGAGTGGGTGCAAGGCTCGATTCCTCTGACATATTACAGCAAGTTTATTGGCAGAACCACTCTGAACACTGGCACAGGAGTGTTGGAGATCAGGAACATGACTGTAGCGGACAGTGGAGTGTATACAGTGGAGATCAACAACCAGGTCCAGAGTCAGGTTTATAAGACAGTGGCGGTCGAAGCAGCGCCTCAGCCTGAGGTGAGTGTGATGCCGCTGTTGTGTAACTCAACCTCAGAGAGCTGCACGCTGAGCTGTGACGGAGACGTCAGCGCTGCTGGGCCTGTCGAGTATTTCTGGAAGATCGGAGATGGAGAGTGGAAGCAGTCAGGAACGAACATGGAGATCATCAATAATGAGGAAACACAGCGTGTCCCAACTTTCTCCTGCAGGATGAAGAATCGAGTGAGTGAGAGAGAGAGCAAACCTCTCTTTAACCCACTCTTCCAAATAAAACCTGCAGACTGTGGACACTGGATTACAGTTTTAGGTGCTGTGATGAGATCTCTGGTGATCGTGGCGCTCTTTGTTGCCGTCGTCTACTTTTTGTGCCAGAAACTTCCTTCTGTCTGTGTCTGTAAACACAGAAAAGGTGATAATGATGCAGTTTAATGTTGACCATCACCTTTGGTTTCCTGGTGAAGACTAAAGCACGTCAGTCCTGAAAGTTCACATTTATTTGCTCATAAAACTGTTCTGCTTATTTTCTATAGCAGTGATAATCACCAGGCTGTCATGGCCATAGTCTGCCATGTTTGTAGTTTTCTCTGTTCTTGTGCCTTTTACAGTATTTGTATTTGTCTGTTTCCCCTCTTTATCAGTAAGTATTAAAAGCTGACGTTTGTTCATCGTCTCTGCCTCCAGCGTCTTTGCTTCATCAAACAGAATCAAGTTTGATAAAAAAAATCCATCATTGAAGAGAAATGCTTTGTGATGCAGTCTAACATCATTATGGTTTTTTAAAAATTTGACTAAAGCAACACCTGGAAACATTTGCAACCAGTCTTTTTCCTGTTCGAGGTGACAAAGCTGTGACTTCTGTCTCCACCACTGCTCAGACTTCCTAATGTGGGTCTTTAAAGCGGGGCTGTTATCTCATGGAGGTCAGTCAAGGCTCTGACATCAGCCTTCAGTGGTTCAGAGGGATTATAAAAAGGTTTTTGGGACTTCCCCTTCACAAATGTTTTCATGATGAGGCTCACCACACATCTACTGAAGGAAACCACAGGAAGCACTGAAGAGAAAAAGATACCTGCTGATCTGTTTCCGACCCTCACCTGTAGTCATGAGCTCTGGGTGATGATGGATACAAGCAGGGGGTGAGCTTCCTGGTGGCTTGTTTGTAGTTTTAAAGCTGTTGTGGTTCTGGGTCCTGTTTTTGAGTTTTGTATCTTGTAAATAATTAATCGTTTGTTGTGTTTAGACTTCTCAGTGTTTTTCATGTTTCCTGTTTTATTTTGAAAGTGTCTTGTCTCTTCTGTATTCATGAGGAGGGTCCGTCATCATCCCAGTTCCTCCCAGTTTAGGTTTTCTGTTTTAGTTCTGTCTTGCAGGGGGACGAGCTGCCTGTGAGCCTTCTTGCATTTTTAAAGCAGATTCAGCAGCAGAAACACAAGTGTGTGTGCGTGTGTGTGTGTGTGTGTGTGTGTGTGTGTGTGTGTGTGTGTGTGTGTGTGTGTGTGTGTGTGTGTGTGTGTGTGTGTGTGTGTGTGTGTGTTATTGGGAAGCTTCTCTGGGAAATAACTTTATCTGTTTATCTGTTCTAATTCTGAAATGTTGGGAGAGCAAAAGCCAGAGCAGCTGTAGCTGTGTGAGGGAGGCAGGATTAAGACCCGATTAGCAGGACGTGGGCTCAAAGCAGCTTTACTGCAGGACTACAAAGACCTACAGCACATACAAGACAAAGGCTCCTGACATGTGTCATCACAACACCATGCACAGCTGTGTGCACTCTTTATATTTCAGCTTGGATGGCTAATATTAGATTGTTCATTTATAAACTACATTTAGTGTTCAGTAAAATGTGGAAAAAGACGCGTACAGACACAGCTTTAAAAAAAACACCACCTGAAAACCCTCCAAAATATGACGTATTAGAATAGACAGGTATGTTATAAGATACTCACTGCAAAGTAGCTTACAGGAGAATGCTACCAGCAGCTGTGATGCTGCATACTGTGCATGTATGTGAGATAGAAAGTACTTACATAGAAAACACAGAGAAAAAACGGGTGTGAATGAGGCACGTTGGGCAAAGCGCTACGAGAGTAGAAATGCCAACCATTCACCATCTACTTCTGTGTAATATCATCTAATACCACAGGGTGGCGCTGTGAGCCAGTGTTGGAAGAGGACAGCAAACAGTCTGAAAGTGCTGAAGTCCCAGATGAGACTGGAAAACAACAAGTGATGATGAAGTTTGTCCAGACTGGAAAGCTCAAAGTGCCGTTACTGCTGATGTTGAGGGGAGCAAACATGCACTTGATTACTGAAGCCAGTCCACAGGTTTTAAAGCCAATTATGTGGTACTGGGTTGTGGGAGCCACTTATTTGTCCACACACAGTATGTAAAAGCCCGTTTATTTCCCAAATCCACCATGAAGAAGTTATACCAGCCAGAGGGCAGTGAGTCATGATGCCGTCACGTCTCACACAACATAAAAGGTGGACTTTGCTTCTTGGTCTGAAAAGTGAAGCCAGCTTGCTTTATAATGACGCCTCTGCCACTGTGACTGATCAGCATCACCCAAGCTGTGGGCTGGAGGATCTCGATCTGTCATCAGAGGGACATCTAGACTCTGCAGTGAGCCTGCGTGTGTGTTTGAACAGTGGAAGAACGTGCATGCTCCACAGAAAGGTCGGCAGGAAGTTTGAACAGCGACCCTTCCTCCTGTAAGGTAACAGCAGCTCTGCATCTCAGCCCAAACACTGCACCTTCTTATATCTTACTGAGGCCGCCGCACTAACTGTTTCTGGTAAATCACTGCCATGCAGTGGTGAAAACCCGAGTACAAGCGTGCAAACTCAGTTAGCTCCTTTTGCGTGTTGAATTGTCTTCCTGAGTGAAAATGTTGACGTTTTTCTTGCTAAGGTTGTTGCATGCTGCAGTGTCAGTGAGGCTCAGTGTGAGGGGGTGCTTGGCCAGGAAGCTTGAGGCAGAGGTGAGAAGTTTTGCTGCACATCAAAGTTTCCCTGAAGCAGAAACAAAATAACTATTTGAATTTGGGGTTTGACTTCTTTCCAGTCTTCGCCACAGGTCTCACTGCAGTCACTGAAGGGAAACACAGCAGTGCAGAGAGTGGTTCAAGCCCTTGCATACATCTGTCACTTCAGTGCTGATTGGTGGACATGCTGTTTGCTGCACTGAACTCTTCTGGAGCCCAAATTTTTCTCTCATACTTCAAGGTTGGTGGCACACTGGTCCTCAGTCCTGCCTGGGCCTACGGTAAAAACCTGCTGGTTGAGTGGGTGAAAGGCTCGATTCCTCTGAGATATTAAAGCAGATTTAAAGGCCGCTCAGACCTGAACACGAACACCGGGGTGTTGGAAATCCACAACATGACTGCAGCAGATACTGGAGTGTATTCAGTGGAGATCAGCAACCAGGTCCAGTGTTGGTTTATCAGACTGTGGAGATCAAAGATGTGCCCCAGCCTGAGGTGAGCGTGCAGCCGCCAGCGTGTCGCATGAACTCAGAGGACTGAGCTGTGATGGAGACGCTGATCAAAATGGGCCTGTGGAATATTTCTGGAAGAAGGATGATGGAGAGTGAGAGCAGTCAGGAAAGAAGATGGAGATCCTCAATAATGAGGAAACACAGCGTGTGAAAACTTTCTCCTGCAGGATGAAGAACCTGGTGAGTGAGAGCGACAGCGAGCCCATCGATAATCCACTCTACCAGGAGAAAACCCCGACTGTGGACTCTGTGTCACACTTTCAGGGGCTGTGATGAGATCCTTGGTGATCCTGGCTCCGTGTGTGTTTGTGGACAAACAAAAGACTCTTCGTAAATGCAGAAACACACACAGCTGAAGCTGAACCACCGCCTTAATTTCCTGCTGTAGATGAAAGTGAATATATTGCTTTTTAAAGCAAAATAGTTCAGATAAAGTCTGTTTGCTGTGGTGGTTTTTACAAGCTTGGGTTTCTGTTGTAACAGCTTGGTGTGGCTTCATCGAGGAGTCAGCTGTTATACACAGAGTGTCCTCTCCTGATCTAACAGTGTCCACAGAGAGAGAACAGCTCCACTCTAGAGTTTTATTTGTGTGGCCCAGATCACACATACAGGTACAAACAGCTTCGCTGGCAAAACACAGTATTTAAATCAATGAAAAACAAATAAAAACCAGAAATGTTTGCAAAATATAAAGATGCATACAGACGCAGAAGAACAGAAAGGAAGCAAAGCTGGTGCTGCTCTCACTGCAGACTGCAGCTTAGTTACAGCTCTGCATCCTCCAAGTACGAGTCTGTTGTGTTTGTCAGAATTTATTTGAATTAAAACTGAAAAACAAAACCGAGAAAACAGAAGCAGAAAAAATACTATGATTGAGTCAAAATTTGAAAATGCTGCAATGATTCAGTGAAATGTACAAACGCAGAAGTGCAGCACACAAGGTGAACGAGTTTGTCCAACTCTAACAAGCTTGAAACCGAATCTTTGTTGTGAGCAGCTCTGTCAGCATCCTCGGGGTGACGTCTCCAGGCTTCTTCTTTGTTCTGGTCTCTGTCAGGATGATCCCACACTGCTTCAGTCAGGCTGAGGTCGGCTCTGTGGAGGCCCTTCCATGACTGATGGTGTCCTGCGGTGTGTTATTATATCTGCGTGTGCTTTCACTGCACTGAAGTGTGTTTGCTGGAACAGGAAGCTGCTGGTATTGTATGGCGGATCGAAATATGATGGAACTTTCTGTGTTAATAATTCATATCTCCAACAGCCATACTGACTATAATCTGAGCCTTGGAGTTCACATTGACAATAAACTGGACTGGGCTAAAAACACCACAGCACTTTACAGGAAGGGCCAGAGTCGTCTCTATATTTTGAGGCGACTGAGGTCCTTCAACATCTGCCAGAAAATGCTGAGGATTTTCTACGAGTCTGTTGTGGTCAGTGCGATCCTCTATGCTGTTGCATGCTGGGGGAGCAGGCTGAGGGTCGCAGACGCCAACAGACTTAATAAACTGATCCGTAAGGCCAGCAATGTTGTGGGGATGGAGCTGGACTCCCTCAAGGTGGTGTCGGAGAGGCGGATGCTGTCCAAGATAAAGACAATGTTGGATAACACCTCCCACCCACTCCATGACATGCTGGTCAGTCACAGGAGCACGTTCAGTGAGAGACTGAGATTACCGAAAAGCACCACTGAACGACACAGGAAATCTTTCCTGCCTGTGGCTCCCTGTACAACGCATCCACTTAACACACTGGTTACTGCTACAACTACACATGTTTCTTTTCCAGCTATTTATTTATGAGTGACTTATGTATGTATATATATGTATATATTGTACTATTCTTAGTTAGCGTATTGTCTGTCTTGTCTTAATGTTGGTTTATAATGGAGCACTGTAACAAAAAATAATTTCCCCCAGGGATCAATAAAGTATTCTGATTCTGATTCTGAAACACGTCAGATGTGGGTTCATCTCTCCGTCAGACCTGTTCCTCTGATCTTCGGTCCAGTTGACAGCCGTCCTTCACTGGATCCTCTCATCACCAACGATGATGACACCGCCTACAGAGATGAGATCCAGCGGCTGTCAGATTGGTGTAACTACAATAACCTCACCCTAAACACCAAGAAAACCAAGGAAGTGGTCATGGACTTCTGCAGAACAGGAACTGATCCCCCTCCCCTCTCCATGAAAGGTGACTATGTGGAGAGGGTGTCCTCCTTTAAGTTCCTCGGCACCCACATATCTGAGGACCGATCTTGGTCCACAAACACATGAGCCCTGGTGATGAAAGCCCAGCAGCGCCTCCATTTTCTGAGGGTCCTGAGATGGAACAGGCTGCAGACTGACCTCCTGTCCTTCTGCCGTGCCGCTATCGAGAGCGTGCTGGTGCACGCCATCCCTGTGCGGTACGCTGGTTGCACAACAGCTGACAAGAAGAGCCTACAGAGGGTCATCAGAAGTGCAGAGAAGCTGTCCACTCCCCTCACTGGACTTATTTATTTATTATATTATATAACTGCCCTTGTATGCAGCCCCACAATGTTTCTGTTTCAGTGTTTCTTACACATACACCATGTGTAAAGTTCACTCACATATATGTTTTCTCTTCTTTACTTTTGCACCTTTGTGGTCCAGCTACCCAAATTTTGCTCTAAGTCTCTCAGGTCCTGTGTCAGGTTGTGGCGGAGGCGTGGCCCCGGGCGCAGCTGCAGGGGAGGAGTGGAGCGGAAGGCTCAACAGGGCGGCGCTGCGAGGCCGGTAAGAACAGCTGATGTTGTTTATGGACTGATGATGGTCTCCCTCCGCTGTGTTTATAGTGAGACGAGGAGGAGCGGCCAGAGAGAGATCAGCTGGGCTCGTGAGCTGTCAGACTGTGTGCCTGAGTCAGCTGTGAAAACAACAACAATAACAACAACAACACTTGAATAAATGTGGAAGTTGGCTGTACCTACCTGTGTGTGCGTGTGTCTGTGCCTGGTGTATTCCACAAGTGGTGCCGAAACCCAGCAGAGTGCCGGTGGGGAAATGTCCGACCCACAGGCCGCGCCACCCGCCCAGCCTCTGCAATTCTTGGCGCAGATGCTGGCGGAGATGGCGACGATGAGCCGGGACCAGGCGGCCGACCAGCGTGCCCACCTGGCCGCGCTGCGGGAGCAGACGGACCGGCAGACGCAAGTTCTGGAGCGGCTGGTCGGGGCCGCTGCCACGCCGAAGCCCTCGCCACTGTCGGTGGCGGTGCCCCGGATGGGGGACGGGGACGACCCACAGGTCTTCTTGGAGACCTTCCGTGCCACGGCGGAGGCTTGCCAATGGCCGCGGGAGGAGTGGGCTCCGCGGCTGCTTCCCCTGCTGTCCGGGGAGGCACAAACAGCGGCCCTGAGTCTGCCTCCGGCGTCGAGGAGCAGCTTCGCGGACGTGAGCCGGGCGGTGGTGGACAGGCTGGGGCTCACCGCCGAAGACCACCGCCGGCGGTTCCGGGCCTGTCGGCTGGCTACAACGGACCGACCATTCGCCTGGGCCCGGCAGCTGCGCGACGCGGCGGTACGCTGGCTGCAACCGGGAACATCGGAGGGGGAGACGAAGCTGGTGGACAAGGTGGTGCTGGAGCAGTTCACGGAGGGATTGCCAGCAGAGACGGCGAGATGGGTCCGGTGCCACCGGCCCGCAAGCTTGGAGGTAGCGGTGACGCTGGCGGAGGACCACCTTGCCGCTGGAGCAGGGGAACCCAGGGACGCCGGACGGAGGCCGAACAAACAGGCCCCAGTGCCGGCCCCGAGGCGCCGTGTGCCGACACCAGGGCAGGCAGAACGGCTGCCGGCGCTGAGCCCCACTAACCCTTTCGCGGTGTTGGTGCCGTCCAGGGGAACCGAGCCAAGTGGAGCCGTCCCCGAGCCACGGAGAGCAGCACAGACGCCGGGGCCGGAGTGTTGGAAGTGCGGGCAGCCGGGGCACCTGAGGAGGGATTGTCCGCTTATGGAAGTGGGGCAGGTGTTTCGTGTTGCTGGCGCCCCAGCACCCTCCCCCGGTCCTGGAGGGACATACAGTATTCCGGTAAGGACTCGAGGGGGTATACGCCAGGCGTTGGTGGACACGGGCTGCACGCAGACCCTCGTACACCAAAGCTTGGTTCGCCCCGGGGCGTTGCTGGAGGCAGAATGGGTGGAGGTGAGGTGTGTGCATGGTGACGTTCACAGGTATCCCATAGTGCCGCTGTTATTAAAGTATAAGGGCAAAACGCATAGAGTAACGGCGGCGGTTAGCCCGCGCCTGTCGCACCCCCTGATTCTGGGTACCAATTGGCCGGGGTTTCATCAGCTACTGGGGCAGTACGCGGGGGTGCGATCACGACCGGAAGCGGGGTGTAGCGTGTGCGCGGCGTTCAGCGGTGACGCGGGGTCGTCCGACACTGACTCCGGGGGGGAGGAGCCGGCGGGTCCCTCACGGGACGTCCCGCCGGCCCCGGAAGTGTCCCCCATGGGTGATTTCCCACTGGAGCAGTCTCGTGACGGCACCCTACGCTCAGCCTTTGACCAAGTGATGGCTATTGATGGTCACGTGGTGCGCCCTGAGGCCGCGCAGACCTACCCGCGTTTCGTCTTATTAAACGACCGATTATATCGAGTGAGTCGTGACACTCAGACAGAGGAAATACACACCCAGTTGTTGGTGCCGCAGGGCCGCCGGGAAACGCTTTTCCAGGCGGCCCACTATAACCCCATGGCAGGGCATATGGGCTATGAGAAAACTCTGGAGCGAATAACGGCCCGATTTTATTGGCCGGGCATCCGAGCGGATGTGCGCCGCTGGTGCGCGTCCTGCCCGGACTGCCAACTTGTTAACCAGCCGGCCATACCGAAGGCGCCGCTGCGCCCTCTCCCCCTCATTGAGGTCCCGTTTGAGCGCATCGGCATGGACCTCATCGGGCCGTTTCACCGGAGTGCACGCGGCTACCGCTTTGTGTTAGTCCTGGTGGATTACGCAACGCGGTACCCGGAAGCAGTTCCGCTGCGCACCATCTCTGCAAAGAGTGTGGCGCAGGCACTGTTTCAGGTCATCTCCCGAGTCGGAATCCCGAAAGAGATACTGACTGACCAGGGCACGTCGTTTATGTCTCGTACACTGCGGGAACTGTACGAATTACTGGGCATTAAATCTATTCGGACCAGCGTCTACCACCCTCAGACTGACGGGCTGGTGGAGCGGCTGAATAAGACTTTAAAGTCCATGATTCGGAAGTTCATTAACGAGGATGAACGCAATTGGGATCACTGGCTAGACCCTCTGTTATTCGCAGTGCGGGAGGTGCCCCAGGCCTCCACGGGATTTTCTCCCTTTGAACTGCTGTTCGGCAGGAGGCCACGTGGGGTGCTCGACCTGATTAAAGAAAGCTGGGAGGACGGTCCGAGCCCCGCCAAAAATGAGATTCAGTACGTGTTGGACCTGAGAGCAAAACTCCACACTTTGGGGAGGTTGTCACGGGAGAATTTGCTCCAGGCTCAGCAGCGTCAGCAACGCCTGTATGACAGAGGGGCTAGGCTCAGGCAATTTTCACCGGGAGATAAAGTGCTTGTGTTACTCCCTACTTCCAGCTCGAAGTTGCTCGCCAAGTGGCAAGGACCCTTTGTGGTCACACGGCGAGTCGGGGACGTGGACTATGAGGTCGCTCGGTCGGACAGGGGAGGAGCCACGCAGATTTATCACCTCAATCTCCTCAAACTGTGGCGAGAGGTTGAAACCGCTTCTCTGGTGAGCTTGGTGAAGGAGAGAGATGAGTTGGGGCCTGAGGTGCCAAATTCTATCATTCCCACCTCCCTCCCTTGTGATGACCATCTCACACAGGCCCAGAGAGCGGATGTTGTCGCGTTGCAACAGCGTTTTGCGGACGTGTTCTCCCCCCTGCCCGGCCGGACGTCCCTCATCGAGCACCATTTCGTGACGCAGCCCGGCGTGACGGTGCGTTCACGGCCCTACAGGCTCCCGGAGCATAAGCGAAAAATCGTGCAGAGGGAATTGGCGGAAATGCTGAGGATGGGAGTAATAGAAGAGTCGCACAGCGCCTGGTGTAGCCCCATCGTTCTGGTGGCGAAGAAGGATGGGTCTATACGGTTCTGTGTCGACTATCGCAGGGTGAACGAAGTGTCACGCTTTGATGCCTACCCCATGCCTCGGGTCGACGAGCTCCTGGACCGGTTAGGCACGGCCCGCTTTTTCACGACACTGGACTTAACCAAGGGCTATTGGCAGATTCCCTTGTCTGCCGAGGCCAGGGAGAAAACGGCCTTCTCCACTCCGTACGGTTTGTACCAGTTCGTGACGCTTCCGTTTGGTCTGTTCGGGGCCCCGGCCACTTTCCAGCGTCTCATGGACCGGGTACTGCGTCCGCACGCAGCGTATGCTGCCGCCTACCTGGATGACGTGATCATCCACAGCGACACCTGGGCGGAGCATGTGCTGCGGGTGGCCGCGGTCCTGGAGTCCCTGAGGGGGGCGGGGCTCACGGCCAATCCGAAGAAGTGCGCGGTTGGACGGAGGGAGGTGCAGTATCTGGGGTACCACCTGGGGGGCGGGCAGGTGCGTCCACAGGTGGAGAAGACGGCGGCTATCGCATCCTGCCCGCGCCCCAGGACGAAAAAGGAGGTGAGACGGTTCTTGGGGTTGGCGGGTTACTATCGTCGCTTTGTGCCGGGGTTTGCGCAGCTAACCAGCCCCCTGACCGATCTCACTCGAAAGGGTGCCCCGGAACTGGTCCAGTGGACGGGGCCGTGCCAGGCGGCGTTTGTGCAGGTGAAAAAGGCTCTCTGTGGGGAGCCGCTGCTTCACACTCCTAACTTTTCCCTCCCTTTTGTTCTGCAGACTGACGCCTCGGACAGAGGGCTGGGAGCCGTTTTGTCCCAGCAGGTGAGGGGGGCCGACCGCCCTGTCCTATACATCAGCCGGAAGCTAGCAGAGCGCGAGCGCCGGTACAGCACCGTGGAGAAGGAGTGCCTGGCCATCCGGTGGGCGGTCGGCTCCCTGCGCTATTACCTCCTGGGACGCTCATTCACCCTCTGTTCGGACCACGCCCCGCTGCAGTGGCTCCACCGCATGAAGGATGCCAACGCCCGGATCACCCGGTGGTATCTGGCGTTGCAGCCCTTTAAGTTCAAGGTGATCCATAGGCCGGGGGCGCAGATGGCAGTGGCCGATTTCCTCTCTCGCTCGCGGGGGGGGGGAGTTGGCTCGGCCGGACGGCTCCCCGGCCTCGAACGGGCGGTGGGGGTGTGTGGCGGAGGCGTGGCCCCGGGCGCAGCTGCAGGGGAGGAGTGGAGCGGAAGGCTCAACAGGGCGGCGCTGCGAGGCCGGTAAGAACAGCTGATGTTGTTTATGGACTGATGATGGTCTCCCTCCGCTGTGTTTATAGTGAGACGAGGAGGAGCGGCCAGAGAGAGATCAGCTGGGCTCGTGAGCTGTCAGACTGTGTGCCTGAGTCAGCTGTGAAAACAACAACAACAACAACAACAACACTTGAATAAATGTGGAAGTTGGCTGTACCTACCTGTGTGTGCGTGTGTCTGTGCCTGGTGTATTCCACACAGGTCTTTGCTGGATGCTTTCCTCTTTCTTAAAGACGTGACCTTCACTGCTCATCTGCTGTAGAAAGGTTTTAGACCTCACACTTCTTCTTTTGTCCAGTTTCCTCAGATTTTTTAACAACGTGGTGCACACCTTTGTAAATGTGTGTTGGTGCAAAAGTGTTATTTTATCTCAAAGTGTGTTATCTTTGGCTCAAGACTTTTGCACAGCACTCCAAAGCACTAAAAGAAAACGGATTCCCCCAGAATCCTCAAACATGGTTTTGACCAACAGCCCTCATTCATGGTTCTGTGAGTGTTTCACTGATGAGCTGTGGGAGGTTAACAGGTTACTGTCAGAGTGAAAGAGCAGGAGGTTATGCAGAGCGGTTGGGCCAGTCTGTCTTTGCAGCCAGTGTTTCCTGATTGAAGGTAAAGATAGCACATTCTCTGGTTTCCTGTGCAGCATTTTTCCTGGCTGAGTGGATGGAAGACGCCATTGACCTTGTATATTTTAGCAGATTTAGCAGCTGTTCACACCTGAACACTGATCCACTGCTGAAGATCAGGAACATGACTACAGCTGTCACATTTGTGTACTCAGTGGAGATCAACAACACGGTGTAGAGTCCCAGGTAGTGAGAAAGAGAGCGAATCCATCAATAATGTTTTCCACAGAGAATAAACAGGCCTCTCTTCTAAATCCAGCCTTATGATATCTCTGGGAGTCCTGCGATGGCTTGGGGCAGCAAAACCCAGTGTTTGAAAAGGAAATGCAAGTTTTTGTTTCATTTTCAGTGTTAATCATGTGTCAGATATCAAATATCAGTCTTCAAACGCTGATCTTTTTCAGGCTTTTTATATTTTTTAATTACTTTTTTCTGCCATCTTATCTGTGAATCTCTTTGACCTGCGCTACCCTGAATAAAACTTAAGAATAAAGTTTGATCTCTCTGCAAGAGTGACCTGGTCAATATGCCAGAAGACATTAAGGATAAACAATCAGATTTGACTGATGAACTATGAAAGATCAGGACAGCATCATTGTAGTTTTGATTTTTTCATTAGTTTTACTTCATTTTGAATTATTATTTTTGTTTCAGTTAGTTGCTCATATCAGTTTAGTTTTTATTGTTCCAAAACATTTAGTTTGTGTGAGTAATGCCGAGTGTATTTGTCAGGACTGGATCCTCCTTGTGATTTCTGGCTTGATAAATTTGACCACAATGACAAAAGCTCATTTCTCGAATAGTATAATTTCAGTTTTTTTCTAGATTGTTAAAAGCACACAGAGCATAGTTCTGCCAGGCGCTTGCTCAAATGGTGATCATCTGATTACAGGTTTTCTCCATCTTTGTATTAATATAACGTCTTGAGACAGTTGTTGTTGTGATTTAGTGCTATATAAACAAAAATTGAACTAAATTTTTTCCAGTCTAGTCTTCAGATTAGTATTCGTTAACTGTAATAACTCTGAGTGTGTTTGAGTGTTTGTGTCTTTTTTTGAATGGGGTCAACAAAGGTTTGAGGTGCAGTTACACAGATTGACCACAGGGTGTCACTGTAAACCTCTTCAGCGAATCAAAACACAGTTGTGGTGAATGACGTCATTGTTGGGGAATTTTCAAGATGGCGCTGGACTGTGGCCGGGATGCCGCTGCTGCTGCGACTAGCTAACAGTTGGGGGATTTAATTAATCTTCTGCCCGGTGGCGACGCAAGAAAGCGGCCGTGAAGCGTTCCTTTGTCTGCATTAAACACCTGAGACGGAAATGTTGCGCCGGGTGTGTGTCAGGTAGCGTTAAACCGGCTCTGAAAATGCAGGTAGCCCCTTCCTCCAAGAACAACAAAACCTGCTGCTGCGGAGCTCGGCCCACCTGGCAGGGGGACTCGTTGCAGGAGTTTACGCCCGCGGCAGAGGCTCGCTTGTGGGACTGAGAAGTCATGGAGACTGTGAGGGAGAACGGAGGGTCGTTCGGAGTCGACTTGAACGAGAACGAAGAGGGAGAAAGAGGTGGCGGAGCGGGGAAATCAGCACTCAGAGACCGCAGCATCGCGCTGCTAGCCGGGGTCAGCGCGGTGCAAGACGCTGGGAAGGCTTTCACCGGCCTCGGCAGGGATGTAAACACTGACGCCTCCTTGAAAGGGAAGATAATGCTGGAGAGGCTGTTCCCCGGCCAGGTTTCCGGGGTCTGCGGGGACCACAGTGGCCTGAACGGGTTCACTGAGGAGGAGCTGTCGGTGGTCGAGTTGGAATTAGGAGGAGGGATTGGCCTTGAGGGCACCACAGCTGCTTCCTGTCCAGCTGTGCTCTCAGTGGAGAAGATGCGGGGGGACAGCAAAGAAGAAGCCCTGGATTCAGACTGTGATAGCCCGGGGGGAGAGGCCACAGGAGGCGGGTGTATCAGGACTGCTCTGCCTGGCCATGAGCTGGCATGCGCGGTGAGGGAGCACCGGCGGAACTGCGCCTGCACCGCGGGGGTAAACATGCCCAACGGGGCTGCTGACAGCTGTGAGGGGGAGGCAGGGTTATTTCCCACCCAGCAGCTTTGCGTTTGCGACTGTGAAGAAGTGAAAGTGGCCAACGGGGGTTTCCACACACATGACCAGGACCTGGACTCGGGCTGCTCACCTGAAAACACCCCTGACTGTCAGTTTAAATCGAAGTCTAGGCATGAGAAGAGGGTAGGGTCCCCTGGATTAAGTGCCAAATCCCCCTCTCCCTGCCCTTCATCCAGTGGCAGCCCGCTCTCTGAGCGCAACACCAGGGATGAAGAGGAGGTGGAGGACGATGAGGAGGGTTTCAGCGACCCCAGCTCACCTCCCGTCAGGCCGCAGAGTCTGAGGACTAACCCCAACGTGGCCGTGTCCCTCAGCTGTGACGCCACCCCGCTGTCCCCAGAGGATGAGGAGGATGGGGGCTTTTATTTTGAAGGGTACGACGAAGACCTGAGGGGCGTTTTGGAGGCGGGTCGCCGGCAGAGCGCTCCGGACACGCTCCCGGACCTGAACCAGGACAGCTCGGACCCCAAGCAGATGCCAAAGAGGTTCGGCATCGCAGATTTCTTCACCAGGTAAAATGATCACGTGGTCTGCGGGGCAATAAAGAGTGCACGTGCTAACTCCCAAGGACCCCCTCCCTCCTCATATGGTCTTAAGGCTTTAGTCTTACTACTGTATTAAAATATAAGTAAACAACATGAAGACAACTGAAAAGGATAAAATACAAGGTTTTAATTCTCAGTCAATCCAGGCTCAATTATTTTAGTAAAGAAGCTCATAATTTAAAGATTCAAACAGAAAAAAATAAAGATTTAAAAGCTGATTGGACTTTAGTTAGCGTTATTAAAAGACATTTTCCGTATAGGAAATACCTTCTTTTATTTACTTATCTGTCCTTAAGATTCATGGAAATAAACAACATAAGGCTGAAAAATATAAAACACACTTTTATTAATTTGTGCTTCCAAATGCAGATTTTAGGAAATAAAGCTCATGATGTACAGATTTAAATGCTCGGTGATGAAGATGCATCCTTGCATCCAGCAGCTGACTCCGCCTACTCTTCTCGCTCCACCTTTCCACATTAAAGGTCACTTATTGTATTAAACAGACGACCTCTCAGAGCTGCTGTCTGGGGCCTGTAACACTGTAAAACCCTGCACGTTAATCACATCTCAGTTCTGTATGTGTGACACAGCAGGCATCGGCGAGCATCGACTCAGCGCTGCCTCTTTCCCCGGGGCTTCACCGCTCCCTTTGCTCTTTTCCCGGAGCAGTTTCAGCCATTAGAGGCGATTGATCACGCCGTGTAACCACCGTGCAGCTGCCCAGATGCTGTGACTGTGTGCTGATCAGGCACGAAGGAGATTACATGCTCTCAGTTCCTGAAAAGCTGATTTTTAGACGTGTCACATCGACTTTGAATAAACCCCACACGCACAGGTGGTTGAACTAAAAGGCTTTGAAACACAGTCTGGGCTGTTTAGATGGAGCTTTTTAGCCTCTGTGCTAGAATTAAGGCAGCAGAGCAGCAACACAGGAACACATTTCCCCTTTTTAACCAAAGAAGCGAGTCACGCTGAAGCAAAAGAGAAGGTGAATAAATGAAGGAGAGGCTGAATTACTAAGCTTTAGCTCTTAATGTACAAAACCTCCAAACATATAAGAGCAAAGCTGGAGATATTTGAGCTGTGGGTTACTGGATTATTTTCAGATTGTTGATGACTTTGTGATGATTTTGCTGCCGTCCTGACGCAGGGACAGCGCTGTCTCCGTCTCACTCTTTGCCACATAAACAGGGCAGTGACTCAGTGACCTGTGAGGTTTCACTCCTACAGTGTTGGTGCTAAAAAGCAACGCTAGTTCATAACCTGTGTGAATCTGTGTTATCTCCACCTGTTGGTCCATTATGAGCCTGCTATTGAGTGCATCCTGAATTTGATTGCTTTGTTTCGGTCTTTTATTTATTCAAACCAAGATGGCCGTTCTTTGGTCATTTTAATTTGGTTCTTGTTGTTCCAAGAAAGAGTCGAGTCGATCTTCAATGATTGCATGAGCCCCAGGCCGAGGGAAGTGGGCGCTCTCCATATTCCCAATGAAACAGAGGGAAACGCCCTCCTCCTGCTTTGTCTCGTTTTGAGATGACAGATTGATGGCGTCATTTCGCATACACGCCACACAGACCCTCTTAGCAAATATACAAGTAACCTCCTGTTGTTGGACTGGATAATGTTAGCTGACGGGACTAAACACGACATTTCAAATGAGATATAAAATCAGATAATGCGGTTTTATGTTGCATGACGTAAAGTGTTGTCCGTCTTCTCTTAAAGGGAGACGGCACTGGTCCTGCGACAAGTAATAAGTCAAAGTTTGAAGGTATATGTTGATTAAATGTTAAAATTTTGAATAAAGCAACAAAGAGAGTTAATTTGCAGAAATGGCGTGCTGGGAAAGGAGTCGTTCTTTTCAGCTCTACCAGACTCCTGACAAAAAATGATCATTTTATTTCACAGGAAACAAGAGTTTGTTTGTTTTAAAAACCAAAGGCGATTAGACAACAATCTCACACATTTTTGGAGGTAAAATTCCCGTTTTTGTGAATGGAGTCTGGTGGAATGTGATGGCTTCACATCCTCGTCAGAGTGAAGCACTGAAAACGCAGCATCCACCTTTAAATATGCAGCATACGAACACTGAAATCATTTTTTTTTGCATTTTATTTCAGTCAGCTGTTTGTAAAGTCCCACTCTATGTTCTGTATTCTGTTCTGGTCCTTATCACCTACTCCTGCTATGTGCAATCTTTTTTTATTGTAGTGCATCTCTTCCTGTTTTGTAACAGCTGAAAGTACACACTCGTGCTTTGCATTAAAAGTCAAATTTCCAGTCAAATACTTGACAGAATTCCTCAGTTGTTGGAGTCAGTCTTCAGACAAGAAACTATTACATTTATCAGATTGTCTGCAGTTCAACAGGAAGCACACAGGGCCTTCTCAGAAATCAGAGGAGAGCAGGTTGGGTGAGGACCTGAAAGCAGCGGCCTCCTGCAGGCTGATAGCTGAAGGGCTGTTTGTTCAGAGCTGAGAACGCCTAAGTTTGTATCTTTGCCTGAAATGCGGTCCGTTTTTTGTCATTCGACTGATTAGATTTGGTCTGGAGTCAGTTTTCTTGTTTGTCCGCTGTAACCACAACACCGCAGGTGGTTAGGACATCCAGACCCTGCTAATTTGGTCCCGATGCTGAGCCCTGCTGATTTTAATCATGCTCGGTGCGGTCTGGTGCCGCGCTCATTGATTACTGCTCAGTCAGAGCCAGGAAGTGTGGATGCAGGTGTGCGCAGTATCTGTTTGAGAGTACGGAAGAGACGCTCTGTCGGTAACTGATGATTAACCCAGAGCACCCAAACAGAAAGCAGAAAGCAAACTTGAAGTCTCAAGGTTGGAGATTGATCTGCTGGCGGATATGTGCTCATCCATAACCTCGTTAGTCAAAGGATCCTCGGCAGCGGTGGAAACCCGCCGGGCGCTCCGGGACATGGCTCGGTTTATCTAACAGCCCAGTTTTAGTTTGTTTTGCTGAACTTTGTGAGTGCCGTCGTTCTCTTTGGCTTCATTTGTCTTTCCTGTTGGAACAGCTAACCTCACTTCAGTGTTGGTGCTTTAGGGTTATGATCTGAAATCATGACCATTGCTGCTCCACGTTGAGTTCATATTTGCTTGAAGTCGTCTGTAAATGGCAAAAACAATCATCGTGGCTTTTTGTTGTTGTTCATCGACCGGTGTGACTCATTGAAACCAGCCGTCCACTCTGCCCCTCGCACCAGAGACCACAGTCCCACACAGAGCACATCATCTCTGCTTCATATGACTTTAACACTAAGATGCACTAATTCAGTATTTATTGAAGTTCTGGTGCCGAAACTACTCTGATTGTTTGTGATTTTAGGAAAAAAAACACCAGGACATTTTGCATGCATGAACAGATGGGATCATTTTCCATCACTATTCTGCATTTTTCCACGAGAGCAGGCCGAAACATCAGAATGATAACCGTGGAATTGAATCTCTGGGGGCACGAGGCTGCACTCAGTTCACATGATTTAATATGCTGCAGATATTTTCCTTCTACAGTTACTTATAATTGCTTTGAGCAGATAAGGCTGCAGGTGAAGTTCGGTTTCCTGTTTTTATTGTGCTGTAAAGGAGGATTGCTTTGTTTCATCCTGAACTGACTGCATGATTTCCTCCCTCGTGACTTGAACAGTGACTCCAGCAGCAGAATAAAGATGTTATATTACGTTGATAGTTACTGGAAGAGCTCCAACGTTCCTCTGAGCCACACAAGGAAGTGAAAAAGAGAGAAATGCAGCAGCAGAGAGTTTCCCTAAAGTTTGGTCGCATTCAGAAACTTGAGCGTTGGATTTTTCTCTGTTTGACTAATGAAGCAAAAACAGTCCCTGACTGGCAGGTGCAGGAAAATTTATGTTTGTTAAATCTGCATCTGGGTCTGGGCTGGTTTTTTGGGTTGGATGCGAGCCCTGCAGCTGGCTTGAATGTCACAGCGTCTCAGAGGAAATCCAGACAGACGGAGGAGGAAGGCCAAGGGGAAAACAGCCCGGCTGGAAAAACTCCACTCTGGCCGTGTGGCCCACAGAGCTCAGGCAGGTCAGCCAGGGTCACATACAGGCAGCAGTGCTACTTTAAAGTGGACCTGTGCTGTTCCTTATTTCCTGTCACCCACCTCCTCTTCCAGAGGTGGATGTTAAAGTTAAGCTTATGTACACGTGCGTCTGGGTCAGTTTTAGTTGGTGTTTTCCCACTCAAACCTTCTGTTTGTGAGGGGCAGCCAATCAGAAGAAAGGTGGCTTAAATGAAAGATTCATTTAAACTATGAAAGAGCCCAAGATTAAACAACAAGTGGAACTGCAGCTCTGAACATGCACAGCTTTGTGCTCACGTCCTGCTTCTAATCAGCTGTTGGAATAACACCGAACCAGCCTTTAATTATTTAAGGTCTTCGTTAGATGTGCTCACCTCTGCAGTTAATTATTAATGCAGTGTGTAGTGCAGCCTCAGTGTTTCACACAGAGTTGCGCTCTATTTGTGATGGCAGCACGGTGTCTTTTAAAAACAAAGTCATAAAAAGACCCTCGTATACTTTTGCAGGAATAGATAATAGATGATAAACAGCTGCGCCTCCCGTCAGTGACTCCCAGCACATCCAGGCCATCTGCTTCAGGCTGCAGCTTGCAGCAGATCAACAGAACAGAGCAAAGTTTACGCTACAAAAACTGCTTGGTTAGGTTTGTCTCAGAATAATGTTTACCCCACAATTTACTGAATTCTCTTCTACAGCTTCTGACTTCTAGATCAGTCAGGACAAGCTCGGGAGAGCGCCCTGTGGAACAGGAAGTCAAGAGTCTGGGATTATTTCTGTCAAAATAAACACAAATTGATACTTGAATGGCTCCCACTACTGAAGTTTGTGTGTGAAACACTGAGGTTAGGTCTTATCACACATAAACACCCACAGAGGCTGAACGTCACAGCAGCCACAGCTTTAAACGAGGCTTCTGATCTGAGGGACAGTTTGATGTAACCAGCACAAAGCTACGCGTCAGCTGTTCTTCTGAGGAAGGAGCAGTGACAGTCTAACCTGCTGCATTTCTTCTTCTGCATGATTAATGTGCGCACTCCTCGGCGGTTTGGAGAATCCTGGCAGGACGCTGTGAATGAACATTTCACTTTCTTTGTGTTTGTGATCTTCTTTCTTCTGTAATTACACCAGAGTCACATTGTTGCTCAGATAAAGAGCCTCTGCTGTTAGTGAGAAAGCAACTTCTCCTTTTTCTATTTCTGGAGTTTCTCTCACTTGTTACAACTGCAGCCGCAAGAGAGGAAGAAGATCAACACACAGTTCAGTTTTTAACCAAAGTCTGTCAGCATCTACGAGTTTGTTTGGTTTTAAAACTGACATCAGTGTGATAGTGGAGTTTTTCCATCAGTTATAAAGTTGTGTTTATCTGTCATTTTGGCATTAAAATAATAAAAACAAGGATTTTATATCACAGAACTGCTAAAACACTGTCGCTTACACCGAGAAGAAAATAATCTAGTTTTAATTGCACTTAAGTCTACAATTACCTTTTATTACCTTTTAAATGACTGAAAGTTTTGAATGAGCCACAGACGCTTCAGCAATAGCATTTATCTCAGCTGAGGGAGAAAGAGCCAAGTTTTCTGTAATCAAAGTGAATGAAAGTGTAGGCACACGGCGATCGTGGCTCCGCTTATTCTTTTCAGCTGCTGCAGTGGTGCACAGACAGCTGAGCTGCAGCAGATGCAGCGTGTGGGTCTTTGAAGCTGTGAACAAACTTGACCTGCAGAGCGCGAGGTGGGATAATATTTGCTCTGCCGTCTCCTCGGAGCCGGCTCCCATGCATATACGTGTCTGTTTGTTCTCTTCCCGCCGGCTGACCAGCAGACTCTCCCAATGAAAACTGTCGATATGGCAGCTTTTCCTAAACAGTCTTTTTTCCTTTGGCATCATCTTAAAAAACTGCTGTAGCTGCAGCATTTACCGCATTACGTCTTTGCTGCGTGTCTTTCCTCGTTTGTTTGAGGAACTGAAATCGGCCTCTGCAGCTTTTCTGACCAGAGTTTACATTCTTCACAGATGGCTGGACTTCTAATGAAATGGGAACCTGCCAGTGTGTTGAAATGTCTGAGTGATAGGGAGCGCTTACAGGAAACACTTTAAGGGGAAGACGTTTTATCAGCACACTGAAGGAGGTCAGAGGGACACTGACCATGTAACCTGTGTGAGGATGAGCAGAGTTTTATACACTGACTTTAGTACATTTAATGACGCCATGCAGAATCTGACCTTCATGAATATCTGCAGAGTTACAGGCCCTCAGATATGTAGGGGGTGCGGTTTGTTTATATTCATGACTTCATAATTACAGCACATTAAGTTTTCAGTGCTGAAAAATATTAATGCTCAGTTAAAAACTAAACTTCACAATCTAAAGCCAAAGTCTGGCTAACGTGGAGCGTCGCTATGATGGGATCTGTCAGATGCAGCGGAGCAGAAAGCAGCATCGATAGTCTGCATCTTTGATCTGGTTTCTGATTATTTCAAACGGTGCCAGCTTTCACGACTCATATCAACATGCGGAGCAGGTGCTGCTCAGGACAAGTTGGAGCAAATGAAAGGTCTCCTTTTTATCTGTGTTCGATACCAGGATTCCTTCTGACTGATTTATGGAGCCTATCGCATAAAGCAGTGCACACCCTGAACAGGTCATCAGACTAGTGTGGAGCTAAAACGAATAAATAAACAATTAATAAAAAGGTAAATAGGTACAGAAGCAATGTCACATTTTACATTAATGATGTTCTACTTTTGTGTTTAATATTAGTGATGATTCATTTTATTAGTTTCTAAGGTAGATTAGTGAAATGTCTAAAATGATTACAATTACTAAATAAAACTGTAAAGGAAACTGTGAAAAGGCATCAAATGTAAAGTTAATTTTATTCATTCATTTATTTTCCCTCCTGATTAGAAGACACCATCTCTGTCGTCGAGGCAACACTCTGACCTCTTGTCACCCTTTGAATTTGCAAAATGAAGCAGAAATAAGCAAAGAAACAAACAAGAAAATACACAAAAATATGAGGTCAAAACTGTAAATTAGGGAAGTGAAATAAAACGAGTTTATACACAAGTTGATAATAATAAGAAAATCTGTAACATTTTATAAGTTTATTAAAATACATCAGCTAATGCATAAAAACTCTTATACTTAATAATGAAGAGACGTTTTATTTGTAACGTTTTGCTTGTCCTTCATATGATTTTGAGAGATGAAGTTTATTTCCTTCCTGTTGACTCTGATACATGTTTGCTAAGCTCAGTCTGTGCTCTCTTTCAGGAGCCTGTTTTCTAGGAAACCCAAAGAGCCCAAAGCGACGTCTCACAGCTCAGCAGGGTGGCGACTGTTTGGCAAGACAGCAGCCAGAGAAGGCGATACGAGCAAAGACCTCGCCTCCACGCCGACCGCGGAGCAGGTTGGCTCTTTAAACACACACAATCATATCATCATCATCATCCTCCTCCTCCTCCGCCCAGGGTGTTTAATCTGCTCCCAGCCACAGTCGGTCCTTTATAAGGGCATGAAACTCTCCTGGGTGAATCATCTGAGCAGAAACATGAGCTGCTATGTTAGAAAATCAGATAAACAGTGGAAGGTAGAAGCCTCAGGACTCAGAAACTGAGGGCGAGGCGTTAAACGAGCTCCGCAGGCACAATAAAGGCTCTGTTTGCTTTCAGCGTTACTCGCTGTGTGTCCTCCATGTCCACTCGAGGTCTTAACAAAAACGCTGATTATTTTAAAGCACACCCAGCTGTGTCCACCTGCAAACTCAGTTGTCCTCTTTCCTTCTGTCGGCACCTTTTCTTCATCAGTTATTGAGATTTTACGTTTTTCTGAACCGTTTGCGTTGTGGGAACACGAGCACTGCATTTTCTCAGGGCAGGCTGCAGACTGTACGTGTTCATGTTCAAGTCAGAGTTTGAAGCCTCGTCAGTGAATTCTGAATGTCTTCATGTAAATGTTGCCTCCAGCACAGAGAGGGGAAATAAGCTTCACACTGTGAGGTAAGAACTAATCATCTGCAAATAACTGACATCCAATTTATAAACGTAAACAGACTGCAAAGTGCTGCAACTCACCTGCGAATTAGCTGAGGTAAAGTCTAGCAGGCAGCTAGCAGCTATACCCACCTGTTAGTCAAAGAGGCCACGCCCCCTAATAATGCAAACTTTTAGCTGTAATGCAGTTTAAACAGGTGAGATATAACCGTACCCTCGGTACAGTTGTTATTAAGCAGAAGTCACCTATAGAGACCAGAACAGTTTCTTTGCAGGACTTCTGGAGCCAGCCCCTAGTGGATGTTAGAGGAACTGCACTCTGGAGCTGTCCTGGGGGTTGCTGCCTGCTTGCTGTTGGAAAATAGAGCCATGAACACTGCGCCTGCAGTCCCATCCCATGCACTTTCTGCTTTATTTATGCACTTGAGCAAAGTTAAACTTTTTTATTTTGTTTAAATTGAAGAAGCTGTGAAGCAGCTCTCAGCAGTCACATTCAGAGATCTTTAACTGGAACACCTGCTGGGGTTTTTCCTCCCATGCAGCTACGCTGAAGTCCAGTCGATGCTGGATGGAGTTTTTGCTCCGGCTTGTTTACCACAGGTTGCAAAGCTTTTTCATGCACGTTCTACCAAACCAAAGTGGGAAAGCACTTTCTCTGTGGGATCTGGCTTTGTGCATGAAGCCATTGTGACACTAGTTGGTGGTTTGATTCCTAGTCTGCATGGCAAATATCCTTGGGCAAGATACTAACCCCAAATTGCTCTCCGATCCATCCATCGGAGTATGAATGTGTGTGTGAATGTTAGTGAGAAAGCAAAAAATGTGCTGGTGTGACTGGGTGAATGAACAAGTTATGTAAAGTGCTTTGAGTGCTCAGAAGAGTAGAAAAGTGCTATTTAAGAACCAGTCCATTTACCATTTACACTGAAACAGGAAACAGCCAAACCTGAAAGCCAGGACTGTTTCCACCGAGCTGGACAAACACACTATTGTCTGAAATATCGCTGCAGCAGGAAGATGTCCCAACAACATCTGTGCTATGGAGCACGCAGCAGACTGTGACAGTCGCAATGTGAATGTCTCCCTGCTTTCTGGTACAGAGACTGCAGAGCTGCACCGGGCTGGATTTACTGGAGTCTTATTTAAGGAGCCAAACCATGATTAAACCATCAGTTAACAGTTAGCATCATTTGGCAGCTTCAGAGCTGTCCTTCTGCACTATTGAAAGGAAACAGTTTAAGTGAAGTCAGCCTTCCTCCTCCTCCTCCTCCAGCAGCTTTGTGTCTGACGTGTCAGCTAGCCTGAGCCAGGCCACATCTGGCCAACTCTTTTCCCGATGAATCATCTGACTGCTGCTGCCGTCATGTGAGCAGAGCGAGGGTAGAGGCCAGCAGCTGTTGGCAAAATACCTTTAAAGCTCCAATCAAAGGTCAGAGGTCACACAGTCATGCTCCATGTTACTATGGCAGCAAAGAAAATCCCGCCAAGTGTGACGTAGTTTTTTATCCGGCAAACTGATGTGAAAATGTATGTAATTAAACTCAACCAGAGGAGGAGGCTGGTGTGTGTCTGCGTGTGTGTGTGTGATCATCATCTGCCTCCGCAGCTTCAGGCTGTGTACGTGTGGATGTTGCCCAGCACACTACATCATTTTACAGACATCGTGTTGTACATAAACACAGGCAGGCTAACAGCGTTAGCATCAAGCTGGTAAACACGTGTGTGCAGATGCAGCTCCTCTCTGCTCTGCAGCATCTGGATTTTTACTGCTCGTAAAAACTCTCCTCAGACATAAATCCCATGATTACGTGGAGCTTTTCTGTGCTCACACAGACACTCGACCTGCAGCAGACCCACTGTCTGATCTCCTGATCGTCAGTATCGCAGGATTAGGAAATCACCTTTGCGGAGGTTGAAGGATCTTATCTGTCTGAGTTCCTCATTTGTAGTTCTGTAGAGTCCAGCTAGCTGCTAACGTAAACGCTCTCATCCAAATACATCACTTCTGCTTGCTAACATGGATGCTTTTAAATGTGGAGGCACAAACCAGTGGGTGTGATGTCACTGTGGCTGCATGCATCTTTTATTTACAGTCTGTCTAACAAACCATAATATGCACGTTGCTGTAATGTAAAGGAAAGGTGAGCAGCATGTTTCACGTCAGTGTTTCCTCAGCTCCGTGTTTTTATATCTCGGCTCTTTGGAAATCACCAGGACGGTCACCTGATGCGTATCTTTTTATGACTCTCACTTCATGTTGAATCTGATGACAGAGCAGCCTCAGAGGGCGACCTCTGTCTCCCCCTGCTGGCGGCATTCACGCCTGAAACCAGCTGATGAAAGACGTGTTGTTCTGTTGACCCCACAGCTGTCCTGCTCCTGTGGATAAACGGTTTATTGTACGGGCCACACACACACACACACACACACACACACACACAGAGTGATTCTCTGTGCTTAAGCTGATGAACGAACGCTCTGTTTATTCTGAAACTGCAAATAATCTGTTACAAACATTTTTACTAAATTCAGAAACGATGCTTTTACTTCCGTTT
The DNA here is from genome assembly GCF_900408965.1 of Simochromis diagramma. Taxonomy (NCBI): domain Eukaryota; kingdom Metazoa; phylum Chordata; class Actinopteri; order Cichliformes; family Cichlidae; genus Simochromis; species Simochromis diagramma. Next base: position 4,172,086 of record NW_024386892.1, read on the forward strand.
GTACTCGAGAGAATTGTGGAAAGAAAAGCACCATCTTTACGTTTCTTCCACCTCTCATCCAAGAAGCTTTTTCAGTTCTAAGATCAATTAGTGGAGAGTGATCTCCACCATGTGCCTCCATCTCACCCTATCCCAGCATCCTCCTCTGCTACCAACCCTCTGCATGTCCTGCTTCACCACATCCATCTTCTCTGAGCTCTTCCTCCTTTCCTCCCGCTTGGCGGCTCCATCATCATCTGTCCAGTAAATCCACTCTCCCTCTTCTGCACATGTGCAAACCCTCTCAGCTTCTCTACCTTTGTCTCCAAAGCTCGCCCGACCTGTCCCTCTGACACTTGAAATGATCAGACCTTTGCAAAAGCAGTTTTTTGGGTCTCAGAGAAGAATGAAACTGAGCTGGAGGCAGATGTTTATCTGTGTATAAGGTGGAATGGCTTTTTATGATGTTCTCTGTGTGGCGCTTTTACAGCTCAGGAAAATAAAACTTTAAACACCCACAGCTCAGTGAGGACTGTGGGAACTGAAAAAGATGTGAGACGGCTCTGAATTTGTGTAACTGCCAAAAACACCCTGTTGAGTTGATGTTCAGGTGTAATTATTCCTCTGAGAGCGATGCTGTACTACATGTGTACTACATGATATCTGTTTCTTTCTTTAGTCTCCTCAGCAGGAGCCGATGAAGGACTCCAGCGTGCCCTCGTGTCCTCAGCGGCCCCTGCTTGCAGGGAGGAGGAAAAACCTGGAGTTTGAACCTCTTTCCACCACGGCTCTCATCTTGGAGGACCGCCCTTCGTAAGTTCTGTGGTGGCTTTAAAAATGCAGTTTTAAGAATGTGCTTTTGTGCCTGTGGTGGAAAAGACTGCAGCTGGTTCTAGATTACACGCTGTGGTGTTGGAAAAGTCATAAACCTGCTGATGTGTGTACTTCTGAAGCGAGTGCATCTGCAAACAGGTGATTTTGTGTTAGTCCCACGTTTAAGCTCAATGGTTCCAACTGTGAGCCGAGCGGTGTAGGGTATCCGTGCTGGTGCCGATCTTTTTACCAGTACACTCTGGAGTGTTTGAAAACCAGCCTGCATTGGTGCTGGTTTGTTTCTCACCTCAGCTGCAGCTTCTGACTCAATGTTTCCAACTTTGGGCTCAGCGGTGTTGGGAAGTCAAGTTGCTGCTGGTCTTTATTCTCTGGAACCAGCTGGAACTGGTTGTTGTTATTATTATTATTATTGGCAGAATGTTGCTGAATGCACTTGCAGATTAAAATGTTATATTTCAATGTTTCATAGCTGCAGAAACAGACACCTGAGTCAGTGAATGACATGTTTTATTTTTGTGAAAAGCAAATGAAAGGGCCGAATATTTCCATCACATACATGTGTGTGTATCAGTAACACATGCTTGGATATGGATTTGCATTGGAAGACCACACGTGGTCCTCCATGACTATTTTTCCTGCCTGTATGTGGAAGTCGGAGGTTCGACTGTGCAATGCAGTGAAAACACTGAAGCTTTTTTATCAAAGGGTTAATATCAGTCTTTATTGTTCTTTGTCCCTCTGTGGTGAACAAAGATGAGCTAACAGTTTTACATTAGAGTCAAACTGGTGTAAAATGTCAGATTAATGAGTTTTTCCCTGAGTGAGGGGGATGCGAGGCGATCCTCGCAGCAGAAACACTTCAGGATGAGGTCACTGTCACAGAGAGACAGAGCCGCTGTGTGTGATCACCTGACAGGAAGTAAAACCAGAAAACCCCAACAAGCTTTCCAGCTGGCTGAGAGCTCGTCTGTCTGTCCTTCAGGAACCTGCCGGCTAAATCTACGGAGGAAACTCAGAGACACAAGCTGGAGTACGAGGAGATGGTGGCAGGAGCCAAGAGGAGAGGTACTCACACTCACACACAGATGTATTGATGTCACTGGCTGGTGCTGTTCTTGGATTTGATTGGCTCGTGCTGTTGCGTCTCCTTCAGAGCTGAAAGAAGCCCAGAGGAAGAAGCGTCAGATGAAGGAGAGACACCGGCAGGAGGACAGCATCTCCAACGCCATGGTCATCTGGAACACCGAGATCCTGCCTCACTGGGACTCCATGTACGTCTCCACCGCTGTGTGTGTGCGCGCGCGGGTGCTTGTCTTTATTTAATGCATTGTGTGTGTGCAGGAAGGGAACGAGGCGGGTCAGAGAGCTGTGGTGGCAGGGCCTTCCCCCCAGCGTCAGAGGAAGAGTTTGGAGCCTCGCTATCGGCAACGAGCTGAACATCACACCAGGTACAAACACGCGATCCTGGACACTCGTTTGACACTTCTGTTAAATATTAAGTACATTTTTAAATGCGGCAGTGACTGCAGCTGTTTATTTAAACCACCATGAGTCCCACAGGAACCCTAATCTGTGCTCTCTTATATGGAGAGATGGAGGCGTGCAGAGACAGTCAGTTTAGATTCTGGTTCACAAACATTTGCACAGTGGGAAGAACACAGCTGGGCGTTGCACACTTTTAATGAATCTAACGAGAATTTTGATTGCATGGTAAAAAATAGTTCTGCACACAAAACTGTGACTGAGGCTCAAAGAGATTCAAAATGATGGATTTGCATAAAAACTCTAACTCTAACCTTTAAAAGTTGCCGATTGAGTCTAATTTTCTGATTGATGGGTGTTTGTCTCGCTGCAGAGCTCTATGAGATCTTCCTCTCCAGAGCCAAAGAGAAGTGGAGGAGTTACAGCGAGACCAGCTCGGTGAACGACAGCGAGAGCGGTACGACGCCCCTCCTCTCTTTGACCCTCACAGCTCCAGTTTCAGCGACTGAAAACTACTTCTGTGTGTTTCTCCCGTTAGATGGAGGAGCATCTCTGGCTGACAGAGAGTCCAGCCTGGATCTCATCAAACTAGACATCTCCAGAACCTTCCCCTCGCTCTTCATCTTCCAGAAGGTAAACACAGATAACAGGCAGAGGACCATTCAGGTTTGCAGCACTGCAGCAGCAAATGCAGCAGTTTGATTTCTGCAACGATGAGAAAAGAATTTGGTCGGATTTTCAGACATTTGTTTTTGGACTTGTGACGTCTGTGTGGGTGTTTTTGTCCCGAGGTTCTTCAGTCTGCCTGCAACAAACAGCCAGCAGGTCAATCACATCTGTGTCTCACATGAATGTCTGCTGTGTCTTCCTCCTGCAGGGCGGTCCGTACCACGACCTCCTCCACAGCGTGCTGGGTGCCTACACGTGTTACAGGCCTGACATTGGCTATGTGAGTAAAAGCATTATGGCAGCTGTTACCGAATATTTAAAAATCATTCAGTGTCTCGTTAAGACTGATCCGAAACCAAAGCGTCTGTGGACTTTCAGGTGCAGGGCATGTCCTTCATCGCTGCTGTGCTCATCCTCAACCTGGAGGAGGCCGAGGCCTTCATCACCTTTGCCAACCTGCTCAATAAACCCTGTCAGATGGCCTTCTTCAGAGTCGACCACGAACTGGTACGCAGTCTTTGTGATATTTCGTAAGAGGGAGGAGGGAAAACTCAGAAACCTCCTGAAGAACTCAGAGTTGGTTTGTGAGTAAAAGATTTTTACTTTTACACAAATCACTGTGAACATTTAAAACCTTTTCCTCTTTGTTCTCTCCGTTTCTGACAGATGTTGAAGTATTTTGCAGCCTTTGAGATTTTCTTCGAGGAGAATCTTCCTCGTCTCTTCAGCCACTTCCAGACCAACAGCCTGACCCCTGACCTCTATCTGATTGACTGGTGAGTTAATACAACTGAAGAAAAAAGCAGCCAAGCTGATTTTTTTCTGTTAGAAATTTACAGCAAATCTTTCAGATGTTTAACACAGATTAGATTGTCAGTAAGATTTATCGACTTAAAAATGCCTTAAAGTTCATTTGTCTTAAAAAAAAAGACTTTGGATGTAGCTCACCTGGTTGAGCAGGTGACCCACGTAACAAAGGTCACTGCAGGTCACCACAGAGTCATGCAGAAGCTGTTTGCGTTGATTTGGTTTTAGCGGTGCATATTTCCATGCCGATCTTTCATAACCCGCCTTGAGTTGGTGTTTCATCTTCATACGCCTGCAGATTTCACTCAGCATGTCTGTCTCCCTGCAGGATCTTCACTCTGTACAGTAAGTCACTCCCTCTGGACGTGGCGTGCCGGGTGTGGGACGTCTTTTGCCGGGACGGCGAGGAGAGCTTATTCCGGACGGGTCTGGGCATCCTGCATCTGTACGAGGAAGTCCTGCTGCAGATGGACTTCATCCACATCGCGCAGTTCCTCACGCGCCTGCCGGAGGACCTGCAGTCGCACACGCTCTTCAACGCCATGGCCAGCACGCACATGATCAGCAGGAACCGCCGCTGGGCTCAGGTCAGGCTCACGGTCAGAGCGCAGGGCGAGGGCGGCGCAGCTCACTCGCAGAAAAAAAGCTAACAGCTGTGTTTCCTTCCAGGTGTTTTCTGCCTTGATGAAGGACGGAAATAAAGAGGCGGATAAAAACACGAGTCCAGCTTTGAGAAGCTAACCCCGACGCTAACTCCAGCTGTACTCAAACTAACGTCTGGCTTCGGGGATGTCGGAGCTCGCGCTAGCTCCCCCTGCCGCCGCTGACGCCAACCACAGAGGCTAGTTGTGTATCTTGAAGCTGCGTAGCCTGAAGCTAAACTCAGTCCTGGGCTCAGCTACGAAGCTTGAAGTGAAGACGAGGCAGCCGTGGAGGTGGGGGCGGAGCCGCTGACCAGTCTTGGGAAAGGAAGCGGCAGCTCCGGCGATTCCTGAAACCTCTGCTGGGACCAGAAGCGTTCGGTTACTCCTGATCTTCAGCTGCCAGTCAGAATTTCTCACAGATTGTGTTCCACAGCTGGGGAGTCACAGGCGGCTGGGAAGAAAACCTAAAAGCAGTCCGACTCGGCCATCGTTTGGCTCCTCCAGGTCGAGACGGCGCTAACACCGAGCGTCACGCCCTGCGTAATTCTCCAAGACTCTAAATCTAACTGTAGGTGCTAATGAGTTTCTCAAGGCTTCAGAAATGTCCTCTGTGGTTCACTTATTAATGTGAGTCCTTGTGGTTCGAGTTCACAAACACTCTTTTACTTTGCTGCTTTTGTTGTAATATTAGCTTCAAGAATGACGGCAGTCTGCACTACTTTAATCTGCTAGCAAAACAAACTCACAACACGGGAGATTTGGGTGGAAGTAAAACTAAAGTGTTGCAGTTTACTCGCTGCTTCTCTGTCACCAGTTTTGGTGGGAGCTGCCAAGTTTGGGAGATATCTGCTGCCTTCTCAGAACTAAAATCAAAAAGCATTTTTAATATAATTCTGTCGTTCTGGGAATCAAGACCACCTTCCTTAAAAAAGGATTCATGTAGCCAAACTCACTGTGAGCATGTTTCAGGATCTGTGCAGAAGGAAGTATCGATCTGTCGCGTGTCGGTCCGTTAGCTTAGCGCCCCGCTGAACAGCAGACAGCAGTCATTGTACCAGAACCAATCAGCAAACAACCTACAGGTGACATCACCTGCCCACACTCCCAAGTCAGCCGGCCAACGATGTGGTTTGACGCTGCTGCCCTTCATTAAAAAACTAACGTGTTTTATTAGAGCCTGTAGATGTTACCTAGCAACCACCACTAGAGTGCAGTGTGTGACAGGAAGCTGTAACCGAGCAGCACGGAGCAAAGAGGGACGGCATCCGTGCTAACCTTTAACATCAACGCTGAGCCTCGTCTGATCGGCTGCGCTCGACTTTTGTTACGTTCAAACTCGTCCACTGGTCCCACGCACAAGGTTTGTGGATTTTTGTGATTAAGTCGGTCATGATTTTTAGAAAAAGACTTATAGACGATAGTCCTGACCAGACGCCCAGAGCTCCTGGGACTGAGAGCTGACGGCAAATTCAAAGCGTCACCTTCTGACGCCGCACTCTCTCCACCTCACGCTCCGTGTTCCCGTCACTTGTGCACAAGATCCTGAACTCCCTCGTTTGGTGGAAGAAGCAACCGCCTGCTGTTTTCTGGCTCATTCATTCGATTCGTGTTCAAGAGAAGGCAGCCTTTATCTTTATCTGTGAAGTTAGAGCGCTCACACCAGTCACTCGAAGGAAACCAGGGCTGAACTGGCCCTTTAAGGACGAGCAGATGGTGAAAGAGTTTGTTTGTTTTTTTAAACGTTAAGATAATGATTCCACTTAAGTGTTTAATACTTCTAAATATATTCTAAAGGTGGGAATATTAGTGCTGGTGTTTAAGCAAGAATTTAAAAGGACATTCGTGTTAGTATTTGACGTAATTTGGCTTAAAATATCCACAAAAACCATTTTGGGTAGAGCGTAAATGTTTGTGCTGACAAATGGGGCCATCGGGGTTTTAAAGCCAGCGTTTCCCAGATCTAGATTTCCATTCAGAGCACTTTATCACGCAGCATTTAAGCCCCACAGTGAGGCCTCCAGGTCTACGGCCGCGGCTTTTAGCTTTTAGTAGTTCAGGCTTGAAAAATGACGCTTTTATAGGCTTTGCATTAGATTATTTCTTGCTTGTTTATTAAAACTTAGCTATAAAATTTGAAGTTAACAGAAGAAACTGCAGCATGTATGCAAGCAGCGTGTTTGAACCCGGAGGCCTAAAACCGAGACCAGAGGTATTGCTGTTCACTCCCAGAAGATCCTTGAAAACATTATTTCCTTTTAAAGCAAACATCCTCCCAAATTTGCAGTGTTTCTTTGTCATCTCTTGTTTTGGATGAATTCGATCGTACGTTCTGATTTTCTGTGGATCAACCGTTTGGTCTACATAGATGCCAGAGGGGAAAAAAAACTTGCTTCCAGCCCCTCGAGACTGAAAACTCTGCCGACTTTTAGACTGTTTGAAGCTGCTCGCACCAACACTCCAACGGGATAATGAAAGCAATTTTTATTTATTTTTTCTTATATTACTCGTTTTCTTTCAAAAACAAAAGTCTGCTCAAAAATCGAGTTACTGCTGCTTTAGCCTGCCTACAGGCAACTGCAAGCCACTTTGCAACCCACCGTCACCACCTTTGCTCCACCTCCTCCATGTCGTTCCGTCTGCCAGAGCAAACAAACATAACACAACAGCGTCGTCCTGAAATAACAGGCAAAGGAGTTTGTGGTATTTTTAGTGAAAAATGATTGTTTTTGGATATTAATTACTTTTTACACAGAAGAGTAACACTAATCTGAGGATGCAGACGTTACCAACACACTGACTGAACAAAGCTTCGCACTCACAGCCGTCACTAAAAACACAACAGCGCTACAATAACGAGCAGATCAGCAGCGTCTCTACAAGTTTCTACACTCTTTGTTGCTCCTTGAGCTCATGGAAACACTTCTTTGATTTCCACTCACTACATCAGCCTGATGTGTTTGCACAGCCGATTAAAGGCAGCCAGAGGTCACCACCTCCTGTGAGACGGGCAATGATGGAAATATGTGCCAAAAAATAAAATCAAGATAAAATGTGTTTCAAAAATATACTGGACTATAGAGTGAACTCTGTTTTGTGCTGCCAGACTTTTATATAATTCATGGATGTAATAATAAAGTTAAGCAATCTCAACAGATGAATTTTAATCAGTTGCTGATCTATAAACTATTCTTTGTATCAGGCGGTAAACATTTGTCTCTGCTGTGACGTTCGATGTTTTAACCTGGGAGTCTACGGCTGCTGTTGGAGCCCCTAGTGGGCGTTAGAGGAAGTGCAGCAAGAAAATGAAGCTTTGTTTTTGTAAAGAGCTCGCTCTATAGTCCTCTGCACCGATCAGCAGTGAATGATTTAGGGCTCAAAATAAATGCAACGCCCACCTCGCCATGACCATCAAACTACCGACAAGCACTACTGAGGAAGTCTCCACTCAGCCTGCAGCGAATGCACAGGCCGCCACTCTTTCCATTTAAAGCTGAAAACTCACCAGAGACGACGAAGATCCCCGGATGAGGAAATGGTTCATGTCCTTTACAGCCACCAGCTAATCAGTATTTCTGAGGTGGTAAAGATGGAGGTCGTTTCCAAACTTCAGGGTTGTTGCTTCTTCTTCTCTGGTGACTGTGTCAGCGTCACACCTGTGTAACACCTGAATTCTCCACAGACACTTATGATCAGTGTTCATTAAAACATCTGCAAAAATTATGTTTAAAAAGTTAAAAATGCAATTAGTGTTTCCTTCAGGAAAACTACAGACCGTCCCTTTAAAATGTCTGTTACCTTCCACCGAGCCTTACAACCCAGGAAGTGTCACCGCCTTTCAAAATAAAACTCGACCAAAGTGTTAACGAAGCGCTTCATTAAACACGGCTGGAAACAGAGTCATGATTTATTATTTTTAAACACACGATCATCCAGCATTTAGTTTTTTTCACAGTGAAGCAAAGCGAAGCACCCAAAAGGTAAAAACATTCATTTCTAGTTGTTACTATTATTGTTATTATTCGTCTGCAGAAGACGCAACACCAGGTTAATGCGTGTTGAAATTTGAATCTGGAACTTTATTTATAGCAGGTCTGTCCAGAATTCATCATCATTAGAATTTGATGAGTTTTCCAGCAGATTTACTGAAAATCTGTTTATATTTCTAACGATTATTTTTCTCATTGTTCTCAGATTAGTTCTTCTCCAAAATACTTTTGATGTTTTTGTTTTATTTATTTTCTTTTAAACAAACAAAGAACACATTAAAAACTCCAGTTTTCTGATTTTTTTTTTTTTTTAAAGGCACTTTTTGAAGACAAACTTGTTTTTTCTACACTTTAAACACACTCAGTAACAAAGCTGCACTCAAAGCCTGTTAATGAACTTTTCTTCTACTTTTACATTAATTCCTCTCGTTTGAGATTCAATGACACGTATTTGTTTTGTTTTTGTTTGTTTTTATCTTGTAAATTTACAACTTTAATGTTCAAACTACATCAGGATTCGCCCAGCCCCTCGATTCTTTTGGTTCTTTTAAAAATTAAACCTTTTTAAACATTTTACATTTTAAACATTTTTATTAATGTCTTTTGTCTGCTTTTGCAATTTTCTCCAAACTGTCCGATAATCACCCCGTTCTTGCTTTGCCATGTAAGTGTTTATTCATCATGTAACATCTCCGTATTATTCTGACAGCCGAGGTTGTCCCGAACACGATCTGAATCCAACCTCATTCAGGTTTTTGGGCTCGATAGAAACTTCTGGTCATTTTTAACTCAACACAAAACAAATGTGTGAAAACAAATCAGAGGAAAGTTGTATTAATGGATTTAGTTTTGATTTAAATAAAGGAAGTTATCAATTAAATATGCAAGTGAAAAGCAGTTAAATATTCAGAGCTGAATGAAACAAAAGTGCAATAGAGACGTTGTTTGTGCAGTTTCATTACCCATAATCCTCAGCAGGTTGATCACATCACTCCAGATTGCTAACAAACGTTCAGATGAGACTCGATAGTGTCCCCTCTGACTCTTCAGCGTATTCCTTCTTTTTAACTTGTTTTATACTTTCATGTAAATCCATTCAGCTTGTTTCTGTTTTACTGTCAGATTTTAATATTTTAATGTACAGTTTTCTTTTGTTCCATAATGCCTTACAGGTGCTGTAAATACACTGTAAAAAATAAATCTTTTCATATAATGGCCACTAGTTAAATGTGTAAATAAATATCTCAGCAAACTCCCGCGTCTCTTTCCTCTTTACAGTTTTTTTTGAAATAAATTCAAATGTTCGCCGACTTTGAGGACTTTACAGTCTTTTCTCATTGAGTAGTTGCAACTGAAGAACAAAAGTTGATGCAGAGTTAATCATAAAATATAAGAGCCTGTAGTGGTACGACTACACACCTTTGGAGCAGAAGTCATAAGTTCAATTCCCCCCTGGGGCATCAAATCCAGCTACACCTTCCCCTAAGGGACTGCTCCCATGCTTACAGATTGATGAGGTGCAACACACATGCTACAGCAAGGCAGAGCCAGGACGGGGGAGTTATCACCCCTAACAAGCCCCGTTTATTTGTTAGGTAACTGATATGACGCCTCGTCATCCTCTAGTGTTTAAGATGATGCAAGTTATTATTATAGAGTCTGTAAGTTATAACTTCAAATTTTACAGTTGAGCTTAACAAGGTGATACGTATGATAAATATGTGTGACGTTCTAGGGGTGCAACAAGAAATTGGCCCCACTCACGCACCAACCGTGAAAGGTGAAAGGTGATCAACTAATTACCCAATCATGGAGCACCCAAGGACTCAGCAGGCACTGGACTCCAGTAAGCCACACCCAGGTGTCCGTGCCTGAGAGAGAAAAGAGGGAAAACCCAGAGCAATCCTCTGGTGGGAGGAGTCACAAACAACCACAACACTGAATCATAACATATGCATGTCCGCAGATGATTTTTACTACTGCACTTTGTGATCTTTTTATCTAGAAAGGTGCTATATAAATACAATTGTACTTACTTTTTACTTCTTCTGCATGATTTCTTTGTGTGCTGCTCAGACCACCAGATGGCGCCTGAGGACCAGTTTACTCTGACACGTCTGTAGTTCTCTGCAGCCTCCATGCATCTAAACCCACTCTGGATTTACATCTACACTTCCAGCTTTCAGCTCCACGCTCACAATAAAAATGAGGCCGTTTTTAACGTAACAAAAATCCCCTGAGAGGAAACTGTTCTGTGTCCACGTCATCATTCAGGTCAATAAGTCAACATTTACTCTGCATTTAAACAAAGACAAAAACAGAAGACGGAACCAAAAGAAACTGAACTAGGTCTTCCTCATAGCCGACACAAACATGACACGACTCCGACTGACTGACATCGCCAGTAAATTCAAACCGACCCCCCAAACCTGATGAAACTCGTCACAGAACAGCAGAGCTTCAGTTAAACTTCCAGGAAGCAGGAACCGTGTATTTGCACCTGTGCAGGTAAAAAGTGACAGCAGGGAAAACAGCAGGGCACCTGGAGAGGCAACAAGATGAGCCTAAAAAGAAATGGTTTGGCAGGCAGTGGTCAGACCTCTCGCTGGTTTTGCTTTAGTTAGCATTAGACGAGCTTCTCCAGGACGGCACATCCACGCGTGCCGTCACCAGAAGGTTTGTCGTGTCTGCCAGCACAGTGTCACGAGCGTGGAGGAGAAGCCAGGAGACAGCCATTAAACAGCAGGAACTGCAGCAGGTCCAGTATCTGCTCCTTTACATGAGGAGGAGCCCTGCCAGCAAACGACCTCCAGCGTGCTCCTCATGGGCAACCGGTCAGACTTCATGAGGGTTTTTTCCTACTGTGAACGTCATGAATCAATAAATCGAGATGTTTGAACCTTGTGATCAAAATGTGAGTATAACGGAGACAAAGACGGCTCGGCTTTTCAAACCTGTCAGGTGAGGCCTAAGAAGAGAGATAAAGTAGATATGCTGACAACATTCATCAGCTGAGTTTACGACTCCTACACAATCAACATCGTTTTATCTTTCCAGCCTGTCAATCATCCTAATGCATCACACAATAACTCGTTTCCATGAAGTCCAACGCCTGGAAACGGGAATTTGAAAAATTTAATAAACTTTTTGTTTTTAGCTGGAAAAAAACCCTCTGTTTGTAAAATCAGAGTTACAAATGTAATTTTGAGCGCGGAGGTCACGGGAGGTGAACTCGGGTCAAAGTGGGGAAGAGGAGCGGCGCCCGCTCTCAGGGATCTCAGGTATTTCCGAAGCCTGCGGCGAGCGATGCTGCGAGGGGCCTCTTGCCGCATCGGAGCGAGGGGTTAGAATCAATGTGCGGAGACATTTGGCGGCAGTCTGCGGGTTTTCCTGTGGAGGTGGGGCCGGAGGGGAAGGAGGGCCTCTGGGATGCCACAGCAGGAGGCAGGGAGGCCGAGGTCACAGCCGAGGAGGAGAATGGAGGCGAGTTTAAAGAGCAAGAGGCAAAAACACAGATTCAAATGTTACATAAATGAGCTGCGACATCTTCTTCATTTTAAATAATGTTTGGAGGCTTGTGGAGTCTCTCCTTTTAACATAACCACAAAAACAACAACCCTGCTGTCTGCACTGAGCGTGACAGCCGGCTGGTTGTAACGGTTGTAAGAACAGCGGCTCTGCAGAGGTTAATGTGGAGGGAAACCAAACAGGCTGTGGTGACGGAGTGATGAGTGCAGGACAGATGAAAGGGTGCAGGAGGAGAGATGAGTGATTCAGTCATCCAGACGTCCCAGAGGAGAGGAAACGCCGTGTTGACCGACAGTCTGCACCTCCACCTCCTGCTTCTTCATTTTCATCTCCTACAACTGTTTTCCTCTGAAATTCATAAAACATGCTTCAAAAACTGCTCGTGGTTAATCGTCCAATTATTTTTGCTTCTAATTGTGTATAAAATGGCTTTAATTCCCAAACAGTTGATGCCAAACTTTAAATCGGGTCATGGAAAAGTCACAACAGCTAATCTACTGATTTGGTTTCTGGAAATTAGACAATTTTTTAAGATTCAGTTCAATTTCATTTATATAGTTCAATGTGTTTAATATTGCGACATAGTAATCCGACAGTAAGAGTTTGCAGGATGATTTGCAGGCTGGTGGGGTTTGTGGTGGAGCAGATCATCTTTAGGTTCAGGTTTTTAAATCTTATTTTTAATGTTACTGTCACTGGAAATATCTCGGTTAACATTAAATATTAAGAATTACCGAGGGTCAGAAAAATATGGCAGTTTGGTTTAAGAGAAGACCTCAGAGTCCAACATGGTTTCAGCATCATTTTCTCGACTTCCAGTTAATGTTACCAGGTGTTGACGTGAATTACAGTTTTACTAAATTTCTCCCGAGGCAGCAGTTTTAAATGCTGAAGTGCACCTGTGTCATGTTTCTAAGTACAGAATCTCCAATAAGCGGAGTATTTCCCACAGTGGGTGTGATGCAGAGTTGAGGGTGAGCTGAGGGACAGCTAACCAGGGCGGAGCTACTCTAACCCACACCGGCTACAGGGGTCTGGCTCTCTGCAGGGTTTCCTTCAGCGGTGCAGAGCTGTGTCTCTACACCAACTAAAAGTCTGTTTGTTGCTAGCAGCATTAGCATTAGCAAGGAGTAAATAACATGTGACGTAGCTGCAGGTCGCTATAGATAGTAGTTAAGCTAAAGGTTCAGCAAACAGACCCAAAAGAGTTCAATAACTGAACACTGAGCCAAAGATTATGTGCTTGGATAAAAGTTGTGTAACTTACAGTGTGAAATAGGTCGCAACATAAAAGATGGGCAGTAATAGAGCTGAGATGATCAACTAGCAGCAGAACACCAGAATGCACTGAACCACAGGAAGTGATACAATACCACATTGTTATGCGACCGCCTACATTTGGGTCATTCCATGGATTTGCTTCAGCTTTAGCACCAAATCACAATATACAGTCGCTTCAAGGTTCTTTATAGTTCAATATTAGAGCGAAACCCCAACAATCCAACAGCCGTTTGATGAGGAAGCACTTTGTGACAGTGGGAAGCACCTCCTGGATCCCTGGATCCAGTTTCCAGCACCCGGAACAAGAAAATGACTTGACTCATTTATCACCCTCCACATCCAGTAACTACAGTTTTTGTTGGACATGTGAGGAACTGGCTGTAGCTGTGGCACCATCAGGAACAGAGATATGGGTGTGGCTCTCCATATTGATGTCAGCCTGCTGGAAAATTGACGGTGGAGATGCAAACGTGTTATCGTGGGAGATGAAAGAAAGCCAAACATCAGATTTAAATTCTCAGCTGCCTGATGATGAATTTCCTGTTTTGACAGAGTTTCATCTGATCTATTACCTAATAACACAAACACACAATCTGATCTCGAACTTCCTGTTCACCTATTCCACTTAATATCTTTCCATGTGACCGCTCGCTGCCTTTACAGAGCAGGTTGCCGTTAATCCTCCGTACACGCTTCTCTTCACGCTGGCTTTTATCGTGAAAACAAGTTTTGCATTAGGCTCAGTCACGTCTGCACTGGCTTCCCCGTTTCCCCCCCTGAGCCGTACACCTCGGCGTCCTCCTACACAAACATTCGCAGCATTAATTAAAATCCTCTCTGTCAAAGTGTGACTGACATGTATTCGCTGAGCGTGACACAAAGCTGGGAGGAAGTCATGTAAAGGTTACATTTTCCATTTATACCCGAGGCACCGAGGCTTATGTTAACAGCAGGATTATTTCTGTCAGGTGATCAGCACACAAAACAAATGAAGTCATTAGTTTCCTTCCTGTTCATTTTGGCCAAATAAAAACAGTTTGAAAACATCCACATATTTTTAAAGAAACACATCAGAATCAGCTGATTTTCACTTGTACAGTAACTTCAGTATGTTTAATGAAGCCATGCAAAATTTTACCTTCATACCACAAATATTTTCAGAGTTACACGCACTCGAAGCTGTCAGTCAAATGTGGTATTTAAAATGTAATCTGACTGAATCAACACTGCGTGAGAAACAAACACCTGTTTGATCAGGTAATGGACCAGAACAGAATTTTTACACACGTGTACAAAAAAAGGAAAATTAAATTAAATCCCAAATCACAACAACTGTTGCCTCAGGTGCTTTATATTGTAAGATAAAGACGCTACAATAATACAGAGAAAACCCAACAATCATGAGACCCCGTATGAGCAAACGCTTTGGCAACAGTGGGAAGAAAAAACTCCCTTTTAACAGGAAGAACCCTCCAGCAGAACCAGGCCCAGGGAGAGGCGGCCAACAAGGAGTGATGTGCACTACGTTGCACATTTACCAATTTTTTCTTGTAAATTTGCCGCATTCGACGTAAAGCAGTCACACACTCTTGTGTGAAGGACTTTTATTGTGAAAGGAAAAAACAGGAGAGTTTTAGAAGGGTTTCCAGTAGAGATCGGTTAACCATGTTGGATAGATTGTCTTCAATAAATCTCAAATTTAAATGTAATTTAAATGAATTCTTTTATAGAATAAAAATCCGGCCTGGAGAGTCGTCACGCTAATAGTCCCTGGACATCACAGGCGTCGCGAATGCCAGAGCACGAGATTCACACCGTTGGAGTCTCGGGGGTGCCGACCTCCAGCCGTCGGCACCGAGACGCTTCAGGAGGAAGACGAGGAGAATTGTTGGACCAAACCGAGCCACCTGCAGCCACCGTGCTGCAGGGGTCGACGTGTTCAGGTCTCGCAGCCGAAGGTTTACATGTTTAAAAGCTTCGGGGGTCGTCACCCTGAGCGCCCCACCTGTGGAAAGCCTCGAGCCTCCAACAGCGTCACAGACTAAAGCTCGAGCCGGTTTCCCATTAGGTCAGTGCTTGCCCCCAGAGGGCAATTGTTTTTAGCTCCCCTTTCCCTCCTTTCACACCAAATACCGCCGGGTCGGACGGAGGGAAAGCTGCTACGCGCAGAGCTGCAATTAGACACTCCATTATATAAAGGCATATTCAGATAACAGGGGCACCAATGAGGTCAGTATGTGCCCTTTGTTGTGGGATTAATGAGTTTTTTAATAAAACAAAAAAAAAAATGCCCACTTCTTTATTGTCATGACCTAATGAGTGTGCCGGTGGCGCCAGGCCATGTTGGTGGGAAAGTGCCGCGGTTGTACCCGTCTCTCCGTCCTTTCCGTGCACCTGCATCCACCCCCTTCTCCCAGCGCCGGCCCGTGCTTTCCGGACCCCTCCTCCAGTGTTTGTATTCAAAGCTAGGAGCCAAACAAATGTTTAATTACCATAAAATGCTATCGGCATTTCGCCCTCTGACTCAATGAATGGCAACATAGAGCTCATTGAGGTTATCAACATGGGGACCAGTGGTCAATTGGGTCATTGATTTGGATTGTTTGACAGACCCGGAGCCAAGGCTGCAGGAGAAAGCAAAGTTCAAAAATCCCCCTCAGTTGAATCGAGAAGTTTGGCACAGAATCTGTTGGAAGGGGCTGTCAGGAGCGATTAGGGGGCATGAAAGGGCTCAGCGATCAAACGGGGCTTGTTCCAACGCTGCGCATTTAATTAGAATTTGCATGCCTTTGTTCCTGACCCTTCAGCGGGCATGATCTGATTACAAGGGTGAACAGTTACCGCCGGGGGAACGGGGAGCTTGCAACGTGCGCCCGCGCTTTTTCGCCCGGCAAAACGCGGCAGGTATTCTACGCAGGTGCAAATGGGTTGTGGGTGATGGCGACCCACGGCCGGACGCAAACTCAGAGCAGCTGGAGGGACGGAGGTGTGCGGGGGGGCAGCCGGAAAATATCCGACCCCCAAATGCTTCTGCTTCATTTCTGCCTCCTGCTGAATTGTGGGAGTTTGGGGAGGGGAGGGGCTGACTGAAGCGCTCCGTGGCCCATTAATTGGGAGGCACAGCGCCCTTTGACCCCTATGATGATGCAGGGTGACAGGGCAAATGGCGAGAGGTGATTGGCTAGCAGCTACAGCAGTTGAATCTGCCACCAGTGGTGTTCGAGGGTGGAAAAGGGCAGCGTGGACCCAAACTCTGCCCCGCCCCCCCAATTCTTTGCTCCTCCGTCCAGTTTTATTAGTTTTTGTGGCAGATTTTTTTCTCTGTCATTTTTGCAAAACTTTTCTATTAATCGATTAAATATAGATATTTTACTCTAACAGCATGGCACAAAATAATCATCCCTTAAGTCAAATTTGCATATTTATTTCCCTACTTTACTGTAACTCCTCATAGCCTTTAATGACAATCACAATTCATATTCATGTCTCATTCTGATGATAATTAATAATACCTGAAATTCATTTGTGTTCCATGCTTTTTGCTGTTGTGATTGTTTAGATAATTGGGAACTGTGATGTGAAATGCTGATATTTGTTATACCAGTAATAATAAAAGTACACATTCATAATTTATACATTTATATTGTTAAGTTACTAAATTATTCCTAAAAAACCTTAATAACCGCCTTTAAGAGTCAATTATTATTATTATTAGTCGTAATATTAACAGTAACAAAGGAACTTGAATACTCAGAGTATTTATATAGATTAAGTTGTGTTAAATATTACAGAAACAGCTTTTTACTCGAATATTTTGAGTTCCCGACACATTTTGAATTTATTAAACTGTTTCCAGTTAATCTGGACTTTATATAAGCATCACATATTTAATGACATGACCTTCATGATGTGAATGTTTTCCCAGTTCGTACATTTACAGATTTTCTAAGTGTATAAAATTGATTGGTTGTGGTTTTTAATCAGCTGTACTTATGAAGTTATGCAGGTGAAAAAGTGCTGCAAAATTTTTTTTTAAAGCGTCAGATTCATTCATGTACATGCTGGGAAAATATTCTTACTATGAGGGTAAACTTTTGCATTTGTTGTTCCGCAAACACCCTCCTCCTCCTCTCGTCTCTGTCCCCCACACACATTTTGGGAATTGAGGCGTCCTCTGACATGCCGTACTCGGATTTCCGGGTCACACTCAGGAAGCACAAATTAGAGAAATGAGGAAAGCCAGTGGAGTCCAGGTGGAGTGACGGCTGTCAGCACAGACAGCAAAGTGCAGAGTGATGCTCAGAGTACAAGGAAAACTTTGTGTGCGTGAGAGTTTATTTTTAAGCAACTTTAATTCAATAAATTAGACTTTTTTTTTTTAAATGTAAATTTGATAAAATAGTAAAACTTAAAACACCTCATGTGCTCATTTAACCCTTTATCAGATCTGATGCTTAGTTTAATATCCAGTGCTTTTTACTGGAAAACGCTTTTATTTCAATAATAAAGCCATAAATGTGTTTCAATAAAATGAAAACTCACTTGAAATTATTATTGCTGTGATTCACAAACCCACCACCTACTGACCAATCAGACCTCTGGGACCCTCCAGACCCTCAAGTGAGGACAGTAAGAGGGTTACGGTTACAAGCTCCGCCCCTTTTATAAGCTCGTGTCTACACTGAGGACTCATCGGTCGATGAGCAGCGGGGATGGCGGCAGTGAAAAGATGATTTAATCATTTAACAGTTATTGATAACTGTGTTGAATCAAAGCATCAACACAGTTATCAATAACACCACATTTCAGGACACGGTAGGTTAACGACGAACACATTCCTCTCAGTTATTTGCAGTTTTGTTATTCTGTCTTAAAAGTTTTGGTGCATTACTCTGGAATAAATATGTTATTGCTTTGATTTTAGTTGAAGCTTTTTCAGCTGTTTCCATGATTTTTGTCTTCATGATAATTTTTTCACACTGATGTTTGTGATTTTCTTGTATCCTTGCCGGGACTGAAGGATGTGAGTAAAAACAGCTCCGGCGAGCTTTTCTGTATCAGGGAAACATGATGTGATGTGATCTGAAGGACTGGTGTGTTTTTGTGTGACGGAGGTCATTAGCGTGTTATGTTTCTTTGTTAAAGTGTCTCCAGTGTGTCTGGGATGACGGCACGCACCCCATCCTCCTCCCACGTCTCTGCACCTCCACCCAGCTCTTTCTTGTTATTTATAGTATTCTTGTGTTTCTTTATGGAAGAGCTGTGCTGAATGAGAAGACTGACGATGTGACAATAAAAGCTTCTTATCCATTTTTCTCCTTAACAGATGTTTTGGTTGAAACATTTACTAAAACTTTACGTTTCGTTTCAGTGGATTTTAACTTAAGTCTGATTATTTTCATCTTCAGTACAGTAGGGCTGCTCTTTACAGTAGTAAAGATACTTTGGTGCACAAAAAGGCCGACAGGTTTTGTCCTGTGTGATGTGCAGATGTTGGTTCCTGCTGCAGGTCACGCTACTGTGCCACACGGACCAGCAAAAAGCTTTAAATATTTGTTTTTGGTTCATTATGTGCATTTTTGTCTGGACATCTGATGGAGCAGGGACTCAAACTTGTGACCCATCTGTTACTGGGCTGGAGACAGGTGAGCACAGGTGAGTCTGTCTCTTAGAGCCGGAGCTCAGAGATTCACAGCAGCGAGATGAGAGACTGCAAAGCTTGGTATCAATCCAAAACCAAGCAAACACTGGGCCAGTACGGATACCAATACTGTGAACTTCTGCAGGATGGAGCAGTGTGTCAAACACATCTTTGAACTTGGACACTGATGCAGTTGATGGCAGTAATTCGGGCGTGGCTCTGCGTCAGTATGGACAGTTGCAGTTACAGGGCTGTGATGATGGCACTGCTGGAACATGTCACAACCAATGCAGGGCGCCTGCAGCAGCCTAGAAACGACACTGCCACAACGTGAAACTGGATCACAGTGTCTGCACCGTGCCTCGCACTCAAAGCACTTATATCTGATCTCGTCTTACGTACTCACCCCCTCGTACACTCTTCTTCAGCTTCCCTTCTGTCTGTTCCACCTGCTCGCCTGACTACCACAGGACTCAGAGCCTTTAGTTGTTCTGCCCGAGACTTTGGAATCCACTTCCACCAGACCTCCGGATCACAAACTCTCTACTTTTAAATCACATCTTCAAACCCATCTGTTCATAACTGCATCCCCTTCATCATGACTGCGTCTTAGTCCAGTTTGACCTTCTTTAGCTTTTATACTTTCATACTTGTTTACCTTATGTTTTTATTTGGTTGCACTACTGTACTCTGACCTTGAGGGTCTTTAAAGGTGCCTATAAATAAAATTATTACTATTATTGTTATTATTATTCAAAACTTTAACCAGGAAAAAAAAGGTGCTTAATGTTACTCAGTGTGTTAAACTGTGACACCCAGAGGTCCAGATGTTACTGCTGAATTACAGCGTTGAAGCTGCTACTCAACAAAAGTAATGCATTACAGTGGCCTGTCAGAAGTAATCCAGTACACTGCTCATTACTTTATTCCTTTGTTAGTCTTTAACATGGCCTGAGAAAAAATATAAAGCTGACATCCTTCATCCACGTGAGCTAAAAAACGGTGAAATAATTACTTTTATAACTTTACAAACTTTTCCAAACTTGCCTTCTGTCAACAAAATCAGGAGGAAATGAATCTGTGGAAGCATCAGACCGACGTCGCCTGCTTCACAGATAAAATGTGCTGAATCCAAATATGACTATTAGAACAGCTGATTTCTGAATCTCTATGGTTTCCAGTACATTTCATGATTTTTTAAATCATAACTTGTAAGTTTCTATATTCTAATGTCTTTATGTTCACTTCATATATGATAATATTTCACCTTTAGTTAAACATAAGAAAAAGAAAAATGATATTAAAAACATCACAGTATTTTTTCCCCCCTCAGTTCACATTTAGAGCTCAGCCTGGCAGGTCAGGGTGGGATGATGATGATGATGATGAAGAAACGTGGATACTCAGAGACATGAATGTGTTTCTTTCATCACATTATGTCTCAACCAAACAAAATGTTTGCTGTAACAGAGCAGCAGGACAGCAAAGTACTGTCAACAGCTTATTGGGAAAGAAAATAAAAAATATGACCAATTACTGGATGTGCACGATTACTTTTTGATACTCGGATGGTCCGAGATCAGAGTAGACGTCAAAAGATCAAAGAGAGATAACATAAAATTACGTTTTTTCCTTTTAAATGTAACAGTTGCAGTGGAAGGATCATTTAGGCAAAGCGAACAACTTCACAAAGAGACAAAGTTTGACTGCATCTGTTTCAGCAGCAGGTTGCTGCAGGGCCCCGGAGTCGTCTGTGGATCGCTCGACTCACATTCAGCCGTCAGCTCTGACCGTCGCTGCCATAAAGAGAGTCAGGCTGGTTCTCAGTACAAGACGAGGTTTACGGCTAAAATCATCCGGCGTCAGGACAGGGCCGCAGTCTGTTCATGTACACGTCTTTCTTCCATTTATTTTTCATTGGAATTATAAGCAAAGAGAAGGAAAATCAACTTTTACAAAGATGCTTTGAACTACATTAAATGTATGACGTTCAAAGTTCAAGTAGTGAAGCGCCATCGTGGCCCGCTCAATAATAAAATGAACGTAATGTTTCTGTCCTTAAACTTTCCTCCTCCCTCTACATGGACCAAAGTCCGTCAGTAATTCATTGAGAGCGTACTGAACGTACAGCCACACCGGCGTCACGTCGAGCTCTGCGCTCGTGTTGTTCTGCTTCAGGTCACCGTTCCTCTCTGGGGGAATCGTGGGGGGATCATGGGATTTCATGTGATTTTTGTTAACTGTAACGTGCTTATGTATTTACGTAAACACCGCACGCGCTTGCGTCTTTGAGAGGGCCTTTCTTCGTCACTGCCCGCCATCTGTTGGAGCTGGCAGTACAACCTGCCGCTGTGCTCAAAAGGTCGCGGTTCACTGTTCGGCTTTTGATTCCACCGTGTGATTTACTGATGATTCACTAGAGGGACAGATGGAGAGTCCTGGGAATCACTTTATCGCAGGTCATTTTCCAAATGACAGGGACTGACGTTGGAATGACGAAAGTTGAAATGATATGATTTTGGTCGGCGAGCTGGAAGCACCCAGGCGGAAAACGGGCTTCTTGTGCTTGGCCGCGGTTTCTGTACTCCCTGAACCCTGAAATAATGACCCTTCCTTGTTCATTAATGTCTACTTGGTCAATCATAACACATCAGAAATGAGTTTAGCATTCAGGCGCAGGACAATTGACCTTGTGTGTGCCCTTCCTCACCAGCGAGCTGTCACAGGGCTTCATCCAAATTGAGGCAATTAGCTCCGATGTGTCTCCCCATTAAGCTGAGTATCTCCACTGTGTTCTAATGACAGCAGAAAAACATGGCCTAATCATGCCCGGCGTTTCCCCCAGAGTTCACATCCACTGCTAGCCCGAACACCCATGGTGAGCTGAGAGCCGGGGTTACGAGCCCGAAACCATCTGCAACGAGGAAAATGTTCAGGAACAGCAGCAGCAGGAGGGCGACGCTCGTGAGAGGACCACAAAACAGCTCTGCAGAAGCAGAAGCAGGCCAGTTCGTGGGAGCGAAATCGACGCACGATGTTCGGGAGGAAAGTTTTCCCTGGAGTAATGTTAGTACGAGAATCTGGAGCTGCAAGTCCCAAAAATCAAACACTGAGGCTCACTGAGAGTTAAAAAACTGCCTAAATTATTTCAGCTCCAATAAACTGAGCAGTACATCAGGCTGTTCTTCCAGCTGTTAGGGGGTTAACATTTGATATCCTGACGTCCATGAAGAAGAAGACTTATGAGGGTTAGTGATGCTGGGCTAGCTTACAGTGGGCACCATCTACAGCGCTACAGTGAAGCTAATACGAAGACAGCACAACCAGTGTTGGTTACTTGAAAATGGTAATTAGTTACTGATTACTTCACCAAGAAAGTAATCCAGTTACTTTACATATTTTCAAAATAATTAGTTACTTTGTTACTTAGTTACTTTTTAAAAACACGATACACAACCTGAATGCGTAATAAAGCCAAAGAGCTTTTAGCCCAATTCTTCTTTTTCTGCATCATATAAAACTGAATCAAATGGAAAAGTCTCTTTTAAAAACTTGTTGTATTAGTTTTAAGGCTGCCACGATTAGTCGACAATCGTCGACGACTAATTTAATAGTCGACGCGTCGTTTGAAGCTTTGTAAGATCCCGAAAGACGCAGGAATAAGTAGCAGGATTTAAGAGTGTAATAACGGACTGAAACAGAAGATGGCAGCACTGCATGTACAAGGATGCCTGTCACTACCCGATCCGTACCGGAAACCCGATCGGTACCCCGCATGCGCGAAAGGTTTCTACTTCCGGTCGAAGCGTTTTACGATAGTTACAGGTCAGAGTATCTGTTAAGATGTTAAGAATAACAAGTATCTCTTAAAATGTTTCCGATAATGAAACATTTAATATAATGTAGACAAAAACAAAAAAATAAAAAGATAGTGACAGATCGGGACTCCCGATCCTTACTGCGCATGTGCAAAGTCAGACCGTACAAATCGGGTCTACCCGATCCGTACCGCGCATGTGCAGGGGTTTTCTTCTTCTTCTGTTCGTTTAATGGCAGTGTACTCCCCAGTGTACGAGGATACCGCCACCTGCTGACTGAGCGAATGAACCCTATTGTAAACTGAATTAGCGTCATTACAAACGTGTGTTAAAGTTGATTTAGTGATAATCGAGTGTGTTTTATACGTCGTGTGGAGAGGATTGTTGGAAAAGTGATGATAATGTCCGCATCATGTCAATTGCCAGTAAACACTTCACTGGCTGCTGAATCTTACGTGACATTTTAAAGTCGTATAAATCTGTTTAGGCACCATTCTCTTATTTACGGCGTGTCGTCAATCGGGGAACGCTTTTGTTGTGAGAAACAAAAATTGTTGTATACGGATTATCCATGTTAAATGTCCGGTAGTCGAAAGGAGGGAGTGTAGAAATGCTAGGAGCTACCGGCCGCTAACCGTGTCATTCAAAATATATTGAATGTTGCAATGTGGCAAGAGAGGAAGTGACGTAAGATTTGCGCATGCGGGGTAGACGATCGGTTTCGTACGGACGGGTAGTGACATGCCAGCTGCCGTTAAAGCCCGAAGAAGAAGAAGAAGCTGTGTCCCAGAATTC
Organism: Simochromis diagramma; assembly: GCF_900408965.1. NCBI lineage: Eukaryota > Metazoa > Chordata > Actinopteri > Cichliformes > Cichlidae > Simochromis > Simochromis diagramma. The sequence continues at coordinate 4,195,550 of NW_024386892.1, forward strand.
ATAGCGCAGCCCAGCTCAGTTTCCAACAATGGCGGCAGCTAGTTAGTTTTAATATTACTCTTATTATTCTTTCTGGGTCACAAAATAAACGTTTAACATATTTTCAGGCGAGAATGTAGCTGTGTAAACCTCAAATATCTGCTCAGTTTATCAAGACACCGCATATTTTCAAAAGCGCTCCGACGTTTTCGGAGACGTCTGTTACCCACTAGCTCGATAGCTAGCCGGGGGCTAGGCTCACTAGAGCCGTGAGAACACCGGACTCCCGGCAAATCGTTTTCAAACCCACCGCTGTCTTTCACTACTCAGGTTAAACATGATATATAAGTCACTTAGATAACTTAAAATGTTGTTGTTTGGCTTTTTCAGTATTTTATTTGTTCCTGAGTAAATCGGTTTGGCTGAGATTAAAGTTATAGTTTTTACACAGCTGAATAAACATCAAGCAGACAGCTGATTATCAGAAGTGTGAGATGCTCGAGAATTTACTCCGGTGTCCTGTTATATTTTAGATAGCAAGGAGTTTATTAAACTTCACCGAAACAATCTGCAGATTTCATTTAAATTTAATAAACGATCATCTTGTCTTTATTTTTAGTTAGCACAGACCTGAAACACTTAAAGCTGTAAGCTAATGATAGTTATATAAGAGCAGATGCTGCTGGTGCAATAAGCTGTACGTTTAACGTCCAATGGATGATGATCTGATTAGTCGGCTAATCGCAAAAATAATCAGTGACTAGTCGACTATCAAAATAATCATTTGTGGCAGGACTAATTAGTTTTAATCTTTTAACTTTATGCACATTGCATCAAGCAAAAATTAAACTATACAGCATCCCTCTGTGCTTACAGCTTTAAGACATGCTGAATACATGACGCACATGAATGGTGCTGATAAAAAACCGTGAGAAGAAGAGAATGACGATAATTATAATTAATAAGAATAATTCAGCAAATTATATAAAATGTGGTGGCCCTGCAGAGCAAGTCTACCAGTAATAAAGCAGTAAAGCGGCCCAGCGTTCTGGTTTCCCCTCAAAGACTAACAGGAGGGGTGGAAGTCTGAACTGGAAGCTCTCCAGCCATAACCCCGCTGCTGTAAGGTCACCATCCACCATCTGAGAGCCTAAATTGGGTCTGCACTGATGAGATTCTTGTCCAGTTGACCTCATCGTGTCTTCACCGTCCCATAATACACCTCGTTTTGTTCTCAAACTGTCTGAGGTGGTCGGGTTATGTAAGCTCTCTCTTTGGACTGTAGTTACACAGATTGTTGTTGAGAGAGCAATCTTTGTTTTCTCCCACTGGTTAAACTTGTGCATTGCTAGTTTGGGGTTTATTTCTGCAGCTTCAGTTCACAGATGTCCCTAAAAACTCATCACAGGCATTTGGATGGTGTTTAATGTTATTGTCCCCATCAAAGTTCTGCAGAACTGCGATCTGTGGGTCTGCAGTCACAGTAGTGGTGGCGTGATGTAAAATCATTGATCCAGTAAAATTAGAATCTGTTTAACCTGCTCGTACTTCTGATGTGGGCTGGAAACAGCAGCAACGTTTAAACATCTAGTTGTGCAAATGAACAACTGAATCTGCCAAACAGGCGACTCCCTCACGCACCAGTCAGAGCTCCTCGTCTGCATTAGTAGAGTAAACTTACACTTCATTGGTTACTGTTTAACATAGTTACAATCAACCATTCACATTCACACCTGTGGGCAATTTAGGAGATGGTACCTAATAGGGCTGGGCTATATCATACCGTTCACGGTAATATCGGTGTAATTTTGGGCAACGATAGGAAAATGAAATATGGCGATAGAATATGGGTAAAACGCGCATGCGCAGTGCCTATGTTTACATACGCACATGGCGGCGGCGCAGAATGAGAAGAGCGAAAGCGGATCGTTGAATGAAACAGATGAACCAGAACTGGTTTGTAAAAATGCTGCAACTTCACTGGTGTGGAACTGGTTTAGCTTTCGTCCGTCAGATACACAACAAAGCACTATTTTTGGTAGCGCATGCTAGCGGGCCGTCGTTATTACCGTGTTGTTTGGAAAATACGGCGCACTTAAAATCAATCCTTTGATTTTTCTGACAGTCGACAGAGCCCCTTATAATCCTGTGTGCCTTATGTATGAACTCTGGTTGTGTTTACTGACCTCGAAACGATTTTATGTGCACGGCGCTCGAAAATCTGTCAGATGTTTCAGTACGACTTTGCTAAGCTACGAAGCCGCACCGCTTGATGGATTGTCGGAGCATTACGGCATCGTAGGCGGAGCCTCGCGGAGTGATACGTGCTGTGCTTCAACATAATATTACCATATTGTGTGTGTATAACCTCTTTTTAAGTTTTGTGGATATTATACATGGTTATGCTGAGGATATGTCGGCCAGTTTCCACTGGAAATGCCTTTTGGTTAAACTGTCAGCGAGGAATTTGCATTTGCACTGTTACATTTTTATATAACTTTAATGCACATAAAAAAAAACAGCTGCTTGTTTAAGTGAAAATACATTGATGGGGTTTTTTGCACTAATAAAGTTGTGAAGTTGTAAAGTATTTTGTCTCGTGTCAATTATATCGTCAGTTATATCGTTATCACAAATTTTCAAATGTATATCGTGATAAATATTTTTGGTCATATCATCCTGCTCTAGTACCTAACCCACCTCATAAACTTAGGTGGTTCTAAGGAGGGACGAGAGAGTCCAGACTCCCCTCAGAGGAGCTCAGTTCACAGCTTGTGTGCTCGATCTCCTTCCTTTGGCTGTATGAAGCTCTTTGAGTGCTCAAAGAGAGCAGAAGAGCAGCATACATGTGAAGGTACTGCAGACAAATATTTAATGCAGGTACTTACAGTGATGAAGCCTTGATTTGTTGCAGAGGGGAAATCCTACCCCAGGACTCTTCTTCTATTCTACAAACCAGGTGAAGATGAGAAACCTCCATTAAACCTTAGCATAAAAATAAACACGATAAAAAGATCCAGTCAGACCTCAAACAAACAAAAAGGTGTGTGGGTGTGTGTGTGTGGGGGGGGGAAGAAGCAGCTGTTTCATAAGAAACAGTGATTCACAACTACAGATGAAGTTTAAAAGGTACGATCAGTAAGATCAGCTGCTCTGACCACAGCTGAGATCAAACACAAGCAAATTCTGGCACCGAAAAAACACCTGGACAGGTGATCAGGCAACTAAAAATCACAGGGTGGTTGAAGTGAACCACAAGTTAATCAGAGGGTTAAGCTAACACTGGCTATCAAAGCTAAGTTAATGCTAAATGAGTAATGTAAGCAGCTACTTGTTCAGCAAATCAATCTACCTGCCAGGCCTGCGTGCACGCTGGAGGATCCTCAGCCACCTCCAACTTTCCCTTCCAGGTCACAGAGATCCGCCTCTTAGACAATGCCATCAAAGCAATCCCCTAAAAGCTGGAAATGGAGACCTCCTGGCAGGGCCTCCTCACAGCTAGCCTCATGCTAATTACCTGCCTGTCTACAGGAAACACCTGGAAAAAAGCAAAAGAAGCAAAACACGTCTTACCCAAACATTAAGAGATGCACTCCAGAAGTCAAGCTGCCATTATTACAAATTCTTCTTCTGTACAGGGTTTACTGGCGGCTGGCAAACAGCAAAATGGTGCATTACCGCCACCAACTGGTGTGGAGTTGGACCGACATGACAAAAAAAATGTTTTAAAGCCTCTCGAACAAATGGGTCTGCCTTAAAAACCAAAATACAGCCCGATAACTTTCACTTACAGAGGTCGTGCGAAACAAATCAATCAAGGCCAACTTCACGTCCATATCGTCCAGCTTTTTGAGCAGTTGTCTCCTTTCAATATCAAACCTCTGACAAGTCAATAAAACATGTTCTATTGTTTCCTGTTCCCTGCTGCAGCCACACTCCCCCGTACAGTGTTTACCTATTAAAACAATGTGCTATTTAAACCAGTGTGTCCGAATCTCAGTCGAGATATAATCGTCTCCTCTCTCCTGGTTCTTCCTGTACTTCTCATTTCCCCCACCTTCCTTTGGATTTTATAAAACCATCGCCCTTTCCTCTCCTCCTCCCATTGCTTCTGCCACCTTTCCTTCATTTTGTATCGTATTCTACTCTTGATCTCCGTCCTACTCACACTAATAACCATACCTACCATCGGTCTCCTTGTTGCGACTTTTGCTGTCCTATCTGTTTCATTTCCTTTAACTCCATGATGCGCTGGTACCCATAAGAATGTGACCATAAGCCCCATCATAACAAGTCTGAATAATGTTTGCTGGATCTGTATCAGAATGTCAGTCTGCAGTCTGAGTGACTGTCTTGCAGACTGGCCAGTGAAGAGCTCGAGTCTGAACATATCACAGATCTTAGTGGTTTTGTTTCTTCAATCCACTGGACTGCTAACAATACTGAAACCATTTCACACTCCCTACCTTGATATTAAATTGCTTTCTGTCCCACTGTCCACCCAAAGCTTTTCAATTGCGTTTTCTCTTTTTCCCAGCACGGTTGGAAAACAGTTTTTGTCGGATGTTCCTGACCATGTCCTTGTAAACTTTCCCAGTAATTCAATGTCAGTTGCTCTCTTCTTAGTTGTAATGGCATTTCCCCCATTTCAACCTGTAGTGCTGCTGCAGATGTTGTTTTGAATGCTCCTGAGCAAAGTCTTAGCGCCTGATATTGGATACTATCCAACTTACGAAGACTTGTTCTGGCAGCAGAATTATATACTACACACCCATAATCCAATACTGACCTAATCAACCCAGTATATAAAGCTTTTAAAGATTTCCTATCAGCCCCCCAGTCAGTTCCCACTAAGCACCTCATCATATTCAACACTTTCTTGCATTTGTCTATTATTTTCTGAATATGTACAGTCCATGTCACCCTTTCATCAAACCACAACCCCAAAACTTAAATTGTTTTACCCTTTCTAATGCTTGTCCATATAACCTGACCCTGATGTCAACACCAACTCTTTTTCTTGTAAAAACCATTATTTAGTTTTATCAGCTGAGAATTTAAAACCCCGTTTATATGACCACTGTTCTATTTCTGCGATTGCCGCCTGTACTTTCTTTACCAAAAAGTCTAACCGTCGTCCTCGTGCCCACATCGCCCCATCGTCTGCAAAAAGTGAAAACCCCATCCCACCCTCTATGTTCTTAAACGCATCATTAATCAGCAGTGGAAACAATAACGGGCTAACTATGCTTCCTTGTCACGTTCCATTTTCTATTGGCAAACTCTTCGAATAATTCCTCCCAATCCTCACTATTATTCCTCGGCCTTCCAAAAAAATCCTTAATCCATCTGAACATTCGACCATTTATACCCATTTCCCTCATTTTTATTAATAGACCTTCCCTCCACATCATATCATATCATATATCATACACTTTCTCTATATCAAAAAAGACCGCCAGCACACTCTCCTTACTTGTGCCTTCCTTATCTCATGTTCTAAACATAAAGCTGGATCCATTGTGCCCCTCCCTCTTCTGAAACCACTCTGATACTGAGCCAAATATCCTTTCTTTTCTACATGGAACACTAATCTTTCATTTATCATTCTCTCCATTATTTTGCAGACGTTGGATGTTAAATTATTACAAATCATTTTTGTAAAAGTTGAACATTTCCGCTTTTCTGGAGACAGAAATGACCTCAGTTGGATAAGGGGCGGGGCTAGAAAGTGGCACTTCAAGCCTGATTGGATATGAGAGGCGACCCTTCTTTGAGACCTAAGATCTACTCAGTTTTTTTTTTTAAAGGAGCACAAACTAACTGTGCTTTTCTTTATTTCCTGTCTTATACTTCCTGTTCCAGTGTTTCATATATTAAACGGCACCTCTAGCTCAGGTGACTCACCTGCTGAAAGGTTCATGCAGGTGCAGGTTGGCCCTCAGGCCATTCCCCGTCGTTTCCTTGGTCCAGCCTTGATCTCTTCTTTCTGTGGTCTTTTCACTATAAAAGCTAAAAACCCATCAAAGAACATGACCAAAGGTTTCAAATAATGACGTTGGTGCACGTTTGACGCTGGCTAAGACTATTTTGAGTTTTTTCTGCATCAGTTTGTGTTGGAAATGTCTGATTAAATTAATTAAAAACGAAAAATGACACCCCAGGTAAAAGTTCAGCAAGTTCTGAATGTTTAAATAAATAGTCTTTAACATGCCAGTTGGAGAGTTGATTATGACTTCTGAAGAGAAGCGGACTGATTCTCTTTTGCTTGTTGTAACAACCCGATTAAATGTGTACATCTGATTCTAGTGACAAATTTAAAGCCAAACTGATTTGTACTATTTAGATAAAATCTGAATGAAAGGGTTTTACAAACGCAAAGAAAGAAAAAACTGCAAAAGACATAAAACTGCACTTATGATTTTATTGCTTTAATCACTAAATTAAAATCTACACCTCTGTGTAGAAGTGATCCCTTCACTCAGAAGCCCCACCCACCTGCTTACGAGGGGCAGCCAATCATCAAGTCCCAACCTGAAAAGTAAGCTGAAAGCTGCAGTTCCTCAAATGTCCACTTGAGGCAGGATCGCTGAGCTGCACCTCTGGACCAATGGGAGTGAAGAACTGAATGACAATTTTGAACAAATTAATATTTTTGTAGCATCCTTATCACACACATCCAACAAGTCAGACAGTTGCTCAGCTGGACATGGTTTAAATATGTTGGAGGATTAAAAATCTACTTTTCAGATGTCAGATGTCTATTCATATTAATGTACAGAATTCACCTGCTTGCTGCTACTACTGCACATTCACCCAGTGTATATACTAAATGTCTGTATATATATATATATATATATAATGTTCTTCCTCTACACCCCCCCCCCAATTTTTTGCACATGTCGAGGAGCGTGTCAGGCTACATTTCACTGTGTGTTATACTTGTATAACCATGCATGTGACAAATAAAGAACCTTGAACCTTGAACCTTCAAGCAGCACCTAGTGGCCCTCGGTGGTACTGCACATTGGTTTAACTTTTCATGTTGATCTTTTTATACACTCTATGTTCTTACTAGACAAATCCCAGAGGATAAGAGCTGATTATTATCGTACCATGATCCTTTGGTTTAACTCTGTTTCTGTCTTATTAAATGCAAAGAAAGAAAGAAACTGCAAAAGACAAAGCAGTCAGGGGAAAAAACAGGAAGGGGGAAAGATAAAAGGTCAGTGTGTAATCTGAGTAAAAACAGCACAAAAGAGAGGGCCGAGTTAGCTTGTCGGAGTACAGCTTGTGCCTGCCTGGTTTATTTGTGCGTCTCTTTCTGTGAATGAAATAAAAGCTTGTCCTGTTTAGCGGGCCGCTAACAGTGAAAAAAAGGCTAATAGGGCTGACCTGCAGTTCACCCCGCAGCAGCAAAAACAGAATGAGGAAGAAAAACAGAGGGAAGAGGAGCCGGTATTCTTCTTGTGCACGAACGAGAAGAGCGAACGAGGGACGGGACCAGCGCCGGGTGGCGGATTAGTGAAGGTTATGCCCCTCTGAAGAATGGGGAGAGGAGGAAGAGGAGGAGGCGAGATGAAGGGAGGCTACTGTAGATAATAGAGCTGCTGCTGATGAGAACAGAGAGGAACAAAGTGCAGGGACAGATGCACGTGTTTCACTTTGATGACGAGAAGAAATGGTCTAACAAAGCTGCACAATTATTTTCTCATATACCATAAAGTACTGTGCAAAAGTCTTGAGCTGCCCCCCCAGACTTAGTATATGTTGTTCAAGGAGGCAGACGTCCTTGGTTTGAAAGTGGTGTGGAGGAATCGTTCCCCAGGCTTCTCTGTGGACTCTGGCTGCTTTTTCACTCACTTTCAGTGAAGCCCCTTTTCAGAGGAACTACTCAACGCTGACCCATGACTCATTCAAGGCCCCGAACTCAAACCTTTCGCTGTGTCAACAGATAAAAGACAGTTCAGCAAAACGACTGAGTGTCAATTCATTTCATCATAGAATTTCCTCTTGTGCGTTATTTCTGTTTAGTTATTGTCTTGTTTTTAGTCAGAATAAAAGGTTGTTGGTGAAAATGATTGGTCAGTGAAACCAGCGCTGGCCCTAAAAGTGACACATCTTTGTTAGTGGCATGTTGGCCCCGCCTTTTCCTTCAGAGCTGCTTTAATTCTTCATGGCACAGATTCAACAAGGTGATGGAAACATTCCTCAGACATTTTGGTCCATGTTGACGCGACAACCTCGCACAGCTACGGTAGATTTGCATCCATGATGGGAATCTCCCGTTCCACCACATCTCAGAGGTGCTCATTTCAGATGAATCCTGAACTCTGTGTCATGTTCAAGAAACCAGTTTGAGATGGTGCTGTGGCCTGGTGTGTTTACCTGCTGGAAGCAGCCATCAAAAGATGGTGCACTGTGGTCATAAAGGCGTGGACAATTGTCTTCTGTTTGCAGAGGACACTTTTAGTGAACTGCTTCTCTTCAATAAATAGAAACATATCAAGTGAAAGTATCTGTAGGAGCAGAGGGAGTCAGAGAAGTGAGGGATTGTGTAAGAGAAGCTCCAAATCCAGACGGGTCTGAGAAGACTTCCTGCCGCCGCCGTTGTGTATTTGTTGTTCCAAACTTGTCAACCTAAAGCAGCCCACCTCTTCCTCCTCCTCTTCCTCCTCCATAGCTTCAGTTGCTGCAGGGATGCCAAACCAGGAAGTGACACCTTATAATAATCTCTGACATGTTGTTGTGGAAACAAGCTGTAGCACTTAATGACGGCTTCTCCTCACCCGCTGCCACCGCTGCAGTCACGCCAACCGCCTCGCCGCTTTCATCAGCTTCAAGTTGGGAAGAGAGAGGGGCTGCCAGCTACTGACAGAGCAGAGACAGCCGGGCCTGCGTGAGTGTGTGTGTGTGTGTGTGTGTGTGTGTGTGTGTGTGTGTGTGTGTGTGTGTGTGTGTGTGTGTGTGTGTGTGTGTTTAGGCTTTTACTCATGTTAGTATGGTTTGTGTGTGTGGTCAGTGGACAGAGCTGATCACAGAGCTGCTGCGTGATTTACTCACTCAGATACCTAAGAGCAGCACACACACACACACGCACACACACACACACACACACACACACACACACACACACGCACACACACAGGCCCGGAAACAGGCAGCAGCACTTTAAGTGTTGATGTTTTAACAAGATGAACACACAGATTGCTGATCAGGCTGAACGCGTCTCTGCTGTGACAGGGAAACATGTCGGAGCCTTTCATTAGACGACAGCGTTCACATGTCTCAGAGGCATCTGAGGAAACGCAGGCGCGAACCTCAGTGTTTGAAACACTGCAAAAGATTCATATCAAAATATTAGCATGTATGACGGAGCATTAGGGACACTGGAGGTACAAATAAATAATGAAAAGGGGGCTGGCAGGATTCACAAAAACAAAAAACTCTACTCTTCCACAATGACGTCATAAAGTTTGGAGAAAAAGTGGCAGGTGGACTCAGTTTAATGAGTGTAAGAGTTTGTTGTCTGCTTTAACTGCTTTACTACAAGCCACATTCACAGAGTGCTTTGTTCCTTTCTAAAGGAGCAGGGATCAAACCATCTGACCACAAACCTCCTGAGCCACCCGCACGAGTCTCCCACTCTCACACTGATGCAGTTGTCACTAAAAGATGGCGCGCTGAAGTGTGCATTACAAATCTGCAAACTTCGGTGAGGATGTTCACCACTTTGAGCCTCCTGCATCAATGACTCACAGGCCGACATATTTAAATAGATGGAGCAGCATTAATATGTTAGCTGCACCGTGAACAGTAGTACCAGCAACAACGAGTAACCAGGCCTCACAGGAGGAGGACGTGAAATTAATGTGGTAAGAAAGTAGATCCATGGAGAGCGGAGAGATTCAAGGAATGACTGCTTACACCACGAGCCACTGCTAACAGCTAAAGTGTAGCTTTACCCAACAACCTGATAAAACCCGGTTTCAATATCTAAAATCAAACAAAATGAAATATATGCATAATATGTGTATGCATTATATATCATTTATATATAAAATGCCAGGGCTGATTTTTTTGTCCCAGCTCTGCCCTCCATCGACCCTGGAAGTAGTGCCATTAAGGATAAAGTGGACGTGCAGAAAGATCCAGTAAAGAGTCGACTTCAGATCAGAGAAGCTGCAGTGAAAGAGCAGAAACCCAACAACATTAGAGTCAATCAGATCCGATTTTTTACTGTGAACGTGCAGTAACACACACACACACACACACACACACACACACACACACACACACACACACACACACACACACACACACAGCTCTGTGGTTAGCTGCTACCAGGCAGGCTTACTGGTGCGGAACAGAAGACCAGTAAGGAGGTCTGAGATGTTAACTGACAGGCCCAGTGTCTGAGAGGGGTGGTGGTCTTATTAGGCAGCGCTGCGTGGGCTTTGACCTCTCACACACTTCATGAGTTCACTTAATGAAGCCCCAAGCCCCAGCACCTCGCTGCCCCCCCCCACACACACAGCCTCACAAGTACAACAAAGGCCTGAGGTTTAGGAACATTTCAAGTCAAAATCAACCCTGTGTTTCTTTTTGCTGACAGAATGAACGATGAAGAAAACTTGTATCAAGGTTCAGCACGAGTTCAGAGATGCTCTTCTGCAGACCTCGGTCGGTCATTTGAGTTGCTGTTGGTTTCCTTTCAGCTCGACGCAGTCTGGTGGTTCTCTGACGTCCACAGGGCAACGAACTCCCAGAAAACTGCTGCTCACTGCATTTTTGATCTTTTTCACAAAACTCTTGGTAAACAGCTGATCAGCAGGTTCTGAAATACGCAGAGCAACAACCATACCAAAATCACCCGTCTTCATGATTCTGATGGTTAGTTTGAGCTTCAGCAGGTCGTCTTCACCATGTGTGCATGCATTACTTAGATATTTGTGCTAATGAGCAGTAAATCGAATACCCCAAACCTACCTCGTACCTCACTAAGTGGCTGATGAGTGTTTCTGCTCATTAGGTCACTGCTGTAAAGTTGGACATTTTAACGTGCGAGTCTATGGGGGCTGCCTCGCTGCTGAGGACGGCCTCGAGTGGACGTTAGAGGAATTGCAGTTTCTGGCTTAGTGTTTCAGCCCTGGAGGTCACCCCTCCGTCTGAGCACATCCTAATTCATTAAGCAAAGCTTTGACTTCTCTGTATCTCCACTTATGACACCTTAGGCATTTTTGCTGTATATTAAATAAGACTTAGCAGCATGCCATGTCCTTCAGCCCACAGATCCATGGACACCAGCCCCCACCCTGCTGCTGGGAGAGGTGCAGCTTTATGGACACCCAGCATCTCACTGGCAGACTAAAGTCCTCCACATTACATTATACATGAGGTGAAGGACTGTTACCTGGGGATATAAAGGAATTTAATAACTGCTCCTTTTCTGCAGGTGTGACCTCAGCGTCGGCCTCACAACCAGCTGATTTAGTTTCTCTACAATAACTTTTAGCACATTTAATAAAGCCGTGCAATTTCTTTGTAACCTGCCCTCATTTACTATAGTCAAGTATGCAAATAAGTGTCGATAAGCTTATGAAGATTACATCAAGTCAGTTTAAATTTCAACATCAGCAAATAGGGAACAAATTTCTACCGACACCATCATCGCTTCACTCTCTAACACGGGGGTACGATTAAAGCTCTGCTCTGTTCATCGGGGTACAAGCTGCACCCTCACAGGTTCTACTTAAAGAATCAACTATTTATTGTTTTATTTTCCTACATTCATAGAAACCAAAAAGCTTCTGACTGTTATTTAAACACTTTGTATTGATCTGATCAGACCAAAGGGTTAAGCAGTGAAGCGCAGAGTGTCACGACATGACAGGAATGTTCATGAGAGCCAAACTCTGCTTTCATTTGCCTCAGGGCAACTCCGGCAGATTACTGATAATAATAATAAGAAAAAGTATACGTCTCTGTCAGCTATGTGTTGCACAATAACTGGATGATAACACGAATGAGTGATGGAGGGATGGAATATTTAACAATAACTTTAATGGCAACAGTGATCGATGATTGATTCATACAACTTATAAGGAGGAGATTTTAGAGAACGACACAGAAATGCAAAGAAATGTCGACTAATAAAAAGAGAAATTAATCATTTAAATTACTGTAAAAACTTTATTTAGTGCTGTCAACATTAACGTGTCATCACGATTAACGCGATTACATTTTGTAAAGCATTTAACCCATGTGGAGCGCAGAATAGACAAACTGCCCGAAATGCATTGACAGAGACATTTCAGGGATTTCAGTCATTCTGCGTTAATCGTGATGATGGATTAATCCACATTAACGCATTAACGTTGAGAGCGTATAAATGATGACACCGTTCGGGTGTCATGACAACGCCATGTCTTGCAAAGGCCTCTTTTATAGCATTAATAGTGACCTCTGCTGATGTGTGTCTCAGTTCAGCTATCTCAATGTACCTTGAGAAAAAATCAATAATCAGCAGGAAGTGTTTCTTTGACCACTCGAACAGATCCATACAGACTTTTTGCCATGGGCGGTCGGGAACAGGAGTTGCCAGCATTGGTTCACGGCACTGTAACCTGTGTTTTTGACATGTTTCGCACTTGTCTACCATCTGACGTATTTGGGTAGAGATGCCCGACCACCACACCGACTCTTTTGCTCTGGCAAAACCTCTGCTCTCATTTGAGGTGGTATCACAAGTCTCTTCGCTTTCATGAGAAGACCATGGACTACATTGAAGTCCAGTCTGTATTGCCAGTACCCCTTTAACTCTGGATCTAGTTTACCTTTTTCTGGCCAGCCTGTCCCACATTGATACACCACCTTTCTCCACAGGTCATCCATTGCCTGCGCCAACTTAATCTCCTCCAGCCTTTTATCTGTGGCTGGGAGATGGGAAACTACACAGTCCACGAAAACCTCCACCTCTTTTTCCAGGTGAAGATCCTCAGCAGAAGGAGGCCCCGCCAGCGGTGCTCGTGAGAGGGCATCAGCAGTGACGAGGTTCTTCCCTGGAACATGGACAATGGTGAAAGTAAAGCGCAGCAGCCTGAGGCGGAATCTCAGGATGCGTGGAGGCAGGTCGTCCAGGCCTCTTGTGCTCAGAAGAGGGACCAGGGGTTTGTGATCCGTGATTAGAGTGAACTGTAGGCCCATGAGGTAAGATGACAGTCGTTCACACGCCCACGTTACAGCGAGCGCCTCCTTTTCTATCTGCGCGTAGCGTTTCTCTGTGTCTGTGAGACTTCTTGAGATGTATGTGACTGGTCGCCAGGAGCTGTCAGACTGTTTCTGAGTGAGAACAGCCCCGATACCGTATGGCGATGCATCTGCAGCAACTCGTGTATCTGCTGAGTTCGAGTACTGAGCGAGCACTTCTGGAGAGCTTAATATCCCCTTTAGTCTCTGAAACGCTGTTTCCTGTGGCTCCGCCCATATCCACTCGTTTCTGTCTTTTAGCAGCTCCTTTAACGGTGTGGTGATTGTGGCTAGTTGTGGCATAAACTTGGCAAGATAGTTGGCTATGCCCATGAGACGGCGCACATCTTCCACACTCTGAGGCTGCGGCAGCTGCTGGATTGCTGTTATCTTGTTGGGATCAGCCTCAATGCCTTTTGCTGACACTTTGTGTCCCACAAAGATTATTTGACTTTTAGCAAACTCACACTTCTCATTCAGAGTGAGACCCTCTTTCTGAAACTATTGGAGGACACAGTGCAACCTCTGGTCGTGCTCCTGCCTGGCTCTGCCGTATACAAGCACATCATCGGCGTGACAAATCACCCCTTCAAAATCTTCCAGCATCTGTGACATTCGCCTTTGGAAATGTTCCGGCGCCGATGCAATGCCAAAAGGAAGGCGGCTGAACTGAAACCTTCCAAAAGGCGTGATGAAGGTACTGAGTGGCCCCGACTCTGGCGTGAGCGGAATTTGCCAGAATCCAGACCGGGCGTCGAGCTTTGTGAACACTTTCGCATCTTTCATCATCGCTAGTGTTTGATCTACTGCTGGGAGGATGTGCCGTTCCCTTTTGACTACTGTGTTCAGGGGTGTGAGGTCCACACATATTCTGGGTGGCTTTCCTGCTGGTCTGGGGACCACTACCATGCCTGAACACCACTCTGTAGGCTCAGTGACTTTGGAGATAACTCCCATTTCTTCCATTCTGTGCAGCTCATTTCTCACTGCATCTCTGAGGAGGAACACGTCTTGGGGCGGATAGGGCTATTGGTACAGCTCCTTGCTCTATCTCAATGTGGTAAGGCTCCCTCGGCACGCCTAAACCTTTAAAAACATCGGGGTATGCTGCCCTGAAATCTGTCACCGATTCCGTTACTGTGCTTACTCTGTACACAAGACCCAGAGCCTCACACGCTGGCCTGCTTAGCAGTGGCTGTACTAGACCTGACACAAGGTAGACATCTTGTTGCTAGCGCTGGTAACAGCCTCGGCCACGCTTCACCTGCATGCCGGTCTTCTTCGGGTCACTGATGCAAAAACTTCTCTCGCAACTTAACTGCACCGTACTGTACTCGAAAAAACTGTGGAGGCCGCCGTTCGCACTTCTGACACCACGTATAAATGATGACACTGGATGCAGCGCGTTCGGGTGATGTTTACCAGCTTTACTCGTAACCCGGAAGTTCCCCCACACACAGCCTTATGGGAATAGTAGTCTACCGCTACAGCTAGCCCTAGTTTTATTGGTTGTACTCTTTGAAGTTTTAAATTCAGTATTCAGAGGACACCAACTTCACCTGAAACACGTCACTGTGAGGTGATGCAAAAGTTCACACCGCAACCTCAGGCCGTAAAAAATAAGCCAGGGTGGAAGTGCCACTGGAGACGGGCTCCAGCAGTTAGTCAGTCCCCATAGACCTCTATGTTAAAATGCAGAAACACAGAGCTAACGTGTGCACAGCCTGGGGGCGTGGCCTCTTTGACAGGTGGCTGTAGCTGCTAGAGGTCTGCTGGGCAGATGAGCTGCACTCATTGGTGCAGACCTGACTGCAATTGGTCCAAGTTGGTCTGCGCTTGCTTGCAGACAGGTTGTCAATCATTTAGCGATCAAATGAAAGCAACAACCCTCAACCTCGATCAGCTGACTGCGGCAGGTCTGATTTCTATTGTGTTGTTACTGAACTGCAACGTGCCTGCAGGTTTCAGAGAGGCTGATGAACTTTGCGTGCACCCCAACATTTACGACGATTAAATTACAGCTTTCATGTTTGTGTGAAACTGGCACAGACAGATCCTCTGTGTGTAAACATCGTGCTTTTATCTGCTTTTAATGCATTTTGGTTGCATTGAAACGCACGTTTGTGCTGCGCGCTGATACGTCCTCGGCTACAACGCATCTCATTGTTTTCCCTGTTGTGCGTTTTGTTGCATTTTTGTGTGTTGACAGCCGCTGTTATTCGGCTCGTGGCAGCAGATGTGAACTGCCGTTGCCCCGGTGTTGTGTAATACTGTCGTACAGAAAAAAAGGGAGTGTGCGTGTCGAATGAATGTGTGGCTCAGGTGGTAAAGTCACTTATTCTGAGAATAGTTGATTCATTCTCATGCTGAAAGACACCTTTATCACCATGTGAAGGTTTTTGAAACACGAGATAAGCCGCTCTCAAAAAAGGGGATAAACTCAAAGTAAACGGCACAGAGACCAGGAAGACACTTCCATTTGTACCAGAGCAGGTGAAGCGGATTCATGGCGGTTTCGGCTTCCTAACTGGACAGAGTGATATCGCTGAAGCTTAGCTTGATTCCTGGAACTGTAGCTTTACAGTTTCAGAACTATAAAAACTCATTTCTGTTTGATTCACACACCTGCTGATGTGTCTCTGGCTCATCCAGTCCACAGGATGATGAGGAAATTGAGTCAGGACACTGAACTTTGAATGCACCCAGGTGTTTATCGCTTTTAAATTACAGGTTTGCACGTTTGCGTGGAAGCTGGCAGGAAAAGTCATGTTTTTATCTGCTTTTATTGCATTTTCATTTCATCTGAAATCTGGAAGCATGTCATGTGCTGACATTATCAGCCTTTCAAGACGGCCTCTCTGGTGCCAATCTTTCCTCCAGCACCTCGCCAACCGTCGGTCAGCAACGAGAGACAACCCACCGAATCTGTGCTAAAAATATAAGAATAAGATAAAAGTCGTGGGAAACTTGTCTTGGACCAGCAGTGTTACACAAAACTGCATACACATTAAAAACAAAACAACAAAATAAATTTGTGTTTCTCAGACATTTCACTTGCTCTACGTCTCCCTGGGGTAATCATTCACACTCATGCATGAATACCACCTCTATAAGCCCGATGAACAACTACAAACGACACCAGAATTTACACTAAACTAACTGCAAAGTTGCAGTTAAAGGAGCAAAATAGTCTTTCAGTGTAGATACAGGCCTGTGGATGCTGAATCATTTTGTAGCTTTATTTTTTCTCAGCTTGAATTTGATTATGTTTGCTTTTTTCTTTTATTCCCCTTGCTGTGAAACACTTTGAATCAACTCTACTGTGATTATATGAAGAGGAGAGTTGATTATTGCACATGCGTGGTTATTAATATGCTGGTTTGAGCTGATATTTAACATGACCTGTGTCTGTTTGCAGAGACTGTTGCTTCCCGGTTCATCTGTCGGTACCTGTTGCACGGTACGATTGTTTTGACGCACGATTTTTGGACATCGTGCGTCAAAGTCATTCAGCTCTCCTCTCGCTGTGGTTCTGAGCATGTCTATCACTGTAAACCACAGTCAGCATCAATTAGCACCAGACCGGGTCCCGGCTCTTGTATTTGTCGTTGACTTGGTGTAGAAATCTGCGCGTTTGTGTTTGTGCTTACCTCACTCAGTGTGTGCGCCTGAAGCCTGTTTTATGTTCCCAGATTAGACCTGTGTATGTGTGTTTGTGTTGGCTTAGATCTGTCAGCAGCCGGGTTCGGACCCTGGAGTCCAGGGGGGATTTGGTCCCCAGGTTTGTTGATTGACCAGCAGGTCTCAGGCTTAAATCCCGCCTTGACCTTTGGCCCCGACACTAATTGCATATAGCCCGAGTGCTGACGGCTATAATGCACCCCGGGGTGAGCAGAGAGCCTCAGAGGTTGGTACAAAAGACACGGAAGCTGCAAAGTCGCCTTGAACCTTTAAGCCGGGGCTAAAACCCGGGACTGTGAGGCGAAATGGTGATCACTGGAGGGTCGGAGGCGTTTCCCACAGCTTTACCGAGACCTTTGTTCCTCTTTAATCCCACAGACAAATAATATCATGCCAGTGAAGAGCCGGAGTTAGGAAAGGGGATCATGATTATGGGAGCTGCTGCTGAAGCCTCAGCTGCAAAATGTAAAGACAAATCTAGCATGAGATGAAACAAATCAGAGACTGTATAATAACATAAGATTGAAACGGCAATATTGTCTCCATTATTTTAATGTCTTACCTTACAATAAAGAGCGCTTTGAGGTTGTTGCGATTTGAATAAAAATGAACTGGATTCAATACAGTTTTCCAGATCTGGTAATCGTGGCTGTAAGAATTAAATACATGCCATATAAGTTTACTTTAAGGTGATCTGAACTCTTTCCCCCATAAAGACAACATCTAAAAACAATTCTAAGAGGAAGGGAAAGAGTTTAACGTACGAATCTTTCTTCTTACTATAATAACATAGTCTATGTGTATCTGTCTCCTCCTTGATCGGTGGGCCAGTCTCAACAAAAGTTCGCATAAACATTTTCACACATGTAACGATTATTAACATGTTTAAGTAAAAAAGCTGTTACTTATAAATACTATTTTTTACATTTTCATACATGTTCATGTCATCATTCCTCTGTGATTCTACATTATGTTGTTTTCGTATGTCACTTTCAACATGCGTCAGTCTTATGTAACGGATTGAACAGGTTTGACAAAAGCTGCCTGTAGGCGGGTTTTTACCAGGAAAAAACAAACTCGAGATCAGGACAAAAATTTTTTAAAAAAGGGTAAAAAGTGTGAAAAACATGGAATTTAGTCATGATTAATGTTAGTTAGGGTGTTAAATCTAAACGTGACTAACTGTATGACGATCAGGTTTTTTGTGTTATGGTTATTTATTCTTCTTATTTTGTTTGGTCCTTATTATCTGATTAGCAGCTTTTAGTGATTTTAAAAATCCATAATGACTGAATATAAAACTGTAATCGTTTACATATTGGAGTCAAAGGAAAAAGGAGCGTGGTGTAAACACACGACATCAGTAAGTTGTGTGTTTTGTCTGGATGCACAGCTCTACACAAGTATACAAAAAGAACAATTAGAGGATAATTTAAGATATTTTCTGCATGAACATAAAATTAATGCCTGTATATTACGGCAGCCCTAAACCTGAAATTTAATAGCTGTGTTCATCTGGGATGACTCAAAACTCTGAGTTAAACACCATCAGAAAGCTGAGTGTGCTCAGGCTGCAGGTGGACCCTCAAAAACTCATCGGGAGGTTTTTCTAAAGCTCTTGGATCACTTTGGATGTAAATGAAGACAGAAAACGAAATATCAGCAACACTCGGAGAGTGAGTGACTAGCGCGAGCTGAGGGATAGGCTAATATAAACACATTGGCACAGGTAAGATGGAGGATGATGAGCAAGGAAGAAACCATGAGGCCAGTCATTAATGCTGCTGCATGGTTTGAATAACTTACTGTGACAAAGTCCTAATGCTCACGGACTGTAAGGCCTAAAGACGTGTTGCACATGAACAGCTGTGATAACCAGCTGGAGAGGCAGAGAACGACCGTTCAGGAAAAACAGGAGACAAAGAACTGCAGTTAAAAAGATGAGAACCTTGGTCAGACTCCTGTAGCTGATACATGTTAAAGTTTACTGAAAATATGGCGGAAGGAGATTTTTCCACATTTCTATTTTCAGTTTGGACATTTGAAACTTATGTCGAGATATTGCATTCAAAATACAAGTTTAAGCTCAACACGTGACAAAGAGCAAGAAAATCACAAACACAAGCAATATAAAACAGTGGAAGTGCCTGAAACTGTCATTCTTCTAATGACCACCAGGGGGCGATACTTGTGTTGCAAGAAGACTTCCAGTCCTTTAAACGTCTAGAAGAAAAACGGCCTTTGATCTTTGAGTTTATGCACAGTTACTAGTTTTTCATGCTAAATAAAGACTTAAGCTCTGTGTTTTGTAAATTTTGGTCAGTATTAGAGTCAAAAGGAGGATTATCCAGAATATACTTATTGGCTAACAACTGTGGAGGAAGCTGGATGCAAACAACTCTTAGATCAAGGTTACATTCACTGACGACAGTCGACTCTTTATGATTGCAGTTCTTTTCATAGTAACAGTGTTCTCTGTAGTTTATACTATTACCATCTATTTATGGTATTTTGACATTTTTTCCTGCATGTTTGCTACATTAATGCCAGGCGCAGAGCAGATTTATTGCATGTAAATGACCTCATTTCATAGCTTGCATTTGTCCAGAATTCGCGCCTTGAAGGGTGTAACACAGAAGGTGTGACAATAACTCATTAGGAAACAATCCCAGCCTGTGGTTTGGCGATTGCATCGCTCGGAGAGAATTAAAGCTCGGCTCCAAAATAAACAGGCGGCTCGATGAGATGGGATGACTGCTGTAAGATAACGAGGATGAAGGTGAGGGCGTACGAAAGTGGATCTTGCTCTGTTTTCTGTGCTCGATGACAGACGGCGTGCAACGCCGAGGTAAAGATATGGGAGTGGTTGGCTGCCTGCAATAAAGAGGTCATGACCTCGCCGCAATCCAACCGCACTATTTACGTCCTAACCTGCTGAATGTGTGAGTCAGTTTTCAAGTGTTTGCTGGCTCAAACCTGCATATTTCACCACGCAGAAAAGTATGATTGAGCCTCTGTGTGGGTGAGAAGCCCTGCCCAGGAATGAATGTCTGCAATTTCCCCCACAGGTAGTCCTGCATTATGTAAAAACAGCCACATTTATACTGCTCTAAGTGACAGGAGGTTCCACATATTTATGCTTAGGTGATAACAAAAGAACTGATGATAAAAAACAAACCCAAACTCAGTGAATTCCACTGATTGAGAAGGTGCGACATGGTTGAGGGCTCCTGAAAAGGCACCTTAAAAAGATTGTAAATAAAGGATTAGGAATATTTTGTCTGCTGTTTCCAGAGTCATTTCATTTTTATGAAGAGGGAGAGAACTCGTGTTTCAACACATAGGAAAAGCTGGGAACTACAGCACCATATGATGGTACTTTTTAATATCCAGTTTTTGACGGACGAGCTACACACCACGCTGAGATGTGCCCAGTTTTCAGCTAACAGCTCTTTGGGAATCAACTTGTTAGTGCCAAAATGCTAAGTGTGTTTTTATGAGAGGCTGCTGGTAACAAAGTTACCAAAGATACAATTTAAAATTGGTTCTTTCACACGGGTTCATCTGTTGAGTTAGGAGCCTTTGTTCTGCTTGATAGAGTCATATGTCAATGTTTAAGTGAGCTAACAAACAAAAAGCATTCCTCTGAAAATGGTCAAGTTTAAAGCCTGGAAATGAGTGAAAGAGCAGCCAGTCTGCAGCCAAAATGACAAGAAAGTCTGACTTCTTGGAAGCAGAAGATAAAAAGATAACTCGGTGCTGCAGTGCCACCATCAACCGAGACTCAGTGTTAGTTTAAAAATGGCGTCCACCAACGTCACCATATAGTTTCTGTATCAGGCAGTAAACATGTTTATTTCTGGTGTGCAGATGAACATTTTAACATCAGGGACTCACTGCTGCAGCCTCATGGAGACATCAGAAGAACTGCAGGTTTTGGACTCATCTGCTCAAACTAACAGGAAATTACAGCCTTGATGATTTGACAGAGAATATTAAATTATACGATACTGGAGTGACGTAGCTGCTGATACATCGTCATCTGTTTTTATTTAGCTAAACTGTATGAATTCATGTGAAACGTCACGTCAACCCTGTCAGCGTGCAGCATCCCTGTTTGTGAAACACACCTCCCAGAGCAGGTATGTGTCCTCTGCAGCAGCAAACAGGTAAGAACAGCGTCCAGAGATGTGTTACATCTGCGGAAGAATCCTCCACATTCTTTCTTTTGTTGTGACTGAGACTAAAAAAAATAGACTTTAAATCACTGCTGAGCTGCCACAGATGGAGCTGGAAGCAGTTTCGCCTTTTGTTTGGCCACAAATATTCCAGAGGCGCTCTGATATTAAGATAAGTGCATAATAGTTTTATTCATTTGTAGCGTGGTGATTGAGTCACAGGTATGAAGACAACACAGACTGTTGTAGGTTGTAACATTGTGTCTCATATTTTTTCTTTTTTATAAACTCAAACAATAGATGAACGCAGCTCAGAAGGGCCACAGCCTCGGCTCCTGGCTCCTGGTCAGCAGGTAGAATAACCTGAGCACCACCTGGACTGACTCAGTGGCCCACACATGGATACTGGAGTGCTTGGCACTGTTAATGGTAACAGCACACTGATAACACTGATCTAAAACTCTGTTGAAGACTGTGGAAGACAACAATGGCGGCCCAAGGCAATCACACAAGTCACCATCAAGCATCAGCTACACCAAGCTGTCCCCACTGCTGCTCTGTATACGCCTCAAACCCCTAAGGCCCCATCACTGAGAACAGATACAGATATAGATTCAGAGCTGTGTGACCATCAGCCATCTCCTGTGCACGGATGACATTAAGCCGTTTCGATCCACTTCACCAGGATCTACAACACGGACATTGGGAAGTCATTCCAGCTGGACAAGTGTGGCCGAACGGTTGCAAAGAGAAGGAAGGTGATCACTCCAGAAGTGGACCTACCAGAAGAACAGCAGATGTACAGGACAGACACAAGTACCTGGGTATCCCAAAGGCCAACAAAAAGCATGACGAAGATGCACAAGGATCAGCCACAGCTAATTACCTTCAGAAGGTACGACAGGTGCTTAGACACTAACTCAATGGCACATATGCTCTACCGTCATCAGGTACTTAGATGGAATAATAAGCTGGGCACCGGAGGACATAGATGCCACTGGTGTCAAGAAATGAAAACTCACAATAGACGGCGGTCTTCACGTGAACTTTGTCACCACGCGGTCTAATTCCAAAGCCGGCACCACGAACAGGCTGTTTCAGTGTGATGCCAGACATCACTTTAACTCTCAAATCCTGATTTCTTTAATCTCTTCAGCATAAATAAAGGAGAGAGAGTCTGAATCTGATCTGCTGTTATCTGGAGTTCAGGACGGAGAGTAAACACTGACAGCAGGTGATCGTCAGCGCTATCAGCTCACAGACTCCACCCCCTGGTAACGCGCAAACACACACCTGAAGCTTCTTACTGGTGAAGAGGATTTTCACAGACCTCTGGATGACTATTGGTTGTATTTCGAGCTGGAGGATAACCTGCTTTGTTAGGGGTGGGCAGATGTAAATAAGAGGAGGCTGTTTGATGGTGAAAACCATAAATTAGAGCAGCTGCAAGTAACTGGTCAGAGTCCCTGTTCAGATGCTGACATTGCCTGTCTCTGAGTCAGTTTTTGTAAATCTATACTGACAAAAAATAAGCTTAAAAAATGTGACCAAACAAATATTTAAAAGATTTTTTTTTTCATATCCACAGAAAACCCTAAATTTCCCGACCAGAGCATTATAATCTATCAGAACAGTGCAGAGGCAGATTCAATCAAAAGCCTCAGAACAAACCTGTCTGCAAAGTACAAATACTGACATGATGAATGCCCTTACACTAGATGCATCAACTACATTTATGTGAAGGCAAAGTAAAAACCGACATTAGTTAGTTTATTTAATGTTGTTGACCATGAATCTTTAAAAATTAGTGCTGACAGGGTTAATCTCATTAAAATGATGTTAACCCCATAACCGCATTGACGCTGCAAATCTCCATTAGCGTGTTAGCGTGGATCTCCCCGTACGTGGGGCTGGACGGCGCTAACGCGTTAACGAGCTAACTGTGCTAAAGCGTTGACGCCATGCAGCCCCACACACGGGGCAATCCGCGCTAAGTTTCAGCAGAGTTAGTTTCTTAGGTCAAAAGACAAAAAAGGTTGCTGACTGTTGTCAAAGCCGTCACAACTTGTCTGCAAACGGTTGGCAACTACTTACCGAGCAGAAATCAAACCATGAAGATGAAGCTCGGGGTTTGCATTGGTCTGTGGGAGTGGGACATAAGGATGTTTTATTCACCTTTATTTCACAGAAACAGGTTTAGAGACAGACGGCGAGCAAAGGAGAGTAGCAGCTCTGTGGCTATGACTAAGTGAGGCGTGCTCTAACCACAACTATTAAAAGAGGCAAAAGCAGCCAGTGTAAATCCTGCAGCGCTTTCATGCACAGGACAATGTAAACAGAAAGAAATCAGAGAAACAGACAAGCATAAAAGATGCGGTCATCATCACTAAATGCAATCATTAGCTCAGTTTTACAGACTAGGTTTGTTTTTCACCTCCTTCACATTCACCCATACTGACGGGACCAAACATTTACTGAAGTTACAGGTTGAGCTGATTTGCATTTTGGGCTAAACTGAATGTGAAACATGTTGAAGCAGATAAGAGTGTTTACACGTCTGCGGGGAGTTAAAACTGCCGCTAACGCCACACAAACACGCACACTGTAATTAGGCTTCTGTAATTCGTGTCTCACTGTGAGGTGAGAAGCGCTTAAAAACCCATTCATTTATTTATTACACTTTTAGAAGAGGATCCATGTATTTATAACCAGGACGTCTGGCAGTTTGTGTAAACTGTCTGTGCATATTTCTACTTATAGGTACATGATGCTATAATTATATGGATTATTTATATGCTCTTATTTACGTAGTTCCAAGATTGCCGAACACTGTAAACTAACACTGTTATACACATGCAGCGTAGCTAGCTGCTATTAGGCAAATTTAGTTGCACATCTTTTTTTTGCATCAGTATTGAAGAGTTAGAATCTGTGCCGTCTGACATTACACAGGAGTTATTATCACATTTAGAATCATAGTGCGTTTAATATATGGTAGTATATTTAAATAACCCTTCCCTGTAAGCTAGTTTTGAAAGAAGTCAAAAATATGGAGAACTAGGTTTAAAAAGTTTTCTTCATTTCAAGTAAAAGTCTGAAAACTGTGGGATGGCCATTTAAGTCAAAGTACACAGACTCAGTGTGAGGCCTTCAGCAGAGGTTGGAATCTACATGCTTAAACAGCTGGAGGGCAGCAGCACAAGATATGTCGAGTAATTGCTTGTAATTAGCATCATTAGTGTGTGTATGAGTGTGTATGTAAGTGTGTGTTTAGGGGTTATTCAAAGGTAAGAAGAAATACAGACCAGGGTGATAAACTTTTAAACTTAACGACATTTTTTTAACCTTTCAAAAATTCACGTTCGCACTTTCCAAACATTTGTCACCGTGGGAACGGAAAGCAAGCTTTGCATAGCTTTAGGAAATATCTGCACTGCCTCAAAATGCCCACATTTCCCATAAATGCCTCGACTCTCACTAAAACAAACAAAAAAATGTAATAAAAAAACTCTTGAATTAAAAAAAATGCTTTCTGCCAGAAATCCCACTCTTTTCATAATAATCTCACTTTAGAACTTCATCTCAGTTTCCATCCGTCCATCCATTCTCAGGGTCGCCATGGGGACCGGAGCCAGCGGGGCGGGGTTATTTCCAGAAATGTTCGGATTTCAAGAAAGACTCGTCCTAATTATTAATTATTATAAAACTGGACCATAAACTTCTCCTTTTTAGAAATGGTCTAATTTTCAAAATAAATGTAGAAATTTGCCAAGAATGTCCCAACTTTCCCAAAAATGCTCCATCTTTCCAAGATTTTTTTTACCCAACCTTCAACAAAAATGTTGACATAGTCCTACCTTTTCCCTCTTTTTTATCCTTGCTTTTCCAACTTTGTAAAAAATACAGTTTCAAGAAAGTTACCAAAGAAATATCGTCTCCTTCCAAGATTATTTTAGAAAGTAAGAGATTTAGCTTTTTAGCAGATCTTACATCCTCTTCTGTCACACCAACCCTCAGCAAGCCTTCAATCTTTGCCTTCTGCCAACAGCAGCAGTCGTTAACCTGGCTCTCTGCCGATCCTGCATAGAAATCTCATTCTTGATGGTCTGTATATTTGATGCCTTTCCTGATGCAACCCTCCCTGTTTGGGACCATCACTAGGAGCACGCTGGCTGGTGCACCCCACCCCCGACGAACGGGTGATGGTGCTTTCTAAACTTGTTCTTCTTTCCCAGGCAGCCACCCCCTGAAACCCTTACAAAAACACAGCCACTTGCTTGGATTTACAAAAGAAAATGTACCAAATCTCCATGATATTGACTTTGAACCTTCCTGGTTTCTCAAATGTACTTTGTGGCTTTACCAAAATGTTCCAGCTTTTTAAATCGTTCTAGCTTTACTTTGAAAAGTGTCCAGATTTTCTAAAATGTGTCTTCACTTTCTAAACTTTTCTAGAAACCTCCCCCAAATCTCCTCTCCAACACTATCACTTCACTTTTTAAGCAGTGCTCATTTTCATGAAGCATACCGAGTATTCAGAGGACTGTCTGTCTTTCTAGAGTTCAGTCTTCTTTTGTCTTTCACAACCTTGAACTCTGTTTCTAATTCTTTTGTGAACATATTTTACAATCAGTTTCTTCTGAAGTGTCACTCTGAAAAACTCTGTAATTGTCTCGTTTCACTGAAGCTGCAGCCATACAGTATAAAACTGCAGGCCTCCCTCTGTCTGTTTCTCTCATGTAGACCCCGGAGGAGCTCACTGACCCCAGCGGTTGACCAGCCGGCAGTCTGGGGCGGCTTCCAGCCGTACGGTTGACTGGAGGCCTGAACCCGCCACACTGCTGGGCTCTAATCCTGTTAAGGAGGAAAGAGACAATTACTCTGCTTTGGTATGGTTCACCGATCAGATCCGCTCCTGCAGAGCGCACAGAGCAAAAACAGTCACCTCCACCGCGTCAAGTCCACCGACCAAACGCCCTCGCTGTTCACCTCGACATGTGCCGTCCACGAATCGCCGTTACATTAACGTCAGCTGGTTTTAACTGTACATGATCTGTAAACATGGCTAACGTTCATGTGGATGACTGTTCTTTTGGAAAAGACTCACCAAAGTATTCTGGCAATGTTGGAAATCCCCCAAATAAGGTTCCTCTTTTAATGATCTTGAAAAGGTTTTTTAGTGGCTCGTTGTGTTTTTAGTTGAGCTGCTCTTTGGAAGGCTTATATGTAGGTTTAAAAATCAACAGAAGTCACAGATATGTGCAAAATGATTTTATTCTCACTGTGTGGTCAAGTTCAACCTACAAAACTCCAGCAACTTTAGCATGCAAGCCTTTACCAACGAGTAAAACAAGGACAGGCTCTTTTTGTAGTTTTCAACATGCAAACTTTAATCTGATGTTTAGTCACTATCTGGACCTCCACAATAAGAATCAATACTTATACAAGGCTTGAGAAGTGCCCCTGGTGCCATTTGAAGTGTTAGCAGACAAAGGAGACTTAACCAAATCGAAACTTCTGGGATTTCTATATTATAGGACACTTAATATCCTGAGGACACCGTTTCCTGCTTGGTTGTAAGCGTTACCTTTCAAGAAGTGTTTCCCAACATTTCCAAATTTTCCAAAAATATAATTCTACAAATTGGCAAATCTCCCCAATCCTGTTCCTCACCTTTCAAAGTAAATACCAGCACTCTAAACTTGACCCAACCGCCTTACAATATTCTCTCCGGTGTTTCGACATGCCTCACCCTTCTAGAAATGTTCTTGCTTTTCAAAGCACTGTACATGCCAGTCTTCCAAGAATATTCTTTATTTTGAACATTTAACAAATCTCTATAAATCCCCGTCTTTTCAAGATTCCCTGACTTTGAAACTCGTCCAAATTTCACAAACAGACCAATGCAAAATGTTCTGATGTTCTATGAAGTACCTTTTCAGAAAAGAAGAAAAATGTTTGTTTTTAAACTCATCAGAAACTTTAAACAAATCTTCCAATGTTGCCTCTATTCAAAAAACCCTAATAGTTCCAGAAATGCTTAGAGATTTATACCAATTTAAAAAAAAATCTCCAACCTCGTTTTGATAGTTGGACTTTATAAAGACGTTACCCATCGTCTGTTGGGTAACTGTTGGGTTATGCTTCTTACAACAACTCTCTCCACCTGTGGTGAAGCTGGAATATTGCACAAAGTAATGTATGAATCTTAAAACATGATCAACACCACTAATGCTACAGCACCAGTGCTACGCTACAGCCTCAGACTCACACTGCCATACGGTAGGTATGCAGACGGAACTATCCAGAAAGATCAGAGCTGTTTTTGTAGAAGGCTG
This sequence comes from Simochromis diagramma, assembly GCF_900408965.1. Lineage (NCBI taxonomy): Eukaryota > Metazoa > Chordata > Actinopteri > Cichliformes > Cichlidae > Simochromis > Simochromis diagramma. The sequence goes on from NW_024386892.1 coordinate 4,222,974, forward strand.
TAAACATGCTTATTCTTGGACCTTCAACCTGAGAGAGCGTGGAAAGTTTGGAGCTTTGAGCCACCCTCAGGAGGCCGGTCACCAGGACTCATCTCACAACACACATATGCACTCATTAAACAAACATTCCCTTACAGTCACAGACGTTAACCACGCAGATCACAAACATGCTTTAAACGGAAAAAAGGGTGGGTGCATGCTTTTTTTGGAGACAGACCCAGGGTGGAGCTTAGAGACACAAATGCTGCTAATCACCACTTGTCACAACTCTGACTTTGGTTTCAACAGTTGCGTGTCGCTGCATCTATCTCCGTGATCCCGGGTGATCGCCTCGTCTCGGCTTCAAAGCGCCGCTTCCACGCTGTCTTGGCTGCGTCATCCAGGCGTGCAGGGCGTTCACTTGTTCTACTTGTGATTGTCTTGTTAAGAAAAGCAGCTGAGGGGCTGTTTGCGTGTTCAGCAGCACGGGAGCGTAGTAATGGGTGGGTTTGTGTTTCATGCTTAATGCTACTTGACCTGCTTTCTTCTAAATCCCGGAAACATCGCTTCTGTTGTCGGCTTAACAGTTTATAGTTACATCTATAATAATTAGGTTTTTCAGTATCTTCTGAATAACAAACCCAGTCTTCTAAGTGTTCCCAGTTAGGCGCTGGCTCGATAACATGAAGCGGTTGGATGTTTTTGGGGTGAACAGCGGACACGTAGATGATCTTTAAGGAACAAAGACTTATGGTTTTTATTAAATGAATTAACACCTTGTTTCTCTTTTAAACAGGTCCACTGTCTTTCTTTCTATGGTAGACTGGCAGAGGAAGGAAAACAGTCACATATTTAGGTGTAGATCTACTAAAATAAGCCATATAAGTATAATAAAAACTGCTGTAATGCATATTTCAGGATGTGTAGCTTGAACATGCTGCGTCATCCAATAAACTATTGAATACTACAGACTATTAAAGTTTCACTGTGTGTTTATGGTCATGGATCCATGTGGTGAAAGCATCACTTTTTTTTTTTAGCTGTAAAGATGAACTCATTTTATTCTTCACTGATTAGGACTCAGCTCATCGTGGGCTAAATTATATTTAGCAAACCAAAGTTCAAATGAAGAAAGAGAGAAGAAGCCAGGATGAGAAAACCTCCAGGATCTGAGCGTTTTGATGGGTGAGCAGTTTGTGTTTTGGTTGAGGACTGAAACATTGTTACCACCTGCATTATGAAGCTGTATAAACTCAAGCTGTAGTATTTGTGTCGCTGGTCCAGTTGAAACTGTTACGGTTACTTTAGCACCACTGGATCTGTTTGGGCTTGTGGTAGTCTGCTCTAAGAGGATCATGAGCATTTATAGCATAAGCTTGGATAATGTGACGCGTCCATTCCTTTGACCTCTGACCCCGGTTGTTGTCCATGGTGCTGATCAAAAGCTTTAGTTCTTTGTTTTGTTGTTTTAAGTTGAAGAATTAGGTAGTAGGGGCAAAACCCTCAAATTTTCCAGAGTTCTGGAAGAACATGGATGTTTGAAACGCTCAGGGCCACTGTTGAAGATGTGGTGCGAGCTTTGCTGATTGGCTGGGAGAAATCCTTGTCATCCTACAGCCTCGCAGAGGGGATGGGGAGGTTAATTATGATGTCCACTGAAGTTACCGTATACAGTTCCTCGCTAACTTGAAACCTTCACATAGGAGGGAACATGCACTGTTGAACTTTCTCTCTTGACCACACACACACACACACACACACACACACACACACACACACACACACACACACACACACACACACACAGGATTACTCTGGTGTCATTTTCACATAATTACTGTGATTTAAAGAGGCAGCCGATGCTGCCGCAGGTTTGTCCGAGTGTGAGAGTGTGTGGTTTATGAGCCGGCTGAAGAATCTTACAGAGAGAAAGAGACAGCAGTAGGTGAACGGCACCCTGGTGCACATTGTGCGAGTGATTGACAGCTGTAGGAACCCAACTGGAAATAAATCACTAACCGTGGGGTACCGCCCTCCTCCCCATTCCTGTCTGGACCGCTTTTGACAGACAGCCTGTCAATCAAACTTTGGTTGTGTTGCAGTCTCGGGCTAAAGCATCGTCCTTTAGGCTTTTTTTAAACGGATGCACGTGGTTGCACACATACAAGCACACACACATACAGCTGCCTCTCCAAGTAGCTCAATGCTAAACAAATTAGCAGATAGTAGTCATATTTCTCATTCAGAACGCGCTGGTTGTCCCCGAGCGGCCCATTAATCATACTGAATGACGGGGTGGCCCATGATGAAAGCTACCTGTCACACACACACACACACACACACACACACACACACACACACACACACACACACACACACACACACACACACACACACACACACACTCTAACTTCTGTCCACCATCTTTCTTCTCTCCTCTCTTTCTTTCTGTCTTCTCCTCTTTCTCCGCTCTCTTTCTTCCAGGGTTTTTGTTTTCTCAAGCCCCTCCACCCTCCTCACCCCTCCGCCTCCCATAAGAAGAAAAGAAACGAGAGAAAGACAGAAGCTCGGGGGGAAGGAAGGAATGCATTGACCGAGCGTATGATTGACCCCTTCGGTGGATCCCTGCATGTGTCAGCAGAGCTGATGCGAAAAGAAACCAACTGAGAGAAGCTGAAGAAGCTGCGGCGCTGCTTGTTTTTCTTTCTCTTACCTGAACTGAAAGTTGACCCGGTCGTCTGTCTGTTGAGTGAGATTCGTGACCCGATCAGACCCGTTTAAACCCCCACGAAGCCCCTCAGTGAGAAAGTGCACTTTGTACTTTGTGCTTTGGGGAGCTTGGGTTCTCTCTTTCTTCTTATGGCTCTCTCTTGGGGATCTTTTATTTTTATTGTTGATAGAAATCCTTTGTGCCAATAAAGTTGCCGGGCTTTCCTGGAGTCTGAATATTTGTAGATGCTCTGCAAAAATAGCTTCAAAGGGAAACTTGCTGACTCCGGTGAATAAACTCAACAGGAAAATAAGGCAATAACTAGATTTTCCAGGGAAAAAGAGTCTGTATGTGCACTAAAATAAAGTCATATTTGCACCACAAACTCGAGCAGCAAAGTCTCACAGCAGTTCATGAACCTCGACTTTAACAAGTTGTTTTTACAGTTTCTGCACTTTCCTTAAGATCAATTTCTCTGGTTTCTTCATGTGTGGCAAAACAATTTTTCGATCTGGTGCGGTGTGATCTAAGCTGTGTGTCTGTGCAACAAATTCATATTTTCAGTTTTTAAAAGAAGGAAAATTTGTTTTTTACACTTTGTGTTATTTTGCTTAGTTCTGTGTTAATAATTAAAAACACCTTAATTTAATAATTTCAGGTCAATATTAATAAAAACAATTTCTGAGTATTAAGTATGAAAAAATATGATTTGGACTAAAGTCCAAAGTCACAAGAAAACATCGAACAATCGATGGTTTTATGTGCGTATTAAAAATGTCTTTAATGAAAAGAGGCTGTAAATTATTAACATTTTAATACGTTTTCAAATGTAAGTGTAAATTAATGCAATTATTACATGTTTGCATTTTTTTACAGTGATGACCTGAGTGAAAAAAATGAACTGAAGCAATAAAAAAAACAAACAAGATTTATGTGCATTAAAATAATATTTAAAGTTGTTTTTGTAAAGACTTTTATACCAACAGCAATAAACGGCCACTCGTCCTCAGTTCACCCTCTGACATCATCATCATAATAATAATAATAATAATAATAATTATGACTGTCTGTCTGGTCTCAGGTGTACCGAGTCATGTCCACATACAAGAAACTCATATTTCTCACTTGTAAGTAAACGTTGGGATGTAGTGTCATTTGTGTCATTTTTTAAAATACATTATTACTCAAAAACACACCTCTGTTTAGATTTAGGCTTTAAAGCTCCCAGGTTTACAATTATAAATTGGTATAAATCTCATCAAAATATATTTCCTGCAGAAATTCATACTCGTGCTGTCTGTTAGAGAAAACATGGAAAATTGTGCCCATGAACATGAGCAATACATAAATCCATATACATACATCAGACTAAACACATGCTAAACACAAACAAACCAACAAAACAAATTATGATAATTCATGTCCGTGAACGTGAAAAAGTAGACTGCTTTTTTGTGACTATTTCATGTTCTGCTATAAGGCCTGTGAGCGGCGCTATGCCAGGTCAATGTCAGCAATAGCAGACATGTCCATGCACTCCCTGTTTTCCATTTCACTCTGTGGATTTTAGAATCCGCGGATGGGGGGCTCAGGATTTGTGACCCCTTCTTTAGAAGTTCAGGGTAGAAAACAGACGACCTTTAAACAGCGTCCCAGTGTTTGGAGGGTTTAGAAGTCCTCCGGTCTCGGGAAAAAGAAGAGCTTCAGCGGAGGGTAGGTGTCAGTGGATCGGCGCATGGATGCAGCAGACGGATTTAAGGATTCATGCAGGCGAGAGAGGCGGATTTAAGAGGATGATGGCTGATGCTGATCGGGCTGGAAGGAAGACACAAGTTGTGTCTGACTGCAGCAGAATCCATTGAGCAGAAGGTCAGGAGGAGTTTTCTTTTGGCTTCACCTCTGACCTCTCCCTCCTCAGACAGCTGACCCCACACCGAAGGCCTGGACAAACAAAAACGGCCGCTCAGCACTGTAGCTGTTTGGAAACGTGAGCTCTCCAAGTGTGAAAGAACCCGATGAACGCTGCTTTTCATTGTTTGGCTTTTTGCCGATTTTTGATCTTTTACTCTCATTTTTCCTTCTGTTTAGCTTCTTTTGCTCCTTTAGTTCTTTGCTGCAGTTTAATTCTCCTGCAGCTTGCTCCCTCTCCGTGTGACTGATCTCCCACCACTATACCTAATGTCTTTTTTAACTTTGCCTGACAGACGATTCATCAACCTGATTCTTAATCACGTTACAGCAGAGTGGAGCCAGAGGTGAGCAGAGCAGAGTGGAGACTCCTGCCAAATATTTGATTTAATGGAGGCTTTTATCCCGACACCTTACAGTCCCATGAGTGCATGCATACCAACTACGGTGGCCCCGGTGGGACATTAACCCTTTAATTCTTATGTTACTCTTCTGTTTTGCCCACTGTTTAACCCCATTACTCTGAAACCGACTCGTCTGTGCTTCTGTTTCATTTTCAGGGAGTTGGATTTGAAGTTTCCATAAACTGGGATAACAGAGAGTATAATGCTGCCATAGAGCGAGTCAGGTGAGGCATCCACCCAGTTTGTTCTGCTCTCCAAAGTCAGGTACCAGTTCTTCTTCAAATTAGTGTTTTCTATCTCTTCCCAACTGGCTCTCCCATACAGCCCTGGCTCAAGTTCCTCTCTACTGCAAGGGGAGGCACCCAGGAGACCTGAACCACCTCGGAGGTGTTTTTTGACCTAAAGGTGCAGTGGCGGCTGATTTTCTAAACGCCAGTTCTTCTGTGCTGTTTGTGGAACGTCGGGTTTTGCTGATGTAACGTCTGTAATGTAATGTTTGCACCTGTGGATGCTGATCCAGAGAGAGAGAGAGAGAGAGAGAGAGAGACTGCACATGATGCTGGTGGAGGTATCTGTCAGCCACAAACACATCTCTGCCATCCATCACCCACAACATGTTTTCCAGTAAATTAGGAGTCTCTAAGGGTTCTTACTTTCTCATTAAATCAGCTTTTCTTGAGCTGGCCAAACTTCCTTCCTCCTCTTCTTTCATAGTGATGCCAACCCTCCCTCACCTAGCAGGGGAGAGCGCACACGCATTCAAACACACACTCACGGCTTCCTTCTCCAATACAATTACCATGGAGGGGATTAAGGCGGGGCAGCTCCCCGTGTGTTTTGCTCTCTCATTGTTCTCGCCGTTTCCCTGCAGCTCATCTCATCTGTTTGTGTCAGTCTGAGCAGGGCTGGTGCTCCGTCCTACCTGACACCAGTTCATACAGTTAATCCAACTATCCAATTCATGTATTGATGGGACATCAGTCTGTTCCTGATGGAGGCTGTTTGATGATTAAATCTCCCATAGAGGCAGGAGGAGGCTCACTAAAAGTACACCTTTAAGTTTAACTGCATGCATTCCTAGATTTTGGGGTGGCTGTAGCTCAGGAGGTGGAGCAGGTCATCTGCTAATCTCCGGTCTGCATACCAGATAACCCTGTGCACGATACTAGCCCCAAGTTGCTCTCCGATGTATGTGTCGGAGTATGAATGTTAGATAGAAAGCACTTCTATAGAAAACGCCTAGAAAATAAAGAGTGGGTGAATGAGGTGCTTTGAGTGCTCAGGTAGAGTAGAAGTCCATTTGTAGAGTAAATCATACGGTTTCAGCTTTTACTCCACAGAAATTCTCGGGAAAAGTCTGACTTTGACATCAACATCAAACCAAATGTTCCTGTAGCGTCTTTCCTGATCATTTCCTGAAAAAGGTGCAGAAATTACACGCAGTCATTCTGATGACGTCACTGCACATTTGTAAGCAAGAACATCCCCCTAACCCCGGGATCGTCCCGGATGTGGCTATGATTCGGTCCGATTGCAGCCCGTGATTCCACCGGGCGTGCCGCATCCTGTTTCAGAAGTTGCTCAAACTGGCGCTGCGTCATTTTTGAGGGGAAGCTGTTGTCATCTGTCGACCTGTACCGAAATCGGTTCTGCTAATGTGAGAAACTTTTCACGATTCCCATCCCTGTTACCTGTTACAGCCACCTGGCACCTCTAATTTATGATCCCATCAACGTCATTTGAACTATATGTTATTAAAAAACATTCAATTTCAAACAGCTGCAGACACAAACTGGTCGAGTGTAGGACCCTCAAACATACGGGTCAACTGGTTTGGGGCAACCGGTCTCCAAATACTCAGACTGCAATCGCTCGAAGGTCTGAGAATAACCGTAAAATGCTCACAGAGCACTTTTCTCTGAGTCAGTCTGCGCTGATGAGACTCACCTGCAGCTCATCAGTGATACGACTCTGTGCAGGTGACTCACCTGAGCAGCTTGTGTTCTGGTTACATTCATACATGAAAGCAAGGTTTCAGTTTCTTTGAAGCTGTGGCTTGATACTGAAAATAAGTAGCTAATTTGGACCATTTCAAAGGTAACAGGGTTGTAAGTTCATCGCACACGGTTGGACTAATTTATTCATGCTGTCACCTCCAATAACTGTTTTCCCACAGTGAGTGTAGCACTTTAATAAATACACAAAACAAAAAGGACATTTTTATCATTTTATCAAAAAATTCCTCCATTCAAAGATTTTATTTAAATCCAAGAATTAAACTAATGATTTTATTCAGTTTCTCAGCACAGCAATCACAGCGTCCATGTTGGGAGATTTTATTGTGAAAGGTCAGAACAGGAAAAAAAAATTTTTTTCACATTAGTAGCAAAATTCGGTTTCTGCTCGTTTTTTTTTTTTTTTTTAAGTGTCTGTGTTAAACTGAAGCTTTCATTGGACTCGTGACTCCTGCTTCTGAGGCTGACGTGTCTCCAAAATATGTCAGAAGTATGCGGGCCGATGACGTGCCACTCACGGAAGAGGAGTTTGAATACCTGTAGGTTTGAACTTACAGGTGTGTGTCACAGAGCGACGCTGTGTTTAACCAGAAGACGGGTAGGAGCAGATAGGGTGGAGTTGACAGACGGTGTAATTACAGCTCTCAGATTTTACGTCCGCTGCAGAGGGACAGGATGGGACAGACACCTGAACACATACTGAGGCAAAAATACATTTATACAGCTTCTAGAAAACAAACACTTAACACCGGACGGTACTGGTTACACAAATAAGGAGGTTTGGACGTTGCCTCTTTTAAACTGTTGAAACCTAAAAACATAAACACATGTACAAAAAATGTTTTTAAAAAGTATTTTATTAAAATAAAATGCCTTGAAGGCAGAAAAATGCCTCGTGTAAATGAGGGAATATTGGATTGTGCAGCGAAGCAATTTGCCGCTTATTCCAATAAGACTCAATAAACTCTTACCGTCCGTTTGTAATACTCTTCTACTACGTTATGAATTTAAATTATGTTATTCGGTTAGGTTAACTGTATCTGAGCATCAGATTTGATCTGACGAGCAATGACACGACAAACGAGGCATTATAAAAAATTAAAATCAGGTTTAAAAACGTAAAACATCCAAATGTGTGAAAACAACATTTCCATCAAGTTCACTTGAGGCCTGGACAACACGTAGGAGATGTTTAAAGGTCATTTTTCCAACAAATACTTGTATCTTATTAGCATTTATTGGCTGCAATTATGGCTAGGTCGAAGCTGCAGTTCCACTAATGTCCACTGGAGGCTCCAGTAGCCTCATACAAATACTCTTCTGGCCTGTTTTTCTACTCTCACGAGTGTAGTTCTTTTTTAAAGGTGTGCTGTAACCGACACTCGGATTCAAACACCAGTGGACGAGCTATCTGTGGGTATGGTATGCATTAATAAAGAGCTGCCGGGTCATTGCCAAGGTGATTCTTGTAGAACAGTTTTACAGCAGGAAACACACACAGCTGTAGGGCAGGTAGCACGTTAGCTGATAGATGGAGGTCAGAGGTCAGCGGGGCAGGAATGAACAGTGTAGAGGTCTAGTCAGGTGTGTGTAGGTGTGGAGTTCAGATGTTTATTCAGTTTACACACACCTCGACATTCAGGTTGCTCATTGCTTGTACTGTATTCATTTTGGAAGTAAAATTTATGAATGAGACAGAGACAGAGCGTTACGACAGGTCGTCACGGATCTGTGACGTGAGCAGAGGTTTCTTGAAGGACTACAGCGACCACGTGTCACATTTGAAGCAGTTTGTCTGCATTCAGTTCAGTTTGAATCCACTCTGATTCTCTTTTCTACGTCACACCGTGCAACAGCTGAAGCAACGTTAGCTTCGTTTGTTAACAGAAGCGCATGAAGCGTGATGTCGACGTCGAAAAATGCAATTCCTCTGTCTTCGTCCACTTCGTGCATGTAGAGTCTACGACACAGCGTCTGCGAGAGGCCAACGCTGTCCTGTTGCTCTGCAGTTTCGCTGCCAAAACGAGTTGGAGTTTCTAAAGTTGAACTGCCGAAAGTTGTTTTGCAAATACAGGCGTAGCCCCCTGGTGGTGGGTTTAAGGTAAGGTAGCCTTCTTACTGTCTATGCATCACGCAAGTGGAAAATATTTCAGCTTTTGTGAAAAATTTGCTCACTGCTTTGCCAAGCCATCCAACAGATTTGTGTTGAGTTGCAGTTCAGTCGGGGTGGAGGGACTGAGTGTGTGCTCGTGAACTCGTGTGTGTCGGGGGTGGAGCAGAGATAAGTCACCAGTGGCAGGTTGCTTCCTACAGTAAATGATAAATGGATTAGGGAGGAGAGGGAGGAGGGCACTGCTGAGAGAGAGAGGGGCAGTGAATTATGGTGAAGCGGCGAGTTGCAGAAAAGTTTAGGTGACGACTTTAAATCGCAGTTTTAATGATTACGTAAAGATAGCAGGTTTTACGTTAACCTTTACGATTGCAGACTGGTTTCAGTGCAGCAGCACTAATACTGAACATGATGATTTTATGGCTGCACAGTTCTTCCTCTTGCTGACTGGTCCCAAAGTAATTTGGAGGCATGACAATGAAACCACGGAAAGCGGCGACGCACTACAAGCTAAAATCCGAAAAAATCTGGACGCTGTGTAAAATGTAAATAAAAACAGAATGCAATAATATGTAAATGTAATAAATTCATGTTTTATTCACAATCAAACACAGAAGCCTGATCAAATGTTTAAAGGTTATATTAAAACTGTTTCAGTTTTCATGTGTGGGTATTTATGAAAAAGAGGATTCATGAGGTTCAGCAGAACGTTAGCTAGCTCCCATCTAAAGCTGATGAAGAAAAAAACTGTACCGCACTGCTATGATGTCCACGTAAACAAATATGGAAAACTGAATACCAGGAATGTTTGGATCAGTGAAGGTGGACCAGCTGACACATAATGACAGAAGACACAAACTAAAGGCGGTTTGAAATAATCACCATCTTTGGTTTACAACAAAAGTTATCTTCAAACAAAGTTATCTTCTGTCCGCTCTCATGTGTACTGGTTTGTGACCATGTACATGTAAGTGGTGCTGTGCACTTGGTGGTACCAGTGAATTCAATGCCCTCTGCACAGATCCAAGTTCGAGTCATACTGTGATGAACTGAGGAGTAAAGGAAAGTCAGGCACAGGTTAAAGTCCAAAAAAACTTGGTTAATTTGTACAAATATTAAAATCTTTGGCCCGTAAAAGAGATCAAAGCAACAAACAATGTTACTAACTCAAACAAACTGACCTAAATGAGACAAAGAGGAAACTTAAATAGTGGCTGATCCGCCCACAAAGACACAAAAACCTGACTGAACCTAACTAACAAATTAAATTTCCCCCCCATGGTCCAGAGTTGTGGTATGACCCAATTTGAAGGTCTCCATATAGGCTTGTTCCGCCCCTTTTCCACCACCAGTGTAAACTAAAATGTGCGCACTTCTTTTATTACGTGATTGCACAAGTAAATTAATTCTAAACCAAAACCAAGGCTGTATTTCTCTGTAAATGAAATCCCGTATTTAAAGAAAGAAAAACACAAGTGTAGTGTTATGTGTAAGTCTATTGTCGCACTGATGTTTGGTAGATTATTACAATATGTGCGGCTGTAACTGCAGCCATCACACATACACATGACAAATGGTTACACTGGTTTAAATACAAATACAAGCTACCAACCTACCAATTGGTGGTTGGAACCATTGTACCTGCAGAGCCTGACCAGTTCTCAACAAGGGCTAATGCTGAGAGCTTCAGATGGCTCGAGATAAACGCCATCGTGAGGCAGGAAGAAGAAGATGAACACGGAGCAAACTTGAGCTGAGATGATCTGCTGTGACATTGTGAACATTGGCTGCAGTTAAAACAGCAAAGTGTCTCTGAACGCAGCTCCGTGCATTTCCATCACCACACCAGCGCAGCAGTACAATCATCTGCAAACTCGAGTGTTTTCTAACTTTATGAACTTTTAATATTGTCGCGTGAGACGTGTTTGACTTTGAGCGTTGAACTCAGGAGGAATTTAACAGATCCTCCAAACAGAGTCTGTGCCACATTTAACACACCTGTGTGTCTTTCTTTACACACACACACACACACACACACGTTCCCACCCAAACTCAAACCACAGGGTAAATACTTACCTTGTGATTCACTGCGAACGTCATCTCAGCTTGTAAACTTAACTCACACACCTTAGCTGATCTAGCTCAGCACTGATTGGAGTCATTGTAGCCCGAGGACACGTCTTTGCCCTCAAAAGTGTGTGTGTGTGTGTAACAGGTGGTCCTACTGTGTGCCATGTGTGACTGCAGGGCTCGATGGACACTCTTCCCTCACAATAAAGGACACTTCCTCCTTCCTCTGTTTACTCCCTCATCAGAGTAAACAAAGAAAGCTGCCTCTAAACGCTCGCAGACGTAAGTAAGTGGAGTGGTCATTTCCCGCTGTCAGGTATGTCAGCCCCGAGGCCACGGCAGAGGTTCGGTGACACGGCGAGTTTGGTGGCAGAGATGTCCCCTGAGAGCCTTCGTCACAGCTCTGCTTGAGGACGGAGAGGCCAGACCACACAAGGAGCACGGTGAGGACACGCTCGGGATTTTTAACATTTCACATGAAGCCCTTTGCAAATCTTCCTCTGGACAGACTTTGTTATTCTCATACTGAAGAAATGTGCAAGTCAAATCAAAATCACTTTTTATTGTCACATCACATGTGCAGGCACACTGGCACAGCACATGCGAGTGAAATTCTTGTGTGCGAGCCCCACAAGCAACAGAGATGTGCAAACACAACAACACAAACGAGCAAAATACAAGAATGGCCGACCTGAAACTAATAAATATATGTACAATATATAATAGTGTATGCAGCAGCACAAGCATCAGGAGGAAAGAGCACATTAGAGATTTTATAAAAAATAGAAAGATAAACAGATAAATACAGAAATAATGTGCATAGATAAGAACAAGAGGCCAAAAAACTATACGAGTGTTATTTATATGCACAGAAAGTTGATATCAGGATGTGTCTGACCACTTGTTGTTGCTAAAAACACAAAATGACAGACAAAATAGTTTGACTGTATTCTGATTTTTGTTTGTGTCACTTTTACTTTAGTTACCTTTTGATTTAGAAATTTGTAGATAAAAAGCTCAAATTTCTTTAACTTTGGAACTGCAGACACACTGTACACATAATAATTGATAAAAAAAGGTGTGCGTATTAGCTTCAAGGTCAGCACCACGCCGTTTTGCCTTCAGGGGTTTAGGGATTAACAGATTTAGATACAAGGGTGGATAATTTATCAGCTAATGCTAGCTTTGTTAGACATCACCCACAGGTTAGTGCAGCCCAGGGGGAAGCTTTGAAGTTAGTTTTAATCATCTTGCAACGAGTAGAAACATCAGCAACGTGTCTGCAGCACATCCTGCTTTATTAGCATTTTGCACGCCGTTAACGGACCACGGTTTACGAGATGAGCGCCGAGTTGTTTTCAATGTGACTTGAGATTAAGACCATAAACTAACCACGGGTTACTGAGGTCAGAGATCAAAGTAGAAATATGGCAATTTTTTCATAAACTTACATAAATTCTTTGTGCAACCAGTGAAGTCGCCCCCTGGTGGCCATTAGAAAGGAAACAGATTTAAGGCACTTGTTTGGTGGCGCCACGTTTCAGAAGGAGAGGCTCCGTCCATCTTTTATAACTGGCTGAGTGGGATCATCACATAGAAACCAACATTTGGGGGTTATTGCTTTTCTTTATTTTATTTTATTAAATAATAATATCTGTGACTTTATCTCATCAGTACTGGAGGACAGACTTCATTTACTCTTTGTTGGTGCAGTTAGCTGCACATCAAGCCTCACTGTTTGTCTCCGAGCATGGACTGACTAATTTTTGGAGCCAGCCTCAAGTGGATGTTAAAGGAACTGCGGTTTGTGGATTTGCTGTTTACTGAACATTAGTGACTTGAAACTAGCTCAAACTGCTGTAGGCAGAAGTGAAAAGATCGGACATGCTGCAGTGCGGGATGCTGATACTTTAATAGTAATGGAAACCAAACATGCCCAAACAAGAAGAATGGAAACAAGGTGGGAGACACAGAGACGAGGTGTTCCCCAACTTCATCAACAGGAAATTACTGTTTCTTTTTTACTGTCATGATGAAATAAAGTTTTACTCAAACATGCAAAAAACCTGACAAAAGGTTCAGAGTTCTTAGAAACTTCTAGGAGTCCGATGTGCTAATGTTCAGGAGGTGAACCTTCTGGCTTCATCCTTATTACATAAAGACTTTCACTGTGTGTGTGTGTGTGTGTGTTCATGTGTGTGTGTGTAAAACATCCGACCAGCCGCCGCCGCCGCCTCCCCTCTCTGAAAACAGGCGTCTCTTTTATAAGCTCGAGTGGAGCAGAACAGTAGCCCTCGCTCCCGGCAGAGGTCACGACCTCTCGCCCTGGCCCGAACCCGATACCCCCGGCCTACCGGCTCGGCGGGGCGCTCCGCCTGAAAGATAAGGAAGTGGACCACCGGTAGTCCTGGTGCAGCCCCTCACCCCTGGGCTGCCCCGAGGGTCAAACCCAGTGCGCCTCACCTTACTCACCTTCCTCCCTCCCGTAGTCAGGGTTTCTACATTTCTCTATCGCAGATTCAATCTGTCCACTTTGCTGCATTTAACACCTTATTTTGGATAATTGTTTCAAAGCCGTTGAAACCAAAAAGCGATTAAATTTCCAAATCACCTCTGCTTTATACAAAACCATTAAACGTCATCATGAGACGCGAGAGCACGATCAGGTGGAAACAACAAGCACCACATTTTTCTGAGTACATCCTGAGCGATGGCTGCACAGCCAGTTACACATCAGCCAGATGTTTCCAAGCACTATGTGAAGTATGAACCATCATCATCATGTAAAACTGAGAATATTTAAAAGCTGCAAAGCAAATGTAGGTCTTTGTGTTTGACTTTGGACGGACTTTGTCATTACAGCAGCGCAAGATGCAATTACAAACCTGCACAGGTGTGTAGTTTAGATCAAAGTGACGGTCATTTCTGAAAATGTTTGTGTTCTGACACTTGGAGTGTAAGTAAAGGACACCAGGAGCACAGTGTCTACACTCCCAAACTACCATTACTGTTCATGTTGTGTTTTTTGGAGCCAGAATCATGATGTCTGCACGAAAGCATGGAGTGCTGAGTTACATTAACAGTCACTAGCTTGGTTAGCAAGACCTTATGTGTTCAGCTGTACGGCTAATTTTGATCCAACCTGCTGACTAATGTCCAAATATAACATTTTACTCACCGAAAGTCATATAGAGAGACAGATAAATGCTCCAGGAGGCTCCGACAGCACAAACAGAGGTCCAGTTCAGGTACTGCAGTTAGCTACAGAGCTGCTGAACTACACCTCCATCTTTAAGCTTTAATAAAACTGTTTAATAAAACCGTGTGCTCAATATTTTCTGCTACTTTACGTACTAAACTCTCAGCGTTAGTCTTCATTTTAATGTTTTTTTCTGGGGCTAAAATGACACAACGCTCAGATTTCAAAGATTCAGACGCTCTCGGTGAAGTGAGAAGATGCAAGGAGGCAAACAGGTTCACAACATTTATTCTCCACCACACACACCGACAGCTTTCCTGGAGGGAGCTGCTGACGACAGGAGAGAACGGACACGGATTCGTCTCCTGCTGGAATCAAACGGCTTCGCTTATCTGCTTTAAATAATGCGACAGCATCCATGGGACGGATTCCAGACGCAGAATATTTTTACAGATCACAGCCCGATGTTGTGGCAAAACGTAAAAAGATGACTTTGCTTGTGTTGCTCAGCCCCTCGTACTTCCAAATTCAGACTGTTTAGTCCTTTAAAACTCGAAAATTGTGTCCAGATAAATCAAACACACGTAGGTGATATTTCCTGACTGAACAGCTGTGAGACTCGTGTTTGTGGACACGAGCAATATGTTGTTCTTCTCGCACTGCAATTTAGAAGATCCAGTTTCTTCATGACCACTTTGATTTTCAGATATGTTAATTATCATTAAATAAATATTTGTTTTGTATTTACTAGATGAAATCTTCCATCTCTATGATCCATCTTCCTCAGACATCCATGTTTCTGTTGGTGTTTCTCTACAAGCTGCTTATTTGAGTTAAGATCTGCATGCTTCATAATCTTCACGACTGCACTTTGAAAATAAATCTACATGATGACATACGGGTGAACTCAAACACTGAGCGTCTGTAGACGACCTCGTTATCACCCCATCATGAACTTTTCCCCTTCTTCCCTCATTCATCTTCTCTCCACTCCAGGGAACGAGCGAAAACTTTCCCTCTCCTCCCTCCTGCTGTTCGGCTGCGCGTTGCAGTGTTGGGTTTCCAGGAAAGACGGTGTAAAATATCCGACCGCAGCTTCCGCTGTAAACCGACAGCTGCTCCGCTGACTGGCAGCTCTTTAACAGGACAGGAAGTCAGCGTCCACCAGGCTCCTGGTCCAGGTCATGGACCAAAAAGGCTTTTGAGACGAGGAGCTCTTTCGCTTCACGCCAAAAGATTCTTCATTTTCGCCAGCACTGTGATGTGGTGGTGCTGCTGGTGGTGAGAACCTAGAAAACATCCAACCTGAAGACCAGGGGAAGGTTAACGTGGCGCTAAACCTGCAGTTCCTCTTATGTCCTCTAGAAGCTCCAAAAGTGCGCCAACCCTCTCATGTTAAATTGTTCAATTAGCAGCACAAATAAAACCCCTGATTTCTGTCATGGACCCTCGTGAGCTTGTGCTGTTTGCTTCTTAATGCAGATTTCTGACACATAACAAACCTGCCATGAAACTTGTGTTTTGAGCACTAAACGTTCTAGTTTTACTCATATATTCTTTAGATTTTGCTTCCCGAGTGAGCTCTTCCTCGTAGTCTGCTCGTTTTGTTTAGTCATGTATGAATTTTACATTTCATGTTATTCAAAAACAGCAGCAGGAGTTAAAATGTTTATTCGGGTTCCAGCTCCCCGTGTCATACTTTTACTCGCACCAAGCATTAAGAATTGTTGAAACAACACCGTACGATGTATTAAGTGCTAAGATTTCTTGTCATTTGAGGCCAGACGAACAAGTGTGTCTACAAATGCCGTCAGATTAAGCTCCAGTTTAAAAATCAGCACAAGAGTCCGAAATATCCTCCTTTTGTTTCCCGTCCTTTGATGATGACGATGGAGCCGCAGAGCTGTTCGAAGTTCAAAGCGAGCAGGAGCGCGGGCGTGCCGGGACCCGTCTGTGTTGCAAGTGTCGGTTACATGTGGAGAATCAGCATGAAACTATAGCGAGGCAGATTAGTTTTATTCTGAATACCTTAATAATGATGTTAATAGGAACAGATAGCTCGTGTCTGATTTCGCTGGCGAGTATCGCCAGTCACTTTGACCATCGTTGATCTCTGATATCCTTAGGCAGGACTTTAGCTCATCCTCAGCTGACCTGATTCTGAGTGGCTGCCCCTCGAAACAAGCAGTTTGAACAGCAGGTGTGGGTCACTGTATTTCTGTGCCTGTAGTGACCATCGAGCAGGGGTGGACCTCTCCAGGCGTCAAGGGCCGGTGTCCTGCAGGTTTTAGACATCACCCTGGGTCAACACACCTGAATCAAATGATTAGTTCATTACCAGGCCTCTGGAGAACTTCAAGACATGTTGAGGAGGTCATTAAGCCATTTGAATCAGCTGCGTTGGATCGAGGACACATCTAAAACCTGCAGGACACCGGCCCTCGAGGCCTGGAGTTCCCCACCCCTGCCACAGAGGGATATATGCTCTTTGTGACATCATATACATCCGAGAGTGATGTTTAACACAAGCATCCACCTCTGGAACAGGAAATAGGTGGCAGAAAACAAGAAACCACCAGAACACATCAGAAGTTAATCCTATCAGTCCACTGAGGACAGCCTGACAAGGAAAGCTGCTTTGAGCAGATTCAGCCCATATTAGGGTTTTCCTTTTCTGAAAGCAATGCAGATGTTGGCTTTCATATTAATAATCTACGAGCTCTGCTGTCTGTGTAACCTCTTACATACTGTCTGATTTCATCCCATAAATTAAACATGACATGTTATTTTTTCCAAAGAGATTGGAGGTCGCAGAGACGACAGCGAGCCTGACTGAACACGTTCTCATATACGATGCTGTGCGTACTGTATAAATATGTGTGAGCAGGTCCTTATACAGAGTATGTGGTCCAACTGCAGATCAAAGATCTGTGAGGTAATGAGTGTAACAGGTATTAAACATTACAGTAACGCAGACGCAAACAACCACACGATGACATCGGCAGTTTCAGCTTTCACTCCTAATTACAACTTCTGATTATTTTGGCACAACGAGACTCAACATAATAAATGTCTCCTTCCGTTTCATCTAACGAAATGCTGGAACATAATTATCGTGGCAAAGGGATCGTTTATAGTTTACTTGTCAGTTTCACTTGATTTACTTTCACGAAGAAATTTAAAGTAAAAAAATAAACTTTACATTTTTATTTTAGGACAAGTTTATCGACTGTGATTTAGGATTAGCGTAGCACAAATACACCAAGAGTAAAAAAGTCAATTTATTAATAAATGCAATAAATATTAAGACTGACATTAGAAACATCGGTATTTAAGTGTTATCAATGTTTAATACTGATAACACTTAAATACTGATGTGTGCATAATGTGTTTTTGCACTTCGGCCTTCGTTAAACCTTCTTTTGCTTCCAATGACAAACAAACCAAACTGTGTTGTAGTGTATGAAACTATGAACGTTACGTTACGGTAAAAATATCTGCAGCTCCAGCTGTTTGGAGCTCAGCATCCACTTCCTGATCTTTGAAGGACTCCGGTTCTGGAAGTGAAGTATATTTTTATTTTCTCTGATGATGTTTCAGGAAGTCCTTCTGTAAAGACTTTTAAAGCCTCGAGTCAAACTAACCTGCTACGAGGTGAAGCGTGAAAAGATCAGTGGAGGAAGTGCTCTTCCCATAATGCACTGCAAATCCACAGCGAACAACCTCCAGTTTATTAAAACATGTTCCTGCCTTGTAGTGTTGTACAACAGAAGTTATATGTGCTGTGATGAAACTTTGGTTATATTTTGCAGTGTGTGTGTGTGTGTGTGTGTGTGTGTGTGTGTGTGTGTGTGTGTGTGTCCCTGTGTGTGTGTGTGTACAGGCTCGTAGCTCGTACTCAGTCTACTCTGCATGATTGAAGCGCTGTGGCTCGTAATCAGAACAGGAATGACATTTATAAATCTGGAACTGCACTGTTGAGCTCTGTTGGCCAACACTAAGCCACACATGGAGCGTTCTCACTCAAATGTTTAAACATGTATGTGTGTGTGTGTGTGTGTGTGTGTGTGTGTGTGTGTGGGTCTCTCAGCCTCAGGTAGCACAAGGTGAGGCTGAAACACATTTTAGCACCTGTCAGAGTGCGTCGGCATCAAACCCAGGGAGACACCTCTGACCCTAAGAGGTATGCAGCTACGCCAATCTCTCACACACGTGTGCGTGCACACACACACACACTTTACCTGCTGCTGACATCTACGTTCACCTGAATTATCTGCTGTGAGCGGCGTGCAGCAGTTGGGAGACTTTAAAGAACAACGTGGGGATTTCTCATGAAGAAGTTTTTTTCAGTTACAAATGTGATTTAGTCGGTGAATAAAAACAAACAAACTATGGGGACTCAGGAGGTTAAAAGGTCAGAGGTAATAACCCACATGGAAAAGATTTATATAAATCTTATGAAGTTTGTATCTGTCTTGTGTGAAACTTGTATGAAAAGCATACAAGAGTGAAAACAGATATAAGATCCCTTGAAAAATGATATAAATGAAAGTTGTGTGTTTTGGATACTTCCTAAAACAATATATGAAAGTAATGAGAAAGTGGCCACTTTCATGAGTAAAGCCTTCAATGATTCAGTATATGAAGCAGGCCACATCTGATGTCTTTTATACGTTTTTTCTTTTTCTTTTCCGTATGGGGAGATGCACAAATCTGACAGCTGAACTGGTTGAAAGTTGTTCAGATTTCATTCTGTTTCCAGGTGATGTTAGGGTGTGCTCATCTATCTCTACGCTTTGAAATATGCACGTCTGAAACGTTGAATGCACGCGTTTCTGGGTTTCCTTGTCGGTGTCTGTGTGTTTAGCATGCTCCTACATGCCTCCCTCTGTCTCTACTTTCGTATTCTCTGCCAGGTAAAACATCTGGAAAGTTCTCTGTTAGATTCATGCATCCGATGTGTCCTCACTACTGGAAATGCTCCTCCAGGTTTGGGCGACAGGTGGCACCTGGGTGCTCACCGTGGATTCACTGAAAGCTTAGCTGGACACGATGCAGATCCAGCTGATCTGGACTTTTGGACCAGTCTAATGTCTAGAGCTGCAAATGTGCGATGCTGCTGTGGGACATCCGAGTCCCTGCCAAACCTGTGTGACTCGTTTGAAGACTTTGGACAGCTCGGCATGTGTTCCTCGTGTGTTTAGGTGAGAAAAATCCCAAAGTTACTTTGTCCTCCTTCATCCTGACAGCAGTCATCATATGTGGCATCGTTGTGGTTCTTGTGATTCAGAGAGTCTCGACTTGGCCTAAACATCTGGGCCAACACTGGAGGATCAGGTGTGAGCATCATGCTGTGACTTAAACTCAGGCTTAGCTTATCAGCTCATCAGTCCTCCGGCCTGCACAAACACACACTTCTATCCTCGGGATCTGTTCCAGCTTCTCTGTCTGTCACATTTAGCCATTTACAGCACGTCAGTAACAAACTTTACAACAATGACTCTCACTGAGAGGAACCGCTTCTCAAACGAACCCCGTCTGTTGTATTTTGGTTTGAAACCAGACCTGTGATCTGGACTATTGTGGATTAAAGAAGCCCGAGGCGCCGCCGGAGAAAAGGTCTCTGTTACAAAAGCTTTTAAAAGCTCAGGATTGGGATTAGTGGAATGGGCCTTTAACGGGATGAGACAACAGGGCAGGAAATGCATCTGAGAAAGTGTGTTTGTGTCTCCGGAGAGAACAACGGTTGTGTCTCTTTTTTGCTGTTTCTTTTAATCCCACTGAGAAACAGATTCCCAAAGATGTTCAAATGGGGAACAGCTCTTATAAAAGGTGGTTTATTGATTTACTTTTTACTGAATTGGTTTGTGACAGCCCTCTTTCACATATCAGACCGCTTCGACATGAATAAATGAATCCACCGTAGCTCCAGGACATATCACACCAAAACCAACTTGAATCATTGGTTTCCTCCCGACGCCGCAGAGCTGTTGGTGTGTTTAGATGGTGGAAACGCCTCGACGTGGAAGAAAAATAAAGAAATCAGTAAAACTTTCAAAAATTCATTTGACTTGGCAAAGAATAAAAATACACATTTACGTAGGAACTATTTTGTTCCCGCTTTCTTGATCTACCATCTGCTTTTAAGTAACCGTGCCGTCATTTGAAGAAACAAAAAAGAAATGTTAATATTTATTTATTTATTTATTTATTTATTTATTTATTTATTTATTTATGTGCACTTTGAGCTCCATAAAGTGTGTCAGTTGTTTCCATTATTTATAAAATTAGGTAGACAGTTTACTGTAAACCCATCAAGAATAAGGGGAAATATGTTCACTGGACACTTTATTAGGTACGCCCCAGGTTGGATCTCATTTTCCCTTCAGAGCTGCTTTAATCATTTGTGGCACAGATTCAACAAGTCACTGGAAAAATTCCTCAGATATTTTCCTCCTTGTTGACACGACAGCATCACACAGTCGCTGCAGATTTGTCGGCTGCTTCCACGACGGGAATCTGTAATCTAGATGGACATCTGGTGACAGCGAACTCATCATCGTGTTGAAGAAACCGATGATGGTGATCTGAGCTTTGTGACATCAGAAGATCGTGCAGTGCGGTCACAAAAGGATGGACACGGTCAGCAAAAATACTCAGGAAGGCTGTGGAGTTTAAACGATACTCACATGGGACTGTAAGTATCCCCACATCATGACCACAAACTGCTGATCAGGACCATTTGTCCAATCTTCTGTTTTCCAGTTTCTGTGAGCCGCTCAGCTGCTCCTGTACTCAGAGATGCTCTTCTGCATACTTTGGTTGGAACAAATGGTTATTTAAATTATCGTTGCCTTCCTATCAGCTCAAAGCAGCCTGGCTGCTCTCTTTGACCTGTGTATACTTGACCTTCCTCCGTAAACCTTTGAGATTTTCGTGTCACACGATTGTTGGTGTTTTCTGTATTCTTTGTGTAAATGTTGGGTCTTTACTTTGAGGCACCGGTTGCTGTGATTTGTCGCTATACAAATAAAACTCGTTTGAATCGTCAGTTTCTGAAATATTCAGAGGCAAATAAGCGAGCCATGTCCAACACCACTTACATCACCTTCCCTCTTCATTCTGATGCTCAGCTCAACTTCAGGAAGTCATCTTCACCACTGAGTTGGTGCCGTGTGATTGGCTGATCAGATATTTGATTGAACGAGCTATTGAACAGGTGCACCTAATAATGTGGCTGTGAGTGTATTTAGATTTGATCTGGAGATAAAATGTCCCTTTAAATTTCTGCAAAAACAAAGAAACAGGTGGTAGACGGCGGCGGGCAGTAAAACTGTGAGGCTGTGGGGTTTTTCTATGTTGGTCACGTGATTCACAAGAATTTGTGATTTTGAACTCGAGCCCTCACAAGCTTGATCCGTTTGGCTTCCACTGACTGTTGCAGGTTAGTTTGTTCACAACTAATTGGAGAATGTATGTAGTAAAGATCAATGCAGTGCATTCAAATTCAGTCATATTTCAGGATCTCTTAATATTGAGAGTTTTTATTTTTTTCCAGCTCTAATTTGGTCCCATCTTTGTGACAGCACATATGAAAGGAAAGATTCATTTCGATGTGAAACGTGAGCGTTGTGGGTTTGGGGCATTCCCCGGCAGTCGTGGATGTCTCAGATGTGTCTGGAGATTATGGCGCTTTGGATAACATGAAGCTGTTTAATTAACAAGTTCACACATGAAGGCAGAAAATGAAGCTCCGGTCTCCTTTCAGACAGGTTGTAGAGGTATTCTGGGGTTTTCGTTGTGTATCGATTGGTCGGCATGCTGATCAGCAGATGAGCACAAACCTGAGTTGCATGGCCACAGTTTGGCTTAGCAGCTGGGGAACCTCCAGTAGACCAGCTGTGATCAGCTGCTGGGTTTGAGGCTTCCGGCTCTATCGTAAAACCTTTTCCCTCCTTGTGACCTTTGAATAGAATGAAATCGCGATATAAATTCATCTTTAAAAGTCTCTCGTCTTCCTCTCCCATCCTCTGAGAGCAAAGTTATCACACACTACAGGTTTCTGTTTCCTCCTTTGGAAGCATAGCTTCACTGCAAACTGCACAGAGATGGTTTTCTTGTATTCATGGAGCTCTGCGCTGTTACTCACTGGCCTTCAGTACAATATCAACCCGAAGCACGAGCAAAGCACAACAAACTGTTGAACTATTATCTTAAATATTTTTTTCCTTTTTTAAGTAATTAACTATTTTATTTTTGGCAATTTGAACCATTTTGCAGGAGAAGCACTAACATTAATCATTTCACAGTGCTCGTTTTCTGCTCTTTCAGTAGAAACTAAAGAAAATGTGAGCTTGGCATGGTCGTGATGATGGCTGATGGGAGCTTTGCCGTGAGCGCTAAAGCTAAAATATTTTGCATGTTTTGTGGCCGTTTAGTGTTCGTTTGCTCAGTTTCATTTACCTTTGTGTCTGTGACACCAGGAGTGAACCGAGTTCAGTGTGAAAATAAAGATCTGCAAAGGGAACTTCAAGGTGTCTGCATTTCAATGAGGTTTCCTCTGCTGGGAAAAAAGGGTATAAGGTGATAAGGTAAAAACGTAAAAGGGTTATTTGATCGCAAGTCAACACATGAAAAATGACTAAAATTCAAATTTAAAAACCCTCCACCTGATCGCAGATTTTTATGAATAAATTCCAGGTGGAAAGATCCGGTAGGAAATAAACAAAGTCAGGTCTGTTTTCTAATAAAGTCCTTTAAGGGTTGAAGGTTGAGGACTTTTCAAATGTTCATTTAATGGGGAGCATTTTGAATGATCTCATGAAGAGAACTTGGTCCTTCAAATGTTTCAGGGTAAATTTGTGTTACTGCAGCTCTGTGAAATATGGACTCTCAGGTCTGCAGCTCGGGTTAACACAGAGTGGTGGACGCTTGAAGTCCTTGGAATATTTGGATGTGTGATCTCTGAGAGCAGACTCACAGGTCCAGGACTCAGAGTGTTTTCCCCCCTGGATGGTCACCCGTGGGTTAAATGCTCATCTGTAAGAATAACAACTTATCAAAGAGGTGAATGAAGACGTCCTTGTAACTTTGCAGTGGTACTTTTTGAATGCAGTGAAACACAAAACCTTGGAGTTCTTTTAACTTTTTGGGAGTTACCTTGCAGAGCTTCACCGGAAGAAGATTTTCAACCGCAGCAGAAAAAAAAGGATGCGTTTAGAGTGTGGGCGGGGCTGTGAGGTGGAGTTACGTCCCATCTTGTTGAGTGAGCATCTCCATGGCATCCACTGGAATCAAAACATAAACTCAGATCATCAGATTTCACTTGTCGTTCATCTGTCCAGCCCATTTTAACCCAGTGCACAACAACAAATACAATCCTGCGTGGAAAGCTGCACTGAGAGTGGAAAAACACTCCACGGGACACCTTTCAAATTTACAAAACATTTCATAATAATCTGCAGAAACTTTACTGGAACACGAGATGGTTTAAAACGATTATGATTTGTGTTTGTTTTATTTTTCTTTGATTTTTGTTTGATTTCAGAAATTAAAATCCAATCATTTTATTCCAAACCGTAAGTTCATGTCGGAGCTCTCCGGGGTTTCCCTCCCTCCCTGAGCCCAAATGCGACCAGGCTGTGCTTTTAAAGCGCTGAGTGGAATTCACACAGAACCGTCCTGTTAATTGTAGGTGTAAAAACCAGCAGCGAGGCCGTGTTTCCATCAGTCTGCCGGGGCGGAGCTCATCCACCTCTCCGCCTCAGTTTGGATAAAAGACACCAGCTAACAAACTCTCCAATCAGCACCAGTCAAATGTAAACTCAGCGCGAGGACACGCCAACAACAGCTGGAGATGATGTGCCCAGTTTTACAAATGCAGGTTTAATGAGATAATCCCAGTTTTAATCTACCCCCCCCCCCCCCCCCCAAAAAAGAAAGAAATTACAATTATAAATAAAATGAATTTTAAATAATGAGGAAATGTTTATGTGTGTTCAAAAGAAATGACAGCAGACTGGAGGTTTGGTGGATTGGCCCCGCTGTGACCCCACGAGGCTTTTTTTTGCATTAAAAAGTGCAGATTTTGCGCCGTTTTGCGCACACAGACTGCGACCAAATCCATCGTAAATCTAGACAGCAAGCTGTCCAAAGTTTGTGTTTAAAATCGTGTTACCGGCTTCATTAATTTTTTAAGAAACTCCACCTTAAAATCACACGGATCCCGTTAACAGAGGCTTGCGTGGATGTGGTCAGAAATCCGTCTCAGTCCTTGTATAAGTTGAAGGAATCTGCCCGGGAAATGAAAACTGTGCTGCTGGAGTGTCGAGGAGGGATTTGAAGTTCCCTGCTGAGGCCAAATTCAAAAACGAGGAAATATCCTGTTAAATGAGGCTGTTGCTGTATTTCTGGCTCATAGATGTCGGGTGAGAGATTCTGTTTCCCCCTCTTTCTGGAGGAACAAGGATCAAAACATATCGCTGAAATTTAAAGAAATGAATTCAAAAATATTGGGTTAAACTTTGGATCTTGCGCATTTAATGCCGGATTTCTTTGTTATTTGTTGGAAAACTTAAAGTCGTGAATTTTTGCCTCTGATCCATTTTCTTCGCTCTGAATTTAAACGGAGCTCCTGTCTGAAACCTCTGCACAACTAATTGGATATACCTGCAGATTTCCCCTCCACTCGCTGCCCCCCCCCCCCCCCACCACACACACACACACAGACTGAGGACGCACTGCTGCGTCTCTCCAAACGTTTTCCTCTTTCTTGTTTCCCTCTCTCTCTGCAGCGCTGTGAATGAAACACCGAGCCCTTTTAACATATTCAAACCAACGTCACAATTGAAGGTGGATCACGCTGCTTTTTCTATAAAACCCCCTGCAGCCCGCTCACTGTGGAGGAGCAGGCATCGGTCTCTCTCAGAGGAGCCGAGAAAGAAACTTTCCCCCAAACCCTGAACGGATTTCTGTCACCGTGCGCTCAGAGGAAGCTGCTTGGAGGTAAGTTTGAATCTGAAAAGGACCGAACTCTCTAACGTCTTACTTCATTTACTGGGAAAATCAGAGCTAGAGAGCAATTTGCTGAACTTTTCCCCTCGCTCCGTACTGTAGTCAACTGTATTCAAATCCCTCTTTTATTCCTTCTGCCTCTTTTTAAAACCTGATTTATTGCCACTGCTCTATAAACTCTGTGCCGCCCGGGGGGTTAGGGTGGCTGAGCCCCCTGAACTGTACCTATAAAGGTGCATAACCTAATAGACAAGCTGGCGCACGCAAACCTGTAAAACTATTTGGAATACTTGACAGCTACTCCTCATTTTGAAGGAGCAGCGACAGCGGAATGAAGGGGAGTTTCCTCGCAGGAGAGGAGCACGTTTGTCATGTAGCTCGCCCAGAGTCAGAGTGTGAGTGTGTGCAGGCGCATCCATCCGCAATGATCGGCTTTTTATTTCTTTCAAAGGTGCGTCTGCCTGCGCAAACTCTTTAACATGCACGCAGCTCTAAAAATAATGTCAGGCTATAAGAGACGCACTCTACAGTTTGTTTTAATTGGAAAAAATGATCGCAGACGTGTGCGCCATCTCTGCATATTTCTGCGTAATGGTCGTCATTGTTTTGGTCTAACTAGCTGTAATAACAGTTTACATTGGCTCTCTCCGGAGATGAGCTGAATGAGTAATTTCTGGGGCAGCGGAGGGTAAACACACCCGGACCTTTTGTTTTTATTTGGGCAGCTTTTACAGGAGACCAGAGAAAAAAAACAGGAAAAAGGAGGAAAAGAAAAAGAATTCCGGACAGACGGACAGGGAGAAGCTTTACGCACAGCCCAGACAATTTCAGCGCGCAGACACAGGTGGATGCTGGGAAACGGACCAGCGCGGAGGAGATGTTGCCCCTGCCTCAGTTTGGAGTGCTGTCGGCCTTGGCCACCGCGCTCACTTCGCTTCTCTCCGCGGTCCTGCTGCTGGCACTGACCCGGCAGCTGTGGAGCCTCCGCTGGAGTCTGACCCGGGACAAAGAGAGCCGCCTGCCGCTGCCGAGAGGCTCCATGGGCTGGCCATTGGTCGGAGAGACTTTCCACTGGTTGTTCCAGGTGAGTAAGCTCGAGTTTTTATTTATTTATTTTTAAGCCCCAAAATGCAGGTGTGTGTTTCCTTAGCTATGCTCATCTGTTATTGGCTTCTAATCCACGCGGGACTGCTGGAAGTTTGAATAATCACGGTGTCGATACTTTGTTAAGAAACGCGGGAAGTTTCGAGAAGCAGATTGTTGTGCGGGTTCAGTTCAGATGTTGATGCGACATGTGCGGACTTGATGCTCCGCGCGTAATTCCTTGTTATGGAGCAAAAACAGAATTCTGTTCAATTCTTCCACCTCGCTCCCTCCCTCTCTGTCTTCCCTACAGAAAAGAATTCACCTCTCATCCATCCTCTCCACATCCTTACAGCGCACGCGTATTTCCCCATCTCCAAATTTTCGCCTTCTTAAATCGCTCCCACCAACTCATTAGTTTTCACTTGTTAATATTATCTACATGCACTCCTGCTATAAAGTTTAGGGTCACAAACTGTTAATCTAACCCGAGCGGGAGGAGTGAATGTAAGAGGCATTTCAGTAAAGTCGTTAAAATCTTTAATTTGTCAGCTTAATGCACTGCATCACTTGGTGAGCTGATGCAAGCATGACTGAAAAGGAGTAAAATGTATAAAGCTTACGGAATTTAAAAAAATATCTCTGCAAGCTGTTTGAATCGTGGAGTAAAATAAGCAGTTTACTTACAAAAAGTCTACATGTGAAGGTTTGGGCAGATCCACTGTCATCCCTCAGGCACATGCTGTTGAAAATGTTTTATAAAAGTATCTCAAGCTTTGTGCAAACGGATGGTCCATTAAATGTTCTTAGATCATTTATATTTAAAGAAATGTAGGTTATTATATTATGGAGCTGTTTTAATAGTCTGACCCACTTGAAGTCATATTGGACTGTATGTTGTTTATAATTAACCACAAACTATGTTACCTAATGTAAGTTTATCATGTTAAAAAGATTAACAGAGACAGCCTGTTTTTATGTAAAATAAAATGACAGATTAAAAATTAAAAAAGTAAAAGTAGCTGGTTTGACCAAAATGGTGCAAAAAGAAAGATTTTCCTCTGAAAAATGTTCTTGTTCTAAGAAATGAAGATATTACTGAGGAAAAAAACAAAAAGAAACCAAAACTGAAGTGACACAGCTGTGTGTATTACTGCACCAAAAGACAAAAACAGAGAGAGACTCCAAGTGTTTGTATAAAAAGTTGTTGCAGTTTTATTTGGCCTTAAAGGTATTAATGAGTCATTGCTTCATGACAAAGTTTATATCTCTTTCTACCCTCCAGGGTTCAAACTTCCACATCTCGAGGCGAGAGCGTCACGGAAATGTGTTTAAGACCCACCTCCTGGGGAAGCCGGTCATCAGGGTGACGGGTGCAGAAAACATCCGCAAGATCCTGCTGGGGGAACACAGCCTGGTGTGCACCCAGTGGCCTCAGAGCACACGCATCATCCTGGGACCCAACACCCTGGTCAACTCCATCGGAGACCTCCACAAGAGGAAGCGAAAAGTAAGAAGGTGTAGCAGGAAGTTGAACTGACGTTTGGATTCACAAACTGTCTGTTCCGCTCCGGGTTTCACTAAAAGGTGTTGTCTGCTGTGCACAAGCTGTGAACTTTTCATGACCCCTTTCTCTCCATTTCCTTATGTCTTTCAAGATTCTGGCCAAAGTGTTTAGCCGGAGTGCTCTGGAGTCCTACCTGCCCCGGCTTCAGGACGTCATCAAATCTGAAATCGCCAAGTGGTGCTCAGAGCCGGGCGCCGTCGACGTGTACAGTGCAGCCAAGTCCCTGACGTTCCGCATCGCGGTCAGGGTCCTGTTGGGTCTGAAGCTGGAGGAGGAACGGATCGTTTACCTGGCTAAGATCTTCGAGCAGCTGATGAACAACCTCTTCTCTCTGCCAATAGATGCCCCGCTTAGTGGGTTACGCAAGGTGGGGGAGCTTAAAGACATTATGTGTAATCTACATGGATAACGTGGTATTAAAAGCCGATTAATGTCATTCATGTTGGCTTTTACATGAATTCTTTGTAATTTGTCAATCTTTTTCTGTCAGGGGATAAAAGCCAGAGAAATCCTGCACGCCCACATGGAGAAAATCATTGAAGAGAAGAGGGAGCGGCAGCACATGGACGAGGAATATAACGACGCCTTTGACTACATGTTGTCCAGCGCTAAGGAGAACGACCAGCAGCTCAGCATGCAGGAGCTCAAGGTACCAGAGTTAATGTCCACAGTGCGGGGAAGGATGTGCCAGCCTCACTTTCTGAAAGTCATGATAGGACAAGACAACACTGAGATGCAGATGTGCAGAGTGTGCACACACTGAGTGTTTTTGTGACCCACTCAGTCATATTTAACCACCACTTAGGCACAGTTTGTCAATGAGCAGGACACTCTGAAACCGGCTGGCGTCTAAAATACTGCTCCTGCACAGCACAGCGGCCGCTGCAATCTCAGGAAGTTTTTGTGATTTATGCTATCACTAAGCGATACTCGAACACCACTGTAGACATTAAAATTGATGCTAATGGTGGGAAATAAAAGGCTTTTTATGATTTTTGAAGCAATTACCAAAAGTAAAACATAAATCTGAGGCTATAAACAAACTAAAACCCAGTTTTGTGACTGAGCCCTCTGTGTTCAGCATGATGGTGGTGAATCTGTAGTCTCATTAGGCCGCTCGTTAGAAAACACCTTATATGGGAAATTTTAAAAGCTTCAGAATTTACCTGTAGGGGCAGTTACTGATTCATTTTTGGTTGTAATAAAAAACAGCCCGAGAAAAGAAGTCCATCAGTTCATACAGGTACATTTAATCATGCTAAAGATGCTTTTAATGGTCAACGCTGAGTGAAAACGATTGAGCCAGATAATTTGGTAAAAGGTCAGTCGTGCACCGATGGTACATTATTTGTGAGCAAGCTATTTGGCTCTCAGTTGACGTTCAGGGACCTCACGGGTCTGACTGTGAACCTGAGAGCAGTATGTTCAGGTGACATCCACCCAACCCATCCACCTCCCTTCTTGCAGGAAACAGCAGTGGAGCTGATCTTTGCTGCTCACTCCACCACAGCCAGCGCCTCCACATCACTGGTTCTGCAGCTTCTTCGCCACCCAGCAGTGGTGGACAAGGCCAGAGTTGAACTGGAGGCGGAAGACCTCGGCTATGAATCTCACAACAGCTGCATTCAATCTGGTGTCACCATGGAAACAGAGGAGGGCGCCACTGACGCAGAAACAACCTGCCTGCTAAACAGAGGGTGTCGGAATCAGAGAGACGAAGACGGTTTCCCGCGGTCGCAGTCTCATGTACCCTGGCTGAGCCTGGAGAAGCTCAGCCAGCTCCGCTACATCGACTGTGTCGTCAAAGAGGTCCTCCGCTTCCTTCCGCCAGTCTCTGGCGGTTACCGAACAGCTCTGCAGACGTTTGAACTAGATGTAAGTTTGAGTCTCTGGTAGGAAGATTTTACTTATTTGTATAGTTTTACAAAGAACTCAATATATTTTTATCAAATACAAAGGAATTTAAATCTTATTCATCCCAAAGGGATCATCTCCATGTCTCTGCTCCTGGAACTGACAAGGGCCGTGCGGGAAATTTATGAATGCTCAACTAAAAATACGCCAACGAGCGATTGGCTGATACATGATATAGGACTGTCAAATTTCCAAATAAAATACATTTAGATAACAGTCTATAACATTCAGTCCAACCAGTATGGGTGGAGATGTGGTGTATGTGACAGGTTTGGGCTACAGTCAGCAACTGGTGCTCGACGTCATCAGCAACTCTCTATACTAGCTTGACACAACAAAAACTGAAGGAAGCACCGTTCTGGTGGTATTTAACAATTGTGCTTTGCAAGCTAATTATTTACATAGTTAACATGTCAAGGAGGCAGCAAACAAAACCCCAAAACAATCAGTTGCACAAAAAACCCCCTATTGATAGACTTAGCCAATAATAGCTAATAATAGCTAATAGCCGATAGCCATCCAGTTGGTAACTACAGTATGCTTAGACAATGTTTTTTGAACCTTAACCAGTACAGATGAACATATAGTTTTATCCAGTAGGTTTGGGCCAAATGTTAAATGTTCTAACTGGCTACCAGCCGCTGACGGCCCCATAAAATGTCTGTATATGTTTTAGCTTGAAACAACGAAAGGAACGTTTCTGTTTTACAAGCTCAGAGTTCAGTCCTCAATGAGGCAGACCATTAAATTAGCAAAAAAAATCACAAACTGGGTTTTGTCCGGCAAGTCGTCAATAGCACAAAGACTCGCCCAGTAGCCAAAGCTTAATAAATAATAACAGCTGGTACAAATTCTTGGACACTTTTCATGCTTCTGTTGGAGTAATACAATAACACAATGACCTTGTGGGAGGGTTTTTGTTGTTTACCAATCCTGTCCGTCTAAACCCAGCTGCCTGTAGCCATTATCTTCTTTACCGTAGAAGCAAAGCTAAAGTTTGACATGTGTCGAACGCCTCCTTGTGGACACTCAGTGAGTCTGAGGGTGATTTAGTCCATCGCAGAATCGAATTGCTCTCAGAGAACTTCATGCTGGAGGCAGAGCGAACCTTGCGTCTATTGAATTTGATTTTGGCTCTTTGTTCGGAGGCGTGGCTGTCTACGCTTTGACGGCCCCTCCTGGGAAACTGCTCTTAAAAACCCCTCCCTGCCCTCAGCGTGCCCCCAATTTGCTGCCTTCATTGAAAAAGGACAAGTGACGTTTAAAGCGATAGCAGAGGAATTTCCACCGTACTATTATAGAGCGCGTGATGCTAATTATTTCTCACGGTATTAACTTGTATAGGCACGACGTAATTGTGCTCCTGCAAATGTCTTTATGCCTGTTCGGTCAAGTGAGTGCTTCTGGAACCTAAACAAGGAAATCCTAACTCTGCAGAAATAACTGGGATTAGTTTATAGAGAAGTCTGGATTAGCAGGATAATGAGTGACTGACTGAATGAATGAAGCTGAAAACCAAATGAATGAAGAAGTTTTCAACACGCTAAAGCCTCCAGCTTTCTATGTCAGGCAGAAACTAAAAGGCCAACATCATAAGACTCTTGAATTAATTTGTATTTTTCACTTGTGAGTCTTTGATTTTGAGAATTATAATAATAATTAAAAATCATCCAAACAATAAAATTTTTTACTTTTTCAATTTCAACATTTTCTCTGCATTATTTTGTAAACCTTTGCCGACAGTGGCTATATTACCAAGGTCCAGAAACTGTTTTAGAACCCTGAGTCAGAGTTTATATCACTATCATCAAAATGAAATGCCTTTCTTATTCTGCAGGGCTACCAGATCCCAAAAGGTTGGAGTGTAATGTACAGTATCCGGGACACCCACGAGACTGCAGCAGTCTTCCAGAGCCCGGAGCTGTTTGACCCGGAACGGTTCAGCCCAGATCGGGATGAGTGCCGGTCGGCCCGGTTCAGCTACGTGCCGTTCGGTGGCGGAGTGCGGAGCTGCGTAGGGAAAGAACTGGCTCAGATCATCCTAAAGACTCTCGCCGTGGAGCTGATTGGGACTTGCAAATGGACCCTTGCTACAGAGAACTTCCCCAAGATGCAAACAGTGCCAATAGTGCACCCAGTAAACGGGCTGCACGTGCATTTTTCCTACAACTACCAGCTTTAGAGAAAAAAAACAGACAAATAGACACTGAGAAACTCAACCAGGGAGGCAGTTTGACCTTTCCTGCTTCTGGGAACTCTCTAGGAAAAGAGAAAATGACCTCGCCAGTCCTGATGGTGCAGTTTAGGCCCCCTTTCATCTGCATGGACATGGGTGGGTGGGGGGTTACTTCATTTCTTCAGTGGTCTGACCCAAACCTAAGAAACGACTTTCTGTTGTAGCACAAGCACATTTTAACCATGTTACATGTTTCCCAGCATTTACTTACTTTTACACACATTTTAAGTTATTAAAATATGAAAATTTGCAGCATTTTTCCTGCTAGTTTTCAAACAGGAGATTAAGTTTTGCTGTCATGAGTGGACCGCATGTCACTAGCAATAGTTTCTATCCAGAGGACAAACAGTTATTCAGGGACTCTTAAACCCTCCCTTCACACTACTTTAATAATCTTTTACCAGTATATTTTCTATATATCCAGTTTCAGGGATGTTTCTTTCCACTCAAATCCAGTGAAACAAACACGTGGCGTCATGATTTTCTGCTGCCTGTCTTTCCTGTTGCACTCTGCCTTGGCATCTTCGCCTTTCTGCACTCCTTCCTGATAAAATAAGCTTTTTACATCATCACTATGGACATATCCAAGTGCTACGTACTGTATATCTGCTAGCTTATATTTAGAACTTTGCCTTTGTTCACTTCTTAGGACTTCATGTTGCCTCTGAAGTGCCTCTGAGCATGGCACTGGCTGCGAGGCAGCTCCACGTGGAGAAACAAGCTTTGAAATGTGACAGTTTGATTAAGGCTGAAATGTGATTTTCTGTAATAGAACCATATCTGAATGCTCATAATGGACACTGGAGAGACCGGATGTGTGAGGCTGAACCGACAACCAGGAACTACCCGAACATAAAGTTCATTTTATACGAATGTTATCTATCCTTAACAGTGCTATTATATGTGTATCAAATGAAGTAGCATTATGAATAAGCTGTATTTAAAATGCCGATGTATCATATCTGTTGTACTTTTATCTGTAACAATTTATAGATAGAGACACTAACTAGTAAAGCCCATAACACCTTTATCACTGCTAGAACATAGAAATATTTTATTGTTTAGAGCGGCATATACTGAGAGTAAAGTTATACTTTTTATTATTGTTTTTACTGGTCTAATTCTAGGACTGTCTTATAGATGCGCTGTGAAATCTGAGGTGTGGATGGATTTGTGGAAGGAGATAGCACTTTCTTTGCTTTAAGGAGTCTGTGTAAATTTGTCCTGTTTGTGCGTTCATTGAGTGTATCACATGTAGCTGCTGTACAGTTGATGTAAAGAGTAAATTAGAAGATGCTAAACTAAATTTGTCACAGTTTGTCACATCCTGTGTCTGAGAAGAGGCCAAGAAAGCAGAGGTTTGACCCAACACGACTGTAGCTTATTCAACGTAAACTTCAAAGTAAAACTAAAGAAAAAAACATTCAATTAGACTTCTGGTCAAATTTGAGCATCCAAAAGGTGTTGGTATCTATGCTAATCAAGGTTGAGATGTCTACATTGTGATCGTGAGTCTTCATAAAGTGTGTTTGAAATGTGATCCCTATCACGACCTTTCTAAAACCCTCAAATATAGCCCTTCACTACTTGTTTTTTAAATTATAAATCAGAAAACTAAAACTAGCAGAGAAGGTAAACTAAAAGTAAATGCAATTTTTGAAAGAAAAAAAAATAAAAGCAAGCAAACTCACTCTGGAGACATCCTTCAGCCAACGTAGAGGTCCCAGATACTGCAGTTCCTCTAATGGCCACTCGAGGCTCACTTAAAAAAGTGAGTCCATCCCATTAAAGGCCATTTTACACCCAGTGGGCAGTGCCTCGTGATCGGCAGCATACGACACAGCTGTTGCTAGTCGGCTTCTGCTGGTCGTCCACCTCTTGACTTTTGTAACCTGGTGTGTGATGTCACTGCTGCTGCAGCTGTAAACAGTGTGTTTTAATGATTTATCAGTACAGCAGGTCAGAGATTCACAGCTTATACAGAAGGAGATGTTGCAACAGTTTAAAAACGCAGGACAGTTATAACTTCTTCTCCTGTATCTGAACTGATGTGGCGGTTTTTGCCTGAGTGGCGACACCTATCGTCCAGGAGAATACAGCAGAATACCTGCGCTGTAACGTTAGCATAAATGGATCTGTGTGATGTTAGTGGTAGTGCAAGAAGCGACCAATGTGGCGAGCATACCAGGCCCTTAATAGCAGGCTGTAGCTTCCAGGTCTAAAAAGTGGTCAATGCAAATGTCCCTGAGATCTGCATTGTTTTTAATGGCCACCAGGGGGCGACATCTGTGGTTGCAAGAAAGACCTTTGGCCCTATGGAAGTTCATGGGTAAATGATGCTCTGCCTAAAGTTGTGCATTATTAGTAATGCTTCTTGTTTCAGTTACTGAATAATTAATCATAGACTGCTATACAAACACAGCTGTTTATTTTAATCAGAGAAGTCGCCTCCTGCTGGTAATTACAGGGAGCGTCGACTGAGCCATACCAGCTTCACATTTCATACCTGGAAACTATGTCCATCTGTGAAAAACATTTGAGGCAGTGAAAACTCGGCTAAAGTCCAGAATTCTGATTTTTTTACATTTTAATGTTGACTGAAATTTTAAAAGTTCTAGATTAAGTTTGGTTTTCACTTCTCTTCAAACTGTTAGACTTTATTTCAGTTTCCACAAAATCATTCATGAAACCGTGAACTCATCATCATATTCCTAAACCTGGACAAAGTCATGTAACCCAAACAGTTGCTGCACACCATTCCACTTGCGTGAGTTGTATAATGCTTGACAGTCAGGATGTGTTGCATTGTCTTGTGTTTTGCTGCATCCCCACTCTGGTTCCCATGCACCCTCCCATCAGCTGACCGGTCACTGACCTGTGCAGCCGGTGGCACTGGCGTGAACCCTGGTTCAAAACGTCGCCAAGTTCACAGTGACCGAGCGTCCATCAGATAACGACCTTGGCAGGACTACGGGGTCCTGCAGCGGACACAAATAGGCCAGGCTGTTTGTGTCCCATTAATTTTCTGCCACATTGCTTCACTCTGTTCTCGGCCTGTCAGCGAGGGCAGTCAGGTGGTTGCTGGAAATGCCTGATGGGCACCGCAAAGTGACCTCAGGGGTGATCTCACTTTCATGTTTTAGTGCATGAGATGAAGATATGAAGCGGAAAATATTGAACTACCAAGTGTTTCTACAGTTTAAGTAGCTGAAGGGTGAGAGGGAGTTTCAAATCATCCGACAAAGGAATTCTGAGGTGGGAGAGTCGCAGTTATAAAACAAAATGACAGAATTTAATGTCTCTATATAAAGACTTACATGCCGATATAACCCAACTAGTTCTGAATATATTGTATAGGAAGTTTTATATTTTTGGTCAAAGCCTTTATAATATTCACTGGTTTGAGGGATTTTAAGTTCTTGAATTTATCACAACACTGGTATCCAATTTGTCTTTTTGGAGTAACCAAACTGGAGCTGCAGATACTCCTTTTTTGTCCCCTCACCTACCAATCTGTTGAACTGGTCCAGTCATACAAAGAGACTGGAAACCTGCGCTCACTGGGGATAAATATGTATCAGCCAACTAGTTGGCGAGTGGTAGCTGGAGGTTTCTGGGAGCAATTGCAAAGACGATGCTGCACCAAAAACCTTTTGGTGATTGCTTTGGTCATTAGCAGATTGTTGGACGCAGAGTTCCCTTCAAACACTCGCTCACTAACGACCAAGAAGTAGTGAAAGAACTTTTTCCTCCAAAATAAAAGTTGTGCCTTACTGCTGAAACCACTGCCATAGGGAGAGTGTTTGGAGACAAGTTTCAATTTCAATTTTTAAATTTAATTTTATTTACACAGCACCAAATCACAACAATAGTCGCCTCAAGGCGCTTTATATTGCAAGGTAGACCCTACAATAACAGATACAGAGAAAAACCAACAATCATATGACCCCCTATGAGCAAGCACTTTGGCGACAGTGGGAAGGAAAAACTCCCTTTTAACAGGAAGAAACCTCCGGCAGAACCAGGCTCAGGGAGGGGCGGGGCCATCTGCTGTGACTGGTTGGGGTGAGAGAAGGAAGACAAGTTTGTGTCTTCCAATCTGCTACTAACCAAAGCAGTAACAAGGAGGTTTCCTCTGTAGCATCATATAATTCTTTGAGACCAGTTTTACTCAGCAACTGGCAGTAAGCTCTCACCAGTGCAATACAGATTTTTCTCTAGGACACTAATTACCACGGGGTCTCTACGCCTGTGTGACTGATGCCTAAGAAACAGCAGAAATCAAACATTTTCTGTCAGCCAATAATGTGGAACTATGACTACACACTTCTCACACATGCATATCTGGTGTCTCAGTAATGTGGTTTACAAGTGAAAGATTCCTGCTTTGATCCCAGGAGCAGACACACAAATCCCTTTAGGGTTGCATGAGGAAGGGCATCCAGCTTAAAAACTCAGATCAAAACATTGCTACACCCACTGTGGTTACCCCCCTGTGAATAAGGGAGCGGCTTTGACTTTTCATGTGCATTTCTCTGTCATCGCCAGCTTGTCTTCAAATGGTCAGAATGCAGCAGGTTCTTGATCAGAGTCTGCTCCATGTTTTTATTTTATATCCACACTTTTGAAGCTGTGGCACCTAAACTGTGGGACAGCCTTCCTCAGTCCTTCAGGCCAGCTGAGTAAGTCCTTCATCACTTCTTAGGTCAAATCTCATTTTTTATTTGTTAGCTTAATTTGTAACTTGTTTGTTACTGTGTAACAAAATTCTTTATAAAGTAATTTTAGGAGGAGATTTCTCGCTGCCAAAGGGAGTTCGTTCCCCCACAGCCATCATGTGGACATTGTTGGGTTTGTACTACAGTAGGGTGTGAAACTTACAAAATGAAGCACCTGGTCCGAACTGAAACTATAAATGACATTGAACTGAAGTTATAAATCTGAAGTCCGTGAAATATAACTGACAAGGTTTATAAATATAATTTTCAGGAGGATGAGAATTGCCAACTGGCAGGGGAGCCTCCAGAATTTCTTCATAGGGGTGGCCATCTGGGGGTCACTAAAAGTATCGGGGTGGCACACCAAAAACAGAATTTTTAGTTCCATTATGCTGCTGTAAAACACAGGTTACTGAGGGGTTTGGCAAATTATTGGGGGGGTGGCCAGTGGGTAGTCACTCTGACAACTAAGACCATTATTACCCATCACTATCAGCTTCTTATTGGAGGTTTACTTACCCACAGAGGGCACATATAAGGGCCACTGAGATTAAAGTGTTGAAGCTCTTTTCATCTTCTTGCTCAAAAACATTCTTTTCTTTCTTTGTGAAAGCTTCAGAAGATTTTGTTTGCAGAAAAAATAAAGATAAAACTGCATGACATAACTCTGAAGTTCAGTCGCACTGCTGACTCACCACGTGCATCAGCGTCTTCTCTTAATGCATCCTATGAAATCTTTTCCGCCTCCTCTGAGCTATAAAAATCTTTCTGCTGCAGAATTTTTAGTCTCAGTGCCTCCTCAGCCTTCTCCTCCTCCTTCTTTTATTTGTGTGCGTTCTGGTTCAAAGGCAGTTCTTGGGCAAGATAAGGGACACCCATTTGCGAAATGAGGGGGAAAACGGGGTCAGATGTTGACTTGGATAGAGTGATTGGTGGCCAAGATCAGCTCCTCACATGTGTTTTCTTTAAGTCTATTTTAATCTCTGCTGCTGCTGCTGTCACAGAAAAAACCACAATGCAACATGCAAACTCGGTGGTTTGGTGTACATTGCCATTGATGTGCTGAGTCAGTTTCCACAGACTCTGCAGGCTCTATTGTGTGACTTTGGGAATAAAAATGGACTGAAGTTAGAATCTGGCCACTGCAGAAGATCACCGGGAGTTCATCCATCCTGAGCCAGCTCAGAAATGTGACTGTTTTAAAGTTGTTGTAAAAATATCCATCCAGTGTATACGACATTTGCTTCTTTAGTTTAAAGACTGCTACACAAACAAGTCTTCAACTGGCAGGGAGTTTGTTCCATCCTTGCAGGAGAACACTCTGCAGGTGGAGGAGAGCCATAGGAGAGGTGGAGAATAAACTTAACCTGGGTGTCTACTGTCTTGTGCAGTCTGGGAGATGATTGAATGTTAGGGTGGGTACAGTTTCCTCCTCCGGGTCCTGTGGGGCTGGGCGGTCCTGCTGCCGTAGGCCCTGGTCTGGATGGGCCTGGGCTCCCTTGCCTTGGTGGGTGCCGAAGGACGGGGGTGCCTACTGGGGTCAGCGGGGGAGCTGGCCCCAGGGAGGGGCATCTTGCTCCTCCCTTCTTTTCCTCCCCATCCCCGGCTGCCTCCCTCTTCCCGCTCCAACACACCCACCCACACAAGTAGGGCCTGTCCCCTTCTGGCCACCTGTGCCTCAATTTTATTCCACAACATAGACATCCACATTACTCACACTCTCATAACACATACATATAGGGCCTTGAGGGTGGGCACGTTAATGGCGTCCAGTGGACGGTCTGTGTATTCAACCCCACCTCTGGCGCCGGTGCCCACCTCTCAATTTCAAATCCATGTAGACATTGAGGGTTCTTGGGAGGGGCCGTGCTAACACCTGCTGCTCTCTGGCAGCAGCACCATGCTCTCCCGTGTTTTAAATGCCACCCCTCCACCCCGGGGGAAAGGGTAACATCTCCTGGGTGTAGGTGCCCTCCAGGTGCGAGGGTACCTGGACCTGGGGTATAGAGTTTGTTTGGGGGAGTGTTTGGGGAGTGTGATTGTGTGTACAGTGTCCATTTATGTCTATCCTTACGTTGGGTGAGTGCAGAGTATTTGTATACGTGTGCATGAGGGTGGGAATGCATGTTTGTGTCTGTGTCTATATGTCAGGTCTTACACTCCACCTCTCTGGGAACTCCCAGGCCCTCCAAAGTGTGGAGGCCTATCTCCCCTCACCACACTCCCTGCCGGTAACTGATGCCCTCAGGGGTCGGTGCATTGGTGGTTCTTGGTGTCCGGGGCTGGGCGCTCAGGTATGTACCAGCTCACTCCCGGTGGCTACTTGGCGGGGCCTGGTGCCTGTTGCTTGGTCAGGCCTCTTCCGGGGCAAAGGGGGCCCTCAGGCCTCCGGCCTCTGGGCCTGCGGCTCGGTTTACTCTGGCACAGCTGGCTGCCAGCAGAGCCGGCGGGCACGCCACTGCAGCCCCCTCTGGCTTCTGCTCTGTGGCTACTGGGTGACCCTTCATCTGGGGCTCTCCTCAGCTCTTCCCAGGAGGGTGGCACGGATGCCCCTCCGGTGGGCCTCCTTGGGCTCTCGCACTCTGGGGCCTCTGGATGTCTGGGGCCTGGATCTCCTCCATGCCTGCTTCATGCCCTGGGGGACGGGGCTATGGCTCTCTACACCCTCTAGCAGACCATTACATGGGGAAACCTTTTGAATACAAGCGCGCTGATCCACACAGGTGTGCACACGGGTGTTCACTGTTCATAGACATAAACTACACCTTTATTGGCTGCTATTTCCAAGCACATTGTGCGCTGTCGGTCCTGCTTGCTACACAACAACATTCAATATTTAGTATTTACTGCTGTTTACACTTAGCTAGATTAACATGATGGTGTTGTGTTTAGTATGTTGCTCTGTTTTTGCTTGTTTTCTCTTCTTTCTCTTTTTAAGTGCCCTTTCTCACTGTCCCTCTTCCCTTCTGTTTTTCTTTTCCTTCATCTTCCTTTCTCCCTTTCCTGTCCCTCAGTCATGTCTGTCCCGTCTGTAACAACTGAAAATAAAATAAAATAAATAATAACAACAAATGGATGATCAAATGGACCAATACGGCAAGGCCGTGATGATCCATTTGGCAAAGTAAATCCATTGGGTCTCCTTGTTGGTCTTCAGACAACAATTCTGACGGCTAAAGAACCAAATGGGACAGGCAGAAAAAAACAAAACAAGTCTTTAATTGGTACAGGTATACCTTTATATGAACCCATATGTTAGTATGATGGCAACAAAATTGACTTGATGCTTCATTAAATACAGCTAGCTGGCCAAACCCCCGTATCTAGCAACAACAATGCGTTGTTGTTTTTAACTGGAATCCCATTGAACTTCAGGCATTGTTAGTGGATGTGAATGGCTCTACATGGCTAGGAAGCAAAACCAACCTGTTTTTCCAGCTACTACCACTATTGGAATGCAGTCAAACTGAGAAACACTGCAAGTACAAGAAATGCAGCATTGGTTGAACTTATGACTTATAATTCATCTGTCTTAGCAGGTAAACTAGTACTAGCAAACAGCCGTATAACTGAGCAAACGGTAAAAATCCAACAGATTAATTCGACCTGCTGATGTTTGCTTGTTTTAGGAACTTAAACAGATTACTACTGTAGCAGTTAGTTGGTTAGCGATGGCTGTTTTTGGTCCTCATGTGTTAGCTGCATTTGAGTGTGTGTCCTTTGGCCACTCGTTTGTTAATGTTGGCAGTTGGTGGAGTTTATTTCCAAGCTAACATTAGCTAGTGTTGCCTTAGTGGTTCTGTAGGGAGGAGACTGAATCAATCGGTCCACGGGCTGATAGAGGGAACTGAGAAGGTCAGAGGTTCTAAGTTGGGTCACACACTGGCAACAAAAAGGGTATTTAAAGCATAAGAATTCTCCCGTAGTGCACCTTTAAGACAGTGTTTTAATAACTAATTAAATACACAGTGGCCGTTTTCCTTTTTGGGGATCAGCTGTTTATTTTTGTGTACTTTTTATCAGTGTAGTGCGCTTTTTCTGAAGTGGAGCTGGAACCAGCTTACAGCTTCCATCATCAGCTCATTAGCGCAACGAAGATCTTGACCATGAAATATTCAGAAATATTTTTCCTCATTTCCTCATTTCCTCGCCCGTACCCGACCTCCTCACCTCTCTGGACCCGTGCTGCCCGTGTTCTGGTTGAGAGCAAAATGTACACATCGATAACAATTTCTCTAAATGGCTGTTTCAGGTCATTGGGGGAGCACTTAATTATTATAATGAGGTAAAAGAGAGGTCTTTAGAGAAAAATTAACCCACAGGCCCAGCTCAGTGGTGCGTTACAGCGATCCGCTAAACTAGACAAATAAAGTCAGGTCTGGTTTATTTATGGTGAGCTTTTGAGAAGGAAAAAATGCACCTAACTGAGCGATAAAGTGCTTAAATTAGCTTTTTTAAAAACAAACTAACATCATTATCATGGTATG
Organism: Simochromis diagramma; assembly: GCF_900408965.1. Lineage (NCBI taxonomy): Eukaryota > Metazoa > Chordata > Actinopteri > Cichliformes > Cichlidae > Simochromis > Simochromis diagramma. Next base: position 4,264,387 of record NW_024386892.1, read on the forward strand.
CCCTCGTTATATCTAGCAGGATATTTATTCTCAATCTTGTGAAGGAAGATAATAAAAACAGTAAAGTGGAAAAAAGGTTAAAGTGACACAGCAAACCTGATCTACTCAGCAGGTTAACAAGTTCGTGCAAGGTGCAGACTTGTGCTTCAGTTTCCTGTCTCAAGACATACCACAGTCTGTGCTGCATGTCTTCTGTAGGGCAGTTAATAGTCTGGCGTGGCAGCGTTGAAAATGATTGGATGTTGCAACGCAGCTAATTTGAGCTAACTTTCTCTATTTTTGACTCTGTGGTTCTGCATTCCCTGAAAGTTTAGCTCGGCCAAAAAACTATTTAGCTGCATTTCAAACTCACCAAAACTGAATCTGCGGAAGAAATCAACTCCCGAAAAACTGTTCTTAGATTATCTTTTTTTTTCTGCCACCATTTGTGGAGAAACTATGTTTTGAAAGTATTTTTAATATATTTTAACGACCTCTTGTCCCATTTTTGTGCAGCTGAGCTGACCTTAAGGCGAAAGAAGTGAGGAAAATGTGGTATTTTGGAGGAAGCAATGCTGTGTGGATAGCTCTTAAAGGTTGGAAGTTGAGACTTAAGGTGAATCTTTGCAGGCAGAGCAGCTGGAGGAAATGCAGACAGCTAACCAGTCTGTGGAGGCAGTGGAGGATATGAAGGAGGAGGAGGAGGAAGAGCGGGTATGGACATACAGGAGATAATTATTGGCTGTGTCAGACAACATCTGTTATGTCAGCATTCCAGCCGTCAGCCTCGAGCAGGACGAGCTGAAAAAGCGCCTGCAGAGCTCAGCGTTGTTCGGAGGCACTGAGAAGCTTGCGTTCAGTCGAAGCCTTCACACTCACAGGGTCACAAGTTCAAACTCCCCTCTGCCCCACTGCAGTGTCTTTGACCAAGACCGACTCCCCTCAGGCTGACCGTGACCTCTGACCTGGTGCACTAGCAAAAGGAAACTTCCTTTCCTTCAGCTCGATCTGTATCAACAACTTGACATACAGTTGCCTCAAATGTCATTTTCCTGCAATAAAGTGAGTCGATTGTCACAAGTGCATCATTCTGTTGAAGCATACTGTGACCTAAAGGACAAACACCAGCAGGATTCAGATATTTTCTTATATTTTGGAACTTTGTAAAGTATTGCATCATTTAATTCAGTTTTATTAGTCCCTGAGGAAATTATGTGGTCACATAAGTCTGAATTCAGTCCAGTTTTATTTATATAGCACCAACCGTCACCAAGGTGCTGTATTGTAAGGTAAGACCCCAAGGTGACAGCTTGGGGCAGGAAAATCTCCCCCGGGTGACGGAATGGGAGGAAAAAGCATAAAATATAAAAGATGGCTGTGATGACTGCATTTTGAAGCCTCAAAACCCGTCCGTGTTTTTTTTTTTTTAACCATATTTAGGTGGGAGGGCGATGTGCTCGTGACGTGTTCACACCGAGCATGTAGCTAAGTTTGTGCTGAGTGATGCAAATACGCCGGATCTGTGCAAGCTCAAAAATACACTTCAGTAAAGAATTTGCTTCATTCTGTGTTTGTTAAAGTCAAGCAGGTGAGACTCTGTCCCAGAAAAATGCTGCAAAACACCTCGACTAATGTGGATCAAAGGTCCACTTCAGTTATTCAGAGTGGAAACATCGCTAACTTTAGCTTTAAAATCCCAAACACATCATTAACAAAAAAATCACATCAATCAAAGAGTTTTAAAGACAAGGATCTTTATGGAAGCTATCCATAAAGGCCCAAAATATTTTAGTATTAGGCTGTAAAAATGTTTATTTCTCCCTAAAGCTGGATATTTTAACATGGGAGTCTATGGGGAATGCCTCTAGTGGAAACCAGAGGAACTGCATCTTTTTGCCCTGGTGGTTGATGCATCAACACGCCAATGAGCCAAAACGATGATTTTTATCAAATCGAAGACTTCTGACAGCAGCAGAAGTCATGCAACATTGCACGATGCAGCAGGTGTGTTGCCCTTAAGGGGTCATAAAACAAGTGAGAATAGGAAGGAGGAGGGCAGACAAGAAGAAAGGAACAAATGGGAAAAAGAAAGAAAGCGCAAACTGATGAAAGATGGAAAGAGGTAAAGGAGGAGGGGAAGAGAAGGGACTGTACTGAAGTACAAACAGGCGGTAAACCAACTGACAGATTTACATGTTGTCTGAGAGATTGATGATATGGAGCAACATACCAGCGATGTTCATTTCCAAATCTTTGTGGGTTTTTCTTTAGCTATTTAAAAATGTCTAAGGAATCCAGAGAAACACAGCACACACACACACTAACCATCATATTCTTTTTTTCTTTGCAACAACCCAGCATCACAGCAGAATTTATCATAGATGAACTGCTAGTTTCACAATAAAGGCTCTAAAATGGTGAGACACCCACATTTTTGGTCCCATGTTTTCAGCTCACACTGGTTCTAATCTCAGGGTCAACAATATTTTAAGAGTTTGGCAACAAAATGTGTTTCACAACATGTTCCATTTTCTTATTGGTCACTAGCTGAATGGATATGGCCTTAGTTTAGTTAGTTATTATAAAGACTCCTTCAGGTCTCAGAAGACTAATGTTCATGTAGACCGGACTCATAAGAATGAAGCTAAACAGAGGAAAAATAATTCCATCAGCTAAGAAAAAACAGACTGCATAAAGAGACTGACATAGCCCCACTGTGGTTTTAAACACATGCATTTTCAAACCTAGCATTTTGGTCTCTATTACATTAGGTTTTTGGAACAAGAGAGCTTAGAGGATGAGAGGGTGGAGCACCAAGTTATCAGATAATGTTAGGTTGGTGCAGGTGCATCACAGACACTGACAATTAGTGTTCAGTAACATCCAACTAAAACGCTCAAATCTGATTCAGCAAAACTGGAGCTCAGACTTCTTGAACAATGCAAACTTTCAGCCTTAATACAATTTAAACAGGTAAGTAACAGGTTTTAACAGGTTTGACAATGAAGGGGGAAATTATCTGTAGCATAATCTCATCTGCTGTAAAGATGACCTTCGAGCACGGGGTGACTCAATGACAGAACCTCCGCTGGACGTTAGAGGAAGTGCAGTTTTTGATATTGAATAGACGGATAAGGATTTATGATATTACCTTGATTATGCGCACGTACAACAGCCATTCAGAGCGTAGATGAATCAAAACAAGCGTCCACGTGTGGACGGACCAGCTGATTGTTGTTGCCATCAGCTGCTGTCAGAAATTCTCCACCGGCGATGGTTTGTGTGAAATGAAAATGGTGGACACAGTAAAGTATTTTGTAATGCTGTGATATCACAAAAACTTACAAGGAGATATTTTACGACACACAAGAGATGATAGAATATCTCACAAGCACTTCGAGATTGTGAAACAAGATCCCTGAGTGAAAGCGTATCGCTTTATAATGTCTTCTTGATGCTAAATGGGACAATAATCTATCCAGTGATCACCATGCGCTGACTCACAAGAAGTAATGTTTGAGACCATAAACTTATCAGGTTGATTTTCCAATACATAGGTTGCTTTTTACAGGCGCCCCCTGCTGGCCATAAGAAAGAATGCATTTCAAACATGTCGGCTTCAGGTGTCACAGCTCAGTTTGTATATGACCAGTGTATACAAGCTCCTGCATGAAGCAGGAAGTTCTGAGTGCCGACGTTTATGAAGGAAAAATGTAACTAATGACGATAGCAGGGTTCATTGTGAGTGGACGATATACGGGAGCTGAATGGGAGCCTATTAGAGTCAGAAGCTGCTCCGAGAAGCTGCATAAACATAAATGATGAGCTTTTTAAAATTTTACAGCATTGAGAGTTGAGGCTCGGGTGTGAAATTTATGGTTTTCAGGGTTTTTATCATTATTTTTTAAATCATTTTTATCAATAACTTGGTTTCCCTGGGTCTTTTCCTGTGTGTTGTGAATAAATCTTCGTTTTTTTGGTACCAGTACTGGTTTCATTTTGTTGTATTTATATGCGACACCTTAAAGGCCGGTCCGTGAAAATATTGTCGGACATAAACCATTCCGTGACACAAAAAAGGTTGGGGAACGCTGCTTGAGAGTTCTTCTTTGGACATTGCTTTTCCACTTAATTTCTAATCTTTGCCAGTATGTGGGGAAGCGGTCAGGAGAGAGGCCCAGCAGTAAGCGTCTGAAGCCATGTATAAAGCACGGTAGGGGCTATGTCATGGTTTTGGGTTTTCAAGCTTGTCAGACTTTTACCACCTCCGTTTTTTGCCTTATTTCCATGTATGTTTGCGCATGTGTCAACAAACTGCTGCACCTATTTCCAGTCTTCTTGGAAAAATAAAAAGAAAAGACGTGTGGCTGGAGATTTGATCACAGTAGTATATATCATAGGAAGAAAGCTCCAGAACAACACTACATACTACTGGAAATGTGCCTTTTATGGGGGAATTTTCCTGCCGTTTAACCGACTGCTTGTCTGCTACATACCACAGCACAGTTCAAGAGTTCAGTTAATTCATGAACTCTGTCAGGGCACCACACCCAGCAGCGGCACATGAAAGCCTCCTGTACGTGTTTGTGCTGTTGTGTCCTCATGCATTTGTGATTCTACAGTATGTTTGGAAGTTTGTCTGCACATGAACCCGCGTTAAAGCGCTCACATGGTCTGTGCACACAGGTGTTTTCACTTATTCTGCTTGATTAGACCTCTATGTGGACGTGGGCAGGCCGTGACTGACAGTTAAGTGACTCTTTGGTTAATTGTGTTGCACCTTTCAAATGAATAAAACCTTTGGGAGTCTTTGTACCAGCAGCTGTGTCACGCACAGCTCGGATGCAGAGCGGGAGCTGGCTGCTTTTCAAAAATCACACTTCGAACTATGATTAACAGATTTTCAGCAAATCATGTTATAACTTCAAATGTGCAAATACATCAGCCTTAGTAATAAGTCACAGGGTAACCAAGAAACAGGAAGTGGAGTTAATAAGGAAGGAGGCGTCAAAGAAGTGACTTTTACAGAGGAAGCGGTTTAACAGAAGTGTTAATATTCTGTACTTTAAAAGGAAACAAGTCTCTTCAGCCATTTCCAGACCAAAGGCCTGATCTCTGTCCTCTGTCTAATGACTAATGACACATTACCTCTGAAACATTAAACTAACAGACAGCGCCTTTGAAATTTATAGTTTTGAAACTACCAATCACAATCCACTCGTTCCAGCTTAGACTCCTGTCTCGATTTAATTACTTAAATGAACTCAGACGTATGTGGAGAGGTCGTGGCTGTTTATTGGATGTGCTCTGTGCTCAGCCCCTCCCTCCAGGATAGTGACCATGGCGTCTATTTTAGTGTATTAGAAATGATTTACAGTAGTTCCTTTAATGTCCACACGAGGCAGACTCTTGTTTCTGCTCATTAAACCACTGCAATTCACTGAAACTATGATACATCCCGTGATAATGAAGTTATATATAATCCTAATAGTACTGGTTACATTCGGTGCTATTGTGGTGAATTGGGTTTTTTCAGTCTTATTCTTACATGATTATTATAACTGTTTTAACTTTAAAAGGGGTTACAGGAGATTTGTTACCAACTCAAAACTGAACCAGGAACTCACTGAAATAGAGCAATGACAGTGCATCATTGGTCCGCATGGTGCAGCAACAGGAGGATACACTGAGAAACAGTTGACACATAACTAACGTAATAAACAGCTTTAGCAGCAGCAGCACCTAAACTGAGGTGTGAAATTAAAACCTACAAAAGCAGAAGTTGAACATAACCTAACACCATCTGAATAATGTAAGTTACAGTTCATTTGAGACTCTAAGCAAGAAGAAGATGGAATCCAAAGCGATGACTGTTACCTATAATGCTAATGTTTATGCATCTGCAGGTAAGATGTTTTTCCATCTAACTGAAGGTTATAGAAAAATTAAACTCATGTTATTAAGTATTGTACAGGAGTCAAAGCTAAAACCCTGTAATTCAACGATGTGTCTGCACATAACAGAACATGTAATGGGTTTATAGCATGGTGATTGCCTAGTTCTGGATTTTAAAGGAAACAAATAATAAATTCTTTCTCTGTAAATATGTTTCTGGGAAATATATTCGATGACTTTTTCCACATTAAGCAGAGGAACCGTGTTTGGGACATCACACAGGGACAAGCTAGCAGATGCAAAGAGTTGTTACAGTTTTTGCACTCTGACATAATTTAATATGAAGTTTATTTTCATTCTTTTGAATTTAATCTTTGCTGTTTCAGATGAAGTTGATCAAGAGGATGTTTATGTTAACTCTGCAGTTCCCACTGTGGAGAAACACAAGCCCACGTCAGGTAGATTGTGACTAATACATGCAGTGTGTTCATAAAGCCTAAACAATACTAAAGTACTTATAAGTAATATGAATATGAATGGTGTTTCTTATTTTTCTGTCAGATAAGAAGCGTCCCTTCATCATTCCCGACGCTGTTCGACCTTTTTTACCGTTGGCGGTGTGTTGGGTGATACTTTTAATAATCTTGTTCCTTCGTATCCACTGTGAGTATAACTCAGCTCAGTGATGTATAAGCAAAGGATTAGAAAATGTACACGTACGTCGTCAGTTTATTAGGCACACCGGTTCAACTGCTTGTTAATAGAAATATTTGATCAGCTCAGTGCATTCAGGCAATTACACGTGCGCACAGACTCTCTACGGTTTACACAGCATGAGCTGAGAAAGATCAAATATCCAGTGAGCTTCAGTTCTTTGGATGAAAACGCCTTGCTGAGGTCAGACATCAGATGTGAATGCTTCAAGCTGACAGGAAGTTAACTGTAACACAAATAACCACTTGTCACAACCATGGTATGTGTGACCCGTGTGTGTGTGTGTCAGATGTGAAATGACATGACAGAAAACAGTGCGGCTCAGAGAAATTTGTGTGTCTGCACTGAAAAACAAATAAATAAAATTAAACAACAAAAGAGGCAAATAAATTCAGGATCTCGGATTTCGTTAATTTGTAATTCCAAACAGAAATTCACAGGTCAACTTTTAAGCTCATATGCACTAAAATCATATTAACTGGCATCTATAATTGTGTTCAGCAGCCTCAGCTAAATATAGCAGCACGCATTAAACTGAATTTGAAAGCAAAACCTTCACAATTTCACAAAGAAGTGATGAGCTGTGATGTGTAGTGCGTCATCACAGACAGACATGCACACACACTCAAAACAAACAGTTAAGAGATTAAAATCCAAAATAAAAGACTTACAATTAAAAAGACATGTTCTGGTGAAATTCATTTCAGCTGCTATGCATAAGAGCATCACTGAACATGTAACACGTTGAACCTTGAAGCAGATAGAAGACATTCAGATGATACTGTCTGAGTTTGGCAACATGAAAGCAGAGATTCATCCTGCGTCATATTAACAGTTCTGCTCTGCTGGTGGGGTGATGTGTGGGGGATATTGTCTGGGCACACTTTGGGATCTTTAGTGCCGACTGTCATAGAGGGCTGTGGTGGGCAAGGGTTTCACCCAAACACAGGAAGGAGAGGTGGGAGAAATAACCTTAGAGGTAGCTTTATTTGCTGTGGTGATCAACTAAAAATGAATACAAAGAAACACTAAAAGAAAGAAGCAAAAGATAAACTAGAAACTAAAACTCTTCCAAACAAGGAACTCGTGACTTGGCATAAACGAGAGAAAACGGAACACATGAGAACACACAGCTAATGTGGATGACACGACAGGACTTACACAGAGGGTAACGGGGGGATGGGAAACACAGCTGGAGCTAATCAGACACAACGAGAACTGGAGGAAGCAAACCTGACCACGCTGAACGCAGGACTAGGGATTTTCAGAATAAAATAGGAAACTTGAGCACACTAAGACATAGACTGATTACAGGGAACATTATGTTTGTATGTGTATAAATTCACTCTTACCTTTTTCCATAATATAGAGTTAATGTAGGATTAGAGTTAGGATATTACCTATGATTATTTAAACAACATAGACATATATAAGCTGACCAGTGAAAAGGATGTGAGTGATTACATTTTACTACTAAAATACTCTGGCTTCCTCCCACAGTCCAAAGAAATGCAATTAGTGGGGATGGTTAATTGGAAACTCTAAATTCCCCATAAGAGTGAATTTGGGTGCGTGTGAGTGCGAATGGTTGTCTGTGTCTATGTGTTGGCGCTGCGACAGAACTTTCTTAGTAATGCACTACAAAAATAGTCTTTAAGCTATAGTTCTTATTGTATGTGCAGTATATTTCATTATGATAGGCAAACACTTTACTTCTTTTTACATTCTAGTTACCTCTGTCATTTCTGCCAAACTGAATCACAACCTCCAGGAAGTAATCAGTCTCAATGAACACTGGAAGCAGGACCGGGATGATCTGAATGTCCAGATATACAACATGAGAGAAGCTCAATCTTCGTTGGGGGACAACTTCAGAAACCTGAAAGATGAAAACGATCAACTGAAGAGAAAAATTCAGAAGCTAAGCGCAGAGAAGCAGTCCATGAGTGAAGAAGTTCAGCAGCTGAAAGCAGAGAAGCAGTCCATGAGTGAAGAAGTTCAGCGGCTGAAAGCAGAGAAGCAGTCCATGAGTGAAGAAGTTCAGCGGCTGAAAGCAGAAAACCAGCGACTGAACAAAACATATGAATACACTACTGCAATCCCAACGGTGACAATGTGGAACACAACGAGTGATATAACTGTTCATAACAGTTCTATTTCATGGATGTGGACGTCCCACTATCGCCGAAGTATGACAACCTTTCCTACTTCTCCTGCAAATATGGCTAATTCTATCACAATACATTAATGTGGTATGATAGCTGGTCTCTTGTTTCAGGGAGGCAGATTGAGCCTTGCCAGAGAGGATGGCTCCAATTCAAGTCCAGCTGCTACGTGACCAGTAACCATGACTCTCTGGATCAGAAGACCTGGGAAGGAGCTCGAGATGACTGCAGAGGAAGGAATTCAGAATTGGTTGTTATAGAAAGTCCAGAGGAACAGGTAAGACCTGGAACTTTGAGACCTCCAACATGCACTCTGGTTAAATGAACCACTTTAACTGGCTTGAATGAATGCAGACCTCAAAGGCTTGGTCCTAATAAGCTTTTTTCTGCCTCTTGTATTTGTGATATTGTTTTGGTCAATAATCACTTAATAATGTCATAAATCTGTGTAGGACTGATCAATAAATCAACATTTTCTCCCACAATGAGGAGCTTACCAAAATGCCTAATAATACCACAAGATACTTGAACTTGAGACAGCAGTTCATCCCAAAATTGAACAAGAGTGAAATCTTAAGTTGGGTGTATTATAGATTAAAGGCTGTCAGTCATAAACATATCCGATCTCTTTCTGTGATACTCAGGACTTCGTCTATAGCAGCTTAATTCGGTTGGGAGCCAGTGACTACTGGACTGGCTTGAGGGTCAAAAGTGGCAGCTGGAACTGGGTTGATGGACGTAATCTGACTGACCAGTAAGACATATTTCTTAATCCAAAGAATTATGAGCTATATCCGTCATGATCTAAACCAGCGTATTGTTTTTCCAGCTACTGGATACAACCACCAGCTGATAACGAGGGCTGTGTGATTTCTGTCAGAGGGACCAGTGGGTGGAAAGCTGTGAGCTGTGACATCAAAAATTCTTGGATATGTGAACAGGGCGCTCTGTCTGGTTAAATATTTCTCCTAAACCAGAGCATATAAGGGCATTTATTCTATATAAGGCAATACTGATTGACTCAAACATACTGCACAGAAATATGAAGATATATGCTTTGATATTTAATCTTAATATATGAAAGATGATTTGAATCCTTTATAGAAACTGTACTCTGTCTATTAATAAAACATGATTTTTATTTCACAAGTATATGCTAATATATTGTTTGAATTATATACATGTAACTGTATTTTTTCCTGATTGCCATTTAATGGCACTTGGAGGACATTTCCTGATGACTTGCGTTTGTGCTTTCAGCCTATATTCGTTATTCCTTGAAGATTTCTCAGGCAGAGACACTGAACAATCTGTGAGGAATACCAGTTTAATCCCGTTTACCTGTGAATAAGGCTAGATCTGCAAGGTCATAATACAATGGGAGAGAGAGTTTGGCAAGAGACACTTTTTTTTTTCGTTTTTGGAATTTTGGGGCATTTTAAGTTGGCAGATTAATCTGTTTCTTAAAATAAATAATTCTCATATTTTGTTCCTCTTCTTTGTCTTGGTTTTGTCTTTTTGATTGTGTAACACCACAGACACACAATATATCTTAATTTTTAGACTTCCTGTCACTCTGCTATTACAAAACCAAGGCATTTGAAGAAAAGGCCACAATTAGGTAGCATCTCAAAACACAATTAGGAGCCTTTGAAATAGAGCAGAGACTGATGATGCATGCATCGTGGATCACAACAGGGCCACAAACACCATAAAAGACCGCGACTCTCTGGATCAGAAGACCTGGGAAGGAGCTCAAGATGACTGTAGAGGTAGGAATTCAGAATTGGTTGTTATAGAAAGTCCAGAGGAACAGGTAAGACCTGGAACTTGGTTCACAAGTATCCAATCACAAATGGCAAAACTCAGTTAATGTAATCCTAAACAGATACAGGCTAGGTAAAGCAAATCAGTCTGATCATAATAGAGGAAACATTCACATCTCTGTGGAAATATGTCCCATATATGTTTATGGGCAGAGGTTCCCAAAGTGTTGGGCCCGCCCCTTAGGGGGAGGCACAGAGCCATTGCAAGGGGGGCGCGGTATGAAAAGAAAGGGGAAAAAAAAAAAGAACGCTTGGACACTGCTAGCATAATTGACAGGTTTTTGACGGGGCGTCCACACAAACGCAAAGCAGGAGATGGAGCATCGCCAAATATGTTTCCAAACTTCCTTCCAAGCCAAAGACTAGAAAATATGGTGAAGCAAATCTTCCTTTGGCTTCACCTGCACAAGTGCCGAGGTAGGTCTCCTCAGCAGAATTGGTTTTCCCTGTGTCGGGAGCAGCGCTGGGCTCTCCAAATCACAGACAAACAGTATCCTACATCCGACAAAACAGTATTTTGTCTCCATCTGCCATTCTGCAATTCATCTCCTGTAAACAATAACGTGGTGCACAGCGTGACGTGAAAAAAGGCACATACCTTTGACGTTGCGTGACGAACTCTGTATTCCTCGTCCACACATAAACGCAAAAAAGGAGTTTTAAAAAAATTTCAGTTTTTGGTGATTCGAAACGCCGTTTACGTGTGGACGAAAGGCCCAAACGCATAGAAACGGCTGCGTGTTCAAAAATACCCGTGTAGGTATGGACGTAGCATAAAAGAGTTAGTAGTGTATTTGATTACTACCTGTAACTTATTGCAGGTTACTTGTATTTGCATAATTTTCCGGGGCGGGAACATTTTTCTTATAAAAGAAAGGGGGGCCTAGCAAAAAGAGTTTGGGAACCACTGTTTTAGTGTAACTTTTAAATTGCTAATGGAGAAAGGGGCAGATCATTTAGATGAAGGTCACGTAAAGCACTGAGGTTGTGCTCGGTGCGTTAGGCCTAATAAAACATTACACACACCTGCCGTTGCAAACTCAAACCATCTACTGCATGACTGGGTTTGAATCTCAGGGTAAGCAGTCTAAGTAAAACTACCTGGACCTATTTATCCCCAACCACTGCCTTTACATCAGGGGTCGGTAACCCTGGGCACAAAGGGTTAACTGATGGCACGACACGCAGTGAATTAATCTGAGAAGGGGCATTAAAAAATAAATGGCCAGGCCAGCGGTGCACATTGCAAATTAGCTGTGCGCCTTTTTTGACGTCACACTGTGCGCCACGTTATTGTTTCTCTGAAATGAATTTCTACAATGACGGACTTAGACAAAATACTGTTACTGTTAATTTTACTCTCTGCAGTGTTTAAATACTTACATATAGACACACACAGTTACTGTCCCTCCACACATAGGACTCAGTTCTGCTTCTATGCGCCATCTTTGTTTACTCTTTCCCACCCAGGCTTCCAGACTTCTGATTGGCCAACATTTCTACACTGTTAGGAATATATCGCCACCTGTTGTTTTGGCATGATCCTGGCAGCGTTTTTCTTCATTTTTTGGCGTTTATGTGTGGACGGGATTTTTAAAAAAAAACAAAAACGGAAAATCTCAGTTTTCAAAAATACTCGTGTACATGTGGACGTAGCCTTAGCTAACGACCCCAACTAGCAGATTCAACTTGTAATTGGCTAAAAATAACTTAGCCTACCGGTGAGAGGGATGTTGCTAGCTGGCAGTTGAAATTTCCACATTCCGACACTTCAAAAGCTTCAGGAGCTGTCCGCTCAGCACAGCATCAGCACCGCAGAAATACACAGATACATCCGTAGACTCGAGACAGCATTCACAATGCTTTTTCGGGGCTTTCAGGTGTATGGACCAATGTTTTCTTTTCTGATCAAACCAGAAAGCTTTAATGAGCAGCTGGATTTGCCTCGCATTAACTGGCTGGACACAGAGGACATCGAAATGCAGCTGATTGAAATGAAAACCTCGACTCTGTGGGGTCAAAGTTTGCAGAATTACGAACGAAGCTGGTATCCATAGTTGTGCATGTTCATGGAGCTGCATTTTCACCTGCTGGACATCACTACCTGACAAGTTTAACTGTCTTCAGAACGTTGCAGAGGCCTTATTGACAGTATTTGGCTCTACATGTCTGTGTGAGCATATTTTCTCTCACATGAGTCCTCAGGTAGCCATCTGAATGCTGGACACTCGGAGACCTGTGTCTCTGAGTGGGAGACCAGAGATCATATTAACATGTGTGTCTCTGTATTAACAAACATGCCATATTGGCCCAGTTTATTCTTCTTATCATTGTTGTTCACTGCTAATAATGAGCGTTATTAAATTTATTGCTAATGCAATCATATGGCACATTGGCTTCTGAGGAAATTTTAGATGGCACTCATCAGAAAGGTTGCCGACCCCTACTTTAGATCTTCCAAGGAATATTGTGTTTTCCCAAACCAGTTGTGGTCCGTGATCTTGATCCGTTCCTTGGTTTGACAGATCTGTAACGTCTCACCTCGGAGGCAGCCAAGAAGGACCTTAGTTAGATGCTTCTTGACTTTGTTATTGAAATGTAATGTTATTTTAATATTCATGTGAGGGGAAAGAGTAGAAACCAAGATATACTGAATGTCTATAAAATTCCAATGTAATAAAGAAACCACAGCATGATATTAAAAAATGTACTGCAGTGGTCTACTGTCTGCTGCTCCATTGTCCTACTCTTACTGTGAGCAAGCCAAAGTTCAGCCATTGACCTCATGAACGACTCCACCTTCATTTAAGGACTATAATCTGTAGTCCTTTTCACATCTGTCTTAAACTGGTTTTCCTGGGCTGGGTCTTAAGGGCAGTAGTCTAGACAAAGATGCAAAGATGAAATTAAAAACCATGCCGTCTTTCAATCTCACATTTCATTAATCCCCCCAAACGACCTCAAGTCTTTGAACTCCTTTACTTGAGCTGAGTTGATGATGGAGATCTGACTGAATAGTACGACATACTTCTTAATTGAAATAATTATAAACTCTATCTTCCATGATCTAACCACTATACTGTTTTCTCAGCTCAGGATGCAATCACCTGCTGATAACCAGCACTGTGTGATTTCTGTCAAAGAAACCAAAGCGTGGAAAGCTGTGAGCTGAAAGAATGCAACAGGATTTATTCCACATACATCAACGCACACCATCCATCCTTCTTCTGCTTATCCTTATCAGAGTCGTGGGGGGGCTGGAGTTGGAGCCTATCCTAGCTACCATAGGTCAGATGGTAGCTGGGAAGCATTACTTGTCTTTCTTTTGCAGCAACTAGTTATTAAACTACTGTTATTAAACTAGTTCTTTAACTAGTTTCCTCAGCTTGTTGCTACTGATACTGCCGCTGCAACAGAGTCCATGGAAACCTTTTTTTAATGCACTGGTGACCTTTTTAGCACTGGTTGAACATTTGTGCAGTTCCTCTTCAAGCTAGTTAAAGAAAAACAGTTGATAAAAATCTCTCTGGGATGATAAAATCCTGAACTAGAAGTCTACAAAGATCAGTGGATGATATCAAGGAAATCATGGAATAAAGGCTCAAATGGATTTCCTGTATCCGTGTGCACACATGTTCAAACTCTCCTATAGGGAGAAAGCATGTGTGTGTGTTCTCAGCAATGAAAACAAAGAATCAGCTCTGCTTCTTAACCTGCACTTTACTGTGTTTGTGTAAACACACAGAGGAAGAGATAATACACTGTTATAGACCGGGAAGATGAAAATAGGCTGGGTTGTTCACTGGTAGTTGCATGTGTGCTGATGCAGGTACTCAAGACTGTTTTCAGCTTTGTGCATGTTTCTTAGTTAATGTCTCTCCTTGCAGTTCACATGACGCCTTTCATAGGAGCTGTCCTGTACACATGAAGAGTATGTGTGGATAAACAGAAAAGGGAAACTGATGGGAGACCAGCATGTCCTATTATACTAACAGATTATAGGTTTTCTCATTGGCCAACGTGTGTTTGATGTAGATGAGTTATGTCTGGTTTGATAAAACAGTACAGGCTCCAGATTAGCATCTATGAGAAACCAGTTAACCAGCTGTTTTGCTACTAATATTCCATTTTCATTAATTGTCACACTATTAATTAATAACCAGTCCCCATCTTATCTTAATGACCTTGTAGTACCATATCACCCCATTAGAGCACTTTGCTCTCACACTGCAGGCTTACTTTAGTTACGCTGCAACAGGCCTAAGCTGCTGGGGATCTTCTGATGATGCACTCACAGGGACTCGTCTGCTTTTTTAGGTTTTCTGTGTATTATTTTACTCTTATTACAATTTAAAGCAACTTCATGTGACTGTTGTTGTGATTTGGTGATATATATAAAACTGAATTAAATTATCTTAGCTTAGCTGTTGCCTCAGTAACAAACCGTCCTATGACAGCACTCTAGTGTTTACTCCATGTCCCTGAAATCATACTTTAGTTCCATTCACCAGTTCAGCCTTTGTTAAGAGTGGCTAGAAATTTGGTAACATAAGTTCCACTTTTTGTTGTACTGGTAGAACTAAAAAACTTACTAGTCTGTCTAGTAAGCAACTTGTGAGACTTTTTAAAAATGAATTTTTCAACGAGCATGTTAGCGAGAAAAGTCTTGATGTTGGAAAGGGGCTGTGAGCTCCGGTCATGTCTGGTTTGATTAAACAAGTGGAGGCTCCACATTTCGCAAACATACTGATACAACATTTATACAGTTAGCATATTTGTGTGCAGCTGCTTTAGCTGCTTTCAGAGCTCATGAGAAGCCTGGTAGGTAGGTGATGTCTTTACTACTTGCTTTCCCACCTCTGCAAGACACAGAAAAACACATCACTGTCCTGGTTAGTCAGCGTGGACTAAAGGAAGTCAGACCTGTGTGTTGTGTTTTAGAGACTGATACACAGCTTCATGTGAAAATGCATTTAAACACACACACACAGAAGGTCACGGTGGGGTCCGTGGCTGCAGCTGCATTCCTGCACCGAGGTCTGTGTTGATACGTGCGTCGACGCGCTGCGCGGCTGTCTGGACTCCCGGCCTGCGAATCCAAACACGGAAGGGTCAGGACCTCGCTGTATTTGTTTAACGGTGCGATAGGTGTCACCGTGGCGGGGTTACAGCGAAACAGCGCCAGGCATAACTGGCTCCGGAATGACAACAAACACCGGCCGTGTGTTGTTCCGGCTAATTTGCTGGTGTTTTCTTTAAAGCCTGGGCTTAGCCGGCAACACAGGCCGTTTAACTCGATCAGTGTTCCGCTTTTTTTATCCCATTTTATTTCACACAAAACAAGCTGTTGTTGCCTTCCCTCTCCAGAACTTAACCCGGCCCAGCCCTGCCCGGTTCTGTTTCTACAACCTTTCATTGGCTTTAAATTGTTGTGATTGGCAGTGATATTCCAGCCGCCAACAAAGAGGCCGCATGATAACAAAAAAGGACATGAACTCAGAAACCACCCAAACAATGTTAACGGGCTTTAATGTAAATTTGATTTATTCAGTCTGATTTCTCTTGTCTCACACAACAAGCGCACAAATTGCACTCTGTTATTGTTTATTACCGTGACAGACCAACAACACCATGAGGAAATGTTAATATTCACCCAACATAACTTGACAGGTGCATGAAAGATGGCAAAAAGCCTGGCAGTTCTGATCAGTTTACAGTTACTTGCAGACTGTAAATATGTGTTAACACACTGATATTGTTACTGTTTCATGTCGTTGTTCAATTTTAACAATTAATGTATCACAGAAACTACAATATATGCAAAACAACACAAGCATACATTTAGTAATATAAATTTGGGGCTTTTATGGAAGAAGCTGTAAGTATTGAACTTGTGTATCCAATCTTTAAGTGATTACATATGAACGCTGCTTCCTGCGTTGATTAAGGCTGTTGTGATTTTAACATATTTTAATGTTTTGTATCTTGTTCTATTTAATCTCAACAAGCCCCTAAAAACCTTACGATGTAACCACAGCCCATGTAGCAGTATATTAATGACTAACCTTATATTGTGGATGGATGGTAAATGGACTGGTTCTTATATATCGCTTTTCTACTGTGACTGAGCACTCAAAGCGATTTATACAACTAATTCATTCACCCAATCGCTCTGAAGTGCTCTAGCTAACATTCATTGCAACATGAGGTTAGTATCTTGCCCAAAGATATTTGGCATGCAGACTAGAGCAGACTGGGATCGAACCACCGACATTCTGTTTAGTGGCTGATGTTAAGGGTTCAATATTGAGGAAGGGTACAAGAGGTGATTGAAGAATAACCACACTGATCCGGCCGGGTGAAGTCAAACGATGATTTTAATGAATACACGCGTGGGAAGACAACTCTGTACGCAGACAGCAATTGATCTTCGACTTAATCAAAGCATACACAGATTTTTATAGCATCAGGGTTTGATTTAACGACGCCCCTTCATGCGTCACAGATACATTTTATACATAGATCCATTCAAAACCACAATGACTTTTAACATAGTTTAAAAGAGCGTTGCCGTCGTTTTCATAGCCGGTACATCCTGTTACTGCCGGATGCTCGCTTGTCATCTTGACACCTCAACAGCAGTTCTGCGACAAACTGCTTTTTGCAACCTCAGCAAAACATGATTAAACTTCCACCTATAAATGATTCTCTCTAACTGAGTGTGTGTGTCTGTGTCTGTGTGCTAACCACAATTGCACCCTGTTTCACCTCGCGACTAGCTCCTGACCTCTAACCAAACAGAGAGACAGAAACCACTCTCGTATATGTAATAATCGAACTGAAACTATGGATATATCATCTGTTAAATAAATGTTTTAATCAAGAACCTCTACTTAAAAGCTTAATATAAAATGACCTGATATAAATGTTTTGTAAGCATGTATTGCAATTCCTTCTATGGCTCCAAGTCACTTGCACAATAGATTGTCCGGACATCGCGCCGAACAAAGCTTCCAACCCCCAATTAATTGACCGAGCTCCAACTCTTTAATAAGCACAGATATGCATTGTGTATAAAATAGTCATACCTGCACCTGAAATACAAGGTTAACATAATAACTGTATGCATAACATCTTAAGGCCTTCTTAAAGCTATCTGTTACATTGTTAAAGCAATGATCGTACTGCAGATTATATTATTAATGCAATGGTAATGATAATAATTATTTAACAATAGCAGTAAAATAATTTCCCTGCTCCACACTGACCTGCTCTGCCACAAGAGTTAAGGCCACCCCGTCCATCTGAAATGTTCTCAGTTCTGTCCTGACTGAAGTTTGGCCCGTTTACAGCATCCTGCCATGCGATTGCATTTGTCCCTAACCATCAGGAACCCTCATGTTAACTTTTATAGAGTGGAAAAAAGTAGTGCTGTACATTTGAATTTTTCAGAAATCTCTCAGTCAGAACATGCTATATCATGTTTAGGTGGAAACTAGCGAGCTAACTTCCTGTTAACTTCTAACTCTGTTAAATGTATTAAATCCTGTTTTCATGGATGCCTGGATGTTAAACTTAATTGTTACACCTGGTAAAGCAGCAACGCTGATCATTTTATTAAAGATGAAAGAATTTATTCAGTTTTTAACTCTCAGTGATGCTGCAGTGTTCGTTTGACTTTGGGACCTGAAACGGAGTTTGGACCTGGAAACGGCGAATGACGTCAGACTTAAAGACCGGATAGGGTTAGTTAGTTATTTATTGTTAACAGTTTGGGGTTTGGGTAAGTGAGGAGGTGTCGAGGGGACTGGAGACTTTTTGGCTACTCACATACAATTGACCTTAGTGGAAAACGTCATGAGGCCATGGAAAAGAGAAGTTTACTGCTCTTTTTTCCCCCATAAAAAATAAACTTTGTGCAGGTTTGTTAATTAAAAACAAAAAAACTCAAAATGAGATTGTGCATCCATACTGTCACTTAAGTGCGCATGCACTCACACTGTCCACAAATCAGATATTGTGAACTAAAATACACAACGAGACCTGTTACACTTACATTTAAAAGAATCAGTTCAATTTCACTTTAATTCAGTTTTTTTATATCTTGTCAAATCACAACAATCATCACATGAAGGCGCAAATCAATCCTTTATGAGTCATAAACCTACAGATAAGCTACATAACAAGTTTAAGGATAAACAAACAACTTTAAACCACATGAACACATAATTACAACCATACATGGATAGTACGCTCAAAGAGAAACGTAGCCACAGTTAGGTAGTGCAAAAACACCAGCAGGTGCACGAAGGTGCACGAGGGGATCACGGAAGTCACCGCATGCAGAGAGTGACTGTGAATATCTCCAGCATGTTTCCATTTCTTTTGTTTTTCTGAGTGAAGTCGTGGTTTAAAACTACAACATATGGACAGTAGGCCACCTCTACCTTACACCTGTGTGAGCTGCTCAGCCATGGAAACTGGAAATGGAAGCTCCCAGCATACAGTTTTTGTGCTGATGTTAATGTTCATGGTTTGGTGTTCTGTAGTTATTGGTGACTCTTATACTGTATCAGCACTCAGCAACCTGACTCTGTAGCTCTGTGTGGTCTGCCACTTCATGGCTGAGTTGCTGTGGCTCCTAAACACTTCCCCTTTGACATAATACCACTTACAGCTGATTATGGGATATCTAGGGGGAAGAAATTTCACAAGCTAACGTGGTGCCTTACTGGTTGTATGTTATTACAGAGCTCTTGGTTGTAAAGGCAGACTGCATGGCTAAATGATTGACTTTATACACCTGTGGCAATGGGCCTGAAAACACCTGAATTAAAATAATTACTTTTGTTCATGTAGTGTAGCTGCACACACTGGTGAACGACCTGTTTTTAGTGCCAATGAAACACGAGGGGTAATTCCCAAAGTCTGACCTGCATAGGCTTGCTCTATGCAGAAGCACTAAACTATCATTACAGAGTAAGTATCTCGAGCTGCAGTAACTTATTGCCGATGTGGGTGTTTAACTTTGCTCATTACCAAACTGTATGACTTAATTTAACGTATAGTTGTGGAGGTGTATCAGTAGAATTCAGCCGACCCCTTTGACCCTGAGGCGTGTCCATTACGACGTGTTGTTGACCGGACTACAACATCTTACATGCATCGCTCTGTGTGTTCTTCGTGTTGCTTCATGCAGGCCACGAACCAGGATCAATGAACTCACCACACACCAGAACCATCGGGATGTGGTCAAGTAGCCAAAATTGTTTAGGAAGGTTTCAGACTTCCTGATGTGACCTCGAAGTATCTGCAGCAATAACAGGAGCTGTTGGCTAAATAATAGTTAAGGTTCTCCATTTTTTATGAAAGGAAAGGAGATAATGCCATCCCATAATTCAAAGCAGAACAATTAACACAACTGACAAGTGACGCAGGTCATGTAAATGTTAATTAACAGTCTGTTTTGATTTTCGTGCCGTAACCTGCCGATATGTTTTGAACCTTCAATTGCAGCTTGTAAAATCAAAGCCACAGGCGAGCTCTGAACATTATGCTCCTGCAATAAAAACAGCTTTTTATGAAGTTATGTGAAGAAAATAAAAAAGTCATATAAATCAAATTATGAGCTACATACAACAAAATAATGAAAGTGAATTTGAGGCTCAGGAGTTCATTTAACGTCAGTCATGGAAAGTCTGGATGAAGGCAGGATCATCTCTCCCACCAGAGGAGAAAATATGAGTGAACAGGATGAGAAACTAATCACAGGATGACAAACATATCATTTTACTTCATAGGCTACTCATTACTTTTTATTTAAAATCGCAGCCTCTATGATGTAAGGTATCATTTTCACCGGTCGTTCTCTCTTTTTATCACCTACATGAAACAACCCAGCAGGAAGTGACGTGCGGATGCACATTTTGCAGCTGATCCTCAGATTTTTATCTCTCCACAGCAGACTCACATCAACAACATCAGCTGTCACCATAAGTAGTAAGGAGGAGACTGTGTGGTGTGTGGTCCTCCTTGTCTAGATTTTCATGGAAGACACGACTGATCTGCAAACACTCGCTGTGCAGAGTGCGATCCAAATGGAGACTGTTTACTTTCAAAGTAAAAGTTGGGACATTTAAAGCGTGCTGGTTTCAGCAGATGGACAAAGCTTTTACTTTGAAGGTGAACAGTCTCTGTTCAGTCTCTGTAGTGTTTGCAGATGAGTTGGTGTCTTTCATGCAAACAGCAGGTGACCACGACAATCAGCTGCTGACCGAAGAAATTAAACGAGGTTTCTGGTGCAGCACGCTCTGATTTCACAGCTGCTTGGGGAATATGTATTTTCAGCAGGTGAAGCTGCTTTAGGGCCTACAGCTGACACCTGCTCTGACATCTCTGATTAGCTGCGTGGGCAAACATGAGACATCTTCAGTGCAGTAAACGGAGTCCTGGATGATTTAGAAACATGTGACCTGTTCTTAACCTGCCGCCTGTTTGTACCCGGCTGATTCAGACCGACTTTTTTTTTTACAGTGTATCCGTCTGTCCCTGCTGTACAAGCAGAGCAGGCTGTCGGTGTGTCTTTGTGTCAGTGTTGTTGCAGAGTGCAGTGACCTGCAGTTACACTCTCTCTGTTCCCGTTAGGGTAAATATCCCTTTATTAGCAACAAGTGGTCTGAAAGCTCCGATTCTCTCCGAGCTGCTGGAAGCTTTTACAGAGTTAGACAAGAGAGGAAAAGCAGCAGCTCTGCCAGATTAACCCTCACTGAAAATCACTCGCATCTATTTGATCCACTTTGAGAACAACAGCACATTCACATTTTTACATTCTGCTTTAGGTTTTTGAAAAGTATTTCTCCAGTTTTAAGCAACATGTGTCAAATCGATCTTTGTCAAAACATGAAAGACAACCAAACTCATTGGTTTTTGAACATTTTGACACCGTTTTGTCCACCACCACAAGTTCAAGGCACACCTGCCTGAGGGCTGACAGCCTGACTATTCTTCAAACCTCGGATTCAAGGTTATGTGGTTTCCATCCAGTTTGAAAGCCATCATGTTCAGTTTTTGGAGACAGAAATGATCATATTTGGATGAGAAGGTGAAGTGGTACCTACGTCAGACTAAACATAAAACTTCTTGGATGGTGTGTGAGTTAACAATAAGAATTAAATGCAACCATATTAGTTTTCAGACTGTTGCATTGAAAATGTTCAGCAACACATGAAGCTCGAGTGAGAGCCCATCAGTTATAATATCCACACTCCTTATAATTATAACTCTAAACCTTAATAACATTTAAAAGACTGAATTTGTGTACACCCCCACCCCACAGACGGCAAACAGTTTTCTGTATCAGGCTGTAAACTTTTTCATTTCTGCTGGAAAGTCTTTGAAGACTGACTCACTGTCTGCACCCCTATTGGACATGAGAGGAAGTGCAGGTTTTGGTAGCTCGGTGTTGGCGTCATTTTGCAGCTTGTTGTTTGGAAAAATACTGATGAGATTAAGCTGCGGTAACTTTTCTGTAGTAATTCTTTCTAGTCCACTTGAATCAGAGCACAATGATGTCATCTCTTTATAGATGAGTCAGCACAGTCACAGAAAATTGGCAGAACATAAACACAAAGCCTCACAGTCACCGGCAAAGTGGAGAGCAAAGTATCTACAATGTGCTTTTTTAGCTCAATTTTTGCGACGTTGTAACAATATCTGCTGCCACATCATTAAGAATAAAAGGACGACGTCTCCTTCACATCTTTCATCACATCATGACACTCGATGTGGAGGACAGGCGATCAGGACAGCAGCTCACTTTTTGAAGGAACGACTTGATTTTGACTTGATTTTCTTTTTATAAACTTATTGGTTTATTGTGAGTTGACTGATGGTTGAATGTCAAGAAGAAACGTTGTTGCTCTGTTAACACCTAATGGGAACAAAGAAGCTGATGCTAACAACCCAAGTTTGACAGCATGGCAGGATCCAGAGTTATTAGCTGCTGCAGCTGCTTTACTGGGATTTACTGCGACCGGATCAGCATTTTTCTATAGGAAAGGGCAACATGAGCTCTCTCTGTCGAGCTAGCCGGGTCACTAGCGTAAACTGATGAGCATTGTTATGTTTCGGTTTCCAGTTAAAGGAATCTGAACAAAGATGCTGACATGATGAAAACCTGCCTAGTTTTAAAGAGAAATGAGACAAGCTAAAAATTAAAGTGAAGAACCACTCTACATAATCAAATGTGTGAGGAGCTGCCTTAAAACGGTACTTTCAAACCACTTTTAAACGACATACTTGATTCACTGACTCACATGTACATTTTTTTTATGAATCATATATGCGTCTTTGCTAACATTAAGCATGCAAACACACTGAGATGGCATGATCAGGATGAGATGATCGAAGGCAACCCAAAGGTGAATATCTTGTACGAGGGTACTTTGACTTGAGTTGGGGATCGAACCACAAACCGTCTCATTCGTAGCTTCTGCCAAACAAATATATGATGCTGATAAAACTCACTGATTAAATCCATCCTTTATTCCCAAAGCTTATTTCACTTGTAAGGTTGTTTTCATTTAGGATTTACTGTGAAAAATGTTGAAAAAGAGAAGAGAGTGAGACTGAAAGGAGCGGGAAAAGGAAAAGTTGCTGACCCGCTGCTGAACCTCGGAGCAATAATGAGTAATGACCCTGCAGAACGAGTGTGTGTGTGAGAGTGTTGAACGGCTTATCAGTGCAGTCATGCTTGTTTTAGATCTTATCGCTGTTTTCAGGGTTCGTGTGTTTAGCAGTTAATCGTCTTTATGGGTCGTGGTGCAGCTGAGCTCTAAAAACAATCGCTGACTGCTGGGATATTTTTAGATCATTTGGCAGTTTCGGTTTCCGTCTTCAAGCTAAAAAAATTGATTCTAGTTGTTCAGGAGACAAGTTTGCTCAACCTTTTATAATTGACACACATTAGCGAACGCAGTCATCTCATAGATTAAGTAGCCTTTGGCTCAGTAGCACGCCCACAGGAGAAGCCAGAAGTTCAAGGCACACCTGCACAAAATGCCAGTCCTTCTTTGGACTAAGGCACTTTTGACGGGCCATTTGCCACATCTGGACCTAACATGATATCTGCAAGTGTGCCACTGCTCCACTGCCATTTACCTTGCCTCAGTCACCTTATCAAGCACTTTGGGACAGTCTAGCACATGGTTTTGCTGCCTCTGGTTCAAATCCAGCACTCGTTAGAGGAAAGCCACGTTCTCAGACGGCATGTTTGGTTCCCATGTGCCTCTTTACCTCACTTGGCACGGAGCTGAGAGCATGTCTACTCTTCAAACCTCAGACTCAGGGGGAATGGTGCAGTTTTGGTTCGTGCGCTCCACGAGCCGGCCGAGGGTGCATGGATGTTTATCCATAAGTCTGCTTGTGTTTTGTGGACCTGGAGGTGGTATTCGACTCCTCTGAGAGGTGAGAGGGTTCCTGTCCCTACCAATGGCTACAAGCTGTAGGTAGTGATCAAAAGAATAAAATCTCAAATACGGGCAGCAGAAACGAGGGTGTTTATATGTTGTGTGGTTTGCTCCACAGTGATGAGTATTTATCCTTGTTAAACTTCTGTCTATAAATCAGGTCCTTTTCTGTCATCCCTCACTCAAACCCTACCATCATACTAAATCTCCCTCTGACGGGTGTTTTAAAGAATATTGGGTGAGTTAATGAGTGCATTTTTGTTGCATACTTTTGCAGAATATTGTAATAATAATGTTTGTTTTTTATAACATCTGATGACACACTTACACACAGTTTGGAAAACACTGCTTTAGGTGTGTGTGTGTGTGTGTGTGTGTGTGTGTGTGTGTGTGTGTGTGTGTGTGTGTGTGTGTGTGAGTGAGTGTGTGAGTGAGTGAGTGAGTGAGTGAGTGAGAGAGAGAGTCATAAATCCTGCTGTTTGACAGCAAACACACTGCAGGGTCACCAGGAAAACACACAAACACACAGGTGGTCTGTAGCTGCTGAGAAGCTTGTGGAGGACACGCGTGTACTTGTATTCCTAACATCGTGGGGACACACGTCTCGCTAAACACTCACATTGCGGGGACGCGGTTTATGGATGCAGTCTGCTAACCACATATATATTTTATACTACAAAGCAGGTTTAACATAACCAGGCTATGCTTGTGTCTGGCTCACCTAAACCTACAACCCCACTCAGAGATAAGGAACAGTGGTTATCAACTGTATTTGTTATCGAAAGCTTTCTGCTGCAGGCTCTGTGCACGGTCATATTAAAATGGGTTTTTGACACATTATTCCACAATTTAGCACCACGATTTCAATCAAAGGAATTAAAAAACAGGTGATACAGACCATTAAAAATATAAAAACATGAAACATTGGTGCAGTGAATAAGACAAAAAAGTAATTCTTAATACAAGACCTTGTGAATTTTGATCATCACATTCGCTGTCTGCGCTGCTGTTTATTGCAAACCAGGCAGCTGCTCTATAAAAAGCTTCTCAGTGAGGTCGCACAGACCTTCAGCTTGATTAAGACATGCAAATCATTAGCTTGTAGGGGCTATCCCATCTTTAAGGGAGGACATATGAACCCTGCTTCCGTGTCCAAAATGCTCTGTGTTTATTAGGCTGTTGTGTTTTAAACATGTTTTTAACCTGTTAACTTCTAACTCCGTTAAACTTCATAAATCCTGTTTTCATGGATGCCTGGATGTTAAACTTAATTGTTACACCTGGTATAGCAGCAACACTGATGATTTTATTACAGATGAAAGAAGTTTGTAACTCTCAGTGATGCTGCAGTGTTCGTTTGACTTTGGGACCTGAAACGGAGTTTGGACCCGCAAACGGCGAATGACGTCAGACTTAAAGACCGGATTGTTGCTTTAAATACTCTTTCCTAACTTTAATTTAGCTAGAAGTAATTTAGAAGTTGCCAAAATACCTAGAGTGGTGGATTAGTGTCCACAGCAACACATTTCAGCAGCTGTTTTTGTCTTTTTTCAAAGAGAGGAAGTCAATCTGGGTGAAAGGTCAAATCATCAGAAGCACCGGGGAGGCTAAATAAATGAAAACAGTATTGGAGGTGCTAATCAGATGATTATTTTCACAGTGTTCCAGGAGGCTGTGTGTAGTTTACACAGACTTTGAATCCAGTTTCTCTTCTGCTTCTTTTTAATTAGCCATACACGCTCACATGCGAGCCGCGCCCTGCTAGCTGCAGCGCTTTGTTTATGTTAGCGAGGAACTCATCTTCAGACGAGTTCGCCGCACGGTCTGCGGGTTCAAGCAAGTTCAACTACAATCCAGCATCTACGCTTCAGACATGCACTCACACATACAGGCCTGTGATTAAAGAGCACGCTCAAGCTGACCTGTGAGACGAAACGGAGCCTTTTCTTTAACGTCGACCGAACCAGCAGAAAATTGCTTTTTGTGCATCGATATCTCACAGATTATAACTCCACACGCACGCACAGGCAACATGCCTCTCCGCCCCTCAACAGTGGAACCAAAACGAAGCGATTAGAGTTTCAACTCTTCACCTCACCGTCGAACCGCCGCTAGATCTGCCACCGGGCGTAATTACAGGTGGGGAGGAGACGGGCGGCGGGCCAGCCCGATCAGCCTGCTTGCGTCAGAGACGACTCTGCCTTCACCTCACGGCAATGTGCGCGCCAACACACACACATGCGCACGTTCAACAAGAAGAGGTGTATAGTGGCAACCACAAAGAATTAAATATGTACAAACAACACAGGAGGAGGAGGAGCAGAAAGTTCAGGTATGTGCAGGTACACGGTCTGACACACTTAAACGCGACCTCAGAAAAAGGCTCTTTGAAGCTCACTCAAAAATGTGAGCGGCATTTTGAGGAACTGATGAACGGGACAAAACGTCTTCGCCCGCAGGCAAAAGAAATTCTCACACACATTCACTGATTTATGTGGATCTGACAGCTCCAGAGAAGCAGGTCAGCAGAAGGTGGGACTGGCTGATTCTCCAACAGATCATGCACCTTTGTTTCATAAATTCCTGTTTTTAAATTCTTCCAAAATAACAAAATCATGCTATCAACAGAACGCGACGGCACCGCTCTGACTTTAAGTCCTAAACACCCTAAGCACCCCTTTTATAACAGTTACATAGAGGAGACTGTGGTAGATTATATATGGGATGAAATCAGCCTCCTAGGTCACTTGTTTCAAAAGGTAGGTTCCACCCAGTGACCTTTGACCTGATTTACTTGCTATGTGATTTACAGCATTCAGCAGGAACAGAAATACAAAAATTATCCTCCGAGAGTGGATTTCACCTGAACAGGTGAAATTTCTGTTCCTATTCAGAATATCAGGTAAAGTACTCATGAAGTTTTATCAGAAAAGTCGTTGGACCTCCATGGGGCCAAATCAGCTTCATATCATTCAAATCCTCAGATAAATTATTTCCTTGTGAACAAAACATATCGTGATTCTGATTGATCTGGTTAATTGATCCCGATTATGGGCGTCGCACTGAAGGCCTGGTTTCCAGATTTGGGTTGTTTCTGGTCGAACTGAAGGATTTCTTGTATCTCCAGTGAAAGTCACAGTGTTGGGCAGACGTATCTGTACATATGTGAAAAAAGTGGCTGAGCTTTCTGCCGTCTGTCTTTGTGGTGCATTCAGGGTCATGCATTCAGGGTTGTTCCCTGAATGCACCACAGGTATGTGCAGGTACACATACTAACTGTGAATGTCCCAAACATGAATGATTGTGAACTCTCAAAATAAACTTCTTTGTGTTTTTATTTGAGTCACAAAAGCGGGCAAGTGGTGCCCTCTTGTGGTCACATTTGTGCTTTACACAAGTAAAATTGAATTGAATTGAATCGTCTGCAGTGGAAACAGCAGATGGCATTAATTATATCTTTTCTGAGTTAATTTCACTGAGAATAATCAGACCCCAGAATATGACTTTAGCACCACAGTCATGGAGCCTGAGTTGAAAGTTAAGTAATTCTAGACCCTAAAAATCTAATTGAAGCTATTTGTTTGAAGTTTATCGTGTTTAACCAAAAGTTTCTACGTGCTTTAAAGAAACGAATCCCCAACATCTTATATTAATTTGTCTTTAGGAAGGTGACACACACTGTTGGTGTAAGTCGTCTTTCATTTTTTTTGGCTGAAGCAGGAACACCTTCACTGTGGGGAAAAAGAAAGAATATTTTATTGTTATTGTACTTATAAGTTATTTTATTTGACTTTGTTTTGTGTTTTTCATTGACTTTACCCAGCATTTCATTATTTGAGACACTGCTTGTGTACTTACAGGCTTTTGTTAATATTTGTTTAGTTTTATTATTATTATTTAGTCTTTTCATTCTATGCAGCTCAGCATGTTTAAATGATTTTCTTGCTTATTTTACATTTTATTCACAGCTGAAGCATTTTGAGCTGCACTAAAGTAAGTTTCTGTTGTAGTGACATTAAAAAGTCACAAACAAATTTTATGTGAAATACTTTGGCTGATATTAAAAAGTGTGACGCATTAAACTGCTTCATCAGTGTCGACTCGCTGAATGAGAAGAACTGCTGCTGGGAGACATTCAAAACTGTTGATTCGCTGAGAAAAGGAGCTTCCGGTGATCTCAGACTGTTTTGCTGGGTTTGATTAACCTTCCGGTGAAAACGTGTCCTTCGTTATGTGTTGACTGTCACTGCGGTGCCAAACCTTCACCCTCAATCATCAAACCTGGAATACGCTGTATGAATATTTGACACCAGGTATGATCTTTATATTTTAAGTTTCTGCATTTTTAGGAGGAGTTCAGAAGTGTGTGCAGGTTTGCTCAGCCTTTTCATTTATATAGAAATGATACATTTATGTCTCTTAAATGTTGAGTTCACGGCTCACTTCACACACACAAGTTCAGGGGTAAAGAGGAAGAGGAGGAAGCGAGGAGGAGGAGCCTGAATAAAAACGATTCCCTCTTAATCATTTTTATTGTCTGGACATTTTGAAATGCTGTTTTATTTCATGATGATGACATTTTTATTAACAGCGTTACTGGAATTTTCCTGTATGGTCCCTTTGCTGTATTTTCCATTTTTAGGGAATTGCTGTAATATCTTTTAAGGTATTTCTACTGCAGTCTCATTTACTGTAGTTTTACTGCAATGTCTGTAACCAGAGTGTAACAACACTTTTAGTGTATTTTCCTTTATTTTTGCTTAAATTAGTTTTGTTGTTTACAGTACTGTTTATTAATTTAAACCCGTAGAAGCATTCTGATTGCAGTGCAACACTTTAAGCTAAAACTTAACATAAAAATGAGATACACATTTGTCACATTTGTCCTTAAAATTGACTTTTATTTGTAGAAAATTTATTTGAAATGAATGAAAGTACAACATTTGTTTTTAAATGCAGACTGATTTTCTAAAACACTGAATGTTTCTACTTGTGGACCTCATTAAAAATGCATTGAATCATTTTGATATATTACACCAAACCCGCCATTACAACCTATTGCATTCTTGGTCTTATATGAAGAACCTGGACTGCTGCTTTTTTCCTATTAGGCAACATAATGAGGCATAAAGCATAAGGAGGATACTTACAAGCTATAATACGTTTAATTGAATCCCTTATATTTAAAAAGTTAAATGTATTTCAGGTGTGACAGATGTGATTTTGCTCCGTTACTGTAATATTGATCTTTGATTTTTAATTAGCTGTTTAATTCTCCCTGATAAGCTCGGGAGTTCTCGGAGCTCCTCTCCGCGATTCGTTCCAGCAGGAATGGAGGAGAGTAATCTATTACACACGCTGAGGAGGTAACGAGCCCCGCATCGCTTCCACCTGACTGAGTGTGAGCGCGTCACACAGAGAGGTGAGTCCACTGTGAGTCACACCGGGGCTGAAGACCGAGGAGGCAGAGAGTTCTTCCCCCCCGAGGAGGAATCATCCGAGCCACCGCTGCTGCTGATCCCCCATCATTTATCTTTATTATTATTATTATTATTATTATTATTATTATTATTATTATTATCAGCATTTAATTCTGAGGATTTATTCACGGAACCTTTTTTCTGTTTTCTTCTTGACGCGGATCTTACAAAAGAATAAAAGGAAAGTGCTTTATTTATTTATTTATTTATTTATTTATTTATTTATTTATTTATTTATTTATTTATTTATGTTTTATTTTTTCCTTCGGAGGATGTTCAGTGGATCAGCTGCACGGAGGACAAACGGCTTTCCTCGCGGATATTAATGCGCTCTGTCACTTTGCGTGATGGAGAACTTTACCATGTGGAGTAATTTCACTCGAGTTCTGTCAGAGCTGGACGGGACGGAGGAGGACGAGGACGGGGAAGAGGACGGTGGAGGGATCGGCGGACTGCGCGTCCTCGTCGCCTGCGTGCTCTTCCTGCTCATCGTGTCCACGTTGCTCGGGAACACGCTCGTGTGCGCAGCCGTGATAAAGTTCCGCCACCTGCGCTCCAAAGTCACCAACTTCTTCGTCATCTCTCTGGCCGTGTCCGACCTGTTCGTGGCCGTGCTCGTGATGCCGTGGGAGGCCATCACTGAGGTGACCAACACGTGGCTGTTTGGACGCTTTTGTGACGTCTGGATCGCCTTTGACATCATGTGCTCCACAGCGTCCATCCTCAACCTGTGCATCATCAGCGTGGACCGCTACTGGGCCATCTCCAGCCCCTTCAAGTACGAGCGGAAAATGACTCATCGCGTGGCGTTTGTCATGATCGGGGTGGCGTGGACGCTGTCCATTCTGATCTCCTTCATCCCCGTGCAGCTCAACTGGCACCGGGCCGGGGAGGAGGAGCGGGAGGTGGCGATGGAGGAGATGGCGGCGATAATGGCCGCCGGCGGAAAGAACTTCACAAACTTGAGCAGCTTCAACTCGAGCGACGTCGCCGCCCAGAGTTGTGTGGCCAACCTGAACAAGACCTACGCCATCTCCTCCTCCTTTATCAGCTTTTACATCCCAGTGGTGATCATGATCGCCACCTACACCCGGATCTACCGAATCGCTCAGACCCAGATCCGTCGGATCATGTCTTTGGAGCGGGCGGCAGAGCAGGCGCAGCACCAAGGCCACGGCGTGAACAGGAACCAGCAGCGGGTGCAGCGGCCCGGCGACGAGGCCTCGCTGAAGTCCTCGTTCAAGAAGGAAACCAAAGTCCTGAAGACGCTTTCAATCATCATGGGCGTGTTCGTGTTTTGTTGGCTGCCCTTCTTTGTCCTCAACTGCACCGTCCCCTTCTGCGACCCGCCGTGCGTCAGCGACACCACCTTCACCGTCTTCGTCTGGTTCGGCTGGGCCAACTCGTCCCTCAACCCGGTCATCTACGCGTTCAACGCAGACTTCCGCCGAGCTTTCGCCAGCATCCTGGGCTGCGGCCGAGTCTGCTCGAACAACGCGGTAGAGGCGGTGAACTTAAGCAACGAACTGGTTTCCTACCACCATGACACCACCCTCCACAAGGAGGCGCTGGTCCCCGCTCAGCCGCAGCAGCATCCCCGCAACATTAACGTCAGCTCGGACCACCTGGAGGACATGAGCGCACATTTCGACGAGGAGTCGATCATCTCCAACGGTTCTCCGAGCCACAACAGACTGCTGCTGCTTCCCGCAACCATCCAGTATGAGGAAGACCCAGAGATTTCCTTGGAAACAATCACACCGTTCACCTCAGCTCCAGGGCTGGAGAGTGATGCTCTGATACCAGGACAAGTCCACCAGGACGGATAGGACAGACACAATGTTTGGACATTCCTCCATGATGTGTGCTCCTGATTCATTTAAAGTTGTGGACTTTAGAACTTCATAATTTGGGTTATTGATCTGAAACTGGCTAAAATCACCACTGAGCACAAAGAATGTATAATCTCCACGTTCATCCTATTATAGCCCGTCGTGAAGGGACAGATGGTGCTTGAAAAAACTTTGTCCTGACAAGTCTGATGGCTGATATCTGGAGCTCTGAGGTCTCTCCAGACGAATGTCCCATTAACAACTCAATAGTTGCGCCTGAACAAGTCATTAAAATTGCACTAAAACTTCCTTCTCATTTAAACTCTTTAAACGAGAGTCCAGTGACACCACCTGCTGGTTTGTAAAGTCCAGTTCTGAAGCCTCAAACTGAGCGTTTCTGACATGCTAACCAGGCGTGACGAGCTTCTTTCTCACTATAACATTTTCAGCGGGGATCAACTGCTGAGACGAAAATGCCCTGTTTCATGTAGATAAATATAAAAAAAGAAAAACAGAGCTGTAATGCACTTTTTCTTAGTGCGAGGAACTGAGCACTCTGTGATTCCCAAATCACAGCAGTATACGCACTAAGTAGATGCGCCCTAAATCATACCCCTGCTTTACTGTCCATTTAACTTTTTATGGGACCATAATTTATAAAAATAAACATTTTATGTCCAGTAAGATGTAAAACTAGGAATTGAGACCATAAACTCATCAGATAAGTTTTCACTGAAGTCATTTATCAAGTGAGATGGGGAGCCATTTTCCCATCGTGTTAAATATGACCCAATTTCTTTTTCCCTGCTGGCCTTTAGAAAGAACGCAGGTTCGAGGCCCTCCAGCGTTGGCTGGATCTATCGAGCCTGATATTAAATAACAGGCGGGAAACTCAAGCTACTCTTAAATGCCAGCATCCTAATTTATATATTTTTAACATCCTGTTTGCTGCTGTATTTTGTATTTTGTTTGTTTTTTCATGTTTTCTTTAGGTTGTTTAAATAGAAACAAATGTATGTGTGTGGAAATGTGACCTCCTAACAAAAAGCCTGTGCAAACCCAGTGCAGACACAATCGTTTAAACCCATATTTATTCACAGTAGAACACAGAAAACATATCAGATGTTTAAGTGTAGACATTTTGAAGTCGATGGCAGCAACATGCCTCAAAACATCCATGATGGGAGCAACGAGGCTGGAGAAGCAGGCGGTGCAAAAAAGAAACAGCTGGAGAAACATGTTGTACAAATCAGGTTAATTGGCAGCAGGTCAGCAGCATGATTGGGCATAAAAAGAGCATCTTGATTTATAAATTGTGAAACAATTTCAGAATAATATTCATCAAAATAAAATTGTAAAAAAACTCAGAATATCTCATCATCTACAGAATATTAAATCATAAACTAGTCTGGAGAAGCATCTGTGTGCATGAGACGAGGCTGGAAACCCGGATGCCTGTGATCCGATGGCTCTTTGGCTTCGGAGTAGAAGAGTCTGAGTGCTGAGCCAGCTGAGAACATCTGGAGCATCCTGAAACCAAAAATGGGACAAAGAGGAGTCCGGACTGCTGGGCATCAGTCCAGAACGGGACAACAGTCCTCTGGAAGTCCAGCAGCTGCTGTCCTCAGCTCACAGGCGGATGTTACAGAGGAAACATGGACCGGCCCAAACTTTTAGAGACGTGTTGATACCATCAAATTCAAAACAGTCTCATATGTTCATTAAGACTCAGTTTAATCATTTGACTCGTTTTTTGTGAATAAATGGGTTTGTGACATTTGCAAATCATTGTATTCTGTTTTTATGTACGTTTTCCACAGCATCCCAACTTTTTGTATACTAGGAGAGAACTGTTAGTGATGTGGAAGTGCTTTAGAGACACGTAGAGGCAACCGGTGTTTGTGTGTTAAAACAGAATTAAGGGTTGAGGTTATGAAACCTGACCCTGACTCTGACGTTCATCCATAAAATGACATTTAAAGCATCATCATAAGTGCGATGATGTTTGCCATTCATCCGTAATCTGCGAGACGCACCGGTTGTTTGAGAATATGTTATTAACAGGGACTTAATGTGAAAGCAACATTTAAATATCTAAACAGAGTACGATGGCTACTCTGTTGCTTCGTTGAGGTTTTAAATGCACTGTAAACCATCAGAGAGACGAATAAATGCAGAAGAGGTTTAACTGAGTGAAAGTCAAAGCTGCTGTACTGAATCTTTGAATCTTCACAGCAGAAAGAAACTTGATGGCAGTCATTGAGGATCAGGGAGGATGGTGGGGGGGGGGACCTGACAGGTAACCTGACTCCCTCACTAACATCCTGTCTCCCCCCCCTACAGATACATTATGCTGTTTTCAGCTATTCTTAGAAAAATGACATTTTTGACAAAAAATAAAAAAGTAGAAATGAGATTTTTTTCCAAACAAGAAAAACAAAATACTTTGATTTGATTTTATTGATATAGCGCCCAACCACATTCGTCTCAAGTAAAGACGGTACAATGATACACAGAAAACCCAACAGTCAGAAGACAGCGAGGATGCGATGACGATATACAAACGAACACGGAGCGACGGCAGAGTCTGAGTTTTCCTCCCGTTGGTCGACGCTCCTTCCTCTCTCTCTGCAGTCTACCTCTGCTCTCTCCTTTCATCTTCACTCGGTGGTGGAGTTGAAACAGAGTGGAGGCTCCAGGGGCCACTGAGGGGACGGCACTCTGAACCTCACAGGTGTGTCCTGCAGGGTCAGCTGTTCAGTGCATCATCGAGATGTTTCGTGAGGGAGGAAACGAGAGCAGAGCGCTCGTTTCGGGTGTGGGCTGAGCTCAAGAGCTCCGCAGCACGTCAACACTTTTAACTGATCTCAGACCTCCCTGCAGAGTTTGAGTAATAAACTGATTGGTGTTTAGTTTAGCAGGATACAGAGGAGTCTCCAGCAGTGCAGACTCTGCCGTTTGTGGAGCAGGTGATAGAAGGAGATTGTGATTTAAGAATTTATTTCATAGGAGCATCACAGCATCCCGGCATCTTTAATGAGTGCACACTGACACCATGAAATGTTAATGAACTTTGAAATCCTGGCAGGCATAAAACAGAGAGACCGTGGCACTTGTGCTCTCTGTGTGGTGTTTTGGTGCACTTGCATGTATGCCACTTTTATTTGAAAGATACTTTAAAAACGGCCAAAGCTGCTCGATATCATTAAACCTGCTGCTGCAAAGGACTGAGATCTGGAAACTGTGGAGAAGAGGAAAAAGGTGGGGAACGAGGAACAGCTGAAACCAGTTAAGGTAGCGCCAAACAAAGTAAAACAGGAAATGCACAACAATGAAAACAATAACAACACTAAGAAATTCAGAAAACGTTGGTCCTAAAAAAAAACGTGATGAGGTGGTCCTGATGTTTTTAAACAAGAAAAAGAAGAAATGGGGATTCTCAGTTCATCCGACCCCCCCCCCGCCAAAGAAAATTGAGCTAGGTCTGGAAAAAAAAACAAAACAAGAATATAATTCATCCTGTGAAAGTACGCAGTTGGTGTGAACGGCTCCATTAACAATACTTTTTTTATGCACGAAACATTGTCACAAATAACACTCAACGATATTTCAGATGGTTGTGTGAGTAAACTGGACCAGCACGTCTGACATCATCAAGCACCATCAGCTAAATCGGCTTCCCTCTCCATCCTGATGCTTAATTGCACTGTTGCTGGCAGGTGACTGGCTGATTTGGTAAATGGTGAGCACTTGAACAGGACAATAACAAAGTGGATATATGACTGCAGTATTAGAGCACAGTGTCTGTCCAACGGTCTCACAGCAGTTTGTGAAATATTCAACATGAAATGCTTTCATTCTTGTTTCTGGACACAAATCTCCGCTCCCCACCAATGTTCCCTCTAATCTTTCATGTGTCTGAGCGAGCACACAAACTCCCTGTGAGCAACAGCAGACGTGTGCACTGCGGTCACGCCAGCGTCGAATCCATCCAAGTTACATGTTTATTAAAATAATCAAATTACAGCATTTATGTTAGACTACTTTTAATTAACTGCTTTAGCCCAGTTACAATGAAAATTAAAAAAAAAAGAAAATCTTGTCATGACTGTGCATGTTAACAATGGAAGGAAAAACCTGTGAACTCCAATAACTACTGATTGGATGAGCGTCACTGGAAGTCTTAACTCTGTTGTTCCGTAAATTCCAATGCTGGGAAATAATTTTGTTACTTCTCAAAAAAGTAACTGAGTATGCAAACACAAGTTTTTGCAGCTGTTTACCTAACAATGCAGCAAGGCGTTTTTTTAAACCAACTTTCAAACTATTACCGAACATCAGCTGTCTGCTGACATGCACACAATTATTGTGCCGTCCAAAAATAATTTCTGTCTCCTAACACCTGAGGAGAACACACCGCATGCAGGCCTCGCCAATGTTGTCATGCGACACCTTAACACCAGCAGTAGCTCCTGTCTGACACAACACACTACTGACTACACTACACACTAACTACACAAGATTTGTGCTAAACGTCGCAAATCTCTCTCACATCTCAAACCGCCGTCACTCCTAAAACTGCCCCTCCCTAAACATCTAAATGCATGTTGCCATATCATTTTTTGAATGGTCACATGGTACATTTTTCCACCAATAGGAAAGGCTGGGAGGGGCGCTGTCTTGCCACAGGCGGAGTGATTTCGAGCGTTTTCCTTAAAAACGCGTTTTACCGTTTCTCCTGCAGTAAATATAAACAACGACAGTATTCAGGAAGAAAACCAAACACTGCAGATATTTTATCATGACTCTGGTTTTACGTGGCTGATCAACACAATTTAAAAACTGGTATAAAGTCCACACTTTTTCCGTCAGTTGTTCCGTCTGTCCTGCTCACATCTCCAATGGTTGTACACGTTGTCATTAACGTGGCTTCACTCCGCATCAGCCGCTTTGCTAAAACACCGGTGTGCTGTCATAGCCTGTCAACCACGTTGATTAGCTGCATATATACGAATGTGAATCGCATCATTGGCTGGACTGTGGGATAAGGTGGCATCGTTCTAATCCCATACGGGAGCAGCCAGTCACTCACTGACTAACACTGCAGAACAGAATTGTTAAAGTATTCATTTTAATTTCAATTCAGGTTAGATTTTTTTTTGTGCGCAATGCAGATTTTCTGTGCGCAGAGACCGTGCCTGCAGTGCGCAATTACGCACGCGCGCAGCTTAGAGGGAACATTGCTCCCCACAGATTTGCATCACACTCATCTCTGCCCAGGAAGAGCAGGAAGGGCAGTGAGTGCTGTGAATCATTGCATCACTTACAGCAGAAACACGCAATTCAAGCAGCTCACAGAACTGAAAGCCGTCCTAATAAAAGTGCTTTTAGAAAAACATCCTGCTTTGGTTTAAAATACAAAGACTGCCGTTCTTTCAAAGTTTCAAAGACAACAAATAATTCTTGTTGAAACACGTCCGTTTCACACTCGTTCTGACTGTGATGACAAACAGGAACAATGTGCGTCTGTGAACAAGAACTAATTGCTTTTTGCGACAGTTTCACATTTTGCTGTGAGACTGGTCGAAGTGGTCGTACTCCTCTATGATGCAGCATGCACCAATGTTTAATGGAGCCGCTCATTTACAGCGCGTAACGCAAAAGTTGATGCAACGTAAAGCAACTAATGCACACTGACCACCTTCACTCCCCTAAAGGAGCTCTTCCCATGTAGTATGTTTCATATATTTAATGAATTACTGAAGAATTTTAATGTCTGATGTACTCTTCTCTCCTTTTTTACTTATAATCTTTTATACATTTGTCAGCTACTTGTTGCTGTGCTGCTCAGGTTTTTGGATGGAAGAAATCACTGAGAGACAGCAGGAACTGTGAGCCTCCGGTATTACTCTGATGTTACAATAAACCACAAAATTAATATAATTTGTTATTAAACAAAACTAACTGCAGATGAAGCCCATAAAGTTTGCAGGAAAATGTTTATTGAAGTCACAGAGTGAGTGCTTTTAGAGCCATCTCCCTAATATCGTCTATGCAACAGGAAGTCAGAGTTGCCACCCCCTGCTGGTCATCACGAGGAATGCAGCGTGGCACTGGAAGCTCCTTCTTACACTCTATGGCAGCGGTCTCCAACCTTTTTTGCGCCACGGACCGGTTTATGCCCGACAATATTTTCACGGACCGGCCTTTAAGGTGTCGCGGATAAATACAACAAAATCAAACTAGTACCGGTACTGAAAAAAAGAAGATTTATTCATAACACACGTGAAAAGACCCAGGAAAACCGAGTTAACGATAAAAACGATAAAAACCCTGAAAACCATACATTTCACACCTGAGCCTCAACTCTCGCGGCCCGGTACCAAACGATTAACGGACCGATACCGGTCCGAGGCCCGGGGGTTGGGGACCGCTGCTCTGTGGCACAGGTGACAAACCCCCGTCCTCGAGCGCCGGTGTCCTGAAACCTTTCAACGTTTCCCTGCTGCAACACACCTGGATAAGATTAGTAGGTCATTAGCAAGGGGTCGGCCTGCTAATTTTATTCAGGTGTGTTGCAGCAGGGACACATGGAAAAGTTTCAGCACACTGGCCCTCCAGGACTGGTGTCTGACATCCCTGCATGGTGTAATTAAAGGTTTTAAAAGAGCTCCAGCTTACAGGTCTAGGAGATTGTCAGCACTGAGCATGAAAGGACTTTAGCTTCACCTCAGTGAGGAGACGTATTTGATCCCAAAGGTGTGACCACATCCTCTTGGATCAGGAGCACACGGACAATGAAACTGCTAATTATGGAATTTACTTACTGTCAATTACA
Organism: Simochromis diagramma; assembly: GCF_900408965.1. Lineage (NCBI taxonomy): Eukaryota > Metazoa > Chordata > Actinopteri > Cichliformes > Cichlidae > Simochromis > Simochromis diagramma. The sequence continues at coordinate 4,302,582 of NW_024386892.1, forward strand.
AGTACTCTCTCTCTTTATCAGTGAAGTGTGTGTTAAAGAAACACAGAACAGTTTTCTTACCCAACTGAGTCTTTATCAAATGAGTCATTAGAAGAAGTATCGTCACATGCATACACGAGTCACAGGACTCGACACTCCAGTGATTTATTCACTATCAGTTGCAGGAAAAATATAGAAAGATTTTTTTTAAATCAGCGCCAAACACAGGTGTCAACCTTTATTTTGAAGGCTGGGTGTGGCTCACGGCGTGATTGCTCACTTTTCATTGTACACATTAGATAATAGAACAAGCTGTTCTGTGTTGCATGTGTGCTTTTAAACTGACAATAACACACAGACTTGACATCATTTAAACAGCATCAGCTGCTGCAGAAGCTCACATGTCATTATACATTTGCATCAGCGCAAATAAATAAATAAATAGAGAAGGAAACCCTAAAAAAATAGATTTTTTTCTGTTATACAACCTGCGAATACTTTGTGCATGGGCCGCCCTGCTGGTAATTATGATAGTTTCGATGCCAAAGGGGGAAAATAGCTCAGCTTTCATTCTGAACAGCACCGGGGAAGGCCTCTGTGTCCATGAATGCCCCTTTGTCATAACGTGCGTCACAGTATGAGGCTGTGAAAGTACTAATTTGTTAGTGTGAACTGTCTCCTGATGAAAGGTTCGACAGATTCAAGTCATCACTGCTGCACAGTTTGTGTTTTTACAGTTGCCAAATTTCTTTTTGTTGTATCGCTTTTATTCCAACAGTTATGGGTGAAATAATGATGCTGATGTGAGCGCACTCGCTAATGAGAGACTACGAACTTTATTCCTGCACCAACAGAAGACCCAAAATGAGAGTTTGGATCAAGGAAGCAAGAGCAAACTTTACTAAACTTTATTGCACTGAACCAGAACTCTGGGAGAGGCCAGAGGAAGAGATGGGAGCACACACCGACTGGGTGGAAAAATAAAACAGGAAGTAAGACAATAAAAGACACACAAGGAAACACGAAGTGACAACAAGGCCTGACACAGACACAGATAATGGGAAATATATCCCAAAGTCTTTGTCACCTTAGAGCCAAAGGGCTAAGGACACTTGGTGAAAGACTTTTATCTTAACCAGGATTTAGTTTTAATTTTATGGAGGAGTTTCTTAGAAAATGCCATAATTTATTGGGCCGTGCACTGGGAAGCTTTATGAATACAGGCCCTGTGGTGTTAAAATGCAGCCTGCATTCAGACTGTCCAGATAATAAATGTTGAGGTTGGTGCTCTGCATGCAAATGTAGTGTCTGTGTCCTCCACACTTGGCTGTTATGTTAATGTCTTCATTAGAAAACTAAACTTTCTCTCAGGAATTGAAATAGTGAACGATTTATGTGGAGAAAATCTGTCCCCGTGCATTTAACCTTCACTGTGTGGGTGATTCGACTCTTCCTGCTGCATTCACAGTTTCAGTGTTTCTGTACTTGTCCAATAAACATGACTTGAATTCTGTCTTTTCAGCTGAGTTAATGTGCAGCCCTTGTTCTCCCCATCATCGCCTCTTTTATCTGAATGTCCAGGATATCCTGGTTGATGTTTCTACCATCTACGTGCCAGCTCTGTTCGACTGCGAGGGTTCACCTTCAACCTTCATTTGGCTACTTACAAAACCTTTCATCTCATTACTTCATTAAATTCTGCTGTTCACATCAGAATGACCTTTTTTAATTCAATCTAAAACACCTTTTTAACAGGAATTAGCTCACTGTTCCCATCTTCTAGGCCTCAGAGCCACATTTACTAAAGGAGTGCAAATTACATTAGACTGCAATCAGAAACCTGTGCTGATTGGAGTGGAAGGTTCTCCAGCTGATCTTCTAACAATGAGCTCATTTAAGATCACAAACACAGCCGGTTAATTTCAATCTACCAAGACGAATGCAAATTAAATTAAAAAACCAAACTTGATCTGGAAGTGAGCCACCTGCTAACCTGCAGGTTACATACACAAGCTTTTATCCAGAAACAGGACAAGAATCCAGATCAACGAAAGGCAACTGAGGAGAAATATCTCCAGGGGGCGTTAGAAGAACCAAAAAAACTAAAATCTACAGAAACCATCATTCACCAGATTCTGATTAATCCATGTTTTAATAAACTTTAATGTTATGTGTGTGCAACACACTTGCGTTGTGAGGCTGCAGGGATTTATTAATTAAGGAACCTGATTCACAGCCATCTGTGGGCAACAAATAGTTCCTGCAAAACCCTGAATGACATCCAGCGACACCTGAACAGAGATGAATGCAACACTCATGTTTTATTTTAGATTTGAAAAGAAGAATAAAGAACAACGAGCTCCATGAAACCTGCTTGTGATGGTGCAGAGCTCTGTGTGTACACTGATGGGTTAAATGGCACAGAGATTGTTTTACTCTACAGCCTCCTCAGACGCCGTATGGTGTGGACCCGAGCGCAGACAAGGGGGAAAGGAAACAAAGTGTAACAAAAAGCCATCAGTTTATTTAGGCTGTTGGCAAAAAAACAAACTAAACTAAAACCTAAACTGGGATAAGCTAACACTAGCATGAGAACTACGACAGGGGATCAAACAGGAATCAGAACAGGTGCATGAAAAAACTATGATGCGAAACATGAACCTGAAATGAAGCTTGAAAATAATCCTGTGACTTGAAGTACACGACACTGAACAGAGGAAGACAGAGGACTTAAATGCACAGGAGGGTAATGAGGGAAGTGAGAACACCTGGAGAAACGAACCTGAACAGCAGGGGACATAAAACATAAAACTAAACACACTGAACATGGAACACCAGATCCTTCAAAGTAAAACAGGAAACATAACAGAATGTGGACAAGACAACACAAGCTCGACAACGTGTCTGCACAGAGGACAGGAAACGACTCAGGAGATCAGCAGAAACATTAACTAGACTGAAACTCAACTAAGACAAACTAATAATAAGAAGAACTTAACATTATTTCAATGTATAATAAGCAAAGAAAATATAAAATAACACAAAGATGCTGGGTCACAGACGGAGGTCCCTGATAGGTCCACCTGCTGCCATGAAGAGCAGTAAACATTGTAATTGCAGTGAATTGTTTTCTGGCTGAGTGAGCTCTCAGTGCTGCTGCTGCTTTCTATGGTGACGGCTCCACATTAGAGCTTTAAACCGCTCTGCATGTTGGCAGATCAAAGTGAAACTCATTGTAATGATTTCTTGGTGTGTGTTTGCTTTCGAGTAGCTGCAATTCCAACAGTGTGAAAGAGATTTAGCAGCAAACTAGAATCAGGTATAAAAATATTAATGCGTCCACACAATGCAGCGGTCCATTCAGTGGCTTTAGAAAGGTTCCACTTAACAACTTGCACATTTCAAACATATTCCCCTGCAGTATTCACTAATACACATAAAACAGTGAAAGCATGGTGCTCCTAGCTGACTCTAGCCCACTGGCTGCATGAGACGTTGAAAAACAGCCCTTAGCTTTCTAATACTTTGAAGTACACAATCCTCTGTTAGACTCAGACACAGAACTGCAACAAGCACCACGCACGCTGGTCTTTGTTACTCATGGCTGATGCTCTGTGCAGGTCATTGCTGTGCACAAACGCCTCCTGTCCTCGGCTCCTCTGCACTCAACAAAGAGCCAGCAGCTTGACAGCTAGCAGTGCGTGCTTGAGAGCTTGTGAAGCTGTGGAAGTTAGTGACTGAATTGCGAGCGCTGACTTGTACACTTTGAAGTCTTTATACTCAGCTGACAGCATTTTATAAATCGTCCCTGTAAAAAGTAAGCTGTAAAGCAGGGGTGGGGAACTCCAGGCCTCGAGGGCCGGTGTCCTGCAGGTTTCAGACGTGTCCTTGATCCAACACAGCTGATTTAAATGACTAAACCACCTCCTCAACATGTCCTGAAGCTCTCCAGAGGCCTGGAGCTAATCATGTGATTCAGGTGTGTTGACCCGGGGTGATTAATAAAAAACCTGCAGGACACCGGCCCTCGAGGCCTCGAGTTCGACACCCCTGCTGTAGATATTGAACAGGCATGTATCAAGACACATGAACGCTACGTCCAGATGAACAGAATCAACTTTTGGAGATTTACTTACCAGGATGACTGAGGATGTATCAAGACACTCTTTCAGAGACTTAAAAAAAGAAGAAAAGAAATGTCTGTAGTGCTGAAAATGAACCAAGAAGGAATGATTTCTATTTCACGCTCTCCCTCCGGATCGCTGCCGTCTCCTGCAGCTGAAAACCTGTGGGCTCTGATGTAGTCCCACCCCGAGGTGACAGCAGCAGAATGAATTTGTCTCAGTATGTGCGCTGCAGTGTAACATTACTGCCTGCTGAATGAAAACCAGTCTGATTAGATTGCTCAGGTTAATGGAAAAAAAGATCAGTTTCCCTCGGGATCATCAGGGTTGCACAAACTCACGGACAGTGATGGGAATAACAGCGTTACTTTTTTCAGTAACGAGTAATCTAATTACTATTTCTAACGTTACAACGCCGTTTCCATTACTAACAAGAACTAGCGAGCTAAGGGAGCAAAACAATCGCACGAGTGCTGCTGTTTGACTGAGGAAGAATAAAGCAGTCGTGGTAAGCCAATCACACGACCACTTACAGACAAAGCAACAAGGTGACATATACCAGTTTATAAACTGTGTTGACAGGCCAGTAAAACCAGAGTCATGATAAACAATATATACGCGGCGTTTTCTCCTCAATAGTTTCGTCACGTTTACTGTCTAAGGACAGCGCAGCGAGACCTCTCTGCTTATGCCCCCCCCCCCCAAAAAAACCTGCCCTTTCATGTTGGTGGAAAAATGCACCATGTCGACCAATCAAAAATGATATGGCGACATGACATTTGGTTGTTTAGGAAGAGGCGGAAGATTTAGGAGTGACGGCGAGAGAGGGAGAGAGAGAGAGCAAGTGTTGAGATGTGAGAGATTTATGACGTTTAGCGTGTTTGCAGTGTGTAGTTCATGTGTTGTCTTGTGTAGTTAGTGTGTCGTGTCGTGTTGTGGAGTGATACACCTGCTGCTGTCAGACCTGCAGGTATCAGGCTGTGATGTTTCCTTTATAGTGGACAGAAATTATTTTTTTGGAGTGGTACAAATTATTTGTGGCATCTTATTGAATGTAGAACAGCTGATTGTTCTGTAAATAGTTTGAAATGATTATTAAAAAAAAGGGAGTAAAAGGTAAATGGATGCAAATAAACTTTGTTGTTTGCAAAACTTGTGCATATGATTTTAAAATTGACCATTTATATTTGTATTTAAAGTTATGAAATATGATTCATTAAACATGTTTGTGGTTGTTACAGTAAAAATATAACTTTTTCTACGATGTTTTTTGTCTGATATTAGATCAATGTTGTTAATACAGTTTGTCAAAAACATCAAAAGTAGTTAAAAATGGCCAATTATACCCTGGACCCCAGAGAGTTAAACATTTTTTTTTAAAGTAAGTAATTAATTACTTTTAGAATCTTGTAACTCAATTACTAACTCAGTTACTTTTTTGAAGAAGTAACTAGTAACTGTAATTAATTACTTTTTCAAAGCAACTTGCCCAACACTGCTCACGGAAACTTCAGATCATGTTGACATTTGGTGAATGAAGAACTTTAATTTTGAGGTGGGAAAACAAATTTTCCCTGGATAATAAACCACACGTCAAGTTGATTGGACTGTGCAGTCGGTGCTTTCTGCATGATTCATATACAAAATGTGTTAATGTGCAAATAAAAAGACAGGACAGGGAGTCTAAACGAATTCAGCCGAGCTCATCCTTCACATCATTAGCAGTTTAAACATGCCAGCAGCTCTCTCAAATGGGTTTTCAATGAGAGTCGGCTCTTCTTCACTCTCATCTCTTTCACGTTCCTCAGCCACACACACACACACACACACACACACACACACACACACACAGTCTGAAGGTCAGTGTTTGGTGTCATAATCACGGCAGTAATCACAGCAGAGGAGGTGACGATGATGGTGGAGCGCTGATTGCGGCTGTCTCTCAACAACTGCTCAAAACAAGAAAGTGGACGCCTCTGTTTGCAGTCAAGGACTCAAAGTCATCATCGGTGCATCCACACACACACACACACACACACACACACACACACACACACACACACACACACACACACACTTACTTAACTGGAGACTGAAAACTGGTCAGAGAGAAGAGGTTAAAATAGGCAACAGGTGTTTTAATCGAGGCTTGTGCAGCATAGTGAGTCAGAAATGTGCTCACTCCCAGCAGGAATAAAAGCATGTTTTTCATAGGAAGCTTTAGGAATATTCCTACTGTTCCAGCAGAGGTTCCATGTAAGTACTTGAAAAACTTTTATTACAGCATAAAAATGTGTATCGGAGTGATTTCATGCAGAACATGAATGACTGCTGTGTTACTATGTTCTGACATGTTTTATAGTAACCAATGACCAGCTCTCAATTCTTTGTTAGTTTCCAGAAACGACCAGTAGGAGGCAGCAGAGTCCCAGCAGCACATGCATAATAAATGTGGATAACACAGAGGGGCTCTCAGCTCCTGGCACTTCATCATGTGCAGGACACAACAGAACAGACCGGTGCCCGTCGCTGTACTTTACCAAGGTCTGACTTTCTCTCTGACCTCCTGTGTCCCTCGCCCTCCCCTGTGATGCATATTTAAAGCAGCTCTAACAATCCTTTATTTTAAGTGTTTGAAGTTTCTGTTCTGGTTGTTGTCCTCTGGGCTGCACGAGGCCTGCTGAACACACACAGGAGACACAGTCAGACACTGGCTGGTGAAGACAGCTGAACTGTATATGCAGAAGACACAGATACTTCCTCCAGGAAGCAGAAGTGCTAGAAACATGTTAATGCTGAATGAATGAAGTCTTTATAAAGATCAAATCCCAATAAATAAATATGTTACTTCATTGCTAATACATGTTTAAATATCGGCTGTGGTGCAGGAGGTCATCTACTGGCATTTGTGTCAAACTGAAGAAGGCTCAGTGCATAAAATACATAATGGCATTGTACCACATTTAGCTATGAGCTCATTTCCATCTGCACGAAACTGTTCGTGCTGGTGAAAATGAACGTATAACTTATACCACTGCCAACTCTCTAACCTCCCAACACTGAGACTGTGTGTCTGCTGAATCACATGTCAGACTTATGATGCTCCACAGTGACAGCGTGTCTGCACAGTCTGCAGTTTAGAATTATGCTTTTTTGCTTGTTATGCTTTAAAGATTATTTGAGGGCATTTTGCCTTTATTGGATAGCAGAGCAGTGAAGACTGACAGGAAAGTGGAGGACTTGCAGCAAAAGGCCATGTGACATGTGGCTGCTTGCTTCTGCACTGGAAACTGACAATCATTCACTCCCAACAGCCAACAAGAAGACCAGGAAGAGATTAAGCTCCTGGATCTGCTGAAGTTAGATTAATATATATTTTCACAACTTACTGTGAAGTCTTAAAATATCACTAACCTTCCTCCAGGCCCTTCCTTTGTTCTCTCTTTCTCTATCCATGAGTAAAGTTGAGCAATGCATCTTCAGCTGCCTTCCAATGACATCAAGAAGCTCGTCTTCCATTTCTGATTGCTGGTGAAATCCCAGCTGACGAGTTTTCACAGTGCAAAGGGAAGTGAGTTTTTCTGCAAAGTTAGTTTAACTTGTTTAAATGTGGATTTGCCTCTTGTGTCGTCTGCCGTCAGTTTTCTATGCCTTGCTTAGACTTTCCTTTGCCTTTGGTGTGATCACGCTGACAGCTGAGGGTGTTTTTGCTTGGACTCATGTATTTGACCACAGACTGGGCAACTTTGTTAGTGAGGTTAGATACAGAACTTATTTTGAGATGAGTGGATAATGGGTGGCTAAGCTGAAGAATTAGATATAAGACAAATCAAAGCTAAAAGGAGAGAGAGCACTGTGAATGTAAATGTTAGCAATTAACACACTGACCAGAACAACCTGACAAAGTCAAAATATGCCAGAATGTTTCTGTCTGAAGGTTTGCTAAGAAAATGAAACAAATCTCATTTCCTTTTAATCAAATATTTGAACACTAGTAGTTTTACAGAGTGCAGACTACGGTTTCTATTTGGCCTTATTTTATTGAAAATATATATTAAAAAGTCTCTGGCTGACAAACAAAGCCCTAAAAATAACGCAGGAAGATGGATCATCCGTCTATAAATTATTCATCCTCACTGCACACAAACGCTGACACACTGAGCTGCTTCTGTTAAAACTCGAGTAAACAATGCAGATCAGAGCGACGCCGCTCGGCTCGAGGAGCACTTATAACCGAAAACAAGGTGACAAATTTGTTCTTGATTGGCCCGGACCGGGCGGAACGGCGTAGTCATGGCACGGTCGACTTGTTTTTCAGAGTGTCCTTCTTTGGCCAAGAGGATTTTTGGCAGCGCTCGCAGGGGTGAAGAGAGAGGCGCACTCAGAGCTCCACCAACCCCTGTGCTGAATGAGAAGGAGCTGGGCAGTGATGACAAGAGTGCCAGCAGGGGGTTAAGCTGTGACCCAGATTCCTGCACGAGCCTTTGTCCTGGAGAGGAGAGAAGATTCTCCTCATTCATCTCGCCGAGGGCTGAATTCGCGTTATGAATACAGTGACAGAGGGGAGGAGAGACAGACTCGGGCCGGCAGAAAACGAAATAAATGACTCTGAGTTTGCATGCATTATAGATCATTCTGCAGATGCATGCAGTTTAGCTTCAAACCAGTCACCGCTGCATTCTTTGTTTACTCTCCTCTTTTAAATCACTGCTGGTCTGTGTTGCACGGATTTCTGGATGTGCATCGGTTAAAGTCACAACCAGCTTCAGAAGGAACAAAATATTTGTTTCCACATACAAAGTTTTATTCCAGGCAGATGTTTTAGCTTGGAATAAGGGTGTAGTGATGCTGTAATACTTTCTCTTTCAAGATTCAGTATGAATAAGAAATGAGTAAGTAAGGATGAACTGTTATGTATTATTCTGCTTATACAAGCTTTTATTGCAATAAGCAACATGTCATCATTCAGAGGACTCGGCTGGAAAAATAAACACAGAATATCCTGAAAGTTTTAATCGTGGCATTGCGAGTAGAGCAGATGATGAGCAGCTTTATTATGTTTTCTTTCCTTGATTCTTTTTACACTCTAATAAGTAATGAACCGTTCAGTCGTCACCTGGTAAAGCAATATTGATGACTGAAGCTAACAGCTCTAAAACAGCTTTTTATATTGGATTATTTTCTTGGTACCCTGTGTGCACTTTAAATCTTTTATTCATGCCATTATGTCTTTATTATGTGAAGCACTTTCCTTGTGACAAAAAACTTCTGTACTAATAAATTTGTCTTGCCCTGCTTTGGCGAGTGGGTCCCAAACTGTGGTCCAGCACCCCATAAGGGCTCTGGCTGAACTCGAGGCATTTATAACTGCTCACAGACCGTTCACACACTGTTTGCTCTGTAACGTCCTGAAAGAAAATCCCAGCAGCACCAAAACATGTTTCTGTTACAGGTTAGAGACTAAAGAAAGCTAAAGCACTGATCAGGGTTGAATTGTAAAAGATCCGTCGGGTTTTCCCAGATTTCTTCCTGTTAAAAGGGAGTTTTTCCTTCCCACTGTCTGACTCTGGGGTGAGCTCTTCTCTCACCCCAACCAATCACAGAAGGTGGCCCCGCCCCTCCCTGAGCCTGGTTCTGCCGGAGGTTTCTTCCTGTTAAAAGGGAGTTTTTCCTTCCCACTGTCGCCAAAGTGCTGCTCATAGGGGGTCACGTGATTGTTGGGTTTTTCTCTGTGTGTTTTATTGTAGGGTCTATATTACAATATAAAGCACCTTGAGGTGACTGTTGTTGTGATTTGGTGCTGTGTAAATAAAACTGAATTGAACTGAAGTGACTGTGTCCCTGTGTGTGGGCAGCACACGGAGTCAGTTTGTTGGGGTTAAGGTTTAAAAACACCAAAGAGATGCTGGAAAACTGGGAAGAAGTGTAATTACATGAGCTGTATATAAAAGATGTACGTCTCTTATCAGTGATTATCACAGTCTCAGCTGTTACGCTCTATTCAAACAAACCCCAAACTTGATGTTTCTGTGACACAGTCAGCTGTGCCACACATTCATTTCCATCACACCCAAAACATCGACGACGCTCTGCAGGCTACGAAAGGCCAAAGTAAGTCAGGACAGAGCTCGTTTTTTAAGTAATCCCACAAACATTCACACAGTTTCAGTAAGAAATGTTAATACGTGATAATTAACAGATTCATTAAACAATAACAGCTAGTCCTAGAGTTAAATGTGAGAGGACTGTGCAGTGGATGAATTTGTAAAGCACCTTACAACAGAAAACTCTCCAGTTAGGAACAAAGCGGCGTTTTCTCCCCGAGCTGAATGACAGCGATGCATCCAAACCCTCAAAATGTCGTCAGCGTGGCACAGAGCGAGAGACCTTGGCAAGTGTGTCCATTGTGCTGCTTTCACACATGTATTTTGGGGGGAGAATGTGGGAGGTGTCCTTGTTTTTTAGACTTCTTGGTATAGCAGTCTCCCCCCCCCCCCCAAAACCACCCCACCTCCCCACCTCCCTCCCTCCCTCCTCCTCCTCCTTTATCCTCCTCTTCTCCCCTCTTTTATCCGAGTGTTTGTGGCCCCCTCAGTCTCAGAGCGACTCGGAGCCGAGGAGCGTCACATGGTAAGAGCACCGGGCCTCCACTCATCAACAGCTAACCTTCTCTTCATCTCCACTGCTTCCTCAAACTGTCTGAGAAAATATTAGACACAACAAAGAAAGGTCTTTTTTTGTTTTTTGTCATGACTTATTGATGAGGGTGCAAAGGGAGTGGAGGGGTGGTTGGGGGAGAAATATTTTACTTTGTTTTTATCTCCAGAAACGTGACGCTTACTGTGAAAACAGATGTTTGGTGTCATTTTTGTTCCTGAAGATGTTAAAAAAAGGGAAGTGAGGGAGACGAATATGGGAGCGCCATGTCAACATACAACTGCATGAAGTGTAGCCGTACACAAAGTCTTGATTATGAAGAAATGCTTTTATTATTTTCCTCCAGGTTTTTTCAAATCCAAACAATACCATGCAATCGTTGCTCCGTTCTAATGCTGTGCATCCTGAAACTCTTTGTTCAATTCAGAAATGTCACTTTAGACTCTTTGGTGTTGATCCACAGGAACGTGGACTGTGGGATTTTGGATCATCAAGAATGATTGTTTTTCTATTTCTGAGGCTTTAAGGGAGGATTTTTGGCGGCAGCTTGTCTTTGAATAATCAAACAGCAGAAAGTAGAAGTGATGCTGAACTTTAGAAGCTGGGAGACGGGTTAGGATCCTTTCTTGAACTACAGTGTTTACTAATTTTATTTGTTTGTGCACTGAAATGGAGTCAAACTCACGTCCATCTGGTAAAATCTGGCTCTGCGTCAGATTTTCTTGACGTGTTTCTTGAGTTATTTTTTGTACGTGGACCTCGCCGTCAGTAATCACACACTAATTTGTACCTTGCTGGTAGAATTTGGCGACCTTTGTGTTTTGACTGTATCTGGCGAGCGATGTGACTGAGCATGTGTGAGAGTGCACGCTCACACACATCACTTGTAATTCACGCATCGGCTCACTGGAAATCACAGCGGCCGTGAGGCCCGGGAGCCTGATGCTCTGCTGATTTAATTTTCCATTTCCAACACATGAACATTATTAATGGCTCTCATTCTGGTCATATAAAAGCATCATTACCACACAGTGCTACAGCCCGTTTTATTGCACTGACCTGATGTACGCGAGTAATTCCTCTAATAATCTAGATTGTGTTTACATAAGAGTAATTGGGAAACATGATTAATCAAGCTTGTAGCAGCTAAACTGAAAACAGAGTCTATTTAAAAACTTTGAAGCTTAATTTTCACAATAAAATGCAAGAAAAGATGCGTCAAAAATAACAAACAGTCCATTCAGTTTGAATAAAGGATTTTTTCTGGAGGATAAGTAAATGTGGAAGTACTGGTGGGTCCTGAAAGCCTCCCCAGTGCTCGCTGACAGCACCACGTCCGGGCTGGACTCCTCTTGGTGGAGTGTTTCTGACGCTTGGCTGATTTTCAATAAGACAACGACAGACTCACCCCCCCGCTGAGTGCCCATTGTCCATTTGTTAACACTTAACACTCATGTGTCCGGATGCTCTTTGGCACTTCTTGGTGCTTTGGGTTCTGATGAGAAACTCTCTTAAACTGTTTTACATGTTCTGGAGTAGAAACCGCCACTCGTAGTTTTGTATATGCTGCGATGCTAACTTCCTGTACTGATGAAGTGTGCACTGACCCAGTTCTGTTGCACCAGTCATTAAACTTTTATTGTGCTTTCTATTCAAAAATTCATTTTAAAGTTGTAAACAAATCTGTTTTTGTCCTTTGATAGATGTATTTTATGGGTTGATGCAAGAAGTTACCAGAAAGTAAAGATAGAAGAAGCTTTTATTTCTTTAGTGGCTCTGCTTACAGCCCCCGAGTCTCATTCAATGTTTACACATGTAGACAAGCTTAAAGCAGCAAATAAAATCACTTACTGTTGGTTTTAATTTGATTTCCTTACTTCAAAGATTAACAGTTAAAGGAAAGGCTAGCGTGAAACTTTCCGAAAAGCTAAATTATCATCAGATCATAAATGCTGGCAAATACACTCTCGACTCTGTCCAACACACTATTTACCTAAATGTAACAGGTTAAATTCAGACCATAGATGGACTACAAACATCTTGTCCTTTGTGCACACGGTTATGAAATATGAAGAATAGTGCTGCTTACTATTACAGATTACAGCTGTGCTGAGACGTATTCACAGCACACATCAAACAAAGCTTCAGTCAGAGAGATTGTGAAGTCTTTACACAGACAAATGGAAACAAATTCAGACAAATACACGTCTGTATTTGCAAAATTAACTTCAGCTTCACTGAAAAATACTCGACTCCGTGTCATCGAGGTACATCATGGCGATTCTCCAACACACTGTGGACTCTCCTGATGATGGCTCATTGTTGAGCAATGAAAAATGAAGAAAACCAAACGACTTCCTGTTCAGGTCTAAAAATATGACTGAATATTCTCATCTCACAGGAAAATATGAAGGAAATCTATTTGTTTGTTTTAAAGGATACAAACTTTTTTTCACAACAGCACAGACTTTTATGGCTCTGTGGAAGTCTCATCAGTAAGTTATAGCAGCAGGAGTTTTATTCTGTGTCAGAAACATGTGTTTTGGACACACAAAGCTCAGTGGAACCAAGAAACCAGCAACTGTTGCCTTTCAGCCCAAAGCCTGATCTTTCTCCTGTCCAACTCACAAGCTTTAATACCTAGATTGTTTAGCAAGAATGCCACCAGTCCCATGGTCGGCCATCCCTCCAATCCCCAAATATAATTTCTTTCCCATTTTAAATATGGACACACGACTGAGTAAATGTCAGACTGGACAGATGAAAATTCCTGCTCAGGGACGTAAAGTTTGTGTCCAGAAAGACTGGAGGTTCTAACATTTACACAAACTGTGACTGTGCTGTGACTTCAGCCATCAGCTGTGCTCCTCTTCCTCCTCCAGTTGGCTGATAAGGGTTGTGATTATGTCACCTAGCACATAGCTTACACTCAAGAATATTACATAAAGCTGCAATGACATGATGGCTGTCCAGCTGGCACAAAGTCTAGTAATCATCTCTTTCCTGTAACCTTTAGTTCGATTGTCTTAAAATTAACTGGTGCTACCATTTTTGCCGTTTTCTCCAACATGAATTTAATTCCAGCTTAAAAGTGCTTCTAAATACTTCACAGCTTTCATAACCTTTCTTCCCTTCCCTGAACAGCCACAATGAGTGCCCTGCCATGTTGTGTCCTCGTCCTCCTCCTATTCGTCCCCATCCTCACTGAAGCCAAACGCCAACCAGGGCAGGAGAAGCCTGACAAACCCCGTCAGCCTCCTCCATCACCTCAACCGGCCAAGAGACCCAGAAATCGCTCCGTGCCAGGCTCCGGAGAGCTGACCACCAAGGAGGGGCATCGCTGTGTTTGGCAGACATCGGGTGAAGGTCTGGTGAGCCTGCTGGTGAACTGCAGCATTGAAGCACAAGGAGACCTGCAAAGGTGAATTATAAATCCTCTAAACATTCATACTGGTGCTTTGCTCTTGTTTCAGACGACTCAGTGTTTATTTCCACTTAAAGAGACAAAGTCCTGTGAACACACGACTGTAGAAAAAGGAAAGAAGTTTTTGCACTCACTTTTAAAGTGGGAGTGGAAAGCTCTGCAGGTGATTCACTAACTTCCAGTTAATTTAAATCCCAAAATGCAGACAATTAATTTTAGTAATGACCAACAAAGTCTACTGATAGCAGCGGAAATTAGTGTGAAAAATGAGCTGACAGCGAGTAGTGCACGAACAGACGAGTGTGTTTCTGAAAGAGCAGGACAGATCAGGTCAACGAGGACGAATCCATATGTACTCACATGTGTTGTGTTGACAATCAGGGACGTGTGCGGTCTCTGAGGCTGCTGTTCTCTGTATGAATTAGGCTCAGGGTGCCTTATTACAACGAAGTGTCCCATATTGCCTGATGTGTAGAATGAAGAACACAAAACATGATTTTTACCAACAGATCCCGACTAAATGAAGTTAGTGTTATTGATATTTTTAAAATCCATTTGAAAACTCATATTTATTTTATTGTTGTTTTATTCTTTTAACACAGAACTTCAGTCACAACCATTATTTTTAAATGTGGTTACATTAAAAAAAATCAGTTGACATGTGCAAATGCCCTCAGTGCTCTTTTCGCTCGCTTGTGAGGCTGCAGGTATTAGTTAAAGTCAATAACTTGTGTTGTAAAATTCAGATATTATTGTAACACAGTCCAGGTTTGCCTGAGTCAAGTGTATCGTAAAGACAAATCACTACTCCATAACCGATTCTGATGTTTCAGAGCTCGCTGTGTGCGCACTGCTGAGAAAAGACGGATGCTTTTGTGCTTCCTGCAGATTTCTTTATGGGCTGTACTCAGATTCTTCTCCTCCTTTTTCAGCTTTAATGATAAATTTGATTAGATTAAACTTGACAGGTACAAAGACAATTAAAGTCCATTAGGATCTATTCAGAAGTGCAAAAAGAAAAACAACAGCATTACATACAAAAAGTGCAGTTATATACAGGGTGGGCCATTTATATGTATACACCGTAATAACATGCCCAATGTGCTGCCCAACACAATGGGCAGCACATTGAACACATTTTATAAGTGGTCAGAAACTTATAAATAACTCATGAAAGAATAAAGTTACGTTGAAACCAAGCACACCATTGTTTTTCTTGTGACATTACCAATAAGTTTGATGTGTCACATGGCCTCTCTTCCTATTGAAAAAAACAAAAGTTGTATCCAAGATGGCCGACTTCTAAATGGCCACCATGGTCACCACCCATCTTGAGGAGTTTGCCCCCTCACATACCGTATACTAATGTGCCACAAACAGGACTTTAATATATCACCAACCATTCCCATGTTATTACGGTGTATCCATATAAATGCTCCACCCTGTAGATTAAAGCCTCTGCGAGACGCTGAGCCTCATCATGTGCACACACCACCATCATAATGTGGCACAGTTTGAAGCATGCTGCCTGCCATAAATCTTAGTAAATAATGTTTGAATTATTCATTCAAATATTACTTATAATGCTGACTTCAAGCAGTACAGAAATGTCATTTAAACCACCGAAGAGCTTTGAATGCTCGGAGAGAGAAGACGAGTGCTTTATGAGACTCATACCATTCAAACCATTCGGACACACTGGGTATAACGGTCTGTGCACATGGTGTCCAACCATGCCAAGCTTGTGGAGCTCTCTTGACTTTGGCCTTTGTGCTCCTCCTGCAGGTATTGGTGTCGTTACGCTGGTAAACCAGACCTCTGCCAGGCCTATGGGGTGAAGTCCAGCCAGTACTGGAAGCAGCTGGTGGGAAAGCTGAAGAAAAGGCAGAATGCCTGCGAAGGGGAAAAAGTCCTGAAGGCCAAAACCTGCAAGAAGGCGCCCGGAGAGGCCCACATGAAGCTCGCTCAGCGCAACGGGGAAGACGACAAGAAGGGAGGGAAGGAAGGAGGGAAGAAGAAACCAGCTGGTAAGAGTGTAGGAGGAGGAAGGATGGACAAAAGGAAGAAGAAGGAAGAGGAGGCAGAGGAGAAGAAGAAGAGGAGGGAGGAAAGGACTGAGGCCGAGGATGAGGAGGGAATGCAGAGTGACATGGAGCCGGTGCAGGCTTACTGCAGCGAGGGCTGGCACTCGGTCTGCTCCTTCTTTGTCAAGTTCTTTGAAGGCTGATGAGAAATTGTTTTGGATTTATGATGGTGCGAATTCACAATCTGAAAACACTGGAAATCATGTTCTTAGTCTCATGGGAAGAATCAGGCAGCTCGTTTATAACAATATATATATTCTTTAATTTCATTTTCAACATGGAGCTGCTTTAATAAAAAAAAAACCACATTGTGTTATATTTGGACATAAAAACTTTGATAACATCAGCTTTTTATAGAGTCTGACTTTTTTCCTCTAACCAATTAGCCCCATGGCATCTCCTTAGCTATGCTACATTGGAGAGATAATTACTACCAGGCAATATAAATTATGCAAAACCATTAAAATTAAAGGTGTTAATGTTCATTGAACATGATTAATTTATTAGAAAATCATTAGCCTGTTAATTTAATCTGAAATGGGAAAGAGTCGACCTGTAAAGGTACTTTTTGTAATAACCTTCAGTGGGTGTGTCAGGCTTTCCAGGTGTTTTAATATTTGTTTTTAGTTCAGCTCACGTTTCATTAATGCAGGACTCACTGCTACAGTTGGCTTTACACAAAACTTCTCATCAGCATGAGGCTAACAGTATAAACCCCATAATTCGCATCAAGTTTCTTTATTTGGAAAAAATAAACCAATTAGTTTGTATTAGATTTCACTTTTTGTTTGAGTACGTTTAGATTTTGGATGTGTGTCTTGCCATCATAGGCGTGTTTTCTAGAACTCAGAAACTGAAAAGTTATTTTATGTGCAAATTTTCTGATAATACATAAATGTAATAATTCTGTGGGCAACAGTGAGAATAGTGATTCTTAGGTTTAATCATGTGTATTTTAGTACTTCTTGTTTTCTTGATGTGAATTTTTTTTTTTTTTTTTTTTTTTTTTTTTTTTTTTTTACACACACTTTGTAACTTTTTCTAAATGACTGTTAACAATGTTGCAACTCGACAATAAAGTGCTTCAAATTTCCCTTTCTAATCATGTGATTAACATTCAGTAGTCCATGCATTCACCCCATATCTTTACACATAATCATAATATTGTGATGACATCTTGGCCATTAAAGGAGAACAGTTTGGGAGTTTTGTGGTATTTACACGAGTAAAAACCACACAGTGTAATATTTTGGTTATAAGAGTTAAAAAAGCTTGACTTTTGCGCTGAACATGACACAGGAGAAAAATAAATGTGCTGCCTTTGTTCTTTGCTGAAGATCAATGCTCTCCACTGCTCTGTTGACCCAACCATGCTCAATGTAATTAATGGACAGGCTGGATTTAATAGAAAATTTCTGTTTCGCGATCTTCTCGTGTACATTTTTAGTTATGGAAAATAGTGAATACTGATGAGACTTCCACAGAGCCAAATGACATGAATTCTTTTAGCTATGGGCAGTATGGATGTTTAATGACGCCAGAAACACTTACTGGCAATTTTATTAGGTGCACACTGCCTCAGTTCTTTGTGGCATGGATTCGTCAAGGTGCTGAAAACATTCATTGGGATTTGTCCCATTCCACCACATCCCAGCGGTGCTCTACTGGACTAATATCTAGTGACTGTGGTGGCAGTCCCAGTACAGTGAACTCAAAACATATCCCCCACACCATTACACCACTAACTGCAGCCTGAATGGCAGAGAGGTCTTCTACTACTGTAGCACATGTGCTTCAAGGTTCAACACGTAATGCATTCAGAGATGTTTGCTGCCTGCCCAGTTACTGTTGCCTTTCTTTCAGGTCGAAGCAGTTTGACCTTTCTCAAGGCATCTCCCCCAAACCACCGGATGTTTTCTTTGTAAACCCCAGAGATGTTTGTGTGAGAAAATCCAAGAATTTCTGAAATACTAGGCCAGCCTGTCTGACCAATAGCAAAGGGAAGGAAACTTTTTAAACTCTTTCGGTTTCATGATGAAAACTCAGATTATTAACCGATAAGAAAGAAAAAAAAAAAAGGTCACTTTCAGCTCATTTCAGACAAAGCAGGCAAAATTAGCAAAAAGCAGAACTGTTTCATTTCACTGTTTTTCTTTGTGCTTTTTTTTTTAAGGCATGATGCACGTAACTTTATTGCAGCACCTGAAAGAGCGTAACATTTGTTGAGCTAAAAGATACGGATCATTCATAACGCTCTTATTGTTTGAGTTTGGCAAATGAAGAAACCTTTGGACCTTCAACTGACTAAATGCCTCAGACTTAACAATAAACATGCTCTGTTTTTTTTTTATTCACAGCACTCTCAAAGTCATTATTAGTGCAACTTTGTTTTCAGCTATCAGCTTTAGATCTGTTTTAGCTTAAGCTAATTTTTAGAGTGGCTTCACCTTTTAAATATACGAACCAATGCATGCTCACGTTGGTTTTTGATAAAGAATAGGATAAAAAACTTCCTGTATGAACTACAAAGTTCAAGAGGTTGAACTAAATGGGACAAAGCGAGCAGGTGACAGACGAAATGCTGGCTTCCTCCCACAATCTAAAATATGCATGTTTGTTAAGTGGTGGTGAAGATACAGTGGACCTCAGATTGGTTTCTTGTTTATGTCCTTTGGTCTATTTTTAGGTCTAGTTATTTACTTTGTGTGTACTCACTTCCTTGTTTCAGTTATCTTGGCTTCCCTGCATCAAACAGTTTTTCCTGCTTGTCAGCCTGAGTCTACCTTCTCCACCTGGATCACTGGATTTTCTGTTTCTACTGCTTTGGTTTTGACTGAATAAAGGTGAGTTTTTGTTCATCAAGTTAGCCTGACTATTCCCCTGCACTCGATACAATGACACACAAAAAAAAAACCACTTTAGAAAACCGTTTAAATACATACATGAGGTAATTTAGGAGAGAGGACACAGCTGGGGAAAATAAGACACAGGTGAACAGAATCTAACTAACGAGACAAGGGAGCTCAAAACTAAACACATGACACATGATACAAGAGACTAGCAAAATGAAACAGGAAGTAGCAAACAACAAACAGTGATGGAGACCTGACCACAAGACAGTTTGTTGCATATGGAGCTCTTCTCTCACCCCAACCGGTCGCAGCAGATGGCCCCGCCCCTCCCTGAGCCTGCTTCTGCCGGAGGTTTCTTCCTGTTAAAAGGGAGTTTTTCCTTCCCACTGTCGCCAAAGTGCTTGCTCATAGGGGTCATATGATTGTTGGTTTCTTCTCTGTATGTATTATTGTAGGGTCTACCTTACAGTATAAAGCACCTGTAGGCGACTGTTGTTGTGATGTATAAATAAAATTGAATTAAATTAAATCAAAGCTGTGACGCTGGTCTGGAATCTAAACTGAATGGAAGTTTGGGTTCCAGACCACATTTTCTCCAACCATTTATTCACATCATTTTCTTTAATTCACTGTGTGTGTCTTCACTTAAGCTTTGCACTGAATTTCATCAGAAGTCACAGGAGTTGCTTTATATTTGACACACTAACCTTCTTCCACATAGTCGAGGTCTTCTGCTGGACCTCCCCTCCTCCAGTTCTCAAGCAGACACAGTTAAACAGAGAAACTCTAAAGGTCATAAAAAGCCAGACTGGAAAGAGTAATCAGGTTGATGGGCTGTTATTGCAGCCTTTTCATGTCTCGCTCCACATCATAATCACCTCACCCACTTCACATCTCCACAGTGGCCTGATTGTCCTTGAACTACACACACACACAGAGGAGGGAGCAGCATGGGTCACATCCTCCATAGATCGGGACACTAAGACCCCCCATGCTGGACGCTGGCTGCCTGCCTGTGAGGACTCGGGCACAGCAAGGGTCTGGCAGCTCCCTGCTCTGCTTTTCTTCCTCAGCTTTTTCTCTGCACTCTTCATTTTTCCTCTTCCCTTTGTGGGCACACACCTCCACGCACACTGCCAAACAAATCCAACACTCCTGTGAGCTGCAGATGAAGTCACAGAGACGTTCTGGGAAACAGATTTCTCCTTTGTCCTTCAAGAAACTTGGTAAATCCTTTTCTGGGGAATTCAGCAGTTAGAAGCTGTTTTATCTCTGAATGAACGGGAAAAAAGTGTAATTACATCAGGAGTTTAACCAGTGATAAGAAATCTTTATCAGCTAAACACCTATTTCCTGTTGCAGAGATGATGCAGCGTAGCTCCTGCCAGAGTCAGCCCTAAAGGCTGCAGTAAAGCACGAGATGTAACTAAAACAGACTGAAGTCTAAACATGACACTCACTTTGGCTTTTTGACATAGCTCGTAATCTTATATATTTTTCAGGAATTCTTGCATAAGAATCAGATTTTATCTGAGCAGCGTAGAGTTGGTTTCAGAGCTGTTTGTGGGACAGTTTAGATGACTTTGATGAAGGACACTTCAGTGTATCCTCAGGTGAAGGAGGTAATCAAGGAAGCACTGAAGCACCTTTCCTCAGTATCCAGAGAACTCAAAGTGCTCTGAGCTGCAGATACTTCAGGGTTACTTCATTCAGCAGCGCTGAAACGCGAAGAAGGTTGTCTGTGAAACAGAAAACAGGTGGAAACATGGTAAGGCACCACTCAGAGGAAAACCAAAACTTGGCAAAGATATGCAACGTAACATTTTTTAAAAAAAAGAGAAAAATAGAACCTCTCCGATAAATAGCTGAAATCATTTTTCATTGTCTTATGATTTCATTACCTGGAAGCAGCGAGTGGATGGCAGTAACAGCGCAGCGGGTTTAGAGTTTATGCACAGGTTCAAACTGTTCTGGGGTTTTATTAGAGAATAAATGAGCTCCTTCAGTGGGAGGAAACTATAACTGTCTTCTTCACACCAGCAGGATTTTTCCATGTCTGCTCTCACATAACGATGCCTACATTTCTCACCAACTCAGTAATGAAGTGTTTCCAAGCACGTCGATGAATCTTCTGGGCAGAAGATAAATTACTTTTGTTTTTAGCTGTTTTTTTTTAAATCAGTGTGGCCTCTCATGTTTGTCCATCACTCTACTGCCATCTCCAGGAAATTCGCTATCATTGCAAATGATGATGCAAAATGTGCATTTTCTGAATAAAGACATCGAACTTATAGGACTGTCAATAAGGTCCTAAACAACAGAAAACCTGACGCTCTGACTGACTGTTGCTTCAGAAAATTAGAAAGAAAGTCAAAATCTCATGAAATTAGGAATAATTCACAGCTTTTGAACAGTACTGCTCAGTCTTGTCTGTATAATATTGCCTTTAATGTACACAGTATACACTGGCGGTGTTGTTCTAGTGCATATTTTATATATTGTGCAGATAACGTCCTTCTCTTCCACCACGTCTACGTCCATTCTTGTCCACAGTCTTGTTACCTTCCACACTGACTGTTTGAATTCTCTCTTGCATGGTCTCCCCCAAAAATCCCTCCATAAGCTTCAACTGTTTAAAACTCTGCTGCCCGCATTATTACCAGACCCCCTCCCCCCTTCTTCAGGAACTTCACGGGTTCCCTGTGAAATTCTGGATAATATACAAACTTCTTCTGCTCACCTTCAATGCCCTTCATATCCTTGCTCCACTTTACCTTTCTGATCTCTTAAACACTTCAATCTTCTTCTTCTATCCAGCTTTCTGTGCCTTCTTTGTTTTTCCCTGAGTCATTGGTTCTGTCACTAGTTAGCTAACATAAACTTAGTTGCTTCTCAGAGGCTTAAATTAACTATCCAACCCAGTGACGCCATGCTCTCTACTGGCACATGATGATGAAAACTATTCTAAAACACTTCTTCCTTAAAGCTTCACAGGCAGCGTTAAACCTATGATGCTTTGATATATGCAGTGTTTCATGTCCACTTTAAAACTGACACATGCAAAGTAATTTACTGTGTACTTTGTTTAATCTTACTGAAAATGGTAAGTTAAAAATGATATGAAGACAACATTCTGAGCGGCAGCTAATGCATGAAGCCAAATTTCACCACCAGAGGTCACCGTGAGATCACGGCAGAAAAAAACCTCTCGTGATTTAGGGAGAGACAGAAAACCCGTAGTCTGTCCATGCATCCGTTTTTTTAACTGCAAAGAGGTCATGATGGGCTGTCATGGGGTGGGAGGGGGGGTACACTTTGGGCAGGTCTCTAGTAAAGAGTTAAATATGGACACATATAGGAACAGAAAAGGTGCTCAGCTCCTTCAGTTTTATACATTTAGGTTTATAGCAGTCATTTATATCAGCTCATCCACACTCTTACAACAGTGAGTATGGTTAATTATTCACTAGTTTTATCACCTGCCTTATTTCCTCCCTGACTGTCCTGTTTAACTGTGGCTGCTCTCCTGATAGCAGCGTGATGGTTAAAACGTGAAAAGTGGAGCGTTTCACACATCAGTGAGCTCTTACATCAGTCTTCTTTCTCCATCCAAAGGTTGAGACATGATCGAGGACTTATTCTGGTTTCATTCTCACTGTGACAAATGGGCCCAGTGAGTCTGGCTACTCATTTACTTTAAAACACACAAACCTGAAACTGAACAGCCTGTGGGCAGGAGAGTTATATGATGTCCGAGTGACACCAATACCCCAAAGTGAAAGATATTTATACCCCTGGAGGCATATGTTTCTATTTTGTGCCTGTAGTGACACGTGAAAGGGCCGTAGAGCTTTCCTCTGCTTACAAACACACTTCAGTCTTGTGTAAATTCCTGTGTGATCAGCTGTAAAGTGTGAATTCATGTTTGACCACTTCCTAAAACACCGTATGTGCTGCAGCAGCATTTGAAATGCAGTAGAGGAATTTCACACAACTACAGTTTAAGACCTCAGGAAGACAAGCTCACTTTGTTTCACCTGCTCACTGTGTTTCTGATCCAAGTATCTGCTATGTCAAGATGAAGCACGTGTTTTTTTAACATGCTGTCCTGCTCTGCCTCGCTCCCATTTTTTTGGACAGGCATGAGGCTCATGATGTCCTGAACAACAAATGCTCACTAGGGAGCGTCTCCCTTGATTGCAAAAAGACTTGTGGTCCTGTAAACACTTTACTGCTTATGGGCTCGTTTTACATTCATTTCTGGCTATAATCGATAAAACATTAAGTTTATTTAATACATTTTGCTCAGCGCGAGTGTCAGAACAACTATACTCACTGCCTAACGACTTGTGATTCATAAGTCATTAGCCAATAAGCATGCAGATTCTGAGTCACCTCTCCCTCAAATCATTTAATCATGTTGGACTTTTGAAAACAGGAGTCTAGTAGAGGTAGCACATCATTACCACCTTCCAAACAGTGCTGATATTAAATTTTTTGTCCAAACATATAATATATTTCACTGTTTTTCTTTGTTTGTGCTTTTTTTTTTAAGCTGCTAAACCTCATAAACCTTCTTCTTCATGGATGCATGGACGTTAACTTTATTGCAGCACCTGAAAGAGAAACCACGCTAATCATTTTGTTGACGCTAAAAGAATACGGATCATTCATAACGCTCTTATTGTTTGAGTTTGGCAAATGAAGAAACCTTTGGACCTTCAACTGAATAAATGCCTCAGACTTAACAATAAACATGCTCTGTTTTTTATTCACAGCACTCTCAAAGTCATTATTAGTGCAACTTTGTTTTCAGCTATCAGCTTTAGATCTGTTTTAGCTTAAGCTAATTTTCAGAGTGGCTTCACCTTTTAAATATACGAACCAATGCATGCTCACGTTGGTTTTTGATAAAGAATGAGATAAAACACTTCCTGTGTGTTTGTATTTAATTTTGGTTCAGGTGCATTAAAATACTTTCAGTTTGGTATCTGACAAAATTAAGCTAGAGTGTTTTAGCTGTAGTTAGCTATAACAACCATGGAGCAGACAGACTTGTTGACCTTGCCTTATCCTTCTGCGTTGGCCTGTAATGACCGCTACTGTGAGTCCCTCACGCCGCTGTCATGATATTTACACAAGCTGCAACATCGATCAAACATCAGTCAGATTACTCTCTGGCCTCAGACAGCTGGTTATTTATTTCAGGACCACCTGAGCATGAGGTGACAAAATCCAAGAGTGTGTAGGTGTGTGTGTGTGTGTAGGTGTGTGTTCTACATACTTTTGTGTTTGAAAATTTTCCAAAATAGAGTGAGCTATATATAAATGGACAATGCATAATGTTTGTGCATGTATGTGGGGCCAGGACTGACCTCATTTCTTCAAATAGTTCAACAGGGCCTGTGTGAAAGGTTAAAGAGAAATACAAACCTTAGTATCTGAATCTAAAAGATTATATTTTAAAAGTAATTGGCTCCCTTTGTTACGCCATTAATTACCTGCGATTAATCACAGTTTTGGAAAGCTGATATCAATTTCACTGCCACACTGAGGCCAAAGAAACATCGTCCCAAGAAACAACTTAGAAATAAAGTCATTGACATCTGTAAGACTTAGAAAGGCTTACAAAGCCTTTCTCACAGTGAGACCTATTATCCACACATAGGCAAAACCTGGAACAGCGAACCTTCACAAAACTACTCCAAGGCTGTAGATGAACCCTCAGCAACATCAAAAGAACTGCAGGCCACATGTGTCTCAGCTAAGTTAGAGTTCATGATTTGACACTATGAAAGAGTCTGGGCAAAGACGGCAGCCTGGGAGAGTCCCAAAGGGAAGACCAGTGCTGACCAAGAAGAACACATAGGCCCATCTCACAAGAAAGAAACATCAGGATGACTCCCGAGACTTCTGGCAAAATATTCTGTGGACTGAATTTTTTAAGGTTTGAGTCCCGTTAGATTTGGGGCAAAACTAACCTCATAAAAAGAACATCGTAGCAACAATCAGACATGGTGGTGGTGGTGTGATGGCCTGGGGCTGATTTGTTGCTTCAGAACGACAGAACGACTTGATATAATTGATGGTAATGTAATGTAATTCATTGAACTCTCCACCAGAAAATCCTGAAGGACAAGGTCCGGCCATCAGCTTGTGCCTTGAAGCTTGAGCTGATGGGGTATTAATGAAATACCCCTCTTGATTGCACTCATCAGTGTGTTTGGCCAGATGGGATTTGTTAAAGGCTGTTTTTCTGGCGAGGGCAGCATGACCTTGAATTGGATAAGTGTAAGAGAATGATTAGCCCACCTGCTAATGTGAACTAATTACTTGATACCCAGCATAGCAGCTAGAGAGCTAACCCCAGCTTGCTTTGTCACTTTTTGGACGTGGAGTTTGTGTCGGAGTCTGGCGGGTTGGGCAGGCAGTTGTTTGGTGGCATTAGTGATTAGTGGACTCCATTTCTAAGCTAATGTTAGATCCAGTCTGTTCGGGCACTGGCAGTAAAGAAAAGGCTCCAAAACTGAAACAAATGTTACCTAACTCACATTTAACTCTTGTTTTAGCAACTGAGCTACATACAAAAGTCAGTGGTTCTTTTCCAGGTTTTAATTGTCTCATGTTGCTTTTATTTAGAAATGGAATCATCATTCAAAGTTAATCCAGAGGTTATAATGAAAACAGCAGCTGGGTGTGACAAGTGGAGCAACAGGTGGGAATTTCTATCATGCATGACAGGCAATTCTGCTGAAGCGGTCGGTGATTCTGGATACCTGCGCAGGTGTTGTCAGTTATTCTGGTTGATTAAGCCTTTTCAAACCAAGATGGCATCTTTCTGGTGGTTCGCTATTTGGAGTGACAGATTGCATCCTGAAGATTCTTTGGACAAGATTAGGTTTGATGGCTTAGGAAATTCTCACAGCAAGACACTCGACCACATACACCAACAGATGTCTTAAGCCTCAGGTGCCACAGATTCAAGGAAATTTGAATTTGTGCTAAGATAAACGGGTAAGAAAGGAAAGATCTTTAAAATTGTTCGACAGCATCTCTTCAGTCGGTTTATGTACAAGTGATTCTTTAGGGCCAATAACCAAAAGTGTCACAGTCCTCAGTCCTCACTTACTGACTTCACAAAGGTTTGTTTTTATTTTGCTGAAGCTTCAGGGGCGGGACCCATTCGGGGTCTCCGCCCCTGAAGCTTCACATCTGGGATAATCAACGCACGTGCAATGAGCCCACCCGTGGCCACTACTTGAACTATGCCATTAGTAAAGCCCCGGCTCCTTAGTAAAAGTATAACCTAAATATAACATTTACATTTACAATAATTGATTACACAGCAGTGGAGAGTAGACTTTATCACAGTAGATGTCTTTCTGAAAGCGCTGTAACTAAGTCTAAGAATATAATCCACCCACTGTTATCATCTTCAATGCCCTGTACCAACACATAGAGCAGCTATCTGAACACTGCTCCAACAGAGGTCGATCATCTTGTTAATAATTTCACCTCCTCACTGCACGTACGACTCTGGATACTGTGGCTCCTGTGAAAACTAAGGTCTCTAATCAGAAGTACCTGACTCCGTGGTATAATTCTCAAACACGTAGCCTAAAGCAGATGACTCGTAAGCTGGAGAGGAAATGGCGTGTCACAAATTTAGAGGATCATCATTTAGCCCGGAGAAATCATTAGAGGAAAAATTACTCATAATCATCTCACAGATGTAATATTATCTACAGCTACTTTTAGTACCATTGATGTTAAGTTAGAAATATCAATTGGAGAAAAAGAGCCTAAGTTCACTTCAATAATTACTTCCTCCAAACCATCAACGTGTCTTTTAGACCCCATTCCTACAAAACTGCTCAAAGAAGTCCTGCCATTAATTAATGATTGGCTTAGGAATTAATTAAAGATTTTCCCTGCGTAAGCAATCTGGTCTGACTGGAAATGACATCTGCAATCAGACTCAGGATTAAGTCAGGGTGAGACGAGCGTTGTAAAGGCTAAGTTGGCTCATTGCTCTATCAGTGTCATGAGGCGCAGACGTGCTCGCTGTGTTTAGAGTGTCTCGGATTACAACAGCTTTGAAACAGCGATCCCCTAATCTGTATTAAAAGAGGTCAGATTAACGTTTATTAACATATAACAAAAACTAGATCTCACATGCACATTGTCATGTTTGCTGCAGACACACCTACGACTTTGTGCCAAGACAAACACAAAGACAATGACCTGCATTTACCTGCAGAGCTGCTAAATAGCTGCCAGAGTTTACTCATAAAAATCTCTATTTTGATAGTGGATCTATACCAGCCCTGGGCTTTGCTATTGTTTTGCGTCACTCAAATTCAGCGGACTGCTGGATGTTGTTTCAGTATCTTCATTAGGTTTGATGCTTCGGGTCAAAACTGCAGCTGCAGGAAACTACGAATGCATTTGCTTTTATATTTACATCTCCATAGGAAACCAATCTTTCTTTATAATATATAACATATTTCCATAGGTTCAACCAGTCGCAAATTCACAGACTGTTGGAAGAAAAGATTGCTGAAAAGATTCCTTTTGGAATTGTACTTCAGAAGTACAGAAAACTTTGATAGAATACACAAAAAGTGAAATTATAGAACCTCAGCAGCAACAACCGTCTCCAGACAATCAATCCCTGCTTATGCTTGTGTTTGAAGCAGCTAAACTTTTTCAGCAGTGTCTCAGGTTAACCATTATTTTTTATTATTGGGTTTTTCAGTCATTCTCTTGTTGGTTCATCTTGTTACATCACCCAGCCACTCCTACACTTCAGGTCATGGACGTCTGCCTTTTGTTCTTGTAAAATAAGTGATCTAGAAGAACAAAGGGGAACCTGTAGGTTATTAATGTCGGTCAGGGTCTTCTAACCAATTACACTTGGCTGGACTTGCTGGCTTTGACTCTCTGACACTTGCCAAGCATTTTCAAATATCTCTCACTCATGCTGTGGCAACAGTGCAGGTCTCACAGGAAATGTGAGTATGTTGCTGCCTGGACCTGTGTTTGCCTGCAGTGAGGCAAGGTGAGAACAGACCGGCAGTTGCCTCTGTAAGATGAGCTGTACGGTCAAAAATACAACTAATCAGACCTTAAAGTCATACAAGGTGATCTGAGTCTCACGCACACTCACATTATTTTGGTATTTAGTTTAGTTTTCCAGTTGAATACAATTTAATGATTTAAAGTACAAGTTTTGTCTCATGCTACCAAAGAATATTGTTATACTTTACATTATCATGCTTTGCATGAACAAGGATATTATCCTTTTCCACCTCATGGTGTGATTTCTGCAGGACACCCACTCTCGGGGGAACAAATGAAAGAAATGATGAATTCAAGTAGCTCATAGTGAACTCTTTTGGTACACATCTGTGTTATTGCTGTTTATTATTGCGAGTTAAAGGTCAGCCCACATTTAAGAAGTGATAACAGAGCTTTCAAAAGGCTCTACAAACTGTCAGGCAGCTGTTAAACCTTGTTTTTAGCAGCAATCCTGTAAATCCGATTTATACTGAATACTTAATTCGTCCAGCCTTTGAGTGTTTGCTTCGCTGCTCCTATTAACTATTTATTTACATATAATGTGTCTGTTGGCATCCAACAATAAAAGTAATGGTTTTAAATTTTCTTTGAGCATTAATTATTTACCTGTGAGTGATGTATTCAAGAGTTTCTCTTAAACCAACACATGGCCCTTTGGTCCCATTTCTCTCCAAATATTTAAAAATTAAAAGCTTTTGTTGGAGTTTTTAAACTCTGCCACTTAAGTGCTTGAAAATGCTTGATGTTCCTGCAGAGTAATGAGCCTTCTGCCCCTGCAGCCGCTGCAGTTGTTTGGCGTTTGCTAGTTTGAGTTCGGTGCACGCTCGTACAGGTGCTCACGCATGCATGTGGCTAATCCCCAAGCAACAGTGCTGATGCTGATGAATTTGCTCAGGTGTTGAGTAATAACGGGATTCGTGTTGCTTATAAAGTGGAATTAAAATGTCAGATCCTGTGTCCTTCTGTAATATCTCTGTCATCTAAAGCCGTCAAAGGTCTTCGCTCCATTTGGGATCGAGTGGCCCGTTTGATGTGCCTGCACTGTCTCAGCAGGTCTTAGCACTAATGCGTGCTTCTATTTCTGTCATTGTCCAGTGACGTCACACTGCATTGTTCAAGAGCGCCAAGGTTTCACCAGCAGCCAACTGGCAACGCTATGAGCAGAATTCGCTGTCGCATTTCAGGTCTAGTTTATCTATTTGATGTGTCACCACTGCTTAGAAACCAGGTCTATTTTGACTGTAGGTAAACCAAAACCAGCTAACTAAACCAAAATGCAATGGATGGAAAACTAAGTATTCCCTGAACTGTTTCCACAGGAATTAAGTCATTTGCAAAACACTTTGAAAATTTCAGTAATCATGCCGGGAAAGTCAAACTAATTGTTTTTAATCGCCATATTATCTGGGGATGGAGCTCCTTGGTGCAGCCTGGGCTGATTATATCACTCACACATGCCACTCAAGCAAATACCAGACTGCAGCCAACAAGGCATCCAGTGACAACCAAAATCCAGATCAGAGGACCAGCGACCTGACCCAGCAACTGCGCCCTGAATACATGTGTAAAAATAAAACAAAAACAGTGATTTGCATTTTTATATCTATATTGTATAAAAAACACATCGGCTTTTAGCTGCACGGACTGATCGAAAGACTTCATGGTATGTGTTGTTTCAGAGCGTGAGCAGGTCTGATTAGAATCTTTATTAACGATTAAATGTACAGAAATGAGAAGCAACTGTTTAAAAGGAAAGTTCTTGCTGTGTAAGGACTACTGCTCCATTACTGATAACGATACATATACTGAAGCTTCACGGAGGGTTAGTGTGAGGGTAGCTGGGTTATAGAAGCTTATAAAAACCATCCAGGACACAGTGTTTAACATGGTCACTGCTAACATGCTGACATGGTCACTTAAAATCTATATTCCATCCATCCGTCGTGGATTAAATCTAACCAAACACAAGTTACTTTTCTTTCCCAGTTTCTGAGATCTGTTCCACTGAGTAATGAGGGTTTTCTTTAGACATGTGACCACAAATCACATGACTTGGACGTGTAACGATGATGGTGAGGATGCAGGGTCAAGTGAATAAGGCCGCAGTCACACAGGCCGAGAACTCGGGTTAATGATGACTGTCTGGCACCACCGGCTGTGAGGGAAAATGATATCGATGGCAGTCGCTGGGAAAATGAAGAATGTTAAAGCCCCAGTTACACAGGCCTACCAACATGGAAACCTATCCTCTCTCTGATTCCAACGTTGGACTCTTCAAGGACTAACCTGCTTTTGGAGCAGCATTCAGGGACGATTAGCTGACCTGCCTCACATTTGTTGATTTATTTCGCCGCGACAGCAATAAAAACCCAATTTATACAGTTTAGGTTGCATTTCTAATTCGAAACAAACTGAAGAAGTTGTTACGGTTAAGTAATAGGGGAAAAAAACCCTGACTCCATTTACACTTGACCATGTGACTGAACTTGAGTCTCAAAATGAAATAAACCAGGACTATTTTTATTCTGGGTCTCATGCAGGTATGCTGTACCTAAGCCTCTTAAACAGAGTCATACATAACCTCAAAACCTGTCAGCATCTTAAGAGAAGTCTGCGTCATGTGATGACTGCTGGCCATTAACTATGCCTGATAGCCTCTCCTGATCCCATTTTTGCCTGCGTGCCTTACGTGAAGACTAACAGTGCCAGCTGGCAGCTCGGGAATCACACCGGAGCCAAGCGTGTCATAAGCTCTCTCCTGTTTGCTGCTCTCTCTCGCTCTGTGGTCGGGAAAGTGTCTCAATCTCCCTGTTATCTTCAGATCTGATGGAATATGGAAATTTTGAAATTCTACTGAGATTTCTCCTTTTCTTCCTAAGGGAGAAAATTTACTGTCAGTAGCAGAGAAAAGAAAACAAGGAAACAAGAAAATGTGAGTCACGGTATTGACTGAAGTCATTTGCTGCCCTATGGGAATGTCCCCAAGAGGGTTGTCCCCCAGCCCAAATTGCTCTTTGGACTGAACAAGCTTCTCGGATGAGAGGTGAAATGTTTTCAAGAAACTTAAAGAAGTCCAGATGCAGACCAAAGTTTCTTTTAGTTTCTGTTCCAACTCTCAGTATCACTGTGAGTCCACTCAGTTCTAACAGCTCGATTCAGTTCAGCCTGATTCAGCTCACCCAATCCTTTCACCCACTGTACTGTAAAGTGGCTGGTTATGATATACTACAAGACGCTTCAGCAAGTTATCAACAAAACTCCAACAGAATGAACGGAATTAAAGTGCTGAACATGAAATCAACTGTCCACAGACTCACAAAGAAAAGCGTGCCAGTGAGGAGCACTTGTTTAATTCAGTCAAAGTTCCACCCAGTTGACCGCTGTGGGCCATACGTACCTTTGTGCACGAAGAGCCCAGGCACCGTGACACTGACTGACTCAAAGCTGGAGGAGGGTTGCAGAGCGGCTTGCAAAACATGTCAAAGTATTCTTTGACAAGAACCGTGAACCCCGAGTTGCATTTTTTGTGTTTGTGTGTGAATGTGTGTGTGAATGGGTGGATGACTGAATGTGTAAAGTGCTTTGGGGTCCTTAGGGACTAGTAAAGTGCTATACAAATGCAGGCCATTTACCATTTAAAAGTGAGCATAGGAAAAGATGTGCTCGTAGTAGAAGTGTTGCATAAATAACATTTAACTTCTCACAATTAATAGCCTTCATTTTCTTTCTTTAGACTATAACTGCAAACAACTCAAGGAGCCAAATTTGTCACCAAACTAATCAACACAACAATTATGTGACAACTTTGTCAGCGTTTTGGGGAAGTTATTTTTTCTCATGATCATTTAGCCTTCTAACACGATTGTCTTTACACTGGATAACACAAACCATTTGCTACAAATTCAGCTTCGCACACTTAGGTTGAATTCATATTAAACAACATATCTTTAATGATAAATGACCTGGGTAATCAAAATTAATTAACAGATGAAGATCAAAATGAGACAAGAGTTTGGAGCAGTAGTGTGGTATCATCTGAGTCACGTGTCAGGAACGCAGGCCGAGTCCAGCGTTGGTGAGATCATCAGCTGTGTGTTTGTAACGCCGCTCACTCCTCCTGCCAGAATCGTTTCCATCTCTTGCTCACGCTGGAAGCCACAACCAGCTGCTTCTGAACCGTGATTTGAATGAGCTCTGCACTGGTTAATGATCAGCACACCTGTGATGACTTAGCACTTTGTGTGTGCCTCACAAAGAGATTCAAGCCAGTAACTTCACTGCTGGCTTTCTTGTGTTTAAGCAGCCGTGACCACAAAATATTCACCTGAAGGAAAGTGGTAATACAGTCGACCCCTCCACCTCTTTCATAATGTGATTGAACCTAAATATGAGCTTGTACAGCTGCAGGCTCGCTGTGATATTATTAATTTAATCTTTATTTTCTATTATATCCCAGAGGCCTGAGCTTCAAATGAGGATTTCATCTCAACTTCAGGGTTAACTTTGGCTTTTCAGTGGTTTACTTCTAGACTGTGAACCTAATTTGCTCTGTAGGAGGTCATAGAGAGTAAAAATCACCAATGAGTTCTAATTAAAGCAGCATTGCTGTACTAGGAAGATCCCTCAGACTGATGAATACAGATAACATGAGGGTTTAATAGTGTCTCTGTGTTTCCCTGATCAGTAATAAATATTGATTCGTAGATGCAACTTTACTCCTCGATTAGATTTCTCCCTGTTGGCAGTAAAATATTTTATTGTTCCATAAGCTAAAACAGAGCAGCTATGTGTACTTGCTGACCTTAGATAAAATTTATTAAAATGTTGTTTATTAATTTACATAAACTAAGCCAGTGTTTGAATTCTGATTTTATACAGTCCTGATCAACCATGCAAAAAATCATATTTTGCATGGTTGGATCTTAACAAGGTTCCAAGTAGAGCTTCAACATGCAACAAGAAGAAATGTGAGTGAGACAAAACATTTTTTTGAGCATGAAATTTATTGAAAACAATGCTTAAACTGAAACAGGCGGTTTTACAGCTGATCCAAAGTTTAGGACCACACCTCCAAAAAACCCGTAAACTGCCCCGAAAACAGAAACAGTTCCAAACAAACTCAGTAATGAGAAGCTTCACTGCTATTATCGATCACTTCAACAATTCTTTGCAGCATGTTTGATGCAACATTTCTCCAAGTGGTGCAGACGGTCGCACGAAGTCTGGAACTGTTGTCCATGTTTGTAATCTTCCCTCGCCATCCATCCCCAAAGGTTCTCGACTGGATTTAGATCAGGGGGAGATGCAGGATGGTCGATGATGGTCCCTGTTTATGCAGTTCAACAACCCGACCGCGTTCAACAAGGGAACGTTAGTTTGGCTTTGCCGTCAGAACATCAGGACAGCGTGGCTACCTGACACAAAGTTACAATGAATCCACATGTTTGCACAGATTTGGCCTTTTAAAGGCACGTGGTCCTAAACTTTTGATCTGCCACTTGACTAAAGGTAACTGATACTAAAAGTAACTGAGCAGCAGCTGAGTTACCTTCAGTCTATTTTCTATATTTGACTTCTTCAGTCTTTTCTAATATCATGTTATGGCAATAACAGATAACGGACAGAAAACGTGGGTATATTGAACTGTCTTCACAGTGCAGGACCCAGAGCTGCAGCTCAGGCATGATCACTGCATGATCACTAGAGTCAAAACATGATGTGCTGCATCGAGACCACAAACGGAGCACGCCCAAAGAATCAAGCATTCGTTTCTCTCTTATCTTTTGAGTGAAAATATGAACAAAATATTCTTTGGTTTATGTGAATAAAAAAAAAGTCACATGTGCTCTTCACACTTTCAGGGATCTTTATAAATAAACCATGATAATAACTTTATTTAACCTCTTATGCAAAGCTGCTATTTGAACTGTTTTCATTGCTTTCTTTATAGCACTTTATTTGGGTTTTTCCATCTGTCACATTTACTTGGATGTTTCTATATAAAGAAATCTATTTTCTGATTATGCAACCCCGAGGCCGTGTCAATATTGACCTTCAGACAGACAAGGCTGTGATAAGTAGTGTCTGTTGTCTGTAGGCCCATGTGAAAGTGGCGTGGATGTCACTTTGAGTCTAAAGTCTCTCTGCAGGAGACTCAGACGTACACAGGCGGTGTAAAGGGGGGAGACCCCTCAGCCTCAGGAGGAATCCTGCCCTCTGACCTGAAGAACACAGGAAAACATGCATCGCTCTAATTGGAAACTCTGTGGCTTTTCTCTTGTGCTGTAACAATGTAGCTACAGGTGGATGAAGGCAAGAAGGCAGTCAGATCTTTAATTTTAGGCTTGTTCGGAAGAATCTGGAGAACTGAGGTGGATGGAGCATGTTCAAATAGGGTTTTTCCCCCTAATTTTGGTTCACTGTGGCCTCGGGAGCGAGCAGAGTTTATAAATTTTCACCTTCCTCCCAAATGATAACAAAAAACAAAACAAAACGTGAATACAGCCATTAGCCCGGGGTTTGGCTATTTCTGTGTTTGATAAAAATCTTTTTTGATGGGTCTAATCAAACTTTCAGATGGTAATGTTTAACCCACGGCTGAAAAATCGATAAAACTTTAAAAATAGCATCTCTGTCTAAATGTCTGAAAGTGAAAACAGCAACAACTGTGAGTACGAGGAACCAGAGATGCTTTTTGTGAGCCTTTCTCAACACTTCTCTGTCAGTGCGATTACACTGAAAGCTACAGTATAAACATGATTCTACACTTTGTAAAACTTTGTCATTTGATTCAGACATGAGAAACCAATGGTTAGGTTTAGCTACGGTGCTGCATGGCATTAACTAACAAACACTGGCATCTTTCAGATTCACTGTCATAAGAAAAACAATGTTATTATCTTTAGTTATTCCCAAGCTGCAACCAGCCATTTGTAGAGACCATTACAAAAAACTAAGCTAGTCTCTCGGGCTTTAGGCAGGGGAGGTCAGTCTGGGTGACCCAAAACAATTGTCTAAAACAGCAACATGTCAAAGCTCTCAGAGATGTCACAAATGCTGTTTTGGCCAATATTCCTGTTACTGATGACACAGTAAATAAAGTTTACGCTCAAACAAGGATTACCAGACTTGTGTCGACACAATCAGCTTACGGACATCACAATAACCGCACGCGTCACAGTGCTGTGATTTAAATCTTATATTGTTTGTTGTCACTCTTTTCTTTTCTCTCTTTGGCTTTGCCTCAGGCAAAAAGCCCCGAGCCAAAAATCACCCACTTGCAGGCCTCACCTCGGATAATTCAAGTTACTATAATCGACCTTGCAACTGTTGGTGCCTCAGGTTTGATGTGTGAGGTTCTTACCTTGCACTAATTATTGTGCCTGTGTCACAGCAATGTACCCACACAGTCTGAATGCAGCTTTTCTGTTAGCTGACATTAAGCTGCCATTAAAAAACAACAACAGCACCAAAGAACTTCAGAACCACTTGGAAACATCACTACAGATTTGTCCATCTTTTATACCCAGCCTGTTTCAGGCTTTGACATTGTGCTCTCTGATTGAAATTCTGGGTCAAAAGTACCAAACACTGTGAGACGGTGCCTTGCAACAACACCTTTCCAATTTGCTTGTATTCTGTATTATATAAAAATATATTACAAAGGATCCCTGTGTTGGATTAAACAAGCCAAATATCGGTTTCAAGATTCCTCTCGGTGCGTTTGCTCTTACACGAATAACCCTGCTGTGGCGTGTAAAGGGAATCCCAGTCATGATAAGGAGGAGCCACAGGGGATATGCTGCACTCTGCAGTGAGTAGTCATCTCTAACACCAGCAGGGGTCCATCATGTTTCTCAAATAGCAGCTGAGGCAACAGGCAGAGGCATCTCAACCATGAGGCCCATGCAGGGCCACACGCCCCTATCAGCTGGCTGACAGCCAGGTCAAACTCAAGCTGATTGGCTGACTTAGATTTCCACTTACTTCCCATTGGTTGTTTCAGGAACCATATGACTGAATATGCTAATTATCTCTATGTGGCAGTTGAAATCCCTGAGAGCTGAGCAGCACAGGCACTGAAAGGGAGGAAGAGAGCGAGACAGTAGGAAGAAGAGGGGGAGTGACTGCAGCATGCACTCATAGGAAAAGCTGCTCTGCAAACTGCAAAAGTCAAACTGAGAACTTTTAAAAACCGACTTTTCTTTTTCTTGGAACCTTCTATTTTTATTCCATGAGTGCTACAAGGTAAGCCTAGCTGACAAACAACAAGGAAAACATAAATAGATGCGTCGCTTTTTTCACTGTGCATAAAGTTAAGCTATTTAGAAACTGGATGGATTTTACAACCATTTTTGGCGACATGCTAACAAGTTTTATCAAACTAGAGCTGAAAGCTGATAAGTTAAGCGATATTTGTTTGGATTAGGCATCATTCTAATGTCGCCTGTCTTCCTCTTTTCATCTCCCTGAAACTTTCTCTAACTCTCTGAACTTTTATCCTCTCCCTCATCACCTCTCCTTCCCCCTTTTCCCTCCGTCAGTGTGCTCAGATCTTTCAGTCCATCAGCGATGCCCGGCCCAGTAATGCCGATGGATGTGGCTATGCGGTTCTACATCAGCCATTCTCCGCCTCCTCTTCGAGGCTTCCTCAGCCACTACGAGGACCTGCAGAGGGCCAAGAACCGGGTGAACCGGTCCAGCACCCATAACCGCAAACAGCAGCTCTACAAACCTCTGCGACCCTGCCTCAGCAACCAGCAGAAAGATGACGGTAACTGCGTGGGCTGGAACAACAGCAAGGCCGGCAAGAAGCAAGTGGTGTTTGCAGACACAAAGGGCATGTCGCTCACCGTCATCCACGTCTTCTCCAAATTCGATGATGAGCCGTATCAAAGCAAGCACCTGGACGCAATCGCAGATGAGCTGCAGTTCGACATGACAGACCTTGAAACGGCTACAATGGATCTAAAGATCAGCTCGGTTCGCAGCCTGGCGTTAGACTTCAAGCAGCCCTCGGCCGACTACCTGGACTTCCGGAACCGCCTGATCCAGAACTCGGTCTGCTTGGAGAACTGCTCCCTGCAGGAGCGCTCGCTCACGGGCACCATCAAGGTCAGGAACATCGGGTTTGAGAAGACAGTTGTGGTGCGCGTCACTTACAACTCGTGGGTCAGCTTCACCGACATCGACTGCACCTTCATGAACAACGTGTACAGCTCCCAGGACAACGACACCTTCGCATTTGTCCTGGAGCTGCCCTGCTTCATCCCGCCGCATAATCGGGTGGAGTTCTGCATCTGCTTCAAAACCCAGGGTCAGACCTTCTGGGACAATAATGACGGCAAGAATTATGCGCTCAAGCACATCGGCTGGAACGGAGAGGACCTGAACACTCGGCCCTCCCTCGGTTCTGCTGAGCAGAAAAAGTCCCCAGAGCAGAAAAATGAGGGGGTCAAGTTAGTGGAGCTCGAGGTCGATCAGTTCGGCAGCCCACGCATGTCCAGCGGACTGTTTCCCGGCTGGCAGAGCTGGGGTCAGATCGATAACACAGTGCCTTATTGGTGAAACCTGCGGCATGTTTGCTGAACTGGCATTAAGCAGAAGAAGACAAACAGACATTGACAGGGCATTCAGTACGAATCCAGCTGTGGGTTGACTCGCAGCCAGAGACTAAACTGAAGCAGTAATGTTCTCAACTGACCTGGTTTTTGCTGTAACGATTGAGGACAATGATGAATGATTGATGAAATATGGGTGGAGAATGACGAATATTTCGGGTTTCCTGTTGTAAAATATTCATGTGCCTTCTCATTGTGCCTGCCCACTAAAATACAAATTATTTGTACAAGCCAAGATAAATGGGGAGCCCCCTTTGGAGGGCCTGACGGATTGGGTAACATAAGCACTGATTGAGATGTCCCTAATAATGTGATATCTGTAAATGGAGCTGATCAAGTCCTTCATATTGAAGGGGGAAATATGGGGAGCGCATGGCGCAATTATGCTTCTCTACTACAGAAAACACAGTTGATTCATTGCTAATGAAAAATGCACACTAAACGTTTGGACATTAAAAATGGCTAAACTGTAATATTTAAGTCATGCCGCCCTTTCTTTCCCTCCATGTAAATTGCACATATTTGTCTGCTAAAATGTTTGAGTGGTAATATGATGGAAGTGAGCTGCTATTGTGTCTCAAGAAAAGTCGCTGCATGTGAGTGGTTGCTTCAAACTGGGGAGAAGTTTGGAAACGTCTGTGGTTCTGGTATGTTAAGAAAGAAATGATGTAAGAGCGAATGTTTGCTTTTAGAAGTGCAATTCTTGAAGATGAGTGTACAGTATGTGTGGCTGGAATCAAGAATTTTCTGTTTTGAAACAGCTTATGTATTTTCTTCACTGAAGAAAGCTCTGTGCCCGGCCTTCTGTGTATCACTTGAAGGCGTGTGTTGCCGACGCGCACCACGTCGTTATGTATTTCCTTTTTGAAATAAATTTCTATATTTGTGCTAAAATGTTACGAGTCCAGACCTGTCTTTGAAACAAACGCTGGTAGCTTTTACACGTGTTGGGGAAAAAACATAATCCCAGTAGCTTCTCTCTGGTTTCGTTTACAGTCAGTCTTTCATGCAATTACACTGAAGACTCCTAAAAACAAGGTTTACATGCTAACAAGTATAAAATATAGTCTGCTTGTGAGCAGCATGCACCGCAGGAATTCAAACCCTCAACTCATCAAAATGATTAATGGGCTGGTTTTAAATATCTCATAAATATTATTAATAGTTTAATACTTTATTCTTCCAATTACATAACTGATGTTTGTAAACACAGCAGCGAAACAAGCTTGTGTTTACAAACATTTGAGATGAATCATTTATGTGTGCCTATACCGGGAGTGGGCGGGGCTTTTATTCAATCAAAACAAGAAGGGAAAGTACGGCAAGACTTTATTATATGCAACATAGTAAATAGTCATGCTGAGTTACAGATTTTCTTCTATAGTTTTACTTTAAAAATCCATCTCTGTCACATCAGATGGATTTAACACAGGTCTGAATGGCCGGAAGGCTTTTAGTCGGTATCATGTCACCTGTATACACTAAAAATCTTCCCATAGAGACAGTTTAGTTAAAGCCGGCTTAATCATAGTGACCGGTCAGTCCTCACTGATCTACACAATGCATTCGTCCATGCATTATGTCCCACGTGCAAGTTTCAGTTTCAGATAACAGCTTCCTTAATTTGATCAGCTGCGTTCAGGACGTGTGACTTGCTCCACAGATTTCAGATGCGTTTCTTGTACATTCGGAGTGACTACAAACAGAACACGCCTCAGCTGCCTGCAGGAATTTGGGCTTTATTTCGCTTCCCTCGTTTCACTTGTCCCGTGCGGCTGCTCGTGCTGGATTCATATTCAGCAGGAAGAATGGTGACCGGCTGGCATGCACAAAGGAAAGTCCTCGGGCTGGATCAGAGCGAAGCCGGAATATTTTCTCTCTTTATCACGCTTTAACTCTTGGAGTGCATCTTTAGCTTTCATGTGTATAGCTTTTACATAAGAAAACTCTCTACTCAAAGCACGATACAGTACCGTGACATACCATGGATGAAGACAGTGATGTTTTTACCCCATGACTCATCAAATTATCGTTATCCAGTTGTACTTATTAGCTTATCCTCCTCAAAAAGTATCCAAGTGTTCCTCCGACTGTTACTGGAGGCCTAGGTGATCCTATCCGGAGTGAGTTTCTGGTTATGCACCATGTTTCTGAAGTGTTCAAGGCCAAATGCTTTATATTTTGTTCTAAATTTAGGAGAAAATGCAACTTTGTGAAGTGTGAAAAACTCTTTACTAGACGTAGTTTGTCAGATTTCTTGAAATCCTTTATGTTCGTAATGAAACAATCTGAAACAAACTGAGTGGATGTGTGAACTCAAGCCCACTCTGCATGGACATGTACCGTGTGGAGCTTTCTTTTTCTTTGTGCTGAGTGATCTGTGCAGATTTCACTTTGACCTTCACTGTTGAATCTGACCTGGGGGTCTCCTTAAGAATCACCACCCTGCTGCTGCATTTCTCACTGTGGGCTCAACTGCATAAAAATTGAAAAGCTGATCCAGTATCAGCTTGAGACGACGCTTTGATCGTGAAGTCAACCTGGCTTTGGGCTTCAGCTCTCCTCCACCTGCTGGCACGTGGATCCGCATTCCTTTTAAACCTGTAATTTCCTGAAGGATCATCACAAAAACTCTTTCTGCCCGTCAGCTTTTCATTCCGTTTGTGTACGAATGTAGGTTCCTACACTCGCCGTCACTGTCTTCCCTTTTATTGCACGGCCTGCTCTCATTTCCTTTTCTTCATTTGGTTTTCCTGTTTACATTCCTCTACACTCTGTCTCGGCAGATGTGGTAAATTCAAGCGAGTAAATGAAAATGAAAGAATTTTTTATCATCAGCGCGTCTGCACTTTATTATGAGTCTTTCTCCATCATTTCTAACTTCTATGATAAATTTAGATACACAGTTACAGCAGAGCCCAAACAGTAAGTCCAGCTTATAAACTAAATGGCTGCATAACCACTCTATAACACGTTTATTACCCTCTCGACACTAACTGATTGCTAAGCACAGCTTTGCACCATAGGTTTCTTTGTGAGGGATGTTCTGACTGGACAAAAGTCAACCATGCATTCAGGTGCAGGAAAGAGTTGTGATCAGAAAGTGAATTAACTTGCTGAAAAATGCAAAGTAGACATCAGGACATGTCAGACAGAATTTGAAGTAAAGGGGAAAATGAAGCACCAATAGATTTTTTATGCATTTTTTGCCAAACAATAATATATTTAAAGTATCCTTCCACTCGCAAGGTGTCTCCTTCCTCTTTCTCCCTCTGCTCTCCGGAGGTCCTCAGTGTCTGTCCACCTGTCTTCTTTCAAAACATGGTCCTACTGTATCCCACCAAATATTATCATCAATCTGTTTATGATCCACAAACAAACATGTTTATTTTGATGAGGAAAAACATCAATACCTGAAGTTTAAAATAAAAGTCCTCATATTTGTATAACCTCCAGTGATGCGGACCCCTGGGCTTGTGCCCAAAATACATCTTGTACACCAATCAGACATAACATTAGACCACTGATGGGTCAATAACACACCTGTCAGTGGGTGGGATATATCAGGGAGCAAGTGAACATTTTGGCCACAAGGTTGATGTGTTTGGTGCGGAAAATTGGACGTGCACAAGGATTTGAGTTTGTTTGATGATGGTCAAACTGTGTCGGTCAGCTGATTGGGTGAGAATCTCTAGAACTGCAGCTCTAGTGGGGTGTTCCCAGCCTGCAGTGGTCAAGGAAGGAACGGTGGTGACCCAGCGACAGGGCCAACTGATGCATGTGTGGAGAGAAGGCTGACCTGTGTGGACCGATCCAACAGACGAGCTACAGGAGCTCAAATTGCCAAAAAAGGTCCTGCTGGTACTTATTGAAATGTATCAGAGTTCACGGAGCATCACAGTTTGTTGTGTATGGAGCAGCGTAGCACCAGATCAGTCAGGGTGCCCATGCTGACCCCTCTCCACTACCAAAAGCACCAACAAAGGGCATGAAAGAATCAGAACTGGACCACGGAGTAATGGAAGAAGGTGGCCCAGTCTGATGAATCATTTTTTCTTTTACGCTGATGGCCAGATGTGTGTGTTGCTTACCTGGGGAACACCTGCCACCAGGATGCACTATGGGAGGAAGGCAAGCCATCAGAAGCAGTGTGATGGTGTTACCTGGCCTCTTCCAGCAGAATAATGCACCCTGGCACAGAATGGTTTAGGAATGGTTTGAGGAGCATAACAACAAGTTTAAGATGTTGACTTAAATCTCGGTCCAATCCAGCATCTGTAGGATGTGCTGGACAAACAAGTCTGATCCGCGGAGGCCCACCGCTCAGCTTACAGGACTTCAAAGGTCTACAGCACACCTTTAGGGTCTAGTGGAGTCCATGCCTCGATGGATCAGGGCTGTTTTGGCAAGAAACCCTTTGTACCAGGTTGGTTTTTAGTGTCAAAGGTAGCTGAGATTTGGATTTACAGTGATGTATGGCTGTATGGGTGTAGCACAGATGTTTGCCAAGAAACATATTGATAAAATACCCAAGTTTCATTCACTAAAACTGTAGCACAAACCGCTTCCATGGTCTGTTAGTAACCTCACAGCAAATCATTTTGTTTGTCAGATGTTTCCATTTAAAGTTGCACAAACAGAGTCTGGTTGTCAGTCAGCCTGTGTCAGGTCAGTCAAAGCAGCCACATCTCTGACTCCAGTATCCAGGTGGTGTTACATCACCATCAACATGACACCTTTACCTTTTCCCTCGATGAAGGGATACAAAAGTGTTTTTGAATCAGGCTATAAACATGTTTTTCCTGTTGTAAAGTTTGGCATTTTAACATGGAAGTCAGTGGGGAATGATTCACTTTTAGTGACAGCATCAAGTGGCCGTTCAGCAAACTGCAGTTTTGGTCCTCCCACACTTGCAGGAGGACCCGCTTGGAGCAAGTATGCAACAGGGCCACTGACCACTTAGCAGTTAGCATGAGGCGACTCTGTTTCACGAGAATGTACTCTCCGCCAATGCAGAAGCAGCATGGGATGTAACGTGTTTTATTATTGCAAGGTTAGAAAACAACCAGGCGCATTCAAAGGCTTATCTGGAGGTTTCAGCCAATCCTTCTCTTTGTCTTTCTCTGCTCCTGATAACATTTGTATAATTTCTAATGGGGCAAGAAGGGGAGACAAGGCTCTGGACCTTTTATATGCAAATGTAAAAAACACATACAAAGTGGCTTCTATCCACCCTGCCTGCAGGGCTTTTGTGCTGAAGACAACTTTACTCTTCACTGAAACTGGTGTAAGCCTTGGGTTATAAACAACACAAATGCCTCGTTCAACCAGGTGCAAAGCTTTTCAAGGATGTGATTATTCAATAGTTCTACAGGGAGAACGAGGACTGGAGAAGGGGACTCGGGCTAATCCGCATTACTGTATTATGTCTGAGGCCTCATCATCCACCTGGTGAAAGCGCAGAAACTATTGTTCTTAATGATGCTCATTTCCAGCTTTTGGTTTTTAGGTTCTCTCAGACGAGAGACCGTTCATAGCTGATAATAATCCTTTTGTGGATTATACCTGACATCATCTACATGAAACAAGTAGTTTTAGTTTCTGTCTCCTTCCTTTAGAGAGCGATGTGTCAATTAGACATTTAAATCTTTAAACATTGGACATTAAAGTTGCTAAAGATAAGAAATACTAGTTGGTTACACAGATTCATTCTTTTGAATTCTTCATTCTTTTACTAAAATTTTGATTTTGTTAATTTTGTTAATGCCACTGCGCAACTTTGTGTTTATTAAAACTTAATGCTGTTGTTACACAATCACGTTGTTTACATTATCATA
This sequence comes from Simochromis diagramma, assembly GCF_900408965.1. NCBI lineage: Eukaryota > Metazoa > Chordata > Actinopteri > Cichliformes > Cichlidae > Simochromis > Simochromis diagramma. Next base: position 4,346,240 of record NW_024386892.1, read on the forward strand.
TAGTTTCACTAGCAGCTAAGAAATGTGTGGCCGAGCTCACGTGCAGCTCAGAGTCCAGTGCTGGTCAAATATGAACGGAGTTCACACCACATCCAGGAGTGGACAGAAGTCATGCAATGGACATGACAGGAACCTCCCCTGCAGTGACAGTAAGGCCACAAAAACAAATCCAATCCTCTCAGACGTAAAGAGATGAAATCAGTCCTTTCAACCTTCAGTTTCCACCTCGTCTGATTGTTCTCATTATAAATCAAAGACATTCGACCAGCTAGCTCACTCCAAAAGCTTTGGAGTCTCCTGGTAAACTGGGGCACTCAGATGTGGCCTCTGCTAGTTCTCGCTGTGTCTGCATTGGCATCCTCACACAGTCCAAAGACATGCCTATTAAGCTAATCCCAGATTCTAAACTGCTGTGGAGCATCATGTGCAAAGTGTTTAGGTGGACAGGATAAACATCTGAATATCTTTGGAACAAGGTTAATGTAGCGCCTGGTTTAAACGCACCCTGAGTGGTCAATAAAACTAGAAAAGCTCTATATAAATACAACAAATGCTAAACAAGGACAGAAGTGGCTCAGTCTGAAGTGTAGAGACTCCAGCTGTTTGTGTTTCACGGGAGGGGGGGGAGCCTTCAGAACAGGCAAATAAGGGTATAAAGTATGTAAAAACAGACAGTCCTCATCTCGGTTCATTTTTATGCAGATGACACCCAACGACCCCCCTCCCGGTCACCTCCTGCTTACAGGCTATCTCATCACCACATCACAACATGACAAACCCAAAGCCAGTAAAAGTTAAGTTTACCTTGTTAGCTCAAAGGAATCACTTCCCAAAATTCACCCTAGTATTGTCTCTGCAGATGGTCATCAGGTCCACACTTACAGACACCCACAGCAGGCACGTGCAGAGGGGGGGGGGGGGGGCTAGAGGGGCTTGAGCACCCGCCCCTTTCCTGATGGGTGCCCAAAGTGCCCTTTTGTTGAGGCAACTTTTTAAAAAAAATTATTATTATTATTTTTAATGTGTGTGGGCGCGCGGAGTCCTGTCTGTGCTCCTCAACAATAATATTTAACTATTAATCACAGTTTTGCTAAATAAAAGGATCTGGCTTGCATCAGTCACATGATCACATTTAACCAATGATCGCCCTTGACGGCAGAACGCGCTGGCTACACAGAGTGCGTTTACTTTGATCATCGGGCTACCTGAAACCAGCCCAGTGTGCTACAAAAGAAATGCTAAATCAGACCGCACAATGGCTTTAGAATTACAACAGTTCTCCTACAAACAGACGAATGAACAAGCTGATACAGAATAAGAAGCAAAGAAATATATAGTTATATATAATTACTGTTGTGCGAGGAGAGGAGACAAGCCTCAGCAGAGATGAAACGTGCAGGCTGAGATGAAAACACTGCAGAACAAAAACAAGAGGCGCACGCTGCTCCTCCTCCACCAGAAACAAAACAAACAGAACAAACTGGGTGACCAGGTGGGTGCTGATGTGGGTGTGTAGTTGTGCTCAATTAGAAGGTAACATTGGTACTGCACAGTGAGATATACAAGTTTGTGTGTGCATATAAGCATTCCTGTGTGTATTTGAATGTATTTTCTGACTGTCTGTAAATAGTTAGCATATGCTAAGTTTAAAGGTCACGAGATGGAACATCCCCTCAGTTCATGACCTGAACGATAAGCAGCCAGTGGGAACGCACGGTATTAGGTTTGTTTGGATCGGCGTGTGTTTGATTAGTTTTTACTGATCGTGTTCATCGATGGGGGATAGAAGGAGGGTAGCACGAGGAAATGTATACAGAGGGCGGAGCCAGGTGTGAGGTGTGAGGTGTTACGTGCGCTTCACTGTAACAGCGTCATTATCTCCTCCTCCAGCCTCCTGTTTGGCCTGCACGTGCACGACTTCCACATGTATCAGTGTACATATACACGTGGAGACATCACGTACACAGCTTTGTTCATGAGTGCACAATAAAAGGATGGATGCATTCATATTTCTACTACTTTTATTTTACTGTGACGCTGCTGGTGTGAACATTAATCACTCCTCTTCCAAACACTGATTTTAAAAGCTGTAAAACTTTAGCAGCAGAGCTAATAAAAGAAACCATCCAGTTTTACAGGAACATTTAGTTCTTCATTGAATGACAGGCTGGTACAAAGGTACCAGTTCATCAGGATCAACTCAGGAACAACATGAAAAGTTAGGTTTAAACTTATCACGACCTAATGATTCACTGCTGTATCTTCCAACTGGATCCATGTAAAGTCCTGGATCAGGAATTGTAAGGAAACCAATGTTTGACTCAATAACTACCAGAGGATTCCTCATTCATTATTCCTCCATCTGCTTATCTGGCCCAGGTCACAGGAGGAGCCATCTAAGCACAGATGCTCACATCTCCTGTCTCCTCCGAGATCAAGTTCTTCTGGAGGTGCCACGAGGTGTTCCCAAGCTAGCAGGTGGAAATAATCTCTCCACTGTGCTATGGGGTCTCCTCCCATTTTTATGCCCCTGAAAGACCCAGAAGGTATCCTGGCCAGATTCTCGAACCACCTCAGCTGATTTCTTTCGTTGTGTAGGATGAATGACCCTCCACCTCCTCACACATAGACACCCTTCAGACATCACCTTCCACCTGTTCCCTGCTCTCAGCACAGATCTCAATGTTAGCAACATCATAGTCCACAGACACTCCTGCCTGACCTCAGACTGTCCATCCCCACCTTCATCATGAAGAAACTATTTCTCATATCAGCATGGTGTGGCTCACCCTTGGCTGTCCCTTTGGAGTCACTAAAGCTTCCCAATTCACTGTCTTCCATCCTCTCTCTCTCTCATTTTCTTCATTTAGGAGCTCCTCCCATCTTCTCTACAAGCTCCTTTCACTCGTTAGCACATTTCCATCTCTATCTTTAATCATCCTAACCTGCTGCACATCCTTTCCAGCTCAATCTCGCTCTCTTCTCCTATCTCCTAAACCAGACAGCCGTTCTCCACTCTTGCTTAAAACTGCTTAAAACTGAATCTCCCTCTTGTACTGCCTCACATACAGCTCATTTTAATCCTTTTCCTTTGCTTTTGAAATATTTTTCCATGACGCCATTGGTCACACAGCTCATGGCCACAGATGAGACAGAAATGTAGACTGACCTGTAAACCAGCAGGTTTGTCTTAACCTCAGTTCTTTCTTCACCGGCAGGCTGATATAGCATTCAGCTCACTGCTCATTCCTTTGACAGCCTCCTGCTCTACCCTCCCCCACACAGCAACAACTCCAGCATACTTGAACTCCTGCACTTGACACAGAAACCCCTTCCTCATTTCTCAGTTTGCCCTTGACTGCAAACTGCCCCACTGCCCGATGACTTTCTCTCTTACTGTGAAGCGTTAGCCTTTTAGTTTGAACCAAAAGAAGCAAACAAGTCAGTTTGTTACTGTAAAGACACCAAAACCAACAAATGATACTTCAGAAGGGATGCTGCTGAAGTTCATGTTCACACTGAAAGTAAAGATCGTGTGCTTTTAAAGAACAATAATATTTAAAAAGTGTCAGCTTTGCTTTGCTAGTTTCCTGTTAGTCTTTCAATGCAAAATTCCCACAGAAAAACTGCTCATTTAAGACGTTTTACTTTCTAAATGCTTATATTGAAACACAAAAGCATGGATTTATCCACAGGTAGTGATGCATGTAGGAGGTTTATAGGTGATTTTAAGGCCTAAGGTTTTCTCTGTGAGCACTGTTAGTGGGAGCGCGTCACAGTGGTTAACCACAGAGAGCTGTTCAATGTAGCTGAAGCTCTGCCTCTGAATCCTTGAAGGCAGTTGTCTCAACACAAAGACTCATGTTCACACACAAGACAACATATAAGTCACAAATACACACACAGGAAATGCTAAGATTAGCACAGTGAGTCGTGACACGTTACACTCGAGAGACATGACGATAAAAAATGAGGAAGTCAGAAATACACACAGTGGAAGAAAAATACAACACACTATGTGTTATAGGTGTCAGTGATGACTGCAACAGAAGTGTGTTTACACAGGAATCCAAAGCTTTGTGTAAAACTGCAGAGGGAACAAAATCATTTGAAACAATAGAGTCACTGTTGAAAATGTGCAGCAAAGACCAACAAACAAGAAGAACACAAATGCACTAATGTGTGAAGATACACACATGCATGTGTGTCTTTGCAACCTAATTTCACCTCAGATATACATGTTCTGTATATTCACATGCAGGATGTGGATATTTTAATAGCAGTAGCCTAAAAAACATGTGAGAGTGGCCGAAGGACGCTCATCACATAATCTGTGTATGACGAGCAGGAAAGAGTCCCAGTCTGCTGAAATCTTTATTAGGGACGCTCGTTTGAAGCAACACCGCTAATGCCTTACTATAATCATAACATAATGTTTTTCACAGTATTACAGTAATGTATCATTGTACAATATTCAGTAAGCACAGTGCTGTTACCGTAATGCTCTTCAGTTGTTTGCATGGCAGGCAGGTAGAAAGAAAAACAGTCTAACAAATGTCCTGTTTTATTCCTGCGTGTTGGTGCTGCAATCAGGAAAACTGGAGGAAAACCAGTGACTCTGTCTGAGCCACATTTCCTGAGGAAAACCTCGTCACACCAGCTAAATTCCACAAGGAGTGGGCCACGATCATGCTAACAACATGCTGAACCAACAGTCAGTTTTCCTTGGTTTACGCCACAGGTGTTGAACTCCAGGCCTCGAGGGCCGGTGTCCTGCAGGTTTCAGATGTGTCCTTGAGCCATCACAGCTGATTCAAATGGTGAAGGACCTCCTCAACATGCATTGAAGTTCTCTAGAGGGCTATTAGTGAACTAATCATTTGATTCAGGTGTACTGAAACTGGGTGATATCTAAAACCTGCAGGACACCGGCCCTCGAGGCCTGGAGTTCGACATCCCTGATTTTACGCCATGGTACCTTTTTTCATTTTCACATTCTCTGAGCACGGCCTCCGCTGTAGTCTTCACCATCAGAGCACAGCAAACACTTAAACAATGATTAGAACATCTTTAAAATGCTTCAGCTGTGACACAAAGCAAAGTCACCGCTGTACCACACCCAGGAGCTCACAACCACAGTGGGCTCTCTGTTCAGGTTCGGCTGTGCTGTCCAAAAACAGAAAAATGGCAACAAAGACCTTCTTGTTTCCTCCTGACTTCGTCACAGAACCTGCCGGAGCAGTCATGGTGTGGTGGGTATGAGGGTCACAGGCTTTCCTTTAAGTCGACCTTAATGGCAACCGCGAGCTGCTTTCCGATTTAGGGAAACCCCTCCGGTTTGAAATTTGTTGCTTTGAAGTCATGCAAATTGAATCTTATCGCAGATTAGCTTGGCTACACGAGGGTTGCTGTCTTGAACAGTCACCAAATTCTGCTACAAAGTGTTGTTTTCGCTACCAGAGCAGCTCTGCAGTGCTGAGCGCGGCTCCATGCTGCAGATTTAAACTGTGCTGGGAGTTTCAGAACTTTGCTGGCTCACACTCGAGCATCACACGTGATAAAAGACCTCTGTGTTCGGTTTGTAGGCAGATATTATTGCTCCTGGCTTTTACAAGCCCCAGAAGAAGCAAGACTTCTTTGCTTAAAAGTAATAACTTTAGTTTGCTTTTGCGATTGTGTGTACACACTTATGAATTAATGGCAAACAGATGTTAATGAAATCTGTGTCAAACTCCCGTATGAACCTGATACAGACCTTTGAGTTTACCAGATGAAAGCAGGGTGGAAGATTGTTGCTGTGGCTCAATGAGCTTCTTTATAAAAGTTCCGTTACATAATGCACTTTTTGAGAAAGTGTGTAATGGCTTTTGAAACTGGCTGCTCCACAGTCCTGACATCAGCATCGCTGTAATAAATGGGATAAACAGAGATGCTGCCTGGGGGATATTCAGGCACAGGAACACGTCCCACAGCGCGACGCTCCTCCACAAAGCATCCAGTTTTTTTCCATTGCATATTCCTATTCAAGTCCAGCAGAGACATAAATTCATTTGCACGAGTGCACAGTGGTCATTTTTACTGGATTCTACTGATGATTTCACTCGTGTGGTCTCGTAGCCCTGTTTGCAAAGTCAGGCTGGTACTCTGGCTGCTATCGTGTTTTTTTCTTCTTCCTTTTGGAGCCAGACACTGTTGGTCAAGATACTTGAAAAAAGTAATTAGTAACTAATTACTGATTACTTCTCCTAAAAAAAAGTAATCCCGTTACTTTACTGATTACTTATTTTCAAAAATAATTAGTTATTTTATTCCTTGGTTACTTTTTAAAAACATGATACACAAACAAAATATGTAATAAAGCCGAAGAGCTTCCAGCCCAGTTCTACATTTTCTGCACAATCCATCATTTAAAACTGAATCTAATGGAAAAGTCTCTTTTTAAAATGTGTTTTAATCTTTTAACTTTATGCACATTGCATCAAGCAAAAATTGAATTATATGCAACAGTCTTTGACTTTAAGAAATGTGTTTAGCATTTAAACCTATTGTGGCGAGCTCAGACAAGGAGGACACGAAGACTTCTGTTTTAACCTGCTAGTCCTGCCTTTGCCATAATGCTAAGCTACAGGGAACACAGCCTTTCATCAGGAACACCCCATCACCCACAACAGCAGCGAGAGGTGGTGCACGGGCACAGCAGTCTGAATCACGGTGCTCCGCCAACCACATTACATTGCAAATAGATGCAAACACAGCAAAAAATAAATAACATCAAAGATTCAGCAGCACTAACGCCTGTCGCTCTTAAATCTGTTGTTACCTGTTTAGCAGGAGTGGGGCGGGTGGAGGTTTGCCCACAGCGGTCATGTCAGTGGGGGGATCCGGGGGTTTCTCTGTGAATGTCACATTTCCGTGGCAGCGTGCTCGGTGCTCGCTCAGATTTTATTTGGACATAAACTGGATTTATTTTGTCATCAGCAACAACAACGTTCACTCGTCACCCTTACACTGTGTTTGAGCAGCAAACTTCACTGTTTTGGTTTCTTGCCCAGTCAGCGTTGACCTCCTGCAGCTTCACGAACACCTGCGTTGCTGTCTCATTCCCATACGGGTCTTATTTTTCCATTTTTGTTCTCCCTGGAAAAACAAGAAGGATTATTTTTTAACCCTTCAGCCGCAGTTTTCCAGCTGAGTAAGTTTCAGATGTTTTTTCAGATGGAAATATCAAAGAATGGCCTGCGTGCAAAGGGTTAAAGGTGATGTTATGCCAGTATTGTGTTTGCAGCTCTTTCCGATGCTCCTGTGAAGTTGAGTGTTCGGCACAAATGTAGGTCAACCTTTAAGCCAGTCTTCATAAGAAAACTACAAGTTCTGCGACGAGTTGAATGCTGACAAAAAGCTATTTGTCCGTTTTCATTGATTTTCATGTCTCACTTATTTTCTACAGTCACTGTTTAGTGTTGACACCCTACAGCACTGTAAAATACACACAGAGGAGAGTAACAGTGAGTCCCTGCAGAAATGAGGAAGTTTCCGAGCTGTTACTCATTTATTGAGAAGCTTCTGCTCAGAATAGATAAGAGTAACATTACTGTTGAGTCAGAAACAATGTTTCTGTGAAAACACAGCCTGTATATGAAAGATGGGCATAGCCATCATAATGTTAGCACACTAACAGCCGTGACGTATTGATTTTTGGTGTCACTTGGTGCCATTTAGTTTATGTGTCTATCTGTGACACGCCTCGTCGGGGTGTTAGTCAGAAACATGTGTAACTCCCATCTCATCATTTGTCAAACAGCATGATGGTCACTGTGAATGAGTGTGTTTTAACACACCCTAAACCTAAACTCTGACACGGTGGCCCGGCGTGTCTGTTACACGCTTTGCTGTGATATCAGGTTCCAACAAACTTCTTAAGCTTTCATCCCTGCACCGCAGCATTCAAATCGCTGTGGTTATGCGTCGACCCGACGTGAGTTACATGGCAGGTTACGTAAAGGTTGCTGCGTCGGGTTAAAAAGGGGTTCCGGTTACGGCGTAGATCTGATTCGTAAGTAGGAAGCAAATCAGTTTTTTTGGCCTTCTGCCTAATCTGAACTTTGCAGGTCTGTAAAAGATGTCTGTTATTTTCAATTCAATTCAATTTTCTTTATATAGCACCAAATCACAACAACAGTCGCCTCAAGGCGCTTTATATTGTAAGGTAGATCGTACAATAATACATACAGAGAAAAACCCAACAATCATATGACCCCCTATGAGCAGCACTTTGGTGACAGTGGGAAGGAAAAACTCCCTTTTAACAGGAAGAAACCTCCAGCAGAACCAGGCTCAGGGAGGCACGTGGCTGCTATTTCCTACAAATAATTTATTACTTTGGGTTATTCCATCAACATGTTCAACCATCTCTGATTTGCTTCTTTGATTATGGTCAAAGGTTGTTTTTTTGGTTTTTTTAATGACATTTTTTTACAGTATAGTCCATCGACCCGTTTTCAGGCTATAACATATAGATATAAAACTATAACAGATAAAAAGCCTGAAATATCCACTAACTGTCCAGCTGAAATATGAACAAACATATTTGAAACACAAACAAAAAAGACAATTTCTGAATATTTATGAGTTTCACGCTTTTATAGTTATATTTCACAGTAATTCAAAAACAACCCAAATGAAAAAGAAATAGAAAAAACTTATAAAAGACTTGCATAAGATGTGGCCTACTTCATATAGTGAATCATATCAGGCTTATATGATTTACTCATGAAAGTGGCCACTTTCTCATTACTTTCATAGATTGTTTTAGGAAGTATCCAAAAGAAAAAAGTTTCATTTATATAATTTTTCAATGGATCTTTTATCTGTTTTCACTCTTGTATGCTTTTCATACAAGTTTCACACAAGACAGATACAAACTTTATAAGATTTATACTTTAATTTAAACTGATAAAAATGTTTCGCAGCAGTGTAAGTGTATATGGCATGAACACTGGAAACTTGGTCTGGCAAGACTACGAAAATATTATAATATAAACAAAAATATCTTCAATTTTTCATGATTTTCATGTGCATTCATGTAAAAAACAAAATGTGTACATCTTGCAAAGTCTGATCCTGTGTATGAGGCTAAAACTTCACAACACTCTTTATATACATTCAAACTTTGCACCATAAATGTTTTATGCAAATTGGAGACGGCTGAGAACGAACAGTTGTAAAAATGTGCTAATCTGAGATGGAATCAGTTTTCAATTATCTGCTTGATGAGCAGTTAGGGAAGAAAAGTAAACAAACACAGTAGGAGTTTATCTTTAGAAAATAAAAGTTAAGACGTGGAGATATAAACATTGTTATTATTATTTCTAACAGTGCAAAATGCCACAAACATCCACTGATGCTAACACAGTAATACAAAACTAAACCCAGCCATCAAAACTCTTATTTTTTATTATTATTATTATTTGTGATTTTGCTGATTTTTGGCTCTTCAGCAACTTTTTTGATTGCCTGAAATTTATCACATGACCAAACTAAATCGCAGGTACAGTTATGGGCTTGCTTCCCTTTGCCTCAGCACACACGTGTTGCCGTGCAACAAGCAGCCAGCGATGAACTCTGTGACACGTGCCGTGTTGCGTCTCTGCGGGCTGACAGCGCGGGTCAGAGGTCCACGTCGGGATGAAGTTTGCGCCCCGTTAGTGTTTGACGAGCTTCCTCTCAGGTGATGGCGCCGTGCAAACAGTCACTATCTGTTAAAATCAATATGGCACTTCTCACCTCTGCATTGATCTCATGGACAGGAGTCCTCTGCAGCTCAGTGCTGCAGCTCTGTTTGACCATAAACACTCCAGTCCCAAACACAAGTGTGTTTGACCGCACACAGAAGTGTTGCTGCGTGTTTGTGTCGTCGCAGTCTTTACATCATCATGTGCATTCGACCGAGTGATGATTCTGGCTCAGTTTCAAACAATCACAGTTTCATAAACTCCAGACGAAGATCAGCATTCTCTGATAAATATGTGTGAGTGTGGCATATGTAAACAAATCTGTGCAGCACTCACTCATGCAAAGTAGCCACACATCATATTTCAACATCCATAAAGCAGTTTGTTTACTGCTACGACCCTGACCTCTTTTTGTCACAGGCACGACCTGATTTCTACTCAGGCTTCAACATGCAGGCCTGAAGATTAAAGATTCAAATGTCCAAAGTCTGAAAGTCGGAGTTTATTTAATAGGAATAAGGAATTAATAAACATATTAATTAGTATGTAACTATGTTACATGTGTATAATTAGCAGATATTTCTGTGTGGAGTCCAGCGTGTGATGCTGCATCTGTCTGTCATTTATTTTCCTTTAAGTGATCATTTACACATGAAAAGCATGAAAAATGATGACGTGGTAACTACGACACAGCAAAGAAGAGATATTGATACAGAACGTGAGACAGACTGGGGCAAGATCCCGACACACAAACAAAAAGGAGAAACTTTGATGAATAATAACTAAATCATACATGGAAAACATTAACTCTGCTGCCCGGGAGCGCACACACACACACACACACACACACACACACACACATATATCAAACATGACTGTTATTAGTAACAATAACGCATCCTGGGCTTTGGAAAGTGTGTGTAAGCATTGTGCTCATTCTTTCTTTATTAATGCCAGTGTGTGTGTGTGTGTGTGTGTGTGTGTGTGTGTGTGTGTGTGTGTGTGTGTGTGTGTGTGTGTGTGTGTGTGTGTGTGTGTGTGTGTGAGGCATTTCTCTGCTACATTATCTTACCATGTCAATCACACGGACAGACTCGAGACTGTTCAGATGGTTTTGCCTCTGCTAACAGGAACTAGATTCTAGAGCCATTAAACAAACAAACAAACAAACAAACAAACAAACAAACAAACAAACAAACATACATAGGACCTTTTTTTTGTAAATGAGGAAACACGTCACACAGTCCAGAGGTGTTTTTTAAGGGTGTGTTTGTAATTGTTTTTGGACAGCTGTCCGGGTCGTGGCTCAGAGAAATGTTAGAGCGATGTGTTCGTGTGATGTGCCAACAGCAGCATGCTAGCATGGATAGAGATAATTACAGTAAACCAAAAGTTATTTATTTGTTGAAGTAAAAAAACCTAAAAGCAAGACAATAAATCCAGTAAGTGTTTGCGTTTAATCTTTCTCAGCCTGCTTGAGAATCCACTTTATTCCAGCCACGTGTCTGCGCTCTAATCCTGCTCTGAAACTCTTCAAGGTCAAAGAAAAATGTTTTTGTTTTTATTTTTAAAAACTATGCTTCAAATTCTGAAACATTTGATCTCTGACCTCGTTTTTTACATTTCACATCTGCATTTTTTTTCTTCACCCCAAACTCATTAAAGTACGTTTAAAAAGAAGAAAGAAAACCAAATGACTCATTAAAAGTTGATTAGTATTCCCTTGAAACTAAACACTGCTGCCGCTGAGTTCTTCTCGTTGTCAGTTTTTCCTGGCTCTGCCTCGGAGCTGTCAGCTTTTTCTTTTCTCTCTTGTTTTGTGGAATCAGAGTCACGCGGCGCCGTAACATCGCAGAACAGAAGAGATCGTCGATTTTTAAATAAAGCACCAGAAGATAACCAAACATTGATAGAAAGTGGGTGGAGACGTGGAGGCAACACATTTAACACATGGAAACATCATCTGTGAATTATTAATGAGTGGAGTTCATTTATTTCAGAGGTTGAGGCACCCCTGTCAAAGGACAATCAGCTCCTGTAGCTGAGAGAAAACGTGAACCATCACCTGTCGCCTGAAACAGATCCGAGCAGAGAGCTCACATCTACAAATCTGAGAAGCAGCCTTTCACTAACCTGCACAGAAATCTGGTCACACATTCACTTCTCATAATTCTAATTTGATGATAAGCACTTTATCAGACGTGAAAGATACAAACTCTCCTTACAGTAAATCTCTGATTATATTTCCAGTAAGCTCTCTTTCCGAGTCGCTCCTCATCAGATTTGACTGACAAAGAGCCCGGCTGATGGAATCATTGGTCACAGTCAGGGTGTCGACAGCTGAGCAGCATCAGCAGCTGCACTCACATCTACACTGGCGATAAACCGAAGTGAAAAACACACAGACAGTTTCCAGCTCTGAGACGTCCGCAGGGATTTATTTCAGCCATGTTTGCTGCATATAAACTTTAAGTCACTGTTTTCACTGATGAAGTAATAAAATGCATAATTTATACTTGCAGCTCAATCAGAGAAAAACTACATGAATAATTAATTTTGGCATTTTAAACACATTTAAAATAGAAAGGTGGCTGCAGGAAGTTCCTAACTTTACAGCCACACAGCCTGAGGACGTCATCGGGTCGGCTTATATTGATATTTTAAACCTAAACAGCGTATATTTAATAATAAACTACTAATAATAAACAGGTTTTTTTTGTTTTTTGTTGTTGTTTTTTACACATCTGCTTACAGAAATTTCAGAGGTATATCCCTCAAAACTGTAAATGCAAAAAAGTTGCACAAAATAGTTCCAACCACAGGAAATTTATTTGGAGTGTCTTCATAAGTTAAGTTTTGAGATACAGAAATTTTTGTAAACTGCAGGAAAAATGAAAATAAATATAATCGTGCACAATTTGCAAAAAACAGCATCAAAATAAATCCTTATTATTTAAGTTCTAAGCCTCCCAGAAACGATACAGAAAGGCATAAAGTAAAATATGAAGAATACCAGGAAACCTTTGAAAAAAATAAGTTTACCACAAAAATTATGTCATTTCTGGTTTGACAGACGGGGCAGACATGCGATGGTCCGAGCACCAAATATGGTCACTTCTGGCTCTAAAACCAACATGGCTGTGGCTCAAACAATAAAATGCTGATGTTGATGCTTTAAGATGCAGAAACCAATGGGTGACATCAACATGGCTACCTCCATTTTTTATATACAGTCTTTGTGTGAGAGCAGTAGTTGTAAATTAACTCAGGTTTGCTCAGCTGTGGATGTTCGATGTTTCTCTGCACTGTGAAACTAACTTGATGCATCTTCACTGACTTTGTCCTGTCACTGTATTGCATCCACACCATACTGCTATTTAAATATAGACACGGTCAGTTGGCAAACACTCTCTGGATCTAATAAAATGTAAATGACACCAGCGGTTTTTGCTGCATCTGAACATCTTGCACATGTTCACATGTCACCACGGTGGAACCATTTTTATCATAATGGACTGTCTCCTAAGCCGAGGAATGAAGAGCAGCTATTCCTGGAGAGTGACGGCTGTAAAGGAAAAAAGGCTTCTGCTGCAGAAGTGTGCAGCTGTAAAGCGATGCCACGCCAGATCCACGCTATGAGAGCGTGAACGGCTCGAGAGGAGAGGGGGGTAATGAGAGAGTGGAGAGTGATAGGAGGAGCAGAGAGAGTCCAGGGCTTGGAAAGGAAATGTAAGGAGAGGCGGGGAGCTGACAGTGAGAGTTTGTGACGCAGCAATAAAGAGCCTTTGAGAGCTGCGACCTCAGCTCAACCTTGTTTAAATACAGACTCAGAGCAGCATGTGTAGCAGGGGTTGATGGGTTTTTTGTGTTGCTAGCCCTAAAATAGTTTTGCACAAGCAAAAACTATTGTGTTACCTTCAAACACTAAGGATTTATAAAATGAGCATAAAATGACCACATTAGTGCATTTATTGCATTTAGCAGACTCAAAGGGATCATATTTTGCAGCTTGCTCTGATGAACTGACGCTGCAAACTGTAGATCACAGACAATGGATAAAAACAGGCATCCGTTAGTAATTGTGCGTGGGCAGCAAGTGCATGTGCAGCACTGTTGTTTGTGCATGAGAGGAGATTTTAATGGGGTCTTGTTGTGTTTGCTGTCCGAGATTCAGAGTCTGAAAAAAGTCCAAGTGAGTTTTAACGACCCAGAGAGGAGGCCATGAGAGCGGCGTTCTCCAAAGGCCTCATCAAACCACTCAACGCCAGAATAACTTTGCATATCCACAATGTGAGCACTCAGTTTCTCCACAATACGTCATCAGTACAGACACATGCTCACGTTACTGTCAGAGTTAAACGTGAGCAGAGCTAATATTTCTATTTAACCAGAAAAATTTGCATTAATTTTTAACTGGATCTTTTCGGGACGTCTCCTCCCTTCAGACGTGGAAACACAGACAAAAAACTGTATATAAAAGATGGCCATAGTCACTGTGTCATCATCCAGTGGTTTTGAAATTTGCATTTTGAACACTTCATCTCTGTTTCCCTCCACATCTTCCTCCTGTGACGTTTACTTTAACACCAGTGTTCCCTGTTTTTGTTATTTTTTCCTCTTTCACTTGGTTGGTCCATTTCTGTACTTTCCCCGATATTTTGTTTTTACCTGCTTTTGGACTCAAAGGTTTTTTTTCTCTTACATTCTGAAATCACTTTAAGAGAGAGTTGATAAGCCACTCCCACCTGCTGTTCTAATCACGACGAGCAGCCAGTCAGATGAAAGTTGGCTTAAAAAGAGGCTGGCCTTAAAGTTGGAGGGCTAAAAAGCTTCTTTCAGACAAGACATGAACTGAGGGACAGCATCAAACGCTTAGCATGAAAGAAATGAAGACGACAAAAAACAGAAATGAGCACAGCATCTTAATGAGAGACAGTTAATGGCACATGTGCAACCAAATCAGTCGCCGCTCTTTATTCAGCCAACAAGCAAACCTCCTATGTGTGCACACACACCGAGTGTCTGAACCTCCTTCATGTCCACAGATAATATAAGCATGAAAAACAAAAGGTCAAAGGTGAAGTGCCAAAGGAGAGGGAGATTCAGAGGTCCACTTGATTTTGTAGTCAAATGATGTGCACTAATGAGGGTGCTGAGGCTCGTACATACGCCGTGTAGCGCTGCGAGCAGTTAACGCTCTAACGATGCTGCCGGCCTCCGTCCATGTTCATTAGCATCACAGCGCCTTCACCTCTTCACTCTGCAGAAGATTAGAGCTGTGATTTCTTTGGCTTTGTTCACGAGCGCTGAAGCAAGACTGAGGTCAAATATATTTAAGCACTTTGTTATGAGCGTTTAAACTCTCCGAACATACTGTAACCAGCTGACCATGAATAATGCTTAATATAACTGTAAGTACATTTCGAACAGTGAGCTTATTAAAGAGGACATTCAGCTCATTGTGATGGCTCGAGCTGTCTATCCTTCAGGCACAGCAGCTGCAGACTGAAGCTGAGTTGATTAAACGGTGCTGAAAGTCACACAACACTGTGCTGACACATGAGTCCAGGACACAGTGTAAGAGGACACAGAGCACGAAGGAAACTCAATGACAGGGGAACTGAAACCAAATCCTTTTCAATCAGTTTGATGATTAAATATAATTTTATTGACATGAAGATCTGAAGTATTCTTTTTGGCTTTTGCTGTAACTTTTCCACAGTTTCAGGAAGATTTCCTTTAACGCCACACGCCATAAATATGCTTTTTTTAATGTCCAAACATTTGATCCGTACATAAAATCTATAAAGCGGCACGTGCTTTCACGTATGTTCAGCATTTAGTGTAAAAAGAGACAGCAACACGCAGATATAAAAGATTCATGTGCACACAGTGCAGACTGTTGTTGCTGTCAACAGGTGATAAATCTGACACACTTTCAGAGAACTCAAACAGGTGGACGTGAGATGGAAACTCTGAGCACGTGACCTGGACTATGTGAGATAAAGGTCAAAAACTGTCGTGGCAGTGCAGAGCAGGTGAAGATAGAGGAGGTGAGAGGGGACGAGTTGGAGACGAAGAGCGTTAGACGGGTGAAAGATAGACTGGAAAAGATGGAAAAAATGATGAAAATTTTTTAAGGGGGGGGACAGATAAAGTGTTGTGCTGTGATCGTACATCCTGTTGTTGATGCCGAGAACTCGCTGAGCCTGTGTTTGAGATGCCACGGAGTCTGTACAAAAACAGGCAGTACAATGAGAACAGCTCACATCAGGTGACAGTGAGCTCTGCATCCTTTTAAAACTAATTCCTAATTATATTCTGTGATTTTAAAAAAGTGCATTTTATTCATAAAAACATTGTTTTATTTTTTTTTATTTCAGTCATAGACAGTGTTGGTCAAGTTACTTGAAAAAAGTAATCAGTAACTAATTACTGATTACTTCCCCAAAAAAGTAATCCCGTTACTTTACTGATTACTTATTTTCAAAAGTAATTAATTACTTAGTTACTTAGTTACTTTTTAAAAACACGATTTACAACCTGAATAGGTGATAAAGTGATAGATCTTTCAGCCCAATTCTACTTTTTCTGCATAATCCATCATACAAAATGTAATCAAATGGAAAAGTCTCTTTTTAAACTTGTTTTATCAGTTTTAATCTTTTAACTTTATGCATCAAGCAAAGATTTAATTATATGCAACATTCTCTGACTTGAATAAATTAGTTTAACATTTAAACCTATTTTCTGCACATTCCAGCACATAAAATAAAATATTTTTTGTGTTTACACTCACTCTTTCAAATAGATGCAAGTAAAACACAGCAGAAAATAAATAAAGTCAAAGTCTCAGCAGTCCTGTTGCTCTATTTTCACCTGTAAAGCAGGAGTGGCGTAGGCGGAGGTTTACCCTGGTGCAGGTGTGCCGCGGTCAGTTGAAGAATCCGCGAGTTTCTCTGTGAGTTTCCCATTACGTCGTAGCTACTCGGTGCTTGCTTGGAAGTTTAGGGGTTTTTTTCGCTGTAAAAAGAAGTTTTCTTCCCACGCACGATGGACGCTAATGTTTTGGTCACTTTTTATGGAGTCAAACTCAAAGTAAGGTCAGTACTTCCACGCTTTAAACGCTGCACGCTCATACTCTCTCCCACAATCGATATATGATCCATTGTTGATCTGCACACAGCTGTTGTCACTAACGGCGCACTCGCTTACGTCACTGTCGTGAGACATTCTCACAAAAAATCACGGTTTTAGTAACGCAGTAACGCAGCGTTCCTACGGGAAAGTAACGGTAATCTAATTACCATTTTTGCAATAGTAATCCCTTACTTTACTCGTTACTTGAAAAAAGTAATCAGATTACAGTAACGCGTTACTTCCCATCTCTGGTCATAGACATCTCGTCTGACCTCCTGCGTATAAACTGTTGATTTGAATCAAAAGCCTTTTGCTTCCTTAAGAATTCATTTTCATTTCAATTTCATTTTATTTACACAGCGCCAAATCACAACAGCAGTCGCCTCAAGGTGCTTTATACTGTAAGGCAGACCCTACAATAATACATACGGACAAAACCCAACAATCATATGACCCCCTATGAGCAAGCATTTTGGCGACAGTGGGAAGGAAAAACTCCCTTTTAACAGGAAGAAACCTCCAGCAGAACCAGGCTCAGGGAGGGGCGGGGCCATCTGCTGTGATTGGTTGGGGAGAGAGAAGGAAGACAGGATAAAGACATGCTGTGGAAGAGAGACAGAGGTTAATAACAGATATGATTCAGTGCAGAGAGGTCTGTTAACACATAGTGAGTGAGAAAGGTGACTGGAAAGGAAAACTCAATGCATCATGGGAATCCCCCGGCAGCCTACGTCTATTGCAGCATAACTAAGGGAGGATTCAGGGTCACCTGGTCCAGCCCTAACTATATGCTTTAGCAAAAAGGAAAGTTTTAAGCCTAATCTTGAAAGTAGAGATAGTGTCTGTCTCCTGAATCCAAACTGGAAGCTGGTTCCACAGAAGAGGGGCCTGAAAACTGAAGGCTCTGCCTCCCATTCTACTTTTAAATACTCTAGGAACAACAAGTAGGCCTGCAGAGCGAGAGCGAAGTGCTCTAATCACTAAGATAAGATGGGGCCTGATTATTTAAGACCTTGTATGTGAGGAGCAGGATTGGCTTCTTGACAACCAGCTGAGACCATTTCTGATGAAGATATGTGAACATGGATCGACTGACGGGCCAGATGCATCTCTCAGTCTTTGCTTGTCTCTTAAGAACATGATTTACAGATAGTGTTCATCTATGTAGACAGTTTTTTAGGCCTGTCTGACTTCTTTTGTGCAGAACACACTGCGCTGAGAGATGCAAAGCTTTTGGCTAATAACTTTTGGGAATCACCTTGTTGGTGGAAAAATCATATTTCAAGTTAAACTGTCTTATTATGGCTCCTGATCATGGATTCAGCTAAAGAAATGGGAACAAATGTTGGCTGCTGGTAACAAAGGTACAGTTTAAAGTTTGTTCCTTGCCAAGTTGTGTCTTGTGTGCAGCTGTGACACTGGTTCATCTCAGCTTTTGTTCACGCTAAAAATTTTGGATCCTTGGAAGCAAAATATGAAGAGATGAGGGGGTGACTCAAGATGTTTGCACAGTACTATATAAATTGTGTTTTAAACTTATAAATGTTTGTGGATGATGTTCCTCTGGGCTGTAAAAATGAGTTTTCCTTCCACGTCCATGGATCTTCTCGCTTGTTTTCCTCCACCTCCCTCAGGACCTGCCTTGCAGTTTCCTCTCATACAGTCTGCCAGCATGAGAGGAAGCTGCAGTGATAAAAATAAAGATGCGAATGCCCTGTGAGCTTTGAGCGGCTGCCACGAGCCACAAAAGCCACGAGAGCCACAAGATTCCCTTTCCTTCAGTCTAGTTTTGGAACATGCACCGAGTGGCTGCCCCCATCCAAGGACAGCCCACTGCAAGGCTTCCTGATTTTGCAACCTGCTTCCTATATTCCATGTGTCCTTCTCAACCCTGCTTTCCTTCCGGATTTCTCTGATCACAACATCACTGAATCCTTTTACCTGCTATGTTTTTTGTGTTTGATAAAATGCATTGAATTATAATTTCTCTATAAAACATAGAACCTAAAACCCTTCTCCCTGCTCTCTGTATTATTAATAAATGAATGGATATCCTTTCTGACATTAAAATCTATTTATAGATTCTACATAGATCTGTTGTGCAGAATGAGAACAGTATGCGAGGGTTAAAATGGTCCTTTAATGTTGCACAATTAGGAACTTGTGGAGACAGCTGAGTTTGTACCGACTTCACGTGACAGCAGATGGTGTTTTGGAAAAATTAATTATGCAGATCTTGTGCATGCACTTCACTTAACGATGTTCCAACCTGCTCACATCAAAACAGGCAAAACCACAAAAGCTGGAACTCATGAAGGTAACTGCAGGGAGATAAATGGCAAGCCAAGATCCACAATCAGCCCATGTAAGTCAAACGTGATGAAACAAGCTGCAAATGTGAAAGGGTATTTATTTAGCTTTACCAGTGCAGATGTTCAGCATGAACAAGCTGCACACTGTTAAAAGCACAGTTTCAAACCAGTTGTTGAGGTCCAGTGTTCACCCACGACTGTCAGGCCCGCATCATCACGACTGCTGAAGCATGTCGATTGGCAGCGATGATAAAAATGCCATTGTTGTCTGCAGGCAGTTTTCTCACACAGTGAGCGCCCGGGTGTAGAGTGCCAAACAGGACCAAACCCTGTCAGTAATGATCCTGTTACCACACCGACCAACGATTAATGAGTTCTAATCAAAGACAGCATCACACACTCAACTGACAGGACCAGTTTAGCCTGTGCCGCTGACAGCAGAGCTCTGACGGGGCTGCGATACTACGGCATTACCAACCTGCAGCAGAAGCCAGTCCAGGTCTGATGTTGCTGCTGAGCCTGGAGGTGTCACATTTATCCAGTCTGATGTGGAGCTCCATAACAAAATGTAATATGATTCCTACTTTTTTCCACGGGTAAGTAAATCCTACATCCCTGTAGGACGGTCAGTGTGAGTGAAAACAATTTACAGGGGAGGAAAAAGACGAGGAAACACAAAAATACTTCAGCTTTCATTCTGTCATCAGCTACAGCTACATGTACAGGACACACAGGAGAATTTCTCTCACCTTTAAAGAATTATGGACACTTTATGATAATATATAAAAGTTATTGTACACTAGTGCAATATGTAAATATATATATGAATGAACAAACAGAGCAGCTTGTAAGTTGTACATGGACAGCAGTGCTTCGTTTAGCAGTAAAGAAGAACAGCAGTGTTGATTTTAGCTCTGATTCAGTCTGTGTGGAGGCTGCGTCCACGCGTCCGCGGGTATTCTTATAAACAGATTTTCAGTTTTTTTTTTTTTTTTTTAAATCCCATCCACACGTGTAGTTTTGAAAAATATCTCGTCCACATGTAAACACAAAAAACAAAGTGAAACGAAACACGCCAAAGCAACAGGTGGTGAAATAAACCCCACCGTGTAGAAATGTTGGCCAATCAGAATTGTAGAAGCCTGGGAGGGAAAGAGTAAACAAAGATGGTGCATAGAAGCAGTCTTTCTACATACAGGGACAGTAACTGTGTGTGAAAACTGCAGATAGACTAACAGCAGAAGTTTTTGTCTCTATCATTGTAGAAATTCATCTCATGTAAGCAATAACCTGGCGCACAGCTTTGATGTTGTGCGACTAAATCTCTGTTTTCCTCGTCCACAGGTAAAAGCAAAAACTGAGTTTTCGAAGATCTCCACCCTGGCAGGGGTTTTTAAAAATCTCTGTTTTCAGTGTTTCAAAATGCCGTTTACATGTGGACGAAAGGCCCGAACGAAGAAGCTGCGTGAAGGTCTGGATGCAGCCTTAGCTTTCAGCTCGAGCTGCTCAGAACACAATTTAATTGACATGATGGATTTTTGGCTTGAAAGACTTTCTCAATAAATCGAATAATTGTGGATCAAATGAACCAACTAGACAAAGTAATAATACTGATAATTCAACCACAGCTACAAGATTATGGGGAATAAATTCCTGGTTTAAGTACGTAGATGTCATGATTGTAGATTACTTTGTTAAAATGCTTGATTGTTGGTGAAGTGCTGTTACTGGGATTCACAAACAAAAGTGCAGGCCTGGATGATCAGGAAAAACCAAGGCCTCAGTCACACCACATCAGGCTTCATGTCTAATCTTGTAACGATCCATTTATTTTCTATAATGTGATTTTCTTGCAAATGAATCTCTGAAATTCTTTTTTCCGCCAGAAATCCAGAAAAAAAATACGGCATCAAAATGTAATCACTGCTAAACCGATTACCGTCTGCTTGGAGAGAGAAGACTCCTGCCGCAAAAGACGTTCAGTCTGTCTACGGTTACACAACAACACAGCCAGGCTCGCGCGTTCCCCAGGTGCTGAACGCTGGTCATGTGAATAACTCCTGTTTACTCACCTCACGCACACCTGCTGATGAAATCGTGGGTATACCCGAGGTTGGGCAGAAGCAGAATCATCCATTTTCTCTCTATCAGCTAACGATTTAGCTCTATACAGCAAACCCAGCAACAGTGATATGTGAAGCAGTGAAGCTCAGAATAATGACAAGAACATCAACAAGTCTTAAAAGGCTACACACGCACACACGCACACACACACACACACCCCTTTGCTTCGAGCACTGAGTCACAAACGATGAGTAAATCTCTTCCCTATCACAACAAACTCATTCCATTCATTCCAGCGATATGAACGTTATTTCGCCCTCCTACACATGAACGCTCTGATCATCAGCCGAAGAGTAATGTTACCAACATGTTACTGCGCGGACGCTCAGGTAAACACACAGTCTGCTGGCTCCACAGCAGAAATCTGTGTTTTCGGCCTCTAAATGCATCAGATGGCATAATTTGAAGTGAAGAAGTGATTAATAATATTATGAGTGATCTAAAGTTTGAAAAGGGAAAAGCAGCGCCAAAGAGGAAGGATCAGCATGAATATCTTATCAGGAGGCTTTTTTTCATGAGCTTTGGTTTCCAGTACAAACTTTAGAAACCAGACGTGACCATCTTCCTGTCGTTCATGTCGTGGATGTTCGTTTTGAGCACTTTCAAAAAACCCTGTGAGTGTCTGTACAAGTAACACTGCTGTGCAGGCGTCACTCTGCTCCAAACGCTACATTTCAGACAGTTATTCTACTCTTGGCACATGTCAGGCTAAAAAAGCTCACATCTGCTGTGCAAATTGAGTCAGCTGAAGGGAGGAGGGGCCTAAAGGGGGAGGAGCTGTGAATGTAATGTCATGACTATGAATGTAAATGACCATATACAGTATAAAAAAGATGGAGCAGCTTTCTGGTCTGGAAAGTGAAGGCGGTGCAGAAGTGTTTTAAACTTTCATTCTTTATAAAAGCAAAAAGATTTGCACGGGCAGCAGTCTAAGAGCACCAGACCAGAAGGGGATTTGTTCCAGTTTGTTCTACAGTAGGTCAGCAATGTAAGAAATAACTTTACTTTTATAGCACTTTTCAAAATGACTGGAGCTCTCAGGCTCGGTGAGCAGGGCTGGTACTGACTGCCCCCCTCTCCTCAGCGTCTGTAGACCGAGTTATGCTCACTGCCAGGAGTAAGGTGGACAAAATTTTTAATACATTGAATTAGTAATCGCAGAGCATTCACTGAGGCAGGAGAGGCTGCTGAATATATTAAGTACAGCTGTGTATCATCTGCATAGCACTGGTGAGTCTGTCCAATAGCAACCGAGATTCCATAAAACCATAAACTACATGACCAAGGGCCATATATACAGGGAGTGCAGAATTATTAGGCAAGTTGTATTTTTGAGGAATAATTTTATTATTGAACAACAACCATGTTCTCAATGAACCCAAAAAACTCATTAATATCAGAGCTGAATGTTTGTGGAAGTAGTTTTTAGTTTTAGCTATTTTAGGGGGATATCTGTGTGTGCAGGTGACTATTACTGTGCATAATTATTAGGCAACTTAACAAAAAACAAATATATACCCATTTCAATTATTTATTTTTACCAGTGAAATCAATATAACATCTCCACATTCACAAATATACATTTCTGACATTCAAAAACAAAACAAAAACAAATCAGCGACCAATATAGCCACCTTTCTTTGCAAGGACACTCAAAAGCCTGCCATCCATGGATTCTGTCAGTGTTTTGATCTGTTCACCATCAACATTGCGTGCAGCAGCAACCACAGCCTCCCAGACACTGTTCAGAGAGGTGTACTGTTTTCCCTCCTTGGAAATCTCACATTTGATGATGGACCACAGGTTCTCAATGGGGTTCAAATCAGGTGAACAAGGAGGCCATGTCATTAGTTTTTCTTCTTTTATACCCTTTCTTGCCAGCCACGCTGTGGAGTACTTGGACGCGTGTGATGGAGCATTGTCCTGCATGAAAATCATGTTTTTCTTGAAGGATGCAGACTTCTTCCTGTACCACTGCTTGAAGAAGGTGTCTTCCAGAAACTGGCAGTAGGACTGGGAGTTGAGCTTGACTCCATCCTCAACCCGAAAAGGCCCCACAAGCTCATCTTTGATGATACCAGCCCAAACCAGTACTCCACCTCCACCTTGCTGGCGTCTGAGTCGGACTGGAGCTCTCTGCCCTTTACCAATCCAGCCACGGGCCCATCCATCTGGCCCATCAAGACTCACTCTCATTTCATCAGTCCATAAAACCTTAGAAAAACCAGTCTTGAGATATTTCTTGGCCCAGTCTTGACGTTTCAGCTTGTGTGTCTTGTTCAGTGGTGGTCGTCTTTCAGCCTTTCTTACCTTGGCCATGTCTCTGAGTATTGCACACCTTGTGCTTTTGGGCACTCCAGTGATGTTGCAGCTCTGAAATATGGCCAAACTGGTGGCAAGTGGCATCTTGGCAGCTGCACGCTTGACTTTTCTCAGTTCATGGGCAGTTATTTTGCGCCTTGGTTTTTCCACACGCTTCTTGCGACCCTGTTGACTATTTTGAATGAAACGCTTGATTGTTCGATGATCACGCTTCAGAAGCTTTGCAATTTTGAGACTGCTGCATCCCTCTGCAAGATATCTCACTATTTTTGACTTTTCTGAGCCTGTCAAGTCCTTCTTTTGACCCATTTTGCCAAAGGAAAGGATGTTGCCTAATAATTATGCACACCTGATATAGGGTGTTGATGTCATTAGACCACACCCCTTCTCATTACAGAGATGCACATCACCTAATATGCTTAATTGGTAGTAGGCTTTCGAGCCTATACAGCTTGGAGTAAGACAACATGCATGAAGAGGATGATGTGGACAAAATACTCATTTGCCTAATAATTCTGCACTCCCTGTATGAACACAAAGCAGACCTGGACTGGATTGAGCCCTGGGGAGGGTCTCCACATGAGGACTGCATATGGGAGCATACATAGGTTGGTAATATGAGTTTTAAATGATCTGTCAGATGATGAAAACCAGTTGAGAGCAGTGCCAATGATGCCAGTGAAGTATTCTCACCTTTGTCCAAGTGCATTACAATATCATTAGTAAATCCCAAGGATTTTGGAAATAAATGGCACTTTGAAAATTGACCTGTAATTATCTAAAACATTGGTATCTGCTTTGGGAAGGTGTCAGGTAGAACCACTTTAATGGATTTAGGTTGGCTATTATTATCAGGTGGGCAAGAAAAAGAGTCTATATGTGAGGAAATATCCAGAAGGTTTATTGTAGAATTCAGTTTAAACTCAAACCTACTGGGTCAGAAACTTGGGAGGCAGGATGAAAGTGTAGAACCTTCAGCTGTGACCTGATACTGTCAGCAAAGAAACTTTGGGCTGCAGCACGATCCAGCATTAAGGATTACTTTGAACTGAATCATGCAAAGCTACCCTAACAGTGTCCAAGAATAAAAATAGATCTATTCTGGAGAACAAGGCTTAAATGGAACAGCTGATCTTCCAAGGCAGAGAACCACAAACTGTTTATTTTTTTGCATTTTGCGAGACTGTGCATTAGTTTGTTGAACAGTGGACACAGTATCTGTTACAACAGTGATGCTACAAATCTGCAGCTCACAGATTTCAAAGTGCGATGAATACCTTTAATGTAAAACAGTTTGTTTTCAGTATGAAACCAGCTTTAGATGGCAGAGTTTTGTGAAGACTGCTGCTGTGGTGTTGGATAGCATTGTTGTGTCGGTGCCAGGGTTTGTAGTTCATGATAATTAACCAAACTTTCACAAGTCTGAATGTTGTAATGGCAGAGCAGGTGTTGCATAGTATCAAAAGTGCATATAAACCAGTGTGTGTGTGTCTGTGTATTTTATGATTGCACAGTCTTTGCATTGGTACAATGCCAGATGCAAACAAAGCGCGGAAATATACCGAGGGAGGTCTTGCAAAATGAAACAGACCTTGAGATTGTGACCTTAAACGCACAACAATTTTGCGTGTTGCATAAATACTTTTATTTTTCTCTCTGGTCCGTTAACCTGAGATGAACCTTGCACCACAGCCAACAGTGAAATCAGCTGAAAGGTTAGTTACCTACATTGAACTACTTACCAATCGAGTCTTTGGGCAGTTTTGTTGGAGAGAAAAAAATAAAGCATAAAAACACTGCAGGGTTAATTCCATCTTGCATTTGGTGATTTGTGTTTGATTTATAAAAGTTTACAAGCTGATCATGTCAACACAGTTACCGTAAACCTCGTTTCAACATCAAGATTTATTGTGTCATCAGAAACGGCAACACTCCCTAAAGCAGCGTTTGTGGGTTTTTTGGCTACAAGCCTGCAAAAGTGAATCTGCGGGTTTCAAAAGTGAAAAGCCAGTTATTACATGGCAGATGGAGATACTGGGTTTTTTTGTCCATGAGTAAGGATAACAATCATGGAAACAGAGGAATGAATAACTTTATACTGGTTTCTAACAAAGAGACACCAGCAGCAAAAACCAAACAAACCTGAATATTTCAGCATGCAGCAGAAAACCAAGAACATAACTGTGTCATTCTTGACCCTGGATTTGTTTTAGTTCTGCAGGCTGCAAAAAAAGTGTTTATTCGAAACGACCTGACGAACACGTCACGTGTGCGAGAAAACCAGCTGACCTACATATCGTCTCTGATTTTGATCTGTTTCGTATGCTTCGATATAAAATGTAATTCTGTTATGAAGATTTTGAATGACTTTGACAAATCTTAATATTTTGTTATGCATTTCTTTGCCATTTTCCTGTCACGTGTGGAGGAGGACGGGAGATCCTGTCACCACATGACCCAACATGCTGCTGATGAGCTTAATTAGAAAAGAGCATGGTTATTATAGTAGAGACAGGCATGTATCTGTGTGTGGCAGGTTATTTTGTCTTGATGAAGGTTGAGGTCAGCAGGTCAAGACGCCCGTAAATTCTCCCTGACGTCCATCATTCTCAGGAATGCCCGCCGTCCGTTTGTCCTGCATTCATTTGACACACTGACCTTAAAGCTGCAGCCTGATTCACAGACGGGGGCAAAAGAAGGATTTGATTTATTTTACTTTTTTAAAAATTAAACATCAGCATTTCTTTTTAAATGGCACTGCCTTGAAGAAACACTCGGCAACAGTTACAAAAGAGGAGGAGGAGGAAATGTGCAATATTTTACTTCTCTGAAGTGAAGGTGGGGTGAAGGTAAACAATGCAACTTTAACATGCTGTTGCATGCATCTCCTCCTCCTCCTCTGATGAGTGCAGCAGGTCAGATGAAGCTGAAGAAAGAAGAAACTCCTCCCTGACTGCTCAGATTGCTTAAAAAAAATCAGTTCCTTCTCGATGCCCCAGAGCTTCAAATGAAAAGGAGAAAAACTGAAACAAAAACATTTTAACTTCTTCATTTCTGTCATTTCCTCTGCGTCTCAAGCAGTGCCACAAATTTCTAAACACGCCTGAAATCGGAATATTGAAAATACCCCACCTGACTGTATTTCCCGAGCCTCTGAGAGAACTTTAACCTTAGAAAGGTTAAAGAGGTCATACAGTTTCATCTCTGCAGCTTTATTTCTTCACAAACATGCAAACAGAAAAGCGCAGTCCCAACCTCTGCTCAAGTTTAATCAACACCTTCTCTTATTGGAGATCATCCGCCCTGAAGCATAAAAATAAACAGTAGCAGCATATCATGGAGGACCACGACGTCTTTGTGGAGGAACAGCGTGTTTGTTTGATCTGAGCAGACTGACCGACCGTCGGTGCCATGAGCTCTGGCCTGATCAGAACACAGTAACTGAAGCCTGCACTTTAACTGGTCATGCTTTACTTCAGCTTCCATCTCCTCCCAGCCATGAGCATTTGTAGCATGAATATAAGATATAGATGGTTACCATCAGATTTTTGGGGTTTGGGTGTAGAACTTCTCCTCATGATGGATGTAAACATGATGCCAAGAGAGATAATTACTTTTATTAATTTCACTTTTCTGTGCTTGTTTTATTGAAGTACGATGCAAAGTTACATGTTTTTAATGTTTGATGTTTTTACATTATATTTAAGTCAGTGTGCCAAGCTCAATAACGCCACTACAGCGAGTCAGATGAGTTAGTCCACTTATTTATGGCCAATGGTTGGACTTGATTAAGCTGTGCACACATTAATAAACAACTACAGTCGTTTTGAATGTTCACACATTAGTGATGGTGAGGTTAAATAGAATAAAACACTCTAAAATATTAAAACGTTATCCTAAAAAATGATCAAATGGTGCAAACTTGTCTGTAATATAAAAGAACCCCCCGGACTGCTAAAGCAGAGGTTAGCTGACACACTGCCACGACCTCTGCCTTTTAAAAGCACCAGCTGGTGTCTACCTTCGTTCATTCCACCCCTGCCCTCAGAGTCTGCAGTCCGAGTTATGCTCACTGCCGGATATCTGGCATAGATATTGTTTACATGAGGGGTAAGATAGCTCTCCTCTTGCATCAGATACTAAGATACTGACATTGTCTCGTGGGCGGGGGATTTGCAATATTGCCATGAAATGATGACACCAGAAACACATTCAAAGAGAATATTCCTTACCTCTTTGAGGGGCTGCATTTGTTACAGTGACGAGGAAGAAACAAGAGAGTTAGCAGGTCTTAAATCGGAGCATTGACCACTATTGCCGATTATAGCATGAATTCTGAGCTAGCTATAGCTTTGATGCTACCTGACAGGCTGTCTCAGGTTGTAATGCAGCTTTTTAAAGACGCTGCATGCGTCATATCAGTAAATCGTTACTTGAGTGTTGGGAGTGAAAGGAATATGGTGACTGACACTAAGAGCGATGCTAAAATTACCAGTAACTCCAAGAACCCGATCACATTGTAACCTCATTTTAACTCAACCCAGCCAAGCAATGTTGGTGCTAACCACAGAGAAACCACACAAGAAGTGCCACAAAAAAGTAAATATCAGGGAGTTAAAACCAAAAACAGGACGTGGCTGATAAACCTGTGGTTTACTCTGTGCCATCCCTTCATTTTCTCTCCCCTCTATAGTTTTGTCTGTTTTCCTGCACTTAATTATATAAACTCGTCTTATTACCGAGACACCAGTGGCACTGAACTGAGCGCCAGTGTCCGACTTCACGGGATAAGAATGTGTAAATACTCATTTCATAGAAGACTGTTGGCACACTGAACCCCACAGCAAGACATGTTATTTATTAGGTAACTGAAAATGCTCCAACATCTTTTGACAGACATGGTGAAGAGATTCGTTTCAGTTACTCTGATATGTAATCTGACATGAACTGGCACTGGAGCGCAGTAAGAAGGTTGTGGGTTCCAATCTCGTGGTGATTCGGAGCCACTCTGTGCAGTTTGCATGTTTGCTCTGTGGGTTTAAGTGGCTTTGGTAGTTTGTTCTGTGCCTGCCTGCATGGATGCATGTCTGGAGACGTGACCCGGTTAGTTTACAGCAGTTTTAAAAATAAACAAAAACTGTAGCTCCACATGAACACATGAAGGACTTTAACTGTGCCACACAAGCCCTAACAAGCACTCAGTGCTGATCTCTGGATGTGACGGTACCCAAACCTGATGCAGGTGTTATTATACAATGTTTGAATCTCTGGGACTTTTTTGTTGTCTATTGGAAACCACTTAATTAATTGACGAGACTCACTTTCCAACCTAAACAGTCTGGAGATGAAAACTGTTTCTGCAGGACTCTCCCGTCAGTGTGATGAGGAAGAAGTGACGAAGCTAGAGAGCTGCTTATGTAACAGCGCTCTGTGCCAGGACTTGTTTATCCTGCACTGAACCACATTGTTGAAGTCTGTGAATCTGTCGAGTCAGACCCTGAAAGCCCTCCAAACCACAGCTGGGCAGAGCCCTCGCTGCACAACGCAGGCTGTTTATTCACATCTGGAGCAGAAACAACAGGAGCTTGTGGAGCTCTGGGCGTAGTTTCAGAGACAAACTTTATTGTGAGGAGGAGAAAAGTGGGTTTAAAAACGAAAATGTTCCTGCTTTTTCCTGGACACAGAAAGCTCATGATGCAGTAATCTGAACAAGACATGAATAAACAGGTACACTTTTATAGATTTAATACAGTTTATTATAAGGTTTCCCGTCTAGGTTGTAGAGTTTCTACGTAAAGTTCAAAATGACACCAACTGCTTCAGTGTTTTACTGTTTTTGATTGAAGCTTCTTCAATAGGTGCAAAAAACTTTAAAACATTAGAAATGTTTTGTTCTATCAAAGCAAAATTATGTTTTTTCCATTTGCAAATCTTTTCCCATATAAGGAGATAAATGAATACCATTGTTTGGATTTCCTTCACACAAACAGTGCAGTTCATAATGTGCAGTTTTATTCCCTGCAGGCCCAAACAAGTCAGTCTGTTCTACTTGACACACATGTGCACACACATTCGAGGCTGAAGGTTTCCAGGGTTGGCTGAGGACAGCCACCTGCAGGAAGGAAATCTACAGCAACTTCACAGCGAAAGGATCAGCAGAGCGTGTGATGGTGGTAAAGTGTGTCCTGGTAAGGAGAAGGCTTCCTACCACACACTCACACGGCTTTCTGCATTTTACCGACTTTCTGTGCAGTTGTGTTCTTTCAGTTTTAGACAAGAATGGGAAACTTTAAAAACAGTGTGGTCTCATGTTCAGCAACTCCTTGAGTGAGCAGTAAAGAGCTTGTGTTGGTGCTACTGCAGGAGTTTCATACTTTAAGTAACCTGAAGCAGAGATCACAGCATGAACAGGGCACTCTGTGTCACAGTGAATCCAAATACCTTTGGCAGGGTTCATATGTGCAGGACAACATCACTCACCCCACCCGTTCCCATCATGCTGGGAATGTGATCACAATGGCACCAACTGTGTCTCAGCCACACCTCCACTAACCTGCGTTCACCTTGAGTCGTTCACACGTTCACTCCGTGCTTGCACAGATGTGTTCACATAATCAGAGGATGAACAGCAGTTGCAAAATGCACGTCGTCATGTGTGAGTAGTGAAGAAAAATGAGGGCAACAAACAATTTTTCAGCCTGAAGGCGACCACGCCCTCTGCTGCTGCGACACCGCTGCAAGTTAGCTAGCTAGCTCAGAGCTACTACACTGCAGTGTAAACAGTAAAATTCAAATGGACGATTTAACTATTCTCAGTAATTATGGAGGGGCTCAGAGTAGAGCCATTGATCCTCCTCATTGAAAGAACCAGGTAGTTTTGGCTGACTAGGTTCTGGTGCTGACTGGGTTGCCCCTCAGCTGGGGTGTTTTGGGAATGTTCCACCCAGGATACACCGGAAAGGTGTCTTCCTGAAAGTGCTGGAGGAGGATAAGTGGCAGAAAATCGATTGATGGATTAAAAAAAGCCCACTGTAACCAGTTGCTGTTGGGGTTTTTTTGATCAGCTACAATCAGCTGACCGTGTTTGCCACCTTCTTTGTCTCCTTTCTTGTTGCCAGGCTGTGTTAGAATGGAGATCTATGTGTATCTGTGCGGGCCACCCTCTCCCCATGACATGTTACAGCTCGCACACAGTGATCATAAAATATGATGTTGCCACTGCCCTCACATGTTACCAGTCAGTGCAGACTGACAGCAGATTGCACACCAACCCACGAGCCCCTGAGGTACTCGACTGTTACCCCGTTTAAACTAATACCTGCTATAAACCCAAACAGGTGATTGGAAATCAGTATTTATTGGACTCGTGATGCCCAGGTTTTATTTCGGTGTTGCATACTCTTCATCATGATTCCATCTTAGTCTATTTTTACCTTGTTTAGCTGTTATACTTGCTTTTATACGTTCGTGCTTGTTTTGTGTATGTTTCCATTTACCTCGTGTTTTTTTTTTTTTTTTATTATTTATTTTTTGTACTGTTGTAAGGTGACCTCGAGGGTCTTTAAAGGGTTAGGGTTATTAAAAAAAACAAAAAACAAACCTTTGCACATTTGGAGTTTTACCTTTAACCCAGACTTAGTTTAGTTTCCATTCCACTTTTACTCGTCTTTGATTTCAGCCCATTTTCACATTTTCATGTGGAAACATCTCTCACTGATAATTAATTCTGAGTTATTCAACGTTGGAAGATTTTCCATGTATGATCGCTGCATGACTAAAACACAAAACATGTCTCCCCACTCTCATCAAACACTTACGATTGCAGGACGTTTGCCTGACAGTATAAAGTATCTTGGCACTGATGCTGTTACTAAACTGGAGCTTTTAATAAACTACTGAACTGTCGCATGTGTATGATGTAGCATCACTCACCTTGTTCACTATTTATGTATTAGTTCAGAGAAAAGGAAATACAAGAAAATAAGACGGCCATGGTATAGCTTAGCTTCCTTTGAAAGTTATTTACATAATTAGAATGATTTTATGCATACTACAAACTAAACATGTAACTAAATACATAATGAAAAACTAATGCACATCAGCCTTCAAAGTATTTCTCAGCTTTGACCCACATTTACGTTGCTGGGACCTGTGACTGTGCTCTGATTGTTTCACAATAAAGGTGGAAGTGAATCACGACTATGGACGGGGAACTCTGATATTGTCAGTCTACCTGGCTCGTCTGGGCTTCACACCTGAGTCAGACTGGACTGGAAATTAATTTATGGTTTGTTTCACTTGGCAAGGACTCAGGTATGTTGTATGTTTCACAGAACAATAACCGGAGGGTCTGAGGACTCAGCACACGAAACATTTTGAAAGTTTAGATTAGACTTTTCCCGTCCTATTTCAGGGTCAGTCAGCAAACATTTACAAACAGTGTTATTGCATCATGTCTGGAGACCTCATTCTGCTAGGCGCAAATATTGCATAGTTTTGTGTTTGCAGTATGCCAGTGTGTTGAAACTCTAATCAGGGATAGCAAATCAATGCTAATATTGATCCTGGCTAGCTGACAGTCATTATATAATGCTAACATTGCCTAAAAGCTTTTTGTTTAAAGCTATGAAATACAGTCTTTATTCTATTTGATGTTTCTTATAGAAAAATAAAAATGATGAATTGAAAAAAGCAATGCAGTGCTGCACTCCAGGTGGAAAAATAAACCACGATGGAAAAATGGTTATATGATTATGTCATCTCTGCCAATGTTAACGACCCCTGAACTTTCTGGACTATTTTGCAAATGAATGTTGGGACAACGTGAGAAGAGTCATGTCGCCTCAAACAGAGACAATTTTATGTCCAAGTGATGGAAACTTCCAAAACATCCAAAATGTTAGAATGATGACAGCCGTAAAAACGGGGCCCAGTCGGTGCTGTCACGTGTTTGTAATGAATTGTGTTAGTCGATGTTTTTCCTCATTGTTAAACTGCTTTTGTGTCAGAGTGGTTGTGCTAAACTTGTAGAGTTTGACAGGTTGTAGGTCATCTGGTCTCTGTGCTGCAGTCGATTGATTTCTTTAGCATTGCTGTCCTCTTTTCGGGGACTTTCCGCTGCTGCCGGTCTTTGTACCCTTCTAAAGGGATCAAGTTTACTCTGTGGGTATAAACATAGAATTTATTTTTTAGATGTCTTAATAGAATTTTAAAAAAGCACCTTAGGTTTCATTTGTAGAGAGTTCAAGTTTGGAATCTCTCTGTGGGTTTAATTGACTCTTGCACATAAACCTGAGTGACTTTGAGCAGATTTCAGTGTGTTGACTGGGAGTGATGGCTGCTTTTGTTCAGGCCTGCACCTGATTTACAATTTTATATCCAGTCCTGCAAAGAGAAAGCCCCGACAACATGCAGTGATACTCCTCTCCACAAATGTTTTCTTTAAATCGGACTTTTGTACCTTTCTACCATTAATGACTGGCACTTGGGCTCTACCCACCTACACAAAGCAAAATTAAGAACTTTTAACCAACCAAAAAAACCTGGATCTTTTCTCCAACAGGAGAAATCGCATGACTAGGCTCCACACCCATGCACAATCTCAGCGATGTCCTACGCCAATTCTTTGATATTATATAGCCCACATGATAAAACTAAATAAGAAAACCAACCTGCAGATATTTCAGGCGGACATTTAAAGCCAGTTGCTGGAAGCTGCTGCCAATTAGCTTCCAGAAAAGACTCATTCAGAAGCACAGCTGATGAAGCAGCTCACCTGCAGCTCGTTAAGAAACCCTGCAGGGAGAAATCGAAGCAAATCAATGCCTAAATATAATTAAATAATAGCAATTAGAAGGATTTTCCCAGCCAAGAATGGTGAAATACTAAATTCATAACTGGCCCCATTCATTAGATGCTTTAACATTAAACCCTGATCATAAAAATAAGATGAGCGATACAGATAAAAATCCAAAGCTACAGGCTGTTGCTTTAAATCTTTTCCATGTATTCTGCCTTTCTGCACAATAAAAGCTTTTAATTTGGTAACACTTGACTGAGCTGAGCAATCGCTAACCAGATTAATTTCAGTGATAGTCTCTCAGTCACAGCAGCCGGCTGCCATGAATCAACTAATCTGGATGTAATTGAACTGTCAACAATCCCAGTGTGCAAAATGTGATGCAAGACTTCACAGTTGGCGTCATGCGCATCCACTGAAGGTCTCCAAAGTCTCCTACACGTCGATCCTAATAAGGCAAACTCACCTCTGTTATCTTCAGTCTAAAGAAGGAGCTGGAATGCGACCTATGCAAGGTTTTTCTTCTAATAATAGAAAACACAGCGGCTGCAAGTCTGCAGAGGCTCCATCATTGCATTTTTAAAAAAGACTTCACTGTGAATGACCTCACAGAAACAAGAGATCAGAAAATTCTTCTACACTGTTTAACTGTCAAAGCATCAGAATAGAGACGGAAACCAAAGAAAGCTGGACAAGAATGGATCCGATGATCGGAGCCAAAGTTCCTCTGGTGATAAGAGAGGGCAGAGTATACAGAAAACCAAAACTGACATAAAATACAAATGTTAGTGAATAAATAAATATGTTCTTAAATCAAAGACAAACAGGTGTTTTGTTAATTCATTATTGTTAATACTTCTTTAACTCACCTGTGCTTACCGTTCCATCAGTCTCTGTCTTTTCTTATTTAATTTTACATTTTATTGTTTAACTTATTAATCACCAGTTATTTACCAACCCCCTCCTCCTTAAATGTGTTTCCAATAAATCCTAAATGTTTCTCCTTTCCTAAATTTGTCATGTGGATCTGCTTTATGTGAATAATATGTTTTCAAAATTAATTATCGCCCATATTTCTTTTATTTCTGTGAATATTTTTGGCAGTTTTGGTCCTCCACAGCAGAGTGTCTACATAAAAGACAGTTTTAGAATTTCTTTCCTGCCATGTTTAACGTTCATCTACAAAATGCACTTTGGCGAGGAGCTGACACTGAATGAAAAAGGTCAATGGCCGAGCAGAGACGATAAACAGGTCAGTGTCTTTTAAGCCCGGCGAGGTTTTACCCTTCCCCTGTTTGGATGATGGAAAGGTTGTTTTCCTTTTTTATTCTCACTCTGTGCTGAACAAAGTGTCAGTGTTTAGTGGGTGAAGAGCTGTCCACCTGCCAGAGCTCAACACTAAGTTGTTTGTAGCCAAGTTAAACTGAAATAAGCTGACGTCAAGCTGATCTGCCAGCAGCTATGCTTTGTATCAAAGACTGTGTTCCTCCAGGCTCAGTCAGACTCGATGGTTTTTCTGCCCAAAAAAACGGCAAAGATACGAGAGGAGTTACTCCTAAACTGGACATTCAAATGTGCTCATCTCATCTTAGGAGATAAAACTTGTTTTAAGGACTCATATATGTAAATGTCTATTCATATTGTCTAAGTTGTAACAGGACTTTAGACATGGATAACCATTTAAGGAGAGAGTGAAACAGGCTGTTTTACAGCTGATCCAAAGTTTGTTTTTGCCTGTTTCAGTGTAAGCATAGTTTTCAATAAATTGCATACTCAAAAACATGTTTTGTCTCACTCCCGTTTCTTCTTTTTGCGTGTTGAAGCTCGACTTGGAACATTGTTAAGATCCGACCATGCAAAATATAAATTTCTTTGCCATTCATCAGCTTTTGATCGCAACTGTGTATGAGTGAAACGTGGGTGTTTATCAAGCCTGGTTTAAATTGCCTTTATGAACGACTTTGTATAAATTCCCATATCTACTTTATGATTTAATTGATATTAAACACAAAATGACAAATTATGCATGAAATTCAACTTTTACAAAGATATTTTTTCCCATTTTCTGCCGTATGTCTCCTTTTGTGCTCTTCATGTCAAACGTGGCTAAAGTCTCCAAGAATGAAGTCAGTGTCAAGTAAAGCCACTCTGTTTCCTTTTTCTGCTCTTCACTCCGTATGACCTCAGTGGGAGTGGATCTTTCTTTATGTGGAGCAGCCATTTGGATGAAGTTTTCCTAAATGAGGATGAACTAAAACAGCTTGTTTCAGACAGACGATGAACTGAGGGAACAAAGTATGAAATAATAAGGATTATTTTTACCTGATTCATGTAAAGCTGCTCCAGCCTGAGAATTAAATATTGAGTTCAAATTAGGAGGCTCGCCTTTAACTTGCAGAAAGTAATAATTGCATTGTGGCTCCTTTTCAGTGACCGCTTCACTCACAACAAAATAAAAAAAAAGTCTATAGTCATGGTGCTGCAAAGCAATAATCCCCTTTCTTTCTTTTTTGCCTTTTGCAACACATTTGGCAGCTTGACGTCACGCCTCACTCAAGTTTTTAATTTAATGTCCTGTGTCAGTGTGAAGAGGTACTAATCTGTCATTTCAGATCCAAGCTAAATCACATCATCACAAACAAATCTGTCACATTACTGTTTATGGATGTTCGTTTTTACAGACAGTCCCATGCTGGGAGAGAGCCACGCGACATCAGCATGAAAGTAACCCGACCCAAAGAAGTGTGTGTCCTGATGATTAGCCAGGACACAGCAGGAATTTATAATGTGACCCAGTAACTGGGTCATATTATATCTGACACAGGTATCATTTAAAGTCTGGACACCTAATATTTTGCAAATTGCTCCACTTTGAACTTTGGCTTGAAGCTTGTTTGGTAAATGTTTAATGAAGCAATGTTATTCCATGTTGTTCTGCTAATGAAACAGGGAACAAACTAAGGAAAGTAGGCATAGTGCTAGCGAGAAGCTTTGAGCGCTACATTGTGAGTGAGCTACCAATTAACCTTGCAGTGTCAGCGGTTTCCCATCAGCACCTTGACTGCTGGCAGAGACTAAACTGGGACAAACCAGCCGGGATAATCTGCACAGAAACAAAAACAGAGAAGCGAAGACTTTGAAAAAAAAGGGTTTGTGTCAATAACAATCCACCAATGACTGCACCGCCACAGCCACTCCTCTACTGCTGTCGTGGAGTCGTGTGGAGTTATGATGATAACAGATCAATGAAAAGATGAACTAGATTTAAAAGAAGGAATCCTCAAGGTTGCTCTGCTGATCCACACAGGAAGCAGCGCTAACATAAAAAAACAAAGGACTAACTTAAGGTCATTGTCCAGACACTTGGCAAATTTGTGTGCTTATTTTTGAACATGAATAGGGAGAAAATTGCAGACTCAGCCAGACGGGAGTCCTATTAAAAAAATATAATGGTGGACTGTTGTTTGGTTATTTAGTAACAAAGCCGTGCTGGCCATGGCCTACATATTTCTGTTTGTTTAGCAAACGATAAGATCTCTTGTTCCCGGCATCAATGTGGGCCGCCTCACCACGGCGGAGAGGCACAACAAAAGGGGAGGAAAAAATATGCATGAGAAAAAAGCAATGTCAGTGCGAACTGGTGTCTAAACTTAAGGAGAGAAAAGGAGAGAGGAGGCGTGTTTGTGTATTTGGGGTGTGGAGGTGAAGCAGTGCATAAACAGCTACTTGTTCACCATCACACTTCATCTTAGTCACAGTTATATATGGTTCATATGTTTTTGGACAATTACATCAGTTATTCATCATTTTAATTCTGTAAACCAAGTAGTTTTGCCACGATATTCATCTTTGATTGATACTGACGCCTATGAACTTGGTTGTTTCTGTGTTTTAGTTTTTACTCTTTGATTGGTGTGTATGTACTTGTCATAATCATACTGCTGTCCATCTTGGCCAGGTCACTCCTGAGAAAGAGATTTTAAATCTATTAATTTTCAGAGGCTCAAAAGTAGCTGCTTGAACTCTCGGTAAGAGCTCCAAAGAGACGCTGACGATGGTGAGGGACACCATGATTAAGATGAAGAAACAAAGTTAACATATCAGACATAAAGCAGAAACGTCAGGAGCGGCCAAATCAACAATCTGTACATGAAAAGGCCTGGAAGACCTGAAGCTGTCGAACACAACAGGAGGTAACGCTATTTTATAAGCGTGTGTCTGCCAGTGGATGTGGTCTGAAGAGAGGACGAGCATCATTTGATAATGTCCATGGGCTCCAAACTTTGATGCATTTTTTTTGTTAAAATGTTTGAATTAAACTGAAAATCTGCACTTCAGTTGTTTGATTGAAACCCTGGTGGACCTGACCGCATATCTGAGAGTTTCAGTTTGAAGCCAAACTGAATGCTTCACCACCGCCGCTGATGAGTCAGGTTTGCTGGTATCCTTGTTCAAATTTGAAGTAGAGCTATTTGCACTTGACAGACACTTATTATCACGCAGCCACAATTTGCACTGCACTGTGATGCTGTGACCTAAAAGCTGTGCTCGCCTCGAGGTGAGTTACCAGTCTTGATCTGCAGCTCCTCTGGTGCAGCCACAAAACCTAAGCTAAACTAATCCAGCGAGAAGCTGCAGGAGGCTGTGATGGTCTGTGCAGCTGCCAGCTTGAACACCAGGATGTGCATGAATTAAAATAAAACTGGATGGAAAGAAAACTCAGGAGGCCAGTTCATCGGCTTTTACTGTAAATACTTGTGGAGCAAACACAGTATGTTACGTAAGATTTGGGCAGCAGAAAAGCATAACAGGTTTCAAATATGAGTCATGCAAAGTCAACCCATGATAAAACCCAACAAAACACAGGATAAAACACATTTGACACCTTCCCTGTGAAAGCAAACACGAGACTTTACTTTTTAAGTGGCGTCTGCACTTATTTACATATCGGACGTGAAAATTATTACACCGCAACAAATCTTTGAATCGGTTTGAACTATTTTCAAACTGATTTTCAAGAAGGTCTCTGCACTGCTGTCTCCACTGCATAACCTGACACAGCTTGGTCCTATTCACGTAAAACACACCCGGGTCAAATCAACATTTCAGGAAGACACTTGAGTGACATCACATTACCCCCGACGTCCACGTTCCTCTCAGTTTCCGTCTCCCGACATGTAAAATGTGTCTTTTTTTGTATTTAGCAAAGCGGCTAACGCGATGCAAATGTGCCACGGAGGCCTTCTCCAACACATGCTTGGAGACGGGCTGCCTCTTCTGGCTCCTACTGCTGCTCATTAAATGACAGAAAGGACCCATTGTTGCGTCAGGGGCTTTCTCAGACCCTATAGCTGAGTGTGAAAGACTGACCCAGATTAGGTTGATGTTTGGATGGTGCATCCATACGGCTTGCTCGGCTGTTGCTTGGTTACTTCAGTGTCTTTTTAGGATTTCAGACATTTTGCCATGGTAACATTGCATAAGAGAGCGCTGGGGGTTTGGAATTACCGCCGCCCAGCTGTAGAGAGAGGAGAGAGCGGCTTCGAAGCCAAAAAAGTTCAACAAAGTTAAAGAAGCAGGGAGTCTGGATGCCAACCGGCTTTTTACCCCACTGATTAAACTCAGTGAACGAATTTTAAGGCCTTACAAAGTAACTTTGCTCCCCTGAACTGAAGCTACAACGTAACAACTGCAGAGTCATTGTTACACTATAAACACCACTTTGGGGAAAAACAGCAGCACTGCACTCGTGATGGAAATGATGATGGCTCTATTTGATTATGCAGGGAAGAAAAATCGCATTATTTTCTTTCTAGGAAGATCAAAGAATCTCTTGTGCTGTAAATTTTAAATATAAATCAATCCTCATCGCTCTGAAACTGACACTTAATGGCCTCTTGAGCTCTAAATGGGTCACTTTCCACTACTGATAAAGTTAAACTAAACATTTTCTCTGAAATACCTGATTACTCAAGGGCATGTGAACACAATGAGTAAAACAGTGTCCCATTCCTGCTCCAAAGCCTCGAAATAACCTCATCTCGACTACAGAATGAACCCTGAAATCCAGAGAACACAGTCACCTAATAACCAGTTCTTTTTTCAGTGAATCTGTGTGTCTGTGTGAAGATACGGCAAATGTTGGGTTAACACAAATCTAGGTTTTGGTGTAGACCTAAAGACTCGTACTAATCTCATCAACAGTTACTCTGCGTTTGTCAGGACCCGAGTGCAGTGCTGCGTTTGGTTCTGTTCGATGATGGATCTCATATTTTGGCTCAGAGTGTCTCTCTGTTCCTGCTTTCTGTGACAGCCACGGCTCCACTCTGCGCATGGGTGGAGGGGCATGCAGTTTCATTGAACTCAGTGCTTTCCCAGGCCTCTTACCCCCAAGTTTAACCCACTGGATACCAAATCTTAACCCAAGGATAAAGCTAATTCCGATTTTTGTTGGATGTGGAAACAACAATAGCGAGTCGTAAAGTTCCAACTTTTTGAAACGTTTATGATGCTGGTGGCAAGAATGGACTTTTTTCATCAA
Source organism: Simochromis diagramma (assembly GCF_900408965.1). Classification (NCBI taxonomy): domain Eukaryota; kingdom Metazoa; phylum Chordata; class Actinopteri; order Cichliformes; family Cichlidae; genus Simochromis; species Simochromis diagramma. The sequence continues at coordinate 4,386,209 of NW_024386892.1, forward strand.
TTTAAATAAGTGTCCGAAATAAGTCCAATAAGGAAATTAACGAGCAGTGCATGTCAGACAGAGGTGCTTAACTCGAGTTGTTTCTCTCGGGCACAAAGATGACTTTGTGATAAAATCTGTCAGCCCTCGGCTACAGGCCGGCTCTCAGCCCGAGGGCAGCCGTCACTCATGAAAACAAAAGAAGAAAACCAAAATTAAAAAAGAAAACAAATATTAATCAACAGCTCAGCTTTAACTCCGTCATCATTTCAAAACATTTCAAAGAACTGCTGCAGCCTTTGTTCCATAAAACAGGCGGCAATGTCAAAAAACAAGCAAAACACTGATCACAAGACGATCGACGTACATCTGACGGTAGCACATCCAGCAAAGCTTTAAGTCCTCACAGTGCAAACCAAACAAAACCATATGCAACACGTTTCAAATGCCTCAGTCAGGACTGACACTAATCTCCCCTCCGGGGGTGTTTCTGTCCGAAACATTCGCCTCTGGTTTCTACTTTTACTTGATTTAAATGAAAATGTTTAAATGATGAGTACTCAGGAGCGTGATACTGCCGAACTTCCTGTTAGGCCAGAGCCTCTCCAAAGTAAATGTTCAGTGGTGGGCAAACAGCAGGTCATTGGTTAAAAATGACTCGATTTGAATATTTACCCAAAGAAAGCAGCAACCTTAAGGAGACGTTTAGTTTTTAGTTATATAAGGTTTAAGGGAACAAATATAACCGGGTTTCAGTGGCACGGACCTACAAATATATGAAATTCTGTATAAAACATAACTTTTTAAGATAGTTCTATTTCTTTTTGTATGGTATCTACAGGGTTGTGTAAAAGTTCTGAAACAATGCAAAATGATTTATAGGTCTACAGCTGTCATTGCATGTGCCAGACCGCGAGGTTAGATTTAGGGTCCTACTTTACTCCATCTTATCCTCTAGTTACAGCTTTCCCCTTGGCAAATATACCAAGCTCCCAGCATCCCTTTGCACTGCCCTGCACAGGTATACCCTGTCCCTGAAACCTCAACACCTTAACTGCAGTTTGAGACGGTCTGTGATGGCACATCCATCCATCCATTCTCTTCTGCTTATCCAGTTCAGAGTCCCGGGGGGTGTATGTGGCCTATCCTAGCTACCACAGGGCGAACACTCGTGTGACTTTAGCTAATGTGAAGCCTGCTGGCAGAAACATGGGAATAGTTTAACCACACCATCCCTTTCAGGGGCTCCAGCACACACAGCCTCACATCTTCTGGGTCAAACCTAAAGGTGACCAAACATTAGCCATTAGGACGCATTAGGATTAGTTTTTTTATTGGCCTTTTATCATCATTATTGTTTCGTCAGTAGTTTCTGTGTCATTTCTTTATTAGTGTATTTTTTCTGTTATGTTCACCTGTATTTATCGTGCTTTGTGATTTTCTGCAGGGCAGTTTCTTCTGCATTAGCTTTTCTTTTGCCCTGTCTTTTGTTTGAATTTAGTATTCTGCTGCTCTGCTGCAGAGATCAGTGTCTGTCTTTAAAACATAACCATTTTTGTCTGCGTCTATTTATCCAGCCACTCGGCAGGTCAGCTGTTCCAAGCATCTCGGCCCTTCGTGTTATCCCAGACCGACTCCGTGGTGTTGACATTAGCCATCATCACTCAGGACTCTTTGTTCTCTCACTGTCTGAAATTTGTTCTTTATGAATCTGGCTGAACGTTTGGGACTGTTGTGATGAATTTAGGTTTGAACACACGCCTCCTTCACTGTATTCTGTGGTGGGTAAGCATGCAGTAAACTAAAGTGCTTAAAGAGTTGGTGTTGTTGGTGTTGTTGAATCACAGAATGAGTCCACGCACAAACTAAAGCATTTCTGGAGTTTCTCTGCAGCTGTTTTCCTGGCAAAGCTTCCATCTCGTGCACCGCAGATTTGAATCATCGATGAATCCATCTTCATAAGAAAGTTGCTCAACGTGTTGACTCACAACGAGCAACTTATTTCCTTTCTGATCTCAGATGCGTTGCGGGAAAAGTTTCAGATAGCACTGCAAACAGTCTGTGTGTATATGTGGGAGTTTGTGTGTGCAGATTAGTCACTCAAGGCCAAAGCCCTCAGCATTGGAGATGGCAATGGTCAGTTTCTGTTTGAGCTCCTTCCTGGTTCGATACGGAGGCAAACAGATCTGATTGAAACAGGTGTGAGAGATCGGCAGCCTGCAGAGAGAAAAAGAAAAAGAAAAACAAAGTTATACAGTGAAACATAAAGAGGTGCCAGTGAAATCACTCTTTCATCAACCTTTTCTGTTGAGGTTGCATCACTTTAAAATGACTGCATCAAGACAAAAAGTCAGAGATGTTAACACTGACCACTGAAGCCTCACTGAGGCTGCAGCTGCTGCACAGAGGGAGCAGCAGAAGCCAGAGCTCCTCTGCACAGCAGCACTGCTCATGCATTCTTCACATGATACTTTTCTGACAAAAAAACTTTGTAAAGGGAGATCAAACGCAATAATTCCAGATGACAAAGTCTCTAATTAACAACTACAAAGTGTGACAATCACTTGTGAGTGCGGCAGAAAAACCCACATGTCCAAATTGTTAATCCCAAAGTTGATCATCGAATGCCTCCATAATTAATATTATACAGCCCAATATATACAGAGCTGTTAGCATTTTCCCACACAGCTTTATTTATCTATCAGCTCCTGGTGCTTCGACAAAAGGAACGAAGAAAAGGAAACAATTAAGGAAACATTTTAGAGTGTGTTTAGTTAGAGATTAAAGGTGTGTGTGTGTGTGTGTGTGTGTGTGTGTGTAAGCAGCAGTGGGCCAGCTTGCTCATTCCTGACCCAGATCCAGAGTTGGTTAAAGTTCAACAGTGAGTCTCATGTAAACAGCTCCACAAATCGAAACCTCCAGCGAGTCAGCCGAGGGAGTTTCAGCCGAGCGACTCGAACGCTTCCGAAACTCTAACCCGAAAAATGAGGATGGAAATGAAACAATTTTGTCTGATCAAGACACTCGATTTATTCTTAAAGACTGATTATGCAAACTGTTCAAAGAGTCTGTGTTTGTTCCCAGAGGCACCTGCAGTCAAGTGTGCAGACCTCACACAGGCAGGCAGCTCTGAGGACTGCTCCGTGTGCATTATGTTTCAGAGCTGACAGTGTGCAGCCCGAGTCCTCGTCTTAATATGGCAGTTTTTTAAAAACCTACCAGTCGGTCGGCACATCAATCTTGGCGATTTTGAAGTTGAGGTCGGCCATTCCTCCGACTGGAACGCGGTCGCTCCCTGTGGCAAAGTGGAGGAGCTTCTTTTGCAGTTCCAGAGGGAAGGCCAACACCACGTCCCAGAAACATCTGCAACAGCACGAAGATCATATAATAAAATAAACAAATCAATTACAGAGACTCGGAGAGGGGAAGTGGATTCTCTAAGGGTTAAAACGAGAAAAGAAACACTTGGACGCTCGCTGTCATTCAAGCAGTAACTACAGAGAGAGAAAAGTCAAGAAAATAAAAAGGAAAAATGAATATCATGATCACTGAGAGCCCTGCGACAAACTGTCCGTCCCACCCCGACCCTGGCATTGCTCCCGTCCAAACTTACTTGCTTGTAGCCTTCAACGTTTCTCGCTTTGTTAACGTTTAAAGGTGAGTTCGATCGTGTGACATCATTTATATGATTATTGCAATCTTTATGTGTGTGGTCGAGACACCAACATTAGCTGACAAAACAAAGCGCAAAATGAAACTTTAATCAGACAAACACTAACAAGAATTTTTGAAACTGCTGGCATCACAGCAGGCAGACAGCACTGAAGTTGTATAACAGGCCTGCAGCTGCTTGTCAGCAGCACGCTGAGTTACAATATCTGCGGCTCACAAGTGTCGGCATTTTCCTCCCTCACCGCCACAAACAAAGGCCTGTGTGTGTGTGTGTGTGTGTGTGTGTGTGTGTGTGTGTGTGTGTGTGTGTGTGAGTGTGTGTGAGTGTGTGTGAGAGAGAGAAACAAGTGAGAATTACACCCTGCGAGAAAAGGAATCCAAAGCAAACATTTGCACCCTGCACACGTTACTTCCACCTTATTTCAACAAACAATCAGAGCTGAGGAGACACAAAAAGGGCCGTAATTCCACTTTATGGTCTGGAGCGACAATAAAAGTCAAAGGAGCCGAGCAACAGTAACATTTTAACGGGTGCGCTGACCTCATCACATTATGTAATTTGTGCATGGAAAACTTACAGTGGGGTCAGCCTAAAAACAGAAAATGTACAGAGGTTCTCTGTCCAAGCAGAGAGTGGGAGGTATGTGTGGACTTCCTGCGCAGCAGTTAGCTAGTGTTAGTAAACAGGAAGTGCTGGGGTCGTACCGTACGGTGGCGTCGGTCTTGCTGTATCCTTCGTACTGAGCAGCTTTCTGCAGGGCGCTCATGTCGAGCTCTGGACTCCCGCACACCAACATCTCCACCTCCTCAGGCCGAAGCAACTGCAAACACCAGACGATAAAACACAAATGATATACGATTCAGAAAAAAACCTCAGCCGTTATGTTTGTTTTCCCACATTAATGTTCAACACAACACCAATTATTCACACATGTGTGCGGCTGTAATCTGCAGCTGTCTGGTTGGTGGGTAGTTTCCTCCTTTATAACAATTTCATGAAGGGGATTTTGTTTTGTAAAATATCCTCTTTGGTTTGTGTTCAGGCTTAAAGTTACTTAAAGTTGTGGTGTTGTAAACTGGTGTTGGCTGAACAATACAAACTAACTGACCAGAAGGTTATTCTGTTCATGATGTTGGACCAGAAGTCACATTAGGTCAATAACCAACATGTCGCATCATCTTCAAACTATTCTGACGTGTCTGAGGTGCAATGATTCGGCACACTTTGGTCTAATTCTAGTTTCCTGCAGGCTCCTCCAGCCACAGCCAGAGAAAGACTGGAATTTTTTGATCATGAGGTCCATCTGTTTTATTTCCTAATAGAATAAGACTGCATGAATTTCAGTCTTATTCAATTAAATCAATTAATGCAGTTTTATTTCTGGAAATCATATGAATGTGGGCTGGAGCACACTGCTCAGCTGTTCTTATTACTGCACTTCATGCAGTCTGAGCTTATGTTGAACTCTGTTTCTTCAGTGCTGTACAGGTTACACAAAATATGTACTAAATGGAAACAGTCCCTAAATTACCGATAAATATAAACTAAAGACAAAATAAAACAAATATGTTTAATAAACATAAACAGATTTCCATTTAATAAGCAGAATTTGACATTTTAACCTTGGAAGTCTAAATGTTTTAACCCACAGAGCTGATGTCACTATACAGAAGCTCTGCAGCCTTGCCACATACCAGCTTCTTCTAAATTAATAAACGAAAACATAACACCACCTAAACACAGAATCGCTTCCGCTGCTCGGGCGGCGTAAGTGAAGCTCAAACAGCAAACGAGGAGGAGAAACAGGAAGTCTCGTCAGAGCTCAGCAGCTGATAGCATCCGATGTGTCAAACAGTCAACTTCACAGGAATCCAGTGAAAGTTTCACTTTATTTTCTAATGAAATGAAAAATAAACTGCCTGCAAGGTGAAAGCAGGTTATGAGCACGCAGCCTCGTCCTGACCTATCTGTGCAGGACAAAGACTGAAACAGCGAACCGCAAAGAACGAAGGAAAACAAACTGATCTTGAGACATCTGACCCAGTTCACTTAGCTGCTAGAAACTCCATCAATACTCAGCGCACAGACGCAAAGTGTGAAACCCTCAAAGCCAAACACGCCCCCATCAAAAATACCGTAGGGCTGTCTCATCACATCTTGAAACGTCAGCGGGTGCGGACGTGACTCAAAGAGCGACACTAAACGGAAGAGTCAGAGTCATGTCAGAAAAACTGAAAAAAAAAGTATTACTCAGAAAGCAGAAGTAGGTGAAACTCACGTCAGCACATCAAAACATCACTACCTGCTTTTAGGAAGTCAGCTCAGAAAGACGGCGAGGCTTTTATTTTTACTTTGTCAGGATAATCGTGTTGATAGCAGCTTAACAAAATAAAATAAAAGTCATCATACTGGGAAAATAACAGACGCTGAACAAATTGCATTTACTTTATTTCTTAATGTGAGCAATTTGCATTGATCAGGGTGGATGTCGATCGGCTTATCCAACGCCGTGGTCCAAAGAGAGGCGCTCTGATGTTCGGACATTCTCAAAGTTACTAACGAGACAACATCAAAATTAATTTGCATCAATTCGATCTTTATGCTGCTCGGAGAATGATCGAGTCCAAGTGACGAGGCACGTGTGCAGTGATTTATTCTGCATAATAACCTCAAAGAAAACCAAGTTTGGTTTCTACACGACTCAGCTGGAGTGAAGGAGTATCTCTGGGTCTTATACATGACAGAATAGGCGTGTGTAGTGAGAGACTGACAGGTGGATTATGGGTGCAGTCTGTCATCATACGGTCTGTTATGGTGACGATACGTGGTGCTGTAAATAGTGGCCAAAAGAACAAGATGACAGATACCATCGATGGGAATGAGCTCTCTCTGGGTTCAGCTTTACAGACTGAACATGCTTCTCTGCTGTGTTGGCAGACAGAGAGCTGCACACAGCCCTTTCAGCCACTGTCTGTGATTTTCATGCTTTATTTTTCATCTTTAATGTTCATCTCATGACCCTGATAAGGTGACAAACTCAGTCATTCGGCTGAAAGAAAGAGAAAGACATGATGGTGTAGGCATGTCCACTCAAGAGGCAGGCCAAGGACACTGGACGGTTTGTGTCTCTCACCTCCAGAAGAGCTGGAAGCGCCGGCTCATCTGGAGGTCTGGGTATCTCTGATTAGACTGCCGAGTCTAGGAATAGTTTGGCTGACTTGTTAATGTTTTATTGTAAGTTTAAAGAAGACAGGAAGAGCTCTAGACTTTTGGTGTACTCGTAAAATTAGTTGCAGAAGAAGTGCAGTAAGCAAAGATGAGTTAGGCCAGTGTTTCCACATCAGTGTGTGTAGATTCCCAGTGATGTAACTTTCCTCATTGTGCACTCCGATTTGTTGTAATGCAAAAGCTACTCCAAAAAACCCAAAACCAAACACCTGCTCAGCCATCGTGTCTGCAGTCGTCTGCATCCACAATCACAAGCAGGTTTAATCCAGTCCTACAGTGACTGTAAACTGAAATGTATATATCACTAAACGAATCATAAATGATCCAAACCATCATAGAGACGTTCCTGGAAAAGCACACGGACACGGTACGCATGCCGTTTTTCCCCCAAACTGATATAAGGAGGCCAGTGGAGCGAGTTCTTATCAGCAAGCCTGAGACCTGCTGCCACTTTACTCTTTACAGTTTGACTCGTCGTTTGTCTGACCCAGATTCAGACTCGGCTGATAAACGGGGGTCAAACTGGGCAGCTTTATCTCTAACTGTAAGAAAGACTGTGGGTTTGACTCCATAATCTAAAAAGTCGTACTAACACAAAAAATAATCAACGCATGAGGGTTTTCTTTCCTTCACGGTTGCTGCTCAGGAAGCGATAAATCTTACATGACTGGCACTATTTGAATTGTTTCTCCAGCAAATTTATACACAGTTGATCTCGAAACAAACAGAGAACTGGTATTTTGAGAAGCCCTTCACTGGATGGAGTGCACAGTTTGGCCTGTTCCATCTCCCTCGAGTTTAATTCGAATGTTTAAAATGTGACAGAGAAATATTTTAAAGGTGCCATGATCAGGTGGAAGGGAATGGATGGGTGTCTTTGCGTAAGAGTCTATGTTAAGAAATGCTTAAGAAAAGGATATATTGGTCTTTAAATAACACATTTTGTAGCAGACTCACCATGAGAGCGTCCGATGCGCACACACTGTGGAAGCCGTGGTAGAAGGCAGCAAACTGTTTATAAATGGATTTATTCAGCAGGAAGTCGACATAGAGCTGGACATACTCTGTGGAAAGAGAAAAAACTGTTTGATTTCCATTACAAACATTTGCCCTTCAGCCTTGGCTCCTCCGTTCAGCAAACACAGCGAGAGGGATGCTGGTAACGAGTGGGCTCGGACCCCAACAAGAGCCACTGGATGGAAAATCAAGTTTAATAAGAGAAGCAGAGTTGATGTGCTCAGCTGGACTCTATCCCCCCAGGAGGAACAAAGAGGCTTTTTACCTGAGCCAGGTTTCACCGCTCGCATGGAGTTAAAGAGCACAGAAGGCGCAATAAAGGTGTTCCTCAGGATTACACACTCGAGACTATTAAAGACTGCAGGACAGTAGCTGTCTTTACATTAATGAGGATGTTGGATCACAGAGCTGATTTCACGCTGGAACAATTTCGTCACTAAGTGCACTGCATTAAAAGTTCAGAGACTGCGGAGTCTTATATGAATCCATCAGCCCAGCGCTGAAATATCTTTCCAGCTATTCAGCGAATGCTCATCCGAACCAATCCGCTGATTTTACATCCAGCTTCTTATGCTGCATGCTTATCAGATGATGGTCTCAGCATCTACTGAATTTGCTGCCAACACTAACGGTTCCCATGTGGTTTGCCACTGTAGTTTTCTGGGAGATCACGGAGACGGTAGAGAACTGCAGACACCCGCCTACCTGCAGAGAGCATCTGCTGCCAGATGGAGGCTTTTTACAACACTGTGGGAAATGTGAGTCACTCTTGCTTGTGTTGTTGGTCCGTCAGCCACAGAGATGAGCACAGTCACAAAACACACTGTTAAAATAAAAGAACAGGAGAGGAGTGTGCCTCCTTCCCTGTTCTGGTCCACTTTTGAACCCATAGTTACTGGTTCAAAAGTTTTGATCTAAGAAATACAGCTATCAAAACTTAGTCTAATAATCAATTTTGTATCTTAACTTTGTAACACTACCGTCATCTCATGTCTTGATGTTTCCAAAAGCCTTTTCATTTGCCTCAATTAAAATTAGAAACTCTATTCTCTAAAATGACTCCAACTCAGATGCCTGGCTTTCAACAAGAACAAGACCGCTTATGCTGACAGGACAGCCTGAGATCTTCAGGCAACGGTCCAGAGAGGCACCTAAAGGTGACTTTGCTGTCAGGTAATGAACTAAAGAAACCTGATTAATGTCATCAACAAAGTTTTATCGGAGAGCCGTTATTGACCTCATGTGATTATAATGATGATCCCTACGAGTGCTATAGTTTGTAGCTGTGTAAAAGGTCAAGTGCAGTGACTCTGCACATAAAAGGTAAAAACCATATCTCCTCTCAAGGTCATCTTCTTGTGCACCTCCGGATTGCTTTCAGCAATATATTTGGATCACTCTCTAAATGTCCTGTTTTGATCGCTGCGGGGACGTATCTGTGATCTCAAAGAACCAGTTTAAGTTCAGTGCAACCACCACCCTTTTATTACTTCCAAGGTTCAAAGGCTACGCTGTGTACTGTTTACTATGAATTTGTCACCTAGGGTCAAACTGCCAAGTTGTACTGTAACTTATGAAGTTACTAAACTCTAAACCCTAGACTCTGTCTCAAATTTACTCCTACTACTTACTACTATTTATTATGACTGTGCCCTTCAGTGTTTGGCTGTCTGATTTTCTGCTTCATACTTCAGAAGGTGAGTATCATATGCAGCACAGTTTTGCAGTACAGTTCATCCTCAATTAAAGGTACAAGTACTGCACTGCAGTTAAGGACGCAGGTTCATACAGGTACAAAATGCTCTTTGAGTGCCAGTGAGAATATCTGTTGCCTTGGAGGTGAGTTACTGCCAATGGTGACTGCAGTGTGGACTCACCCTTCCTGTTCTGCTTGGTGACGGGAATTTTGTCTCCTCCAGGCTTCAGGTTGTAGGATTTGACCACGCCCATCTCCTCCTGGAACACCTGAAACGCACAAAAATCAACATCACATATGCAATGGTGCACAAACTGTTGTAGGCCATCAGTGAAGAAAGCCCCGGCACTGGAACATCGAGTTGATTTTAGATCATGAATGTGCTTCTGCTTATCTTCAAATCAGCGGCCATATCAGCCAACACTGCCAAAAAGAAACAACCAGGCAGTCACGGCGTGCTCACCGGTCTCGCTCTCTTACTTTATTTTTCAGATAGTGGTTACTTTCACTTAACGAAAGATTAACAATGAATTTCTTGGCAATCTGATGCAAAGACAAGAATCCAGGAAGTCAGCGAGCTAGGTCAACAAACGGCACACAAACAACTCATCGTCTCCATGTTGTGGTTTCATCGTGGATCGCTCAATACAAACATCATCAAATCGAAGAAAAGTTCCCATCCGATTAGATTTTTGTCCAATTGCTCCGACATATTTAATGAAGCCATGTAGAATTTGTCATGTCCTCAAAGTGCACGGCAGTGGGTAGATTGGGCCTTTTTTGAGCCCTCATAACTTGTTAAAAAGCCTTTGTTAAAACCTGTTAGCAAATCTATTTAATTTCTATAATGGGATATATCATACAGTGTCAAACTTGTTATTGGCTCGGCTTGTTAATACCATGTTAATGGCTGTGCCGTAGAGGATATGAATAAGTGCTGGTACCCGGGATGTTTGATTTGGTTCTGATTAAAAACTGGAGTAAACTTAGAAAAGTACATTTTGAGTAAGTCTTCAGGGTCATATCACCTTGTGTGATAAGCGGCTGGTAAAACAAGTTTCAGAATATTAAAGGTGTCATTTTTTCCTGCATTTTCAGACCAGGTTGCAGCTTCACCTGCAGCTTGTTTTTCCAGAATATCCGACAGATGCTCAATCGGATAGAGCTCTGGGGAATCTGGGCGCTGCGTGAACACGTTCACCTCTTAGTCATGTTCTCCAGATCACTGCTGAACAATGTGCGGAGTTTACCCGGGCACATTATCCTGCCATCGGGGAATACCGCGGCCACAAACCGGTGCACGTGATCAGCAGCAATGTATATGTGCATGTTAAAATAGCCAGGGCTCAAGGTCTATCAGCACCTGACTGTCCACATGATGCACAAGAAAACCTGAGGCACCCTTCATTCATCGCTCCACTCTCACACTCACATGTCCATTGTTGTGGCTGCAGCAGCTCTTAGGTTTGATAATGATCCTCCGGCACAAATAATCCTTGAGCTCAGTGTGCACCAGTAAGACCTACAACACCTGTCGCCTCATAGACGCTCTGACACATTCACAGTGAGATTGTCAGAGTTGTTCAGACACTGATGCTGGACATTTTTCCTGGTTCCAACACATCGACTGTGACAGCTGCTTTTGAAATGAAATAACCACTGTGATGTGCTCTTACCTCACCTGTCGATGCTTTCAATGGGTGGATGAGTTTTTTAGTGTTTTGGTTCCCCCGGAGAGATTTTAAGAAAAGCCAAAAGTCAAACGAAAAGGCAGGGAGCTAATAAGGTAACATACTCAGTGCCTTTACAGTATGTGTAATAGTTGTGCTTGTGCGCCTCATCATCCCCAAAAGGCTCGTTCAGAGCCAGGAAATGTTTAAAAATACACTTTCATTTCGGGTTTACAGCTATGGTTACTGTAGAGAATTTATTATTTCAGTGTAGCCTGCAGCATTGCTTACAGAGGGGTATAAATGCAGTGAAAGGAATACATTGAAGTAGAAACATACAAGAATAGGACACAGTGAGCCGGAGCTAACCAAACTGATCCAGCAAACTGTAAGTCAGTGAGTTCATGTGTAGCACACAGAGGTGCGACTGTGACCAGCCTGCAGCTCACAGGGAGCTGACACACTGGGTTAAAATAACACCTCCTCTCTGCTGTTTGCAGACTCTTTCTTCCCACACATGCTCCAGCTTCACCTTTAACCTCGACATAGCACGAAGCAGCCTGATACAACCAGACTGTTCGCTAAATATGCAAGATGCTACAAAATGCAAAGTTAAGCAGGAAGAACTCATTTTAAATTGTTTCCACAGGCTTTAAAACTCACACTGCAACCTCTCTGTAATCTGTTTGCAGTAATCTGACATTTAAGTCAGTGCGTAAACTGATGAACAAATACACTATTTTTGTGCATATTTCAGGAAAATGACAGACCTGCTTTGTCATGACTAATGCAGGAGGTTGTGAGCATCCTCTTAGATCAGCAGGTGATTACATCTGCTGATCTAAACAGGAAGAGGGTTCTGAGGTTATTTTTCCTTTAAATTTTGAATAAAGGGTTTTTTTTTGCAGGAAATGTACTGCTCCTGTTGAAGTAAATTAAATAATTTTATTGAATTTAGTTAATTTTTGTTTTTGCTTTTAAGAGATGCAGCTACCCAAGAAAATGAGCAGTAGAAGATAATTTGACTTTTGAAGTCGGAGTGGACAATTCATATACATGCTTCACCTGAAGTTTATATTCAGTGTCTGAATTGAAATAATAAATTTGACTATTTATTTAATAAGAGAGCATTAAATAAATAGTCTCAGGGCAAGATTACACAGCACTTTTCTTTCTCTCGCCTCCAACACACTTCATTCATTCAGCTCATCGTCTTGTTCTGAGGCAGCTTCAGCATTTCACACCCAGCTGATCACTTCAATCAGAGGATTTGGAGCAGAGACTGGCTCCCCAAAGGAGAACCTGCGAGCTTCAGGATATATAAATATTCAACTACTAACTTACAGGAAATGGAACTTTGGGGGGAGGAAAGGATGTGATTGGTCAGTCAGGGTCATTCCTTGTGACAGGGAGGAAGAGTGGACCACAGAGTCAGGTCTGAGGAACCTAAGTAGGCCAAGGGTCAGTGTGTGTGTGTGTGCGTGTGTGTGTGTGTGTCAGGAGCATGGAGAGAACTTTGACGCATTTTAACAGAGCACCAGGATGCTGCACTACTCCAAAGTCAAATGTCAGAAATGTGATATCCACCTCTGTTTCACATCCACCAGCAGCTGCTTCACGAGGTTCCACACAGGATGGCTGTCAGTGTCAGACACACAGACTGACCCATGCATGCGCACAGAAACACGCACACACACTTACTTGGTTGCTGGGAAATCTTTTTTGACATCCACAACACGAGTATGCACAGAAAGCAGCGACATTGTTGCCTTGAGGCAAGTATATCGTAAAAAATGAATGTTTTTATTTGTAGCGACACGTGTTCATTTAACCTCTGAGACTGGGGGATTTTAACCAGGAGCATATGGGGGAATGACCCCGTTAGGGCCAACCTCTGGTGGCTATTTAGCACTTCTGTGTTGGTGTTTGTCATCACAGGCTGATGCTTTAAAAAGATCAATAATCTGACTGAACCCTGAAAACCAGGTTTCCAAACTATTAGACAGTTTCAGACCCATCTGTACCAAGAAAGCACTACATTTTTAAATTTTTGTTACTCTGATGTTGTTAGTGAAATAAACGTTCATTGGTAGTTTGTGTTTGACATTTGACTTCCTGGCTGGACGTCATCGGTGGAGCCAATCCAGGTCACCCACTGCTCTAAAATTACCAGAGCAGTCACAGCTGTCTGTCGCCACCTTCATACACTTTAATCTTGATGTCTGCGGTGTGTGACTGTGTGCATATAACAGTTCTAACAATAGCTGCTTGGAAATTTTCCATGTAGTGAGGTCTCTTTCACATCATTAACAACCGGAATCAATAAAATCCTGCAGTCAGGTAATCACTTACACCTTTATTCAATTACAGTTAACAGCTGAACTCAATCCAAGAGGACAACAAAGGAAAGTCTTTGTCAGATTTTATACAAGTGGCATTTCTGCATTTTCACACCTTTTGCAAGAGTGGAAACATGTGCAGAGCAGAAGCTATTCAACATCACAAATCTCTGAGCTTCAGGGCTGTAACACAACAGCAAGTTACTTTAACGGCTTTAACGAGGGCAAGTCACATCACTTTCATTACCACTCCCCTTTTTTTTCAAAGCCCAAGATTGGCTTCTTATAACTTGGGTTGAACTGTTATGAGTGCTGAAAGCAAACTGAATGCAATGCTGTGCAGCAGGAAGTTAACGAAGTAGCTAAATAAGCTAAATGTCAGCCATGTTAGCTGTTCTGTTGCCTTTTCTGGCTCATTTTCATTCTCCCAACAACAATTCGGACGATCGTTGGCTGCAACTGAGCGCACAACAGGAGACGAGGAACTGTCTCTAAAACCAGTTTGTCTCTTTGCTGTTGTTTTCATGTCCAAATTGCTAGCCTAATGTAGCAGAACCTTGTAGTTACCACTGGTGGCCACAGAGGGCACTGTTGACTCTGCTCAGCAAATCCTACACAAGCTGCTTTAAAAGAAGAGTTTTACCTGGAAGGTGAGGTAGAAGTCCTCTTCCACATTTCCCTCATAGCTTAGCAGCTCTCCCAAACCGTGAGCCAGCTCCTGCAGACGGACACGAGAGGTCGAGAGGTCAGAATCAGGAAACGCATGAATGAGTTGCAGCATTTTTCATTTCTGTAAGTCACAGCTTTTGTTTGGTGTTGATGGATTGGAGGGAAAACTCTGTGACTGCAGGTTAGGAATGAAACAGCGTTTTTAACACACCCTCTTCTGACAGAACACGAAGATGACAAATGTTTCACACAGTTCGCCTGAGGTCTGAGCTCTAATGAGTTTAGCCTGGCTATGCCCCACCTCAAAACGTCGACATACCTCAGAAGCAATAAATTAAAGCTCCGCTGAGCTGCGAATAATGACTCTGACGCCGATATCTGAAATCAGTAATGTGGGGACAAAGAAGACCCGAGATGGCACGGAAGCAACTAATCAGTACATTTATTTGTGTTTTGTGTCGTTACGTCATCGTCCTTCTGACTTACGATTGATTTTACAGTTTTAAGGCGCTCTGAGGCAAACACGGTGAATCTCACTGGTGTTTGGATAAAGTCTGTTCCTGGAGAGTTTCCAGAGTTATGATTCCAGCATCAACTCAGGCCTCAAACTATATCTGATTTCCTGCTGTTACACAACTAGGGACAGTTATAGCACCTGTGTGTGTGTGTGTGTGTGTGTGTGTGTGTGTGTGTGTGTGTGTGTGTGTGTGTGTGTGTGTGTGTGTGTGTGTGTGTGTGTGTGTACTACGAAGGAGAGGTTTGACCTTCATGAGGACGAAGGTGTTGGATGTGAAGCAGCTCGTGTATCGGATAACTCGGACTGACCGTCAGGAGATGTTTCACGATCTTTCTGAAGGTCTTCACGTATGAATGAACAAACGAATGACAAACATCTTTATTATCTCTTGAAGTCACAGCTAAGCTGCACGTAAACTGCAACTAAAATAACAACTACAGCAACTCTTGTGGCTAACATGGCAATTTCTGCAACTAACCCAACCATTAAAAAGTGCAGCAATATAAGCAAACCACAGCAACACCTGCAACTAAACATGGCACCTCTTCAAACTCCAGCAACAGCTGGAACTGTTGTGGCAACAACTGCAAGCAATCCAACTACAGGGAACTGCATCTGACATGGTGACTATTGCAACTGAATCAACTCAGCCTATGCAAACACAAGTACACATGCAGCAACTGTGGCAACATTTGCAAATGAACCAATATCTACAGCAAAGCTTTCAACCAAGCACGGCAAATTCTGCAACTGACCCAACCACCATAAACTACTGCAACTAAGCAAACTATTGAAATTGCAGCAACACCTGCGAGAATTGTGCTGGCAACTACAATCAGTCCACAAAGAACTACAGCAACTTCTGTATCTTAACGTATCAGTAACTCTGGCGACTCGTGCAACTAATGGTGGCTACTGCAACTTTGCATGTCTACATCTGCAAAAAAGCAACAAGTACAGCTCCATTAACTAACACATTAGCTATTGCAAACTAAACTAAATCAACCACTAAATTAACCACCAACCACTTGGTGGCTGTAATGTTTTGCATGTTCCATATCTTTTGTGATTTATTCGCCGCGTTGTGCAATGTGAACGGTTTACAAAGAAACCAGGAAACAGCCTCTGACAGCACACCGATGAAGCCACAGACCCTCGGCATGCTTTACTATCAAATCTCAAAGCTGCGTGTGTGATAGACTTTATATAAAAGTGTGTGTAAGCCAAAGAGAAATTTACTAATTAGGTGTGAGAGAAACTGGGGGGAGCACTCGGCAAATGAAGCTAAAGTTTCCAGCTATTTGTTACATCAACAGTTGCATGTGAATTTGACCAAATCAAAGAAAACACAGCGATAAAAATCTTGAAAATCTATGAAAAATGAGCATGCACAGCTGTGGGCTGGCACACTGCATGAAAAGACAACCCAGCACTGTGAAAATTACACAAGGGAATGTGAGCGGGAGAACACATGAAGCTAGGTCAGAGGAACGCAGGGCACTTAAATCACTTAACCCCAATCTCACAACAGTGCATGGAGTTAAATTTAGACTCCTCAAAGAGAAGGATTATGGGAAAGACGAGGGTGAAAGGCGAGCCAGAGAGTTCATTAGTTTAACTCTGGCGCCCTCTAGTGGCGGGCAAGAGAAATGTAAGCGTGAAAATGGTTCAACATTACAAGATTTTAGTTTTCCAGCGTAATTTAACAGCTCCTACATGTGATTTTAAGAAAAGAAAAACCTAAACGTGTTAGTGTAGTGCAACCCAACCAGCATTCCCAGCTTAAAACACGACTTTGTGCCACTGTGTGTTTTACAAAAAGTACCTTTGGCACAGCCTATATGTGCTGAGGGTTTACCTTCTTTTCCAAAGCATGAAAAGAAAGAGAAAGACGATCCTGTCCAAACACAGGACAGGTCCCATCAAGCACAATCAAACTGACTGAAGAGAACATAAAGTCAGTCTTTTTTATAATGAAGCTAATCTGAGTCTCTAACTAGAGAGCAGAAGAGGTGTAATGAAATACCTACCGGCATGATCTGCTGCAGGTCGTCCAGGGTGGCATTTGCCATGCCAACGAGGGCATTTTGGTCACATGGTACAGTGGGTGGTGTGAGGAGCTTCCTGTAAGAACAGAAGAATTACAATTATTAAAGGTTACTTCATATTATTCCCTCTAAATGTTGGATTGTGGCGTCTGAAACATCAGCAAAAGTTTCTACAGCATCTCTATGATTAGCTGCAACTCGTGCACAGGAAGCTTTTGCAGCTGTGAGGTGATCCGTCGCTGACAGCAGCGTTACACTTTAGATTCTGCAGAAGAAGAAACACTGTCGAGGTAAAAGGAATGGAAACTCACCCACCTGTAACAGTAGAGAGGGAAGTGGATGTCCAGCGCGATGCTGTTGTAAACAGCTAAGCCCATCAGCTGATCAGACATGAGGTTAAGGAGGAAACAACACAATAATGTACCGCAAAGTAAAAATAAGCTTCTCTCAGTCCTCGGGGGGAGACTCTGAATAATTATGGGTCTTTTTTGTTTTAAGTTTGTTTTCATCTTTATTATTAACTTTAAGTTGTCTATTATTGTATATTTGTTTTGTATTTTTCTGCTACACAAATGTCACTTAATTAATATATTGACTGACTGATATTTCCATGCTTAAGTTAAAATGCTTAGTTTAGTGTTGAATGTGGGCGAAACTGTGAAATTACTGTAAAAAAAAAAAACAAAACCAACAAATTGAACTTATGAACAGTCATCTAAATTTTAGCAGAAGGAAATGTAGGTCAGGAAAAACAAACAAACTGTGCCCTTCATTGTTTACCTGTGAGCTATCATCATGTTACTGCAAATATGCTAATGGTTACACGAGCCTTTCATATAACAGGAAACAACTTTTGGGGTTCTGAACCTGGAGGGAAACGTGCAGAAGGTTCAAATTTATATTCCCAAACCCAACAAGAGCACTTCTCTGTTGGAGGAACTGCCCTCTGGGCCAGCAGCAATATTAAATTATATTTCAGTAACAAACATTTCACTTTTCATCATAAAACCTGATCCGCCAACGGAGAGAAGCGTGCAGCTAACACTGCAGCTCAGATGGAGGCGAGAGCGTTTAATCTGTGCCGAGCACGAAGCTCTCAGACACACACTTTCATTTACGCAGTGTTGCGCACATTTACAATATCTAATATCACAATTAATCTAATTAACAAAAGAACAAATTTATTTCTCTTTCGTGCAGAGCAAACGTTACGATGTCAACCTCTGTGTGTGTGTGTGTGTGTGTGTGTGTGTGTGTGTGTGTGTGTGTGTGTGTGTGTGTGTGTGTGTAGGTGATAGAGAGTTCACGTTGTGAATGTCACATGGTCATACAATCTTTTTCTTCATTTTCTATGTGAAGGGCGGCGGCCCTACACACTCACAAACTGCTCACAGCTGCCGCATGTGGCGACCAGATGTGGTGTAATTGTGCGTGTAGGTTGAGAGTGTGTGCGTCTGTGATGTGAAGACCACTGTTACAGGTAGGTGACACACATGTATGCAAATAAATAAGTCGCTCTCTGTGCGCAGCACACACACACACACACACACACACACACACACACACACACACACACACACACACACACAGGCCCCAACATGAAAACAAACATAAACTGGACCATTAGCGCAACCATTTAGGAGGCCATTAAGAAGTCACATACACGCACACTCACACACCTACACACACACACACACACACACACACACACACACGGCACCTTAAAGCATTTAGCAGCCCTGGTTCATAAATCTACACTTTATGGGACAGGCATGAATAAAGCTGTCTCCCTCTGTCTTTTATCTCTTTATCCACCTCTCCTTACTCCTTACGTGCCCACTCCGTTTCACAACCCCTCTCCATCCCTCCCTCTCTCTCTCTCCTTCCTTCTTTTTGCTTCTCTGGTCCTTAAAGTCAGAGTTTTCTCATCGCTGCCGCAACCTAACGAGGCACAAAGTCACGTGTAAAATCTGCAAATTAATTCTGCTACTGATAAGTTTTTCACACAGGAAGTGCTGGATAAACGAACAGGTTTTATGTCACGGCTCGTCACAACCTTGACGAGGAATACTCGGAGCACTGCGCAGCATCGCCGCTGCTCTGTGGTAACTTCATTACAAAACACAGATCAGAGTACGTGACGACTAACACAAAACTTTAGAGCTTCAATTAAATTAGCACACACCAGCTGACACAGAGGCCGCCTCGTGGAGCCGCCCCCTTCGCATGCTGGTCTCCTTACACAAAGACTCTCAGTCTGCAAACAATCTCTTTAGAAAGGTTTACGGGGTGTGATGATGGCAGCAATATTAGGGCTGAACAAAAGATGTTTTGCACGCCAAAGCCAGGGTTAGAAAACTCGTTCACACTAACGATTCGGTTTGGCCTCTCCCGTTCGCCTACATCTCTCCTCTGATGTTATCCTTATCCACGCAAACCACATATGCACATGACTGCTCGATCACAAATCCTCCTGGTTATGAAGTCCAAACCCCAAAAAACAAAGAAAACAGAGAAACAAACAAACAATCATCATAAAAAATACAGATTTGAACGCTTTCACTGGGATGCCTAATCTGCAGCTGGTCTCCGGTCCAAATGAAACTGAAAATGTTTTTTGTGTTATTTTTACATAATTTCTTCTTGCAGATGTTTATGATTTTTAGAGCAATTATTGTAATTATTACAACATGGTACCAAAGGTAGAATAATGACATTCTAATAGTTTTAAGCTAGATATGATTTTCCTCCAGTTATTAATTATTCTCTTTTTTGGTCATTAAAAATAATATGATTAGTTACCACATATGGATCTTTTTTCACCAAATTCAGGCTTAAATAATCAGGAAGCTGTCCTCGGGGGATCCCCGTTCCAGGCTCTCAGGAACCCCCAAAGACTGTAACGATGTGCCCGTTGGTCTGCACCATGCGACAAGGTGAAAAATGTAATTTTCAGCTCTTATTTTTATTTTCATCATCGCTCTCCCTCTCTCTGTTTGTGACACACTGTGCCTCATAAATGTGGGGGCTAAGTAAGTGGCTGACGGTCGTTACTCTGAGCACCTCTGCAACGTGGTTTTCACTGTCTGTGTGGCCAGAAACAAAGACTAAACACAACATAAGTGACATAATGATCTGAGCACTGATGAATTAGGGATGTGAAGTAAAACAGCAGTTCCATTAGTCTTTGTGATTGTTAATATACACACAAAAAGATTTTTAAATAAAACAAGTATGTATAGTGTGTATAAAAGCACATGTAACTCAACAGCTGATGATTTTACACACAGAGCGCTGGAAACATTGCAGCTGGACTTTATTTCGGCCCCGTGTTGTGGCAGATAAATTGGGTTTCATCTTTCCGCGTGTTCATCTCTCTTTCTCATCAATGTTTATTCCACTTTGTTTACATCTGTTTATATTCTATCATTTCATTTGACATCCCCCCACTGCACCACTTTCCTTTTCACTTATCTCCCTCTGTTTAGTCTCTGTTACACACTCTCTACCGGCCCCCTGCCACATATCCGCAATGATACAGTGCTGCCATGGCGACAACACAAGAACCAGGGAGACAGATAAATTAGCTCCCAGCACAGACACACATGTGGAACATGCAAAAAACACCCAGCAGCAAACACACACGTGTAAGTACACAGATTTCCACTTCTTTCTTCTTTTGCTCACTCACTGATTCGACAACTGCACATTTATGTTTCCCTCATTACAGAGGACTCGTTTACTGAAGACGTACTCCGACCTTAACCGCCGCTGTAACCGAAAACTGCCTCATCCCAAAAATTTACGTTTATGGGAACTTAAAGTTGAACGCTGGATCCCCAGTGTGCGACTCAATAAACAGATTTATGTTCACACACACACACACACACACACACACACACACACACACACACACACACACACACACACACACACACACACACACACACACACACACTAACCTGGCGAGGAACGGCAGCTATTAGGTTATGTAACCTTTTGACAGTTCCCAGCTGGCTAGTAACTGAGCCCGAAGTGCTGAATCACTTTCTGGCCACATATTACACACACATGAACTCTATGAACACACACACACGCGCGCGCACATAAACTTTCATTGAGGAGAGAAGAATGATGATAATAACACGGGCCACAGGGAGGCTGTGCTGTGCATGAATGTGTAAAAAGTGAGTGAAACAATGCAAAAATATGCAGGTCCGTTTTAGGTGGGGCCGAGTCAAAATGAAGGAATGTCCACATGAACTGAAAATATTTTAAATTGAGTGAAAAATTGAAGCTAATCTCAGCCCTCCGACTGGAGAACAGGCATTTTACATTTCTGACCACCTGACTATCATTTCCTTTTCCTGCACGTGGCAACTTTCAAGCTACACACGGTGCAGTTAGCTCCAACAGCCTGAAAGAAGGCGGGAAGGTGCAGCTGCCTGTAGTCAGAAAGCTGTCGGATACAATGCAGTAAAAAATGTATTTAATTTTTAAAGTTCACATTAACACACTAACACCCAGTCTTGTAAAACAGCATCCAGATGGATTTACTGTATATAATACTGTATTCACATTATTTATTTATTCATTGTAGTTGAGTTTAATAGGAATAAATGGTGTGTTGTATTTACTGTATTTAACCCAGACTGCAATCCTTCCCCGACCTTAACTAAAGTGCTTCTGTTGTTAAAACGTAACCACAGAGGGGACTTGCAGTCCCTGGACTCTGCTCCCACCATCCACCACGTCCACCTTCCTGTGACTTCTGCGTACTTACACGCAGTGAATGGAAACTATGATGCGCGCGAGTTAAACTCAGACGGCAATTATGTGCCTGAAAACTCAGCGAGTGGTTGAGTTGATGCATGAACAGAATTTGTAGGAGACAAAGAAGTACATTTTGTAGTAACTCTATTACAAAACTCTGCAGAGCAGACAAAAGGGAAGAGAAACTGGACCAGAATCTTTGAGGACTGGGTGCCAGTTAAAGGAGCCAACATGTGATAATGCAGGAAACATAAAACCCTTCATTAGTGTTTGTAATGCATCTGCTCAGAGGATCGTGGTTTATGTTCAGAATTGTCATTTTTGTGCTGGTTTACGTTATGTTGTTTTAACAGCTTGCTGTTAAATTTCCTGACCTGAAACTGAAGACAAATGTTAACTTAATCTTGTTCCAGATTGACCTGTATGATGTTAACTGTGGATGAATGAAAAGCTTGTAGTGCGTCTGTACTTGTTGCACTTACATAACAGCTACCAAAGGCCGCCTATAGCCCGTGAGCCACACTTTGAGAACCCTGAAACAGCAGGAGCAAAACAGCTGATCTTTGGTGCGTTTCAGGCTGAAGCAGAAGGATAAGTGATGAGCTTCACTGCTGACTGAACGTTTGCATTGACTTAATGACACAGACTGTATATAAAAGACAGAAGTAATGATGTCACAGTTTCAATAAAGCATACCATGCTTTATTGCCGGTTACAAAGTTGTATCAATAAGACTTCAAACTAGCAGCTGAACCAAAAACTCATGAAGGAATTGTTTACTGAGGTCACAGATTTACAACTGGAAGGCAAAGGAAGCGCCCCCTGCTGGCCATTATTATAACTGGGCTGATCATGTAGCTCATGTACTCACACTAACGACAAATATGACTCAAACCTACTGAGAGGAGCACTACAATCATTTTCTCATAAACATGCAAACAATCAGACTGCCTTTTGCAATGTAAGACGCTGCCCTCTGCTGCCCAATGAAAAGCAGGTTTAAGGCAATTCTATATTAGGCTGTGTCCATTTTTGGTTTACAGTCTGTGATAAAAACATACTTTTTTAATATCATTTATTATTTAAAAACACACAAACCTGCTGTGATTCTATTTGTATTTGTTACGAAGCTCTTCGCGGAGGTCTTGTTTTGGAAAAATGATTCTGACCACGTCGATTCAATTTTATGTGCTGCGCTGAAAAAGCCTCCACAGAGCGAGGCGTATTTGTTACATGTGCAGACCCACGGCCTAAACACACACATTATAGTATCTTTTTCTCCTCTGCGGTTTAAAACGGAGGAGTGTTTGCTACGTCAGAGGGGAGTGCACGAGGAAAGCTCCTGTGTGTGGTTATTTGTGCCCTTCTGCACATTACACGCATTTATAGTCCGACCCTCCCAGAAACACTCAGCAGTTTTGTCTAGAGCAGAAAAGCAGATGCTGTGAAACTGCTCTGCAGCTACAAAAACAATGAAAACGCATTAAAACACTAACGTGGGAGGTGCGGCAGGTGCTAAACAAACTGCTCCGATGCACGTTCATTAAAAAAATATATATACGTATATATTATTGTCCTTCTTTTAACTTGAACCGGATAACGTAGGCAACCTCGTTAGGCTCATTAGGACCTCCAAAGAGCTCATTTATAAAGCGCTTAAACAACATTTAAAGCTCGCACATACCCTGATGTTTGTTGTTGTTCTTCATAAAGGATACAGTCCCGACCAACTGGAACTCAGAGTAGTTGTCACACTTCCAACTGCTGAACCAATGGCAGCGTGAGTCCTTCATGTAGGTAAACATCCCTAAAAAAAGAAAGTACTACATTTAGATTGAACACATCTCTTTTATTTAATTCGATACATTTGATTGGTAGAAAAAAGGATACAGGAAGTGATGGAGGCAAAAAAAAAAGAAAGAGGAAAGGTCATTTTTACGACAAACAGAGGGTCTGAAGAAGAAAAGACAGAAGAAAAAAGACACGTGGTACATGTAGTTGGACTTTTCCCGGAATCAGTGAGTCCCTGTTAAATTAAAAAGTGTCCACATAAAGTTTTCAACTCAGGACTTTCAATCAACTGTCCAAACTTGGGGGGAAAAGGGATTTAGGTTGAGTCGAAGTCGAATTAGAAAGTAGCAGTAAAACTGCACTGAAATCAAAAGCACTGCTGTTACTCTGAACACAAGCGGAGATAGAAACCAAACAGCGCGGTTTGGGAAAGTGTCGACTGGACTGCCCTGCAAGTTGAAATGCGAGGCTGAACGAGTGCCTGGTTCATCACTGAGATCACTGAGCTATATCAGAGTTAGAGGTTGGTTCGCATCTTCCCCTCATGTGGAATTTTAAATGCACATTTGGAATTTGTGAGAAGGGGGATCAGAGGGTGTGCACCACCTCCAAGGGAATTGTGGTTCTCAAAGGGTGACCGCCTCTGCAGTTCAGCAAGCAAAGGACACTGTCCCCAACTTCCATTCAATGTTGTAGAGGTGTGTCAACCAGGACAGTCCAATGGCATCAATGATGTGATTACATCACTGCTGCAGGTGTAATGTGTAGGTGTGTACATAGCACACGCTTCTTTAGCCTCCACCTGAAAAGCTTCGCTGTTTCACTGCTGATCTGCTGGATGTCAGTCACATCACCTCTTTTCTGATTAGAGTTTCTCTGCAACTGCAGCACCTCGCTGACGTCCTAAGCATATTAAATATTTAATTAAAATAAATAAATCATTAAAAAAAAAGTAACACACAAGTTGTTGAGACTCGAGCGCTGCTGAAACTCTTCCAGCTGTGACTGAAAGAAACAGCAGCAGTCTGTTCAGAGTGGAGACTCACATCTGGACCACTCACATCTCTGAACACACAAAATGGAAAAGACCTCATGTATAAAAGAGCCTGTGTGTGTGTGTGTGTGTGTGTGCGCATACACCTGTCTGTGTGCAGCTGGGTGTGTGTGTGTGCAGAGGTGGGGATTTCCCCATGCTGCTAATGAGGGGAACACAGCTTTCATTGAGTGTGTTGCTTTGGGCCGACATCCCCCTGGCACCGACAAACACAGACGACCGCGGAAAGATGGAACGACGATGGAAAGAACAACTTGACCAGAGCGGAGACGCAGAGAGCAGAAAACGCAGATGCACAGGCAGACGCTCGCTTGGTTTCCACTCGAGTATATTTTATGCAAATTCCAACATACTGAACTACAAAGGCTGAACGGACGCGGCCGAAACTTGGAGAAAATGCTATATCAATATTGTAAAAAGGGGTTTTTTGCCCAGACGTGATGTGAGAATCGTTTTGCAGTTAGGGGAAATGTTGGAGCGGCAGTGATGGAAACACACTTGTTGAATTGAAAAATGGAGGAAGAAAGGCTTGAGAAATGTTTTCCTCACAATTCACAGAAATTCAGTTTGGACTGAGATCTAAATGATTTTTGTTAACCACCAACTCGCCACCATTTGTGAAATGTGCAACTCAGCACAGCGCAGCTGGAAAGCGGTGAATAAAATAACTGTTTGTGATAAGTGCGTTCAATCGAGACTTCACATTAAAGGATTTTTTACTGTCTCCCCAAAAGAGCAAAACCAACAATGAAAGTATGGCGCTATGAAGCACTGTGTATGTATTTAAAGGCTGATATAACCCATGCATCTGTGCGCTGCTGTTCTCCAAGAACTATTAATAACACATGGCTGCACTATGCTGTGCGACATGCGCTTTAATTACCACGAACAGACACTGCAGTTTGTCCTGAGTGAATCCCACACACACGTGTAGTAATCCACCACTGAAAATAGTCCCCAAAAACGTGCCGTTTCCTCAACTTTGTTTCATGTTTGCTTAAAACTAGACTTTCCAGCTGTTTTAGGAAACTGTTGAATCCTTTCCAAAGGGAAATATTTGAGCCCTTTACTTAAGATTTATTTATCCACATTACCAGCGGGCATGGAAGTGAGAGTCTTTCGCTGCGTTTCCACCAAAGGCCCACGTAATCTTAGTTAATGTGTGAAAACTTGCCAAGGAACTACAGGTTCCTTCAGCTGTTGGTGACTGTCAAACACAGACACTTATAAAGGAAAGGCGGAGCAGCCAGCAAGCTCAACTCAATTCAGTTTTATGTATGTGGGGCCAAAACACAACAGCAGGTCAAAACCCGTCAATACCACTGAGAAATAAACTCTATTCAATTCAATTTTATTTACACAGCGCCAAATCACAACAACAGTCACCTCAAGGCACTTTATATTGTAAGATAGACCCTACAATAATACATACAGAGAAATAACCCAACAATCTGAAAATATGACCCCCTATGAGCAAGCACTTTGGTGGCTCAGGGAGGGGCGGGGCCATCTGCTGCGACTGGTTGGGGAGAGAGAAGGAAGGCGGGATAAATGACATGCTGTAGACGAGAGCCAGAGATTAATGGCCTTTTTATAAGTATAAAAGGATGAGCAATGAATGACCAATTTAGAAGAATGTGAAGGTAGATGCTAAACGTGCGGAACGATGGGGAAGAGGCGGCCTTGGCCTTGAGGAGGTTGTTTGTTGCGGTTGCTGACGCTGGCTTGACCAAGTGAGACACTAAAGATATTAAGTGTGAAGAAGTCTACGCTGACAGTTAACGACTATAAGCTATTACACAAATACAAATACAAAGGCCTTAGAAGTACTCAGTGTTAAACTATAAGGTGAAAGTGATGCCTGCAACATCACTCAAGCACTTTTTTGCATTACAGAGCTACTGGTTTCAATATGATGGGAGGTTCTTGGGTTTTTAAAAGGAGAGTATTGGAAAAATACTCATATTCCTATCATTAGAAATAATAACGGAGTAAACCCTCTTATGTCCAGGATCTCTCTCCGTCCAGCCAACGCCTGCCTGAGGCCTTTCCTTCTCATTTGACTGTATTTTCCGTTTTATTGCCTTTTTTGTGGCGAGTTCTTTCTTTTACTGAAAGAAAAGTAAAGTTTCCACAGTTTCTCCAGCTGTTCCATTGTCCAGCATTCTTGCTACTGGGGAAAAGTTGCCAATAGCTACTGGGAAAAAAACAAGTTCTAGCTGAGAGGCTGAACACTGAGCCAGTCAAAACTTGGGGCACGCATAAAAAGCAAGGCTTACACTGAACCATCTAAATAATAATGGTGTCTTTATTCTAAAGCTGTCACATCGAGCAAACGTCACATCAAACACGAGCAACTTTACATGTGATAGTTTTACCGGTCGTTGTAGAGCCTAACGCAACTGTAACGAGAAGGAGTGACTTAGCCGTGTCTGGCTTTAGATTTGGAATAAATCGTGTAAACAGAGGTGAAGGAGTTTAAAAGACTGAGAGAGCAACACTGAGAAAGAGATAGGCACAGTGACAACAATGGCAAACAGAGATAATTACAGTCAGGCAGCCAGAACAGACAAAAAGGAAACAAGAAACAAGAGAAGAAGACCATCATAATAAGAACTCTTCCAGACTGAAATGACAGCTAATTATATAGTTGCCAAAACCAACACGGGCCACTTTTCTCAGCCATCTGACACTTATTCCCGCTGCAGTTTCACTGACCCGAAAACTCACAAAGCACGTCCACCGAGGCCTCCGTCTAATAAAAATGTACTTTCCGTTTTATCCAATAAAAATACGATTTTTTTCCGCTTGACTTCAATAATAAAATACAGCTTCACTTTCCACTGACTTTGTATCAAACGGGATTTACCTTCCAGATTTTCAACCTTATCTGTTATTCTCAGCTGCTCCCTCGAGACCTATTCAAAGAAAAGCTTTTTTTCCATTTTTATGATGAAGGCTGGATTGTGAACACTCGCAGCCCAGCAGCTCATATTTCAGTGTGAATGACCTCCAATCTGAAACCCTGACTCACCGTAGTCTGTGTGAAAGATTTGTCGGACGAGTAGCAGGAACCACTCTTTCGTCAGGCCGCCCATGTCCAGCCCCGCCTCCCCTACAAAAGTCACCCGCAGCTTCTTCTTTAGATCGCATCGCTTCCTCGTCAGCTATCGGCGACAAAGAGATGAAACAAACAAACACACACACATTTCGTTTCAGTTTGCATTGCAGAAACACTTGCTGCAGAAACCTTTGTACCCCTTTGTTGGGTAAGAGTTGCAGCGCCTGAAGCGTCTGATGTGGGGTTATCCTGGGTGACACGCCTTGGCAATATTGTGTCCAGCTGTTCTGCATGTGCTTTGTGGAACTGGTGTGCGATTGCTCTTATGGTGCCCTGTTTGAGATGCTTAAGAAATCTGGGGTATCAGGCCCATTATTATGGGTTATTTGGCTCCTGTAGCACACCAGGGAAAGTTGTGCATTGCTAACAATAAGTCAGCAAATGCAAAATTGACAGACCAGTGGTTGTGGTGTCTGCTGGGATGTGGATGCTATTTGTTCTGGTAAAGAGAGATATGACAAAAGCAGCTGATTTACGGGTCCATCTACACTCCTACCCACATCTATGGTCATGATGAGGGAAGAAGTTATGAAAGGAATTATGAAAACTGCAAGCAAGAGCCCGCAGAGGCACTTTCAGCTCTGCTTCCCAGACTAGGTGAGGAGCTCAGTGGTTCAGGAGGTGCTGAGAGTAGAACTGCTGCTCCTCCACCTCAAATCAGACCAGCTGACCAGGTGCCTCTGGACGCCTCCTGTGGAGGTGTTCCAGTCACACCCAACATGGGAAAGATTCCAGTGCAGATATGATGGAGAGATTATGGTTCTCTTCTGGCTTGAGAACGCCACAAGAGCTTTAGGCACAGGTCACCGAGAAAGAGGACTGGTCTGCTTAGACTGCTGCTACAGACAGAAGCAGTAGAAAATAAGTAGATGCGGAAATATTTTCTGGGTAAAAAAATGACATCCTCTGCTAAAATTTCCCATAAACACTGTTACTTAAGTTGCTAAATGGTTTCTTCAAATGAAAGTATGAAAATGCTGTGATCATGTATTCCTCAGTGTCTGCAGGCTGAATATCTTCACAGGGACAGACCAGCAATTAAAGACCAAAATGAAAGACATTTGGTCTGAACCTCACTGCAGGAAGAAAATAACATTTCACATAATTTAGACTTGGATTTTAGTGTTTATCTCAGATTTACGGTTACATTTCAGATTGGCGGAGGTTGAGGGTGACACACGACTGCAAAACATTAAAGGCATACTTGCTGATCCTCATGGCAGGGTCTATATATTCACTGGCCGATATTCCCAGTATTCCCACATCACAAGTTTCCAATTTTTCCCCTCTTGCTTAAAACAACATTTTAAGAAATTTTTTGGTTTTTGGTTGTTATCACACTCTCAGATGTCCTAAAAATCCCAGTTTACACCCATGAGATTCTCCTCAGTTCCTTCTTTTTTCACGATCTTTGCTCAGTACTTCAGTGGAGAAGGCACATTAACACATCTCATTTTTCTTTAAATGACGCTGAACCTGCACCAATCTGTGCTTGTGTATTTCTAAAGAACATATTGTTTTCTGATTGGCTTTCCGGTATCAACTAAAATTGCATTAGGACATTTAAAACACACTAAACATAAATTCACAGTGTGTTATGGCTCAAGGTCACTTCAGATATCTGCATATAAATATGTGTAAAGATAGTAGACAAAGGATGAGTTTTTAGGGACATGAATGTTCCTGGTTTGTCTTAATTTTAATAACCAATCATGTCTGAGCAGGTACTGACCAGGTAAACATGGACAGCAAAAACAGAATGCATTTACCAAAATTCAAATTCAAAAACACTGGGCATTGTCTAAAGAGGACAAAGGTTTTTATTAGCTTTTTCTAATTTATTAACGATCATAAACTATGATTGGCAGACACATCAGGAAGTCTCGGCTCAGACAGCTGCTAGCATTTGTGCCCTTAGTTTGTCAGCTGATGGGTTAACGGGTTCCCAGATTTGTTTTTAGAAATCAGAAATCAGACATAGTAATCAGTAATAGGTTTCCATGCAACTGCCATACATGTTATCAATTTGCCCCTGAATTTGCCCCTAAAAGGAACTTTCTACTAAGATTACCGAAGCAGCCTTTATAAACCACCAAAAATAAAGCATAAAGCACCAAAATCAGAGAAACTGAATTTAGAAATTCCAGTTCGCACTGGAATAAAAATAACTTTCTGATGAAAAAACAGAAAGATATCATTGGGAATTTGCAGGAGATTTTTTTTATCTTTCTTTTTTTTAAATAAATAATCATCATGGCAGTTTTTCATGCATTAAAGATCAGACAACAATCACATTATTTCTAATTAATAAACGCCCCGATGACACCGGTCTACACTGCATGCTTTAACTTGCATATTTCAGTTTAAACAGTTTAAAAGATGTTTAAACGTCTTGTAAAATGATTATACATCAAAAACTGAAATTTGTGAATGTACTAACCTCATCCAGTGAGTCGCTGAGAAGCTGTGCTCGTCGTACTTTAATGTTGAGAAACAGAAGGTTCATGTCCACTCTCTGCCTGCGAGAAACTTTACTGACCAGACTTTGCTGTGAAGCAAAAACACAGGATCCTAAACTCAACAGACAAGCATTTGTTGCTCATATACAGCTTCAGCAAATCTGCCTGCTCTGTGTTTCCTTATTACAATATTTTAAGGCTGGAATCAGGCTTTGTTAATGTGCGACTCACCCTGGCCTGACTGATCATCTGTTGCTCTGAGTCTTTCTGGATGATGGCTTTCTTTACCACCGTCGAGAGGATGAAGGGAAACTGACAGAAAGAAAACCTGAAAAAGAGGAAAAAATTAAGAATAGTTAATAATTCTCAGGCAGAGTTTCTTAGTCTGTTTTTCTATCAGCAGTTTCATAAATATGTCTTTCTGTAACTGCATTTCTGACCAGCTTTCAAGTGTTTTCAAAATTCTATACTTTACCCTAATGAGCAGGCTCTGAAGTCTACACCCTCCAAGCCACATGAGCTCCACAAATCCCCCACCGCACCAGCCAGAGGCTGTAAGAGCCGGTCATTTCAACTGTAAACTCCAGATCCATTTTCTTTGTGAGACGTTAACGAGCCGTGACACAGCGTGAAACGAACTTCACGGCTTCTGCAAGTCTTTCCATAGTTCTGGATAAACTGCAGCTGTGGAAGCGTTACTTTATTCTGCTTTTGAGGAGATACTCAATTTCACTTCCAGGAATCTTCAAAGGGATGTTAGATGACTTGGTCATGAGTAGCACTTACTCAGGGTAATGTACTGTAATGTGGAGGGTCAATTCTAATAGGAGCTTACAGGCAAGTCTAAAAACGTTTTTTTTTTTTTGACAAAAATCAGTCATCACTGACTATATCATCAACCCATCATTACTACTATACTGTACTATACTTTACTACACTACAAAGTAGTACAGCATTTTATGCTTTCTATTTATTGCTGAAATCTGTTGAGTGTTTAGTTTACACAAAACTAAACTGATGAAGATTTGAATAACAAAAGTGAAGTGAATCAGAGTCATTCAGGTTTTGTATTATTGGTCAACCAATCTGAATCCAGATGACATTGATTTAGTCTCTTATATAGAGCAACCCAGGGTTATGACTGGATTTGAATCACAAGTTAAAGTAGAATATGTTACCTTTTTGGTATTTTCAGGAACATATCTTTGTGGAAAAGTTGTGTATCCATGAGAAATGAGCAGCTCTAGCATAACCTGCTACTGCAATCAACCATAAACTTGTTACGTAGCAACAAATCAACTACTCACATGCTGACTACCATATTCAGTGATCTACAAGAAAGAAAATAAATGCCTAGTTCATACAAAATTACAACAGGGTCTCGTTTGCGCCAGTTTGTCACCGAAGAGGTACGCCCCACCAAAATGAGAGATGTCAGCTATTTCATTACATGCAGTGGTGTAAATTTAATGTCAAAGTTTCATTAGTTTATTATGCTGCAGTAAAGATGCTTGATTTGAACAGAAATGCATCTATGCTAGCAAGAAATTATTCCTACAAATCTATATGGTAATACAACATATCTCAACCCGTAGCAACATATAAAGAAAGAAATATTCAAAGTGTTCTGGTACCTAATATTACTTCAGTTATGCCTTATCAGCCTATGCATGCATTTAAAGCCAGACGTGGTCAGAATGGCTGGCTTTGGTGTCGACTACAGTAAGCCTTGGTCCTTCAATTTCTTTGTTATTTAATACTTGAGTTGGAAGATACAAGCAGTCGTACTTTTTGGATTCGGTTTTAAAAGTTTGTTAGTTAAGATATTAGTTAAGAAGCCTGAATCTAATAATAAAATTGGTTCAAGCTTATGCGTTTTATAATTATATTTACATAATTTAACATTCATAGAATTACAGCAAGATGGTGCCATCTTATATGCCATTAGTTCCACTACATTATCAATTTATGGACTAAGAAAATGTTTGGGGGCTCGTCCGGGATTTTCACCAGGACAAGCCCTCTATCATACCCTTTCTATATGATAGTTTATATATATATATATGTAAATATTTTAACCAAAAAGGTCATGTTCATCTAAAAGTTGATTATTGTTAAATTGCAAAATGACTCAAATGAAGTCCTGGAAGTAAAATGTATCCTATCGCCTTTGGTGCTCTAAAGAACGGTTCAAGTGAACACTAAATTTTGCGATTAAATTGAAAATCATGTTCAGCTAAATTTCTTGGCAGGTAATTTGTCCAGTATTGGCTGAAAGAAAACAAACCTAATTGCAAGATATGACTTTTAGATTTACTAATGATGCAAGCATCAGGATTTAGCAGGATCGAACCAGATGGAAAATTCATACAGTTTAATGTATACAGAAAAAACACAACTGACCTATTTGAGTTGCCATAGTTCTGCCAGGTCCTATAATCCTCCATAAAATCTATGTGTTCAAGAGTAATGTTGTAAAAGTCAGTGAAGGACATGATTGGAGGGGAGGAGACACTGTTGGCTGCATCTGAGGACAGGGAAACAAGAATAATAGTCAAATGTGACAGAAATCATCTGCAGCAGACATCGAGATGTTATTAGTTTGCGGATGCAAGAGACTCACTGAAGAGGCTGAGCACTTTGGTTGCAGAGGGAATCCACCAGGCGCACTTGGACAGAGGAGGAAATTCATCTGGTTCTGCTGGAAACAGGCGAGTGGAGATGAACTGCAGGAGGCGCTCTACCAGTTGTCTGAAACGCCTTGCAGACAGTCTGACACACACACACACACACACACACACACACACACACACACACACACAGATACATGGAGTTAATACTGGTGGCTTGGCAGAGTCAAACTGCACCCTGAAATATACATGTGCACAAAAATAGATGCTTACACTTCAAGGAGGAAAAATAATAGCAGCTTTGGAGAAGTTTGGTTTTTGGATCTGAGCAGAACTAAACAGAACTTCTAATTTGAAGCAGCTTGCTAGTAAATCATTACCACAAACAGCATGAATTCAAATGTTCCTCATTCAAGCCGAGAGGGAGACGAACAGAAGCTGGTTTACATTTGTGCTTTCAGGCTGTGTGTGATGTTTAAAGTCTTCTAGCTGGACAAACTTTATATTTGGACGGTGAGGAACAATGTAATTAAATAAGATAAAGAAATTTATAAATTAATAAACATGCTTTTTTTTACTATTGGAGAGAAGTTTAATATTTCATAAGCCCCATAACTATTAATCTCTTACTGTTGATTACTGTGTTGACATTGTGAAAAATTTCTTTCATACTAAAACTCCCAAACAAGCTTCCAGTCTTTGCAAGCAGATTCTCAAACATTAAAACAAATGTGTCCTTGTTAGCATCCACAAAAAGCTGAAATGAGATTTCCATTCCATTCCCTTGCTCGTATAGACTATTTGAGTCATGTGTTGCCTGGCACCAGTTTTAGTCATGTGGTATGTCACTGACAGATTCACCAAACGTGTTCTTAGCAAAACAGTATATAATGAAAGATGACCTGATAAAACTTTTCTAGGATGTTTTTCCATATTCAAGCTAAAACAGATAATATGTGTACAGTAACACAACAGCAGACAACAACTACAATACATTAGCACACAATGTTGTACACACAATGAGTTTTTTTTTTTAACTATTTAAGAACCGGCCAGTCACTAGCAGCCCACCTATGGTTAGGGTAGGGTCTGGCTTATGTTGACCCCTTTTTTAAATATAATATAATGCTTATTTGGAACAGTCACATAGAAAAAAGATGCAACAGCTGTCGTATGACTCTTTATTTGTAATGTAACATCTTGCAGTTTCTAAAGTTTTGCCAGAAACATTTTGCCAAAACAAAACTCAAGCCATGGACAGATTATTGGTGACCTGGTGGATGTCAAGTAGTTAAGCATACTCTTTTAAGTAGAACAATTCTATTATACTTGACAGTTAATCACAAATACACGTTTGAACTTTTTTTTTCCAGAAGGGAAAGTGTTGGCATGCAGGTCGCACTGTGTGGGCTGATTAGAGTAGGGAAAGCAAAGCTGAAGACAAAAACCAAGCTGGATGTAAAAAGAATGCGAGTGCTGCGTTTTGTCAAATTTTAGGGTTTGCACCAAACGACAGCAGAGATTCATAAAACCTCAAAACTGTGTATGTGATATGCATTAAGAAAGTGAGACTAAGCAGAGTAGTTGCCTAATTTATGTTCTCATCTCACAATTTATCACCTGCTAACCCTGCTGCAGAAACAAGATGACAAGAGCCAATCCGCCCACACATCCACGAGTTATTTAAAGCTTCAAATCCCACATTTTCCACAGAAGGCTGCACGATCTCTTTAACATACAAAATCCTCTCTCCTTAGATCCAGTGTGGATGACGAAAATCAGTAAAAGACAAAGTAATTCAAATGTAAAGACAAAGAAAATATTCTGTAGCTTTATAGACGCTGTAAAAAGACATCAATCAGAATATGATACCTGACATTTTTATTGTTTATTTAAACTGCGGTGAGGTCCATTTGTTACTGGCTGCGAACCAATATCAAACTAGTTACCACACACACGCACACGCGTGCACACACACGAACACACACACGCTTGCACAGAGTTTTGGACTTACTTTTTAAACCAGTGAACCAGGAAGTGATGGTCAGCCTCAGACAAAGCTGCGATCTGCCTGAGCAGGTGAGCATAGATCACATAGGTGCTGGTGCTTGAGTACTGTGGGTTCTACACACACACACACACACACACACACACACAGCAGAAACACATAGTTAAAAAGCCGGAATCCAACATGTGAACTGAGACGGAAATCGTAACACAAATGTCAAATGTATTGCATGATGCTACTAACAGAGACCTTAACAGGACAAATTGATAGAGCAGCAACTTAGTGCCTGGATGCATGTGAACGCACATGGCAACCATGGAAACGTACACAATTCAAGGTATCCTCTGCTTAAACATTTATGAGGGCATGTACTGTCTTGTATTAAATAGTATGTGAGTCAATATATACTACAAATAACTGTTATTTATGCGGGGACATGCTAAGGTAATGAACCACATGTTCATTTTACTTGCAGTAGTTAACCATGTTAACCATTTTTGAAATTCACTTTTTTAAACATGTACTTTTCAAAGAGTCTTTTTTTAAATGTCCACTTAGGTGGACAACATATGTTTTGACTGTGTGGCAGGGCATGGAGTGACACATCAGCGTCCTATGTAGTGGTTTATGTGCAAGTATACCATCAACACTGACACAAATGCAAGAACACAGCCTTTGAATAGCTGTCCACTGTAGTGACCGCTATGTGTGAAAGGGTTAAACTGAGTTGACTGATTAAAGCATGCTCGTCTGGTGAAAGCTGTCCTGGATAATCTCAGTAAACAGTTTTCTGATGACTTCATGGGCTCATTTACTCATTTCGAGTTATAAGGAATAAAACAGTACATTTGTTAATAACTTCACCTGCTGGTTTCCAAAGCTCCATCGTGAAGCCTCAACATGAGGATTTTTGTCATCAGAGGGGGATGTGACTGTTAAACTGCATTCTCATTGGTTCACAAACTGTCGATCACAATTCATTAGCCGATGGGCATAGCCCATATAAGCCTTCTTTCTGAAACTTAGAGTTAAAGGCTACTTCTACCTTTTATACTCTAACAGAAAGAGAAACTTATCACATAATGAAGTCAAAGGCGAGACCATAAGAGGACAGTTTTCAGTGTTGTTTTCATGGACGACAGTCAACCAAGAAAAACACGGAATAGAAATAGAAGGAAAACATCATACTTGAGCTACACCAATTACTGGATGGCTGCTTTTTAACTATGAACACTATGGATGAGCATTTACATGCAGATTCTGTCTCAGGTGGACCTTCTCCAGTGGACTGCTGCTTGTTTAGGGTGTTGTTCAGATCAGCAGGATAAGCCATGAAGTGTTGAGCAAGAGTCTGAGTCAAGTTTGTGGAACATTAGTTTTCATGAGTTCCTTATTCTTTTATTACTTGATAGGATAAAATAAAATAAGTTTAAGAGCATCATGAAGTGGGAAAATATGACTGATGGAGTTTATTCTTTATTCATGTTCTAACCATAACCAAGTGGCTTTTACCGCATGCTTGTCATAAGCATATTTTCCCTGTTTTATTTCTTATTCATCTCCTTATTTCTGTTGTTGAGTACATTTTTAGATAAAATAAAGTGACCATAAATATATCATTAGTTTGCATTACTAAGAAAATACTCTTTTTGAGGAAAGTACCCCTTATTTTGATAGTTTTGTGTATGATTTCTTTCACTTTTTAGAACATTTACTCACCAGTCTTAAACCTTTCATTTGGGATCACGGGAACATGCGTTAAAGGGAATCTGCTGGGTCTCCCACAAGCATCCAAACAACCCTTAAACAACCCCCTAGACAAATTTGTTTAGATGAAAGAATGAAAACAAGAGTTAACTGCCCCGGTGGACTTCATTACGGCCTCATGTTCTCAGCTCTTATTAATTAACTTGGAGAGTACAACATTATAACATAATGAAATAATGGGCAGAACTATGAAAACAAGTTGAAACAAAACAAAACAATGGTTCAAGTTGAACATAATGTTTGAGTTTTCCATTGAAAATGCTTCATGCTCAACATACGGTTCATATTTGTAAGATCCAGAGAAGGCTGGTTTACTGCAATTCCTTAAAAATCTCTCATTCGTTCAACTAACTGCAGGGCTAAAGGCCGACTGAAGTAGGATTTAAATGATTGTTATTCTTTACTTTTTTTCCTCAAGTGTGACCCACTTTCACTTTGACCGCACGCGCACAAGTTTGGATGCAATAAAAGTAATAACAAATGACAAAATGAGTGAGATAATCCCGAAAAGCTCACTTCAGTCTGAGAATGGTTATAATGCACAGATGAAGGGAAAAAGAGATGAATTTGTAGCAACCAGAGCCCATAAAGGAAGGAGAGTCATCATCAGGCAGGAAACCAACAGTCCTCAACTGCAAAATGACCTCATCCAGTCCTGATCTGTGTGTTTGTGTGTGCGTGGTTATGTTCTCATGAGAGCTGAAAGACGAGACAAGTCCTCAAAGTCAAATGGGGCAAAATCAGAAGTTTGGCTCGGCCGTGTGTGTGTGTGTGTGATGGAGGGTGGAACCACAGTGGGACTACTGTAGACTGCTGTCTTTATCTGATGCTGATCCCCAAAACCATATATGGGAATCAGACTGGACGGAGAGAACGAAAGACAGACCGAGATGAAAAATAGCATCAAAGAAAGATCCCCAAAAAGAGAGAAAGACAGAAGACTGGAATGAAAACAAGAGGCAAGATTAAGAAGAATAGCAAAGGGAAATTTCAAAAAGAAAACAAAACATTTTGATGAAAATGTCTTTGTTAAATAAGAATAAATATGGGCAAAAACTACCAAATTTACCAAATTTTCTCAAGTCCCAGTGACGTAGGCTTAAAAACCAGTCACTGAGCCCATGGTAACTACCGATTATTAGGGGACAAAAATGTGTAAACGTTAACTGTTTGGTGAGAGGTTGTTTGCTGACTGTTGCTACGTAAAACTGGTGGCAAAGAGGTAAACAGTGCTACACCGAAAACCTTGTTGTTTCGGTAGCTCGAAGGCACCAACAGCTTATATGGAAGACCCCGACTTCAAACACTTGTGAAACGGAACAAACCAGAACAGGAGACCATTCACCGTCAAAGTAAAAGTTAAACCTTTTGAAACATCTTGGTTTCAGCGGAAAGGGAAAACTTTTATTTTGAAGGTCTTTCAGGTAATTTGAACAACCTCCTTTTACTGTCGCAGTTTCATAGTCACTCAGTGGTTACTTAGCAAGTGTTTGCAGACAATCCCAAAAAGCTGATTCTGTTCATTTGGATGTAGCAGATAGTGAAGAAGTCACTTGGATGAAAACTCTATGTCCAAATCAACAGAATCTACTTTTTGGGATTTCCTTACCTGGATGATTGAACATGCATCAAGACATGATGCATGTTCAAGCGTAAAGTTGCCAACAGGGCGCACTGTTTTAGTCTGTCAGCCACTTTGCAACCCACCTACACTCTAGCTCCCACTTTCATGCTGTATCTGACTTAATCAGCTGTACTCTCTGTTCTCATTTATTTGATTTCTTCACTGATTTGTGATGAAGATTAGTTCACTGTAAGGGGCCTTCTGGGTACTCCCCACAATCGTACCTGAACGAGAATGAAGTAAGCTCGCAGATCATCTTTTGTCCGAGGCCTGAAAAAAGAACAGACAAAACCCAGAACACAGTGAGACACTGTCAACAAATAGTCCCACAATAACAAATAACTACACCAGCAAAGAGGTACAAAACAGAGATTCAAGGTATTACTTTAAGCTATTTTACTACAATTTAATATAAATGAACAAGAATTCCAACATCAGTGATTAGAATGTGAAAAATATCAATGAAATGTTAATAATTTCCTTTCATAAAAGCATGTATAGCAAACTTCATAAGTGGAACATGATAACACAAAGATGCAGAGAGCTCGTCTCACCCTTTCCACTCCCTCAGCAGGCTGTTAATGATCCCTTTCAGCACTGACTTCTGGGTGTCCTGAGGCTAAAAACACAACCGAAAACAAGCTTAGTGTGCAGAGGCCTACAAAGAGAAATAAAAACACTGAACGGCATATTCATCTAACCTTTACCACAACAGGAAGGTCACTTGTTCTACTTTTAAATTGAGAAAACGCTCACCAGGTGTGGACGACTCCAGTACTACTGCGAGGAACCCTGGAGTCAGTTTTGACCAGGATATATCTCTTAATACACATAACCCAAAAATCTCCATGACTGCCTTGTTTAATATGTGCAATACTGATCAAATTAGAAACATGCTAAATGCTTGATGCTAAAAAACTAGTTCACTTCTATGCTGGAGTATTGTCATTCCCTACAGTCAGTTCCTAAAAGCTCCCAGAAAAGCCTCAAGCTGATCCCAGCAGTTGATCAACTGCTGGGATTTGCTCCAGCAGTTGCACACAAGGTGTTGGCTGATGAGGCCCATCAGATGTAAAATATTTTACATTCAAAGGTGATTACAGGAAAACTATCGTGATTGCAAACAGCCAACAAACGAATTTCAGAGTATTTTCTCCTCGTTTCTGAGCGTATGTAAGCATGTCTGAAGGTGTGGTCTCACCGTGTTGAGCAGTGCGTCATAAACAGCGTTGACAAACTTGGTGTTGACTCCTGAGTCCTCTATAGTGTTAAACAATCCATTCGCCTCTCGCTGGGAAAGGAGTGATGGGGAAAGCGAAGGCAGAGTAACACACGGAGAGAGTTAGTGAAAACTGCTTTCCCATCGCACCACATCGTAAAACAGTTCTGTGAAATTTTACCAGCATTTAAAAGTGTTTTCTCACAACAGGCCATTCGCTGAGAACCAGATTCTGTGTGTGATATACCTTGAAGGCAGCGTTGATTTCTATGAAGGAGTCAAAGGTTGTCAGGTAAAACTCCCGGACCTCCCTCCAGTCTCCTGATTGGAGGGCACGCTCCATGTCCTCCCTAGCAGCCAAAACACACGAAAGACTTCACGGAGACCGACCTCTTTACCTTTGATTTAAGGATGTTTCCTGCATGTTTAAAGTGTGTTTAAAGCTCCAGCGAACTGACACCTACTGAAACTCCTTGGTAGTCTTGGTGCGCAGGGGGATGATGGGGTCAGAGGGGAATGGAGCTTTGACCTCTGGAGGAAGCGTGTCGATGGAGAGCCGATGCTTTTGACGAACATCGCTGCATATCGGAGGCAGCTCTCTCCCTGCAGGAGAGGAAAATAAAGAAGAGGAACCAGTTCAACTATAGCACGCTCTCAGTAACACTGACCATCTGCACAGAAAACATGACTTAAGGAGTTCTTTAAAGAAAAAGAGTTTAAAAAGGAATCTGGATGCCAAAGTAGAATTTTACAGGACGCCACATCCTCTCATCTTCTCAGCCTAGTGAGCTACACAATAAAAGCTTTCTCAGCTATAGCAGCACTCACAAAGGCCTAATCACGGTCATAATATAATATCAAGTCTGCTCGTTAAATGTTCATAATGTAAAGCAGATATCTGGTTCAAGACATCTTGTTTTATGTGCAGATTATTAATAATTATGCAATGCAATGTCTGTTTCGAGACCCTCAAAACGCTTTACAATTCCACTATTCATTCACTCTCACATTCACACACTGGTGGAGGCAGCTACAGTTGTAGCCACAGCTGCCCTGGGGCAGACTGACAGAAGCGAGGCTGCCATATCGCGCCACATCCCTCTCTGGCCAACACCAGTAGGCGGTAGGGTAAATTGTCTTGCCCAAATAATGGATGAAGATGGATGGATGGATAAAGATGGATGGATGGATGGATAGATGGATAAAGATGGATGGATGGATAAAGATGGATGGATGGATGGTTGGATGGTAGATGGATAAAGATGGATGGATGGATGGGATGGATGGATGGATGGATGGATAAAGATGGATGGATGGATGGTTGGATGGTAGATGGATAAAGATGGAGGGATGGATGGATGATGGATGGATGGATGGATGGATAAAGATGGAGGGAGGGATGGATGGATGGATGGATAAAGATGGATGGATGGATGGGGAGAGGTTGATGGATGGATGATTGATGGATGGATGGATGATGGATGGCGATGGATGGATGGATGAGGGAGGATGGATGGATAAATGCGATGATGATGGATGAATGGATGGATGGATAAAGAGGGGAATGATGGATGGATGGATGGATAAAGAGGGATGAATGATGATGGATGGATGGATGGATGATTGATGATGGATGGATGGATAAAGATGGATGGATGAAGATGGGTGGGTGGATGGATGAATGGATGGATGGATAAAGAGGGATGAATGATGGATGGATGGTCGACGAGGGGTGGATGGATGGATGAAGAGGGATGGATGATGAAGATGGGTGGGTGGATTCAATAAAAACATCAAACTGTTAATTACTCACAGCTGTAGATCTGCAGCTCGACAGCGTTTAAACTGACACATGGAGTGAAAATGAAAATAAAAACAACAACTGCAAAACAGACATCGGGCCTGTTTTGAATGTTTCTCGGAACATGTAGGTGTAGGGAATATGTGCTGGGAGACAAAAGAGGTCCACAAACAGAGAAATGAATCAACAACAGCTATTAACCCCAATCAGTGTGCAATCACAGAGGCCAGGCTGCGCTGCATAACACACATGCATTCATCTATCCTCCCACACTGATGACCATCCATCCATTCTCTTTATAATTAGCCTCAATCCCAACACTAACAATAGGCAGGCGCAGCCCTGTCCAGGTGCATTGTGGATGCTCATTCTGCAGAAGTGGAAGGATTGTGCAAGCAGAAGATAAAAGGGACACAAGAACAGAGATGGGCACGTGTTATATCACAGAAAAACTCCTCTCATCCACCAACAGAACAGCTAAATGTCTGCATTTTGTCCCGAGGGTGAGGAAAGATGCTACAATGAAGAAATCATTGTTTTAGAAAAAGTAACTAATCCAATAGTGAAAAAAATGTGTAGAAGTAGATTTCAAATAGAAATTTCCATTTCATCACTCGTTGTGATTTTCTCAGCCTCAGTGAAAGATGCCCCCCCCCCGAGTGCACTTGTGTCAGCAGGCTACCAGTTTGGTTCGGTGTTGGCCGAAGATTTAGTACCTGGTTTACCTTTTACTTTTCTCCATCAGTCCAAACATCTTGTGCTGCTCTGTGTGTATCTGATTGCGCACAAAACAAGACGTTCTGAACCATGAAACTGTCCAAAGAGCATTCCAGACGATGGATCAAACCGCTGATCAAAAGTAAACTTTGTATTGATGGTGATTGTGAAGGAAGATGAAAAGGAACAAGCCATCCTCTGTGGATCAAGAATATCAAACATGCAAACGGTCCATGAAATGAATCAACTACAAAAGCATTTAGATTGTGCTTTGTCTGCCAAAGCCAGGACTATTTAACTATTTTGAATAAAATTATCTGGACTGGAACCAAATTTGAATTGGCTCTTTTTTTCCATTATGCTCCATTTCTGTCATGAAATTCTCCTCGATGAAGGAATTAGTTGTTTCATTAATGAAATCAGACAGAAATTCATAATCAAAGAGGAAACAAAGCTGCAATAAGGAGAAGAACATATTGTTAAATCTCACCTTCCTCCTTCACACCATCCTAATTATCATTGCTTTGTCAGCTCGTATATCACTGAGCGCAGGGCTGACAACAACAAGCATCCGTTGTCATGACACCTTTTGATCATAAGAGTCACATTCATCTTTTTCCTCCTTCTCTTTCTTTCTCCAGAGTTTACTTTGATGTCTCTTGATGATGGGTGAGAGAGATCTTCCCAAAGTGTTTTCAAGTGCTTTCCATTCAATCCTGCTTTCATTGCTGCAGAGGTTTCTGAACAAAGCAAGCATCAGACTGGAGATGATGTGTGCACCTTGTTTGTGAGGCAAGTTGCACAGTGATAGCTTCTTATTCAGTCACGTCACAGCAAAATATGATTGCTGGTTACCTGCTCTATGTGTGAGCACGTGGCTACATGACTACTGTTTATTACAATTATGCATTTTTTTTATTCTGTTTAACTTGGTCATGCATCAAGTGTGAACCTTTGGGGCAGAAAAATGAAGTCAAGCGCTAAAAACTAGAGTCGTCACTGCAGTCAAACACAAGTGGATATGTAAACTTCTTCGTTGGTCTTCCATGTACATAGTTTCCACAACTTTTTTAAGGATTCTGAGACATGGCAGCTAAAGTTCTTTGGAAATCACCGCATTGGTGCAAAAATGTTGTTTCAGTCACACTGTGACATCTTTGACATTTTTCATATTTTTAGCAAAAGAAATAGGAACATATGAGGTATTTTTGCCAGAGGCTACAAGTAAAACAGTTCCTAAAGATTCGATTTAAAATGTGTTTTTTATTTATTTTTTTGCTATATTGTCTGTTAAGTTAGCTACCTTTTTATATCTGATTGTTTCAACAGACACTTCTCTGAAACTGATCACGTACCAGGCTGGGACTGAAAACGAGTGCAAAAGCAGCCAAAGTCCAAAGAAGGACTTTGAAAGACCTGCAGAAGCCTCAAGAACTGTTACTCAAGACCACTTTAAAAAATGACGAGAAAGCTCACCGGAAGTACATACAAAGAAAATAGTGGTGGTTCAAGACTTTTGCACTTCGTTCAACCAATTTAGCCATTTTATATATTTACTGCATTGAGTCATATCACGCTGCAGTGGAACAGTGTTCCTTCTGAGACCAAACTCAACTTTTATTTTGACAAATCTCTACAAAAACCCGTAACACGTTACAGATGAAGTAGCAAATTGTGGTGATTATCCAGCAGGCTGGCCGACTGTAACGGGCCCGAGGAATGCAACAATATCTCATGTGTGTGTCTTGATGGTTTTCACTTTCATATGGTTTTCATTTGGGGCGGAGGTTTGTATAATTATTCTGGCATCAGTAGCCGTGGTGACAAAGTGGGCTGGTGGGTGCTCCGCCGGGTCTCTGTTCTCACGCGGCATTTAAAAACAACCTCGCCTTTAACAGGAAGCAGCATCCCCTTTACCGTCAAAACACTCACAATGAAAAAATTATTAAAGCCACGCTGAAAAGCTC
The DNA here is from genome assembly GCF_900408965.1 of Simochromis diagramma. NCBI lineage: Eukaryota > Metazoa > Chordata > Actinopteri > Cichliformes > Cichlidae > Simochromis > Simochromis diagramma. The sequence continues at coordinate 4,429,976 of NW_024386892.1, forward strand.
GCAATCTGATAACTGCAATGCTAATTTAATAAGAGAAACTAAAAACCTTATCTAAACACATTTTTTATGCCACTTGCCCAAAAACTTTTCACGTGCAGGAGAACAAACCATTTGTAATTATTACTTGTTTCCAACTCTTGAGTCTAAGTGACTTGAGCTTCAACTGTGAGTCAGCTGAGATCTGAATCACCCCTTAAAAATGTCTGTAAGTGTCTCGTTATTAATGAAGGCGTCTGATCTTCTCACACTGCGGGATGTTGAAATCCACAGCCGCACAGCTTTTTCTCTTCTTCTTCCTTTTCAAAGCTTTTCATTTCAGAGTAGCGATGTCATCATTTGCAGGCAGCATAAACAGAGTGTGAGTGCATACATCAAGCACACTGTAAACAGAGGAAGTAACACATCATTACATCGCAGACGAGGACGGGGATCGGTGCTTCCAAGAGAGCAAAGAGGCGGCGAACAATATTACAAAACACTGAGCAGCTTTACTGCTTGGAATGAAGCAGTGCCGATTCAGACGACAGGAAGTCGGAGCAAAGCTTGTTGCACAAGTAGAAGTAAAAAAGGCACAAGTTCAATTTGACTAAAGATGCTAAAGGCAAAGTGTTTCCATCTACACATTTAAAACCACAGAGAAGCCTCACAATTGCTTTTATGGTGAAGAACCTAAACATTAAAAGCTCTAAGAGTTTCAATGTTTTTTGCAGTAAAGTAGTGCATATTGCACGTAATCAAATATTTAAAGTGCTTCTGGAAGCAAGTCTCAAAACTTAATCCTATCTAAATATGCCAGCAGAAAGCCAAACCTTTCATATCAATGCCAACACTTCAGAGGTTTGGCACCTTTGCCCCTAAATCAGGTTTTAAACACTTTATTCCATTTGCAGCAGCAGCATCAAACTGTGCATGCACATAGTTTCACAACATCACACCATCTTCATCGTTTGGGTTTGTGAGTGTCATATCTCTTGATCTCTGTATGATGTCTATGGTAACGTTCTTATTATGTCAGTTCAAATATTTTTCATTAATATGAATCAGTTGGCACAGTGTCCGCGGCACAGTGGTGCAGTGCGAATGGTTGTGTGTCTGTGTTTTCCCAATGACAGCTCAACAGTCTAATTCTGCTGGAACGCTTCAGCATTATTGCAGTAACATTAGATGCACATTACACGTTTTTTTAAGTCTGGCTTAAAATAATGTAAAAAAAAATCAATGGAAAAAAGGGAGAATGCAACAAATAACTCCAAATAATTCTCCTATTTAAATCCTTTTAGCGTTTGGGTTTACAGAGCAGTGCTTCTCCAGTCAGGTTCTTTCAACAGGCAGATTTTGCCAAAACAGTTTTAATTTGCTCCTGGCTGCTGATGGGCCCGTGTCCCCTTTTCGGGCTGCGCCCGGGCCCTATGGACTAAGGCCCAGCCACCAGACGCTCGCGTTCGGCCCCCTTCCCGGGCCTGACTCCAGGGCGGGGCCCCTGGTAACTCTATCCCGGGAAGGGTGAACTGTTCCCTTGGTGTTCTACTCATAGGGTTCTTCTGAATCGCTCTTTGTCTGGTCCCTCACTCAGGACCAGTTTGCCATGGGAGACCCTGCCAGGTGGCAAAAGCCCCCAGACAACAAAGCCCCTGGGATCCCTGCAACACACAAACCTCTCCACCACAATAAGGCAGGTCTGGGCTTCTCTCCTTAGGCTGCTGCCCACGCGACCCGAGCCTGCTAAGCGGAAGAAGATGGATGGATGGAGTTTTTTTTAACTGTTTTTTAAATTGATTTTTTATTTTTACTCATAATGTTTTATGAATGCTAGCTCGAGTCCGGTGTCATTTCCTGAAAGCCAAAGCTCTAATCTGGTCCTGGACCAAAGGCACGAACACAGAATGGAGGATAGAGACAGCATTTTGGGAAATTTGATTAAATTTCCTTTTTCGATGTGCAAAGAAAGACAGAAAAGGGGCAAAACCACTCTGTTTGCTGAAATAATAATAAGTTGTGTCTGAACTCACCGTGTCTGAGTCCGTGATTACCGGTCAAGTTGCCCATGATGCCACCAGCCAGTCCACGTCCAGCCATGTCCCTCCTCTGGCTGAGCGTGGAGATGAAGGTGCCCAGAGACGGAAAAGGCTGCTTGGCTCCTCGCCCCAAACCCTACCACACAAAAACATGATCATGAAGACGAGTGGAAAGAAAGTTTTTTTGCATGCACGCACAACAGACCAGTTATCTCCTCCTTTGTTTTATCTTTTTGAACCGCTGCAAAGTCCTGAAGTCTCAAACGCTTCAGTCTGTAACTCCATAATCAACGTCACCAGGCTACCTTGAGAGAAACGTGGAGAATCAAAGTGGAGATGCCAGCTTTAGTGAGAGACTACCGGACATGACTTCAGCTACACACACAAACCTTTACTCCAAAACTTTATGGAAAACCAGCTCTGTTTATTTTCCGAGATCCAATCACATACAAACTAAAACAGAACTATGGAGCCCTTTAAAACCAGACACAACCTCCATCTTCTCTCCTTTTTTCTATCTCTTCTAGATGATCCAGGTTAGGACTTCAACTCGATTGTGAACATTTTAAGCCCAGATTTCACCCATAACACGAAGAAACCAGCACTTAGTGGTGCTCTAGCTCTTTCTTTCTAGAGTCAGAACCTCTAAATGAAATCAGGTTTTCAGCTGCATGAACAGACAATGACAACATGACCTGAACCGAATGAATGAACTTAATATTCACTCAGTCTTCTCTGTGATGAATCACACTTCTAATCTTTTTGGTATTTGATGAGTTTTGGGTGTCTGTGAACCACAAGTGCAATGAGAAAAATGTGGTAACAAGATGAGAAGATTGATGAGAAAGCATGTTGAAAAGAGAGAGCAGGAAAGAAGGATAAGTGAGGGAAAGTGAAGTAATGCAGAAAAGATGGGAGAAAGTGGGGAAAAATGAAGGAGGATATGAGACAGGAAGTCAGTGAAGAAATGGAAATGAAAGAACAGATGGAGAGAACAGATCGTGGAGGAGGCTTGAGAGGTGGAAGGAAGAGGAGGTGGGGAGTTCAACAGATGCACAGCAGCCGCTCATGACAGCCGCAAACACACCACGCTCTCTCTGTCACACACACACACTCTGTCACACACACACACACACATACACACAGCAGCACCAGCAGTGTTGTGTTCAGGTGATGGAACGGGAAGACAGTTAATCATCCATTCAAAATGAATCAGTTTCAAAAGAAATGAGACCCTGAGGGATATTGTGAACAGAATTTTAGCCCTTTTAGCCCTGACGACAGCCCACACACACACAACCACACACACACACACACACACACACACACACACACACACACACACACACACACACGTTGTTTTTCCATGTTATTTTCTCTAAAGCACTAAAAAGAACAGAAAAACAGTCAGGTACATGCCACATTTTCAAAAAAAAAAAAAAAAAGGATTACGATGATGCCATAGACGATCAGCCACATTATTAAAACCACCTGTCTCATTTTGTATGTGTCTCTCTTGTGCTACTGAGGCAGCTTACAGTCCTGTGGGCTGTGGGTGAGGCCTGTAATGCGTGGGGTGTGCTTTCGTTCATGCAGAAACCTCCAGGCTGAAAAACGAAGCCAAAGTGGGAGTGCCAGTAGCTGCAGTTCCTCTAACGTCCACTTGAGGCTGCCAAACTTCCAAAGTCAGTCCCAATAGACCCCAACGTAAAAATACCCAACTTCACAGTAGATATACATACGTTTACGGTCTTACACACACAGAAAAATGCTCTCTGGTCTCTATGGATAGTTTCCCCATTCATCACTACTGGGTAGTAGTTCAAATTTTTATAACTAGTCCATTTGAACAGGCTCAAAGTTAGGAGGTCTTCTTAATGCACACTGGATTGTAACAAGGTGATTCACCCAGCAGTGCTTTTAATGTTGTAGCTCATTTGTGTATGTGCAGTCTTATGTGTCACACGTCACGCAGAATACAAATAGTACAACAGATACACACACACACACGAGTCGACACGTGCCCTTTCATCTCATCTCTCAGCTCAGACGTTCCACAGTGTTAATGAGATGCAACAGGTTTTTCACTCAAATCAGATCAAACACTTTTTGAAAACCCAGAATTAATGCAGGAATACAAAAGCAGACACTGAAATCATTCAATAAATCACATGTCGAAGAAGATTCTCATTACTTCAAATTAAAGTGCATTTAAATTTCACTCAGTGCAGGCAGTGAAGCAGTTGCTCCATCTGAGTTCGTTAAATCGCCACAGGTTGAGAAATTCTGCAAAAAGCGTTTAATGCACAGCTTTCTAACTCGTTGGCTTTTCTTCTTGAGACTCTGCGAGCCTGACATTTGGTGTTTTAACTACATCTGTTTAAGGACATTTCCACAAAAGTCAGGATATACATGTTTCCTCAGTATTGAATGTTTTTATTTTGAATTTTTTTGCAAACTTACATTCAGACTCATACAGCTATTTGACAACAAAACCAGTATTTAACATCCAAATAATCACAGCAGATCTCTCTTGGAGATCGGGGCGATCGCGGCTCAAGAGTTGGGAGTTCGCCTTGTAATCGAAAGGTTGCCGGTTCGAGCCCCGGCTTGGACAGTCTCTGTCATTGTGTCCTTGGGCAAGACACTTCACCCGTTGCCTATACTGTTGGTGGTCAGAGGGCCTGGCGGCAGTGTCCTGCAGCCTGCAAAGGGGTGGCTGTGGCTACAATGTAGCTGCCATCACCAGTGTGTGAATGTGTGTGTGATCACTGGTTGTGTAAAGCGCTATGGGGTCCTTAGGGACTAGTAAAGCACTTTACAAATACAGGCCATTTACCATTTCTTCCTCTTGAAAGGAAGTTCTTATTGTTGGGGCTTCTCTCTAGAATATTGTAAGGACTCTATCTTATATATCTTCAGAGGACAATTTGGTGTTAAAAAGTTTTTAAAAACAGATACTGATATGCATTTACTTAAATCTTTTGAAAGGTTCCTTTAGACCTATTTTCCCCTTTAATTAGCAGCAAACCCCAATAAAACAGGGTTGAGCCAAAACGAGCACTCCAGAGAAAAATGTTGTGGCCACAGTGGAAACAGTTATAACGCTGCAAGCCTGACTGCTCGTCACTGCTTTTGTGCCCAGAATCAAAAACGATCTTAAGCTAAAGGTGGAGGTGGGTTGCAAAGCAGCCGGCAGATGGGCAAGAACTGTGGGCAAGCTAAAGCAGCCTAAGTAACACAGCCGACATGCAGTTTGTGATATGTAGAAAGGTATCAGCCGAGCCATCATGATGTGGGTTGGCACTGTCACGCTCAGCCACAATCCCAGTAAATCTCAGGGGCTGGGATTGTGGCTGAGCTTGACGTTGATGTCTGAACTAACATGTTTGATTTGGAACTGTCATATTACCATCCCATAACTGTGACCTATACAACAACGACACTGTTGAGATATTTTATACATTTTTTACTTGCATTTATTATCATTTATCAGCTCAGCTGGTTTCCATTAAGAACATTTTTGTTGATAAATGTTCATGAAATTAATGACACTGACATCAGTTTGCTGTATATATGGTATATATGCTGTATATAAGTATATTTGCTTCATAAATGGTGCTAATTAGTGCACTAAAAAGCCAAACTAAGATGCTAAATATCGACATGCTGCCACGGTGTTGAAGACCTCACAGAGCCCGAAGCGCCGCTGTAAACTTCTTCGTTCTCTTCATGCAGAGCTGCTTTCCTGCATCACTCCCTTAGAAGTGATGTGTGTATAATTACAGTCCTCTCCCAGTGAAGCCACATCACTCACTCTTTCATCATCGCCACAGGCCCGCCCACGCCAGCTGATTGACAGGTGATGTCCGGGAAAGCGTGTAGCATAAACAACTCGATCAAGGAAATGAGGCTGTCAACAAATCATTCCTGCTCAAGTTTTCTCGATAACTAGATCCCGCTTCACATCTGACAATAATTAAACGGCTTTAGCAGCAGTCTTGTGATTTCCGTCGTGTCCGGCTCTGCTCAGTCATTTAGTCTGAGAGGAAATGCTGTCATCCAGAGAGAAACCACGCCACGAAGAGCTCAGCGTCTGACTGTGTCTCACACACTCTGCTCAGCCTCTCCTCTGTCAGCTGCTCATCTCTAATCAGATCGAATATACTGTATAGAAAGCGTGAAGCACTGTCTTTACACCAGCTATAGATGCTTCAGTTCACGATCTCATCCAGCAGATTGACCTGCAGCTGATGTACAGTCTGTTAGAAACGGTTTCCAAATACACAGACATTATTCCTCATCAAGTTTGAGTAAGCACGGCTTAATGATGCCAGATCTGGCTGAGTTTTGGAAGCACAGCACCAGATGTGAGTCTGACTCTGGATCCCAGATTTAAACTTGTGGTAAAGTCAGCTGGTTTGGGTTGATTTAGGCTGAAATCAGCTCCAATGAGCAGCCAACATTTATCCGAGATGGCTCACAGAATCAGTGAGCTCATTCTGGTGCATCATCATCAGCATCATCACCACAAGTCTGGCATCAGTTTGGAGACCGGTCATGGCAAAATAAAGCAAGCATTAGTCCCGTTAGGATTTTTCACCAAGCGCCAATATCTGGGGCTGAAGAAAAACTCCCCAAACCACTGACAGAGTAGCCCAGTACTGCCTGGCTCTGAGCTGGCTCTTTTTTTTTTTTGGTTTAGTAATCGTGCACAGTTCCCAGGAGCCTCGTTATTTAGTACCACCTTGCTGGAGATGTGAAGCGAGCTGAGATTATACCAAAAAGTGACGTGAAACACTGCAGGTTACACCGGGGTCACGTGCTCTGATGATCAGTCCTGTTTATACTGAGGACGCGCTGTCTGCAGTGGCAAAGCAAATAAAGTTGAGCTCTTTCTTTAAGACGCACTTCGCAGAAATCAGATGTGCACTGCGTGTTCAAAGAGAACCTGAAGCTCATCTCAGAGCCGGCGTGTTGTGTTCAAAGTCAAAGGAAAGCCCCGATGTCACCCTGGACAGGGGACTAAAGGGAAACTAGGGGAACACCAAGAGTTTCTGTGGAGTTCTGAGTTTAGTCTGAAGCTGAGATGAACACAAACACAGACACACTCACTGAAGCACTGCTGCTCTTTCAATGTCTAGCGAGCTGTCAGCGAAGATTCAGTTAGCACGCTGGCTGTTTGCTGTGGATAAACACGAATGTCACCCAGGCAATCTGTACAAAAAATCATTTCTGTCTGATAAACATTCTTATATTTGGAGTTATTTTCTCCTCCAAACTGGGAATCTCATCTTCAAATCCACATGTAATTCATTTTAAACTGAATTCCCTGGTTATGGATTATCATGGATGGATTAGATGAACGCGAGCCAGGTCTGTCAAAGGCACTCTCGGAAAGTCATCTGCAAATCAAATCGCACTCAGCTTGTGCCACTTCATTTATGCTTCAAGGCTTTTCTTAATAGGCTAATCAGCAGGTATTTGAAACATGTTGCCATGGCAATGATCAACAGAGAAAACATGAAAGAATAAAGGGCCAGGGCTAGCTGCTTACCAGCGGCTGAACTGCTAAACAAAGACAAAGGAGACAGTCCAACATCAAAATAATCGTGGATGGCGTCAGATGGATGATGGAAATGCTCAAATATAACCATCTGGCTACATGCTGGAAATACTGTGTGTAATAAAAATCAGCATATCTACAGAGATGCTACTGTGAAAGTTTGTGTGGAGTGGAACCATATAAACGGAAGTCTATCAAAGATTTTTTAAAACCTGGAAGCAAAGCGTTTAAGAATTCCCTGAGCCGAGAACTAAGCCAGCTCCAGGACAAACCTGGGAGAACAGGAGGAGCGTCCACCTGTGAGCTCCCAGTGCTAAACCCTGAAGCACCATCCCACAGTGACATGAAAAAAAATTCAGAGAAACTATTTTTATTTCAATCTCAATATAACAATTAACACAAGGCTCATCTTCTGTGTGTGACACAGTCATATTCTAACAACTTGTAACACATGTAAAAGTCGAGTTTCTATTTAGTCAAGGAATTAAAACCTTTAAACCGGCTTTATTTCAGATTTGGCTGATTTTATATGCAATAACTCACAGTTGAAATACTTTCAGAGAAAAACAGCAGAACCCAACAATCAAAGCTTGAAACCCAAAAAAATGTTTGCCATGAATCTGCTGAGTCAGGTTTTACTTGACTTAAGTAACCAGACCATCAGCTCATCAAACTCTTGGAGGTCTGGAAAAAGTCTTCCAGATAATAACATGCTTTCTCATCATCGGGCAACTCTCAGAAACAAGAATTCTGGATCAGGTAAAAAAAAAAAAACAGGGAGCACCAGCTGCCTTCAATTGGTCTGTTTTTACTGGTGGGTAAAACAATGGCAGCCACTGTCTCCAGGAGCTGTTTCTCCAAACTTGAAGCCTGAATCTTTTCAGCTCGCACTGAGCCTAAGCAGCCAGAAAACTTCTGAAGAAGAATCAGAATCAGTCAGGCCAAAGCCCCGGAGAGAAAAAGCGCATGCGGCCACTTTATGGCATTTCCAGACAGAGTGGGTCTCAGCAGTGACAGACTGTTTATTAGCCCCGAACCTTCTGATCTGCACATTCCTGCTCCCTGACACAATGTAGATGACATCAACCGAGCAGCCAGCGAGCCCGCCAGTCTGCTCCAAAGTGACACAGAGAACCAAACCGAAAACAACGCCGGTGAAAAGCCCAACAAGCGAGGCGAGCGCCCGGCTCTGTGTTCGAATGATTACATCACTGCTGGAGAGCTGGAGTCAGGCATCATTATGTAAGGCAGGGGCATCACTTTTTCCAAAAAGCAACAAAAGTGCAGTCTTTTTTTTTTTTGTTAAATGTCACCTTTCTATCTGTTCAGGAAGTTTAGGGGACTTTACACAAGTTCAAATCCATGTACCTGATTCCTGAAGTACAAACAGTGAAGATTTTTGTCTTATTACAAAATGATTTTGGATCAAGTGGAACGTGAAACTGCATTAAAAAAGATGCACGCTGAGAGACTCATGCAGTGATGACCTGCAGTAAAATCTTTTGCTCTAATTACCGTGGTTTGTGTTGCATAATGTTTTTTTATTATTTCTTAGAACATTGAATGCAAAGCTGCCTGTACAATAAATGCACAATGAGGCAGAAAACGCCTGATATCTATTATTACACAGTAAAACTCAAACAATCAGTTCTGAATGTAACAGTGTGGGCACACAGACCCCAGTGCGGTTCCTGAACCTGCACCAGTTGCAAAGATGAAAGCTTCCTAAAAACCTGTCATTGGTTTGTCTTTTTAAAGCACATGCATGAAAAACCTTACCCTGAATTCATATATTGTCTTTTTCAAACGAGATAATGATGTCTAACATTTCTACCTGTAATGTTCAAACGTTGCTTATTATTTTTATAACTTTTCAAATATGCCTCATTATCACCAGAACAACCAGTAGCACGTGAAACATGTTTTCTGTACAACAAACAGAAAGGGATGACAGGGATCGCTCTGTTGTGGAATAGATAAAGATAAAAGGCGGGTTTCTTACAGCAGGAGGGGAGCTGTTGTAAATTGGTGGGAGCCTCTCTCTCTCCCTCTCAACTCCTGACAGCGCAGAATGTTCTCCATCCATCCTCTGAGTGTGGAAGAGTGGAAACGTTGTTTTGCGTTTTTCCCCGTCCCCTGGAAAGACTCACTCCTCTACAGCCTCTGTGCTGCTGTTGGTCACAGAGCTGCACATGTTTTTAACCAGAGCCAGCTCTGACCCCGAGTCCCCCGGCTGCCTGCTCGCTCTGCTCCGTTATTTCACAAAAATCAGGAAGACTCACATCCTACGAGAAACGGAGTGAAATCTACCTTCGTCGGACAGGTGGGCTTTCCGTTACGCGCACAGCCTGACGCGTAAACGTCTCCAAAAGCGGCGCGTAAAGTCTCCGATGTACTTTAAAAAGCACGAAGCAGTCTTGGTTTTGAATTAAGTTTTTTTCCTAAACTTTGGGGCGAGTTTCTACCCGCTTCTTCTTCTCTTTCTCTCCCTCTCTGCGTCGTCTGACGGGGAGGCAGCACAGCTGCGGGCCGGCGCCATGTTTGGAGAAGGAGGAGGAGGCGCCTGGAGAGCACAGCTTCTCTCTCTCTCTCTCTCTCTCTCTCTCTCTCTCTCTCTCACACACACACACACACACACACACACACACACACACACACGGGAGAGAGAGAGCTAGAGAGAGGAGGAAATAACGGCAGACAGTGGGCAACATGAGCTTTAGAAGAGAGAACGAAAGAACCTTTGTAAGAATAAACACATGTTGGTGCTGAAACTTTCACAATCTCTGTGAATTTAAGTAATTCAAGCAAATATAAACGCAACAAGAATCAACGAATACCTGCAAAAAAGGTCCAATCAAAAAAGCAAGAATAGAAAATACGTAATTAAAAATAATTATTACATAAATAAGTGCATTCATTAATATTTTTTAAAATCACATTGCTTAAAGTTAAGAAACCAATAATTTTATTTATATAACATAAAGCGATCATCTCGGAATTGTGATTTATGTCAAAAAATCGTCATCTGATATTCCGTCAGCAGGTGGGAGGGACATGCTTGTTGTCCTTTTGCTTGGTAGAAACAGAAATCTGTTAACGAGAAAGAAAATATTTCCTCGTTTATCTGTTTTTGGGTTTCAAACATTTTTAAAGGCATTTTCTTTGTGAGATATAAAACCTGTTGCCTGCTCTCTCCCACACTTTGTTCGGTCTTGTTTGTCTGCTTTTCTCTCTTCTCTCTCCTCTGCTCATTTGGATTTTCTTATTATCAGAATTTTTCTGTGAGATTTATTTATGGACATTAAACAAGTGGTCAGAAAATAACTGGTTCACTGTGAGCACTGAGCATCTGTGTCTCTGATGATAATTCTAAATGTATTGTATACTTTGCTATTTCCACACTGGTACTTTTGTTTTGAAAGGAAGCTGAAGGGAAGTAAGGAGCTGTGATTCCTCCTGCGTTGACTGTGCGGAGCTGTAGACTCTGCGTCACCGCCACAATTTAACTTCTGTCCATAATTAGAGAAACTGGATCTGGGCTACAGGCCAACTCTCACTGAACATAAAGAAACTGAACAGCTCCTCACAAATCTGTGTGTGTGTGTGTGTGTGTGTGTGTGTGTGTGTGTGTGTGTGTGTGTGTGTGTGTGTGTGTGTGTGTGTGGTTTTCTCGGTAAGCTTGAGATCATCTGAACTCTCCGTCTGGTTTCCTAAAAACAGCTCCAGTCTTTCTGCAGGTCCTGGAAAAGCCTTGAACACATTTTTAGATCAGATATTCTCATAATGCAAGCTCTGCTCTTTTGCACTCACTTTTATTCCAAGGCCAGTATAAAGTCAGACAACTGAGGCTTGTATCAAACGAAGCAGAGCTGAAATATATGGTTAGTGGTGACAATGTGCTGCTTTTGCTGCTACCTCGCAGTGCCAGTTGCAATTTAGGGGACAAGCCGAGTGCCACAGTGTGTATTTTTGTCTTGTATTTATAGGTTAATATAGGTTTAAGTGTACACTAAGTTTCAGTGGATGTAGCTCCAACCAATCACATCTTCTGTATCATCCTTTTTTTAGTTGGTTAACATCTTGATTTGATGAAATGTCAGCTTGAAATGCTGCAGCTGACCGAAACACACACCCAGACCTACTGCAGGGTAATGAAGGAGGATTCAGGGTCACCTGATCGGCCCTAACCATATGCTTTGTCACAAAGGAAAGTTGAGCCTAATATTAAAAGTATTGGAAGCTGGTTCCACTGAAGAGGGGCCTGGCAGCTGAAGGCTCTGCCTCCAATTCTACTTTTAAGTAGTGCTCTATTGGGGTGATACGGTAAAATGAGGTCTTTCAGAAAAGATGGGGCCTGATTCTATTCAAAACCTCGTTTTCTGGATTTAACACGGAGTCACTCAAGAGAAGTCAGTATGGGTGAAGTGAAGTATGCTCTCTCTTTCTAGTCCCTGTCAGGACTCTTGCTGCAGCATTTTGGATTAACGGAAGGATTTTCAGGGAGTTTTTAGGACTTCCTGATAATAATGAATTACAGTCGTCCAGCCTGGAAGTAATAAATGCATGAACTAGTGTTTCAGCCGGTTTGGAACTGGGGATTGGGCCTCGAGGACCTCCATCTCTGACTGATTCAAAGAGCGTTGAACCTGTACGACCCCTCCTGTGGGTGGCGGGCCCACATAGCTTTTTCAGGCTAAGGCCGGGGTGAAAAGCTCCAGAAGTCTGCAAACTTTCTATGTGACTAACTAAAGATGTGTTTCAGGTTTCAAACATTTTCAACCTCCTCAACAACAACTACAACCTGCTAAAGGAGAGCAATGATGCTCGAGGTGTTATAGGCAACATTCCTGTAATAAATCTGAATGAAATAAAATAATACTTTGTAATTGTACTGACTTTCACTGACAGTGGTTCCTAATATTGTGTCCCCGTCTTTGACTTACCTGTGACAACAGAATAACCTGAGGAACACGTGAACATGAAGTGGAGAACTTTCTGTTGAGCTTCACTCATCACACAGAGGTGGTCAGCGGCTGTGTAAAAATGGACTTTTTGGACAAGCAGTTTGTTTTTGTAGAGGAACCGAAAGCAGCTTTCAGGCACCAGCTTTTCTAAAATTGGTCGAGTCTCGCCGTCGGCTCGAGCTCTGTTTGTTTTCCGAGCTCAGAGTCTGTTCAGCAGCAAGCGCTGAGGGTTGCTGTAACAGCAGATGTGTTTTGCGTCAGCACAGAGTTTTTTATGGCTTCTGGACCTCAGACGTTCATTCGCTCGGGCCTCTCTGCACCTGATGGTGAAACACAAAGCTGCTGGGAGCTCTCGTGTGAGCCTCCGGCCCACGCTGGAGACATCAGCTGTAGTAAACAGACATGTTGTGTTTATGTCTGATGACAGATCAGATTTGTTCTCCTCTTTGTTACATCGTGGCGTGCTGGGATTCGAGGCAGCAGACTGAGGGACCAGGCACTGTTGCATTATGGGAATGTTACATAACAGCAGCAGGACTGCGGCTGACTCATGGATTTATGGGCTGCGGATCTCTCACAAAGGTTATTAAACGAGACCTTTCTGGCCTTTCCTTATGTTCTGTTATATGTAGACTATTACATTAATGGAGCCTGATATCAAAACATAGCTGAAGTTTCAAGCAATTAGGTCACTGCATACACAAATAATCCCTGAGAGCCAAACCCGGGCTGCAGCCTGCTTTAAACATTCACTTTAACATCCCTGATATGGGGATCTCAGGTGTCTCTGCATATCTCTGAGCAGATGTGGACTGGATGGCAAAGAGGAAACTGTACAGTTTTTTAAAACCACCTAATGCGAACCAGCGAGTATCCAAAAAGTAAAAATGTTGCAAGAAGCTTGATTACAGGTTATTAGTTTGATTATACGTAGTTATTAAAGGTTTATCTTGCTGCCAGAATCAGTTTAAAGATCAGTTATAAGACTGTCCTGTGTTGGATGGGGCCCTCGTCTTTTTAATGGGCTTTGGTTGTTTTTATCTTCTTTATTTGAACAGATACGAGCATTCAGAAACTCTTGAGTGGTCATTCCCAGCTTCTTCAGTTTATTATCAGCACTGTTGATGTGCAGGGAATGGTTGTCCGTCTTATCCAACGGGACACTCTGGCAGCCTGGCCTGGATGTACCCTCCTGCCTTTCGCCCTATGCTAGCTAGGATTGGCTCCATCCATGATCAGGTCAAACACATCTTTAAGCTCAGTTTTGAAACTCACTACAACCCATGGACTCGCGGTGGTCCAGTACGTATTTGGGTGCTAGTTGGGCTGACTCATATTTTAGAGAGGACACTGAGCTTAGAATCAGGACTTGTTCAGAGTGAGTAAACAAAACCAAAGAGCAGCATAATGATGACTTCTATTGAGAACAACTTCAGCCTCATCCTCCATCTTTGCTGTGCTAATGTGTTTATATTAGCCAAACCATACCTAGCTACCAGGTATGGTACCAGGTATGGTAGCAAGATATGTTACTCGTATTTAGATCTTCATCTTGGTTTGTGTTCAAATTTCTAGCAGAGCTGTATGGTTCGCTTCTTTAGAAAGGCTTCAGACTGTCATACTATCATCTTTAGATGGAAGCTAGCTGGCTAAAGTCTTGCTAGCTTCTGACTCAACTAAATACTGTAAAATCATTATTTCACAGATACCAGGGTGTTAAACTTCATTGTAACAGCTGGGAGAACAGCTACACTGATAATTTTATTGGAAATGAAAGAATCTGGGACACTTTTAACTCCTAACATTTGGGTCTCAGAATTGCTAATGACGCGAGCACAGCCAGGGATCAACGCTGGGCAAAGTGATTGGCGATAGCTCACCAATCAATTTCTGTAATTTCCCCACTGATGCATTAAGTTAATAGAGAGACAGATATAAATTCAATCCGCCCAGTTGTACGTTCATCTTGGACCTGCTCATATAACCAACTCTTGCAACACAGATGTGTCTGAGTGTGCACAGGCACACAAGCTAATACCCAGATTTCCGCACTTTGAAGTTAGTGTGTGTGTGTGTGTGTGTGTGTGTGTGTGTGTAGCAGCTACGCTGATCCACCACAATCATCACGAAATGAAAGAAAATAGGAGGAGGACATTTCTAAGTGTGACTGTGAAAACTCAGCTTTGTGTGGGGAGGGGATGGAGGAGAGTGGAGGAGACAGCTTTGATATAACACAACTATAGGTCTACGTCACACAAATGCAGGCAAATGTCTCGACTGTGTTCAGTAACTACTGAAGCTAAATCGTTGTTTGTCAACATGCAAATGTTTCTTCATCCTGGAAGTGAGAAATAAACTCCCAGCCTGCCTGCGTCTCTGTCAACAGTGTGGTTTTTTTTTTTCAAATGCACATTTGGGCCACACATTGCAGTTTGCGGAGGGCGGATGGTGTTACCGTGACGGTGAGCTCCTCTGCCGCCTGGTGGCAACGCTCCTCTGCGATGTGACACGGGGGTGAAGGGACCAGAGGAATATGAAGCAAACTGCATGAAAAAGATCTTTATTTGTTTATTTGGTGGATAACTGTAAAATCCAAGTAAATAAAAGGTTTTCCATAATGTGTTGAATTTGAATAAAAACACAGGCAGTGTGTGTGTGTGCGTGTGTGTAAGGACAGCGGGTTGGTCGGTTCATCCTGTCTGATCGCCGTCAGTTTGTGCTGATGTGAGAGCACAGAGGAGCTCAGAGGGGAGAGGCATCTGTTGTCAGGAGGAATATTTGGTTTGATTCATAGCAACGCCTCAAAGTGTGGGACAGAGAGGGAGAGAGCAGGAGCAACATCTGGGAGAGCGAGAGGAGCAGAATCCTCAGCTTCAGGCCGCTTGGCAGCGACGCGCTCGCACACGCCTTTCCCCCAAAAAACAGAGAGGAGAGGGAGAGAGGTTACTGGAGTTCAGAGGAGATTCAGACAGGAGGAGGAAGAGGAGGGCGAGCGGTGCAGCTATTTCCTGCACATGATGATGTTTCTGATCCGGCCCAAACACAAGCGTGTTTCTGAAGAAGGCTGGAAAAATGAAGGAAACTTTAACAAAGGACGAAAGGATCGGAAAAGAAGTTTGGATGTTTAGATTCTTGTCCAAAATGTTTAATGAAATTAAAAACAACAACAATTTTTTAAATGAAGGATCAAAAGTGCCAAAATCTACCCAACAACAAACAGGCGGTCAGGGAAAAACATCAACAGAGAGCAAATAAATCAATTATTACATTAATGTAGAAGATGATTTTAAAAATGTGACTTGAATTTGCCTCATTTCTGCTTTGGAGACAAATAAGAAGGACGTCGCTGAAGGTACTTTTATAACTTTCTGTGTTTGAAAAATAAACAGCAGATGAGACATTATTATTATTATTATTATTATTAATATTATTATTATTATCATTATTATAATTATAATTATTATCATTATAATTATTATCATTATTATTATTATTATTATTATTATTATTATATTCACAAGATTCTCACTGGTAGTCTTAAGAGTTTGAAAAATGAAGACAAAGTTTGTGAGGGTGTTTCACTTTTCATCCAATAGGCTTCTTCAGTTCTTCAGGGTCACGTGACAAGTCTAATGATCAACAGTGGGTGGGCGAGCACCTCCACAGGGGCCACTACAGGTTAAATACCTGGGACTCAACGCCTTTTTCTTTTAGAGCTGAAGAAGCCTCTTGAATGAGACGTGAAACATCCTCATAAATGTAAAAACAAAAAAAAATTATCTTCTTTTCAAGCTCTTAAGATCAGTTTTTACAAATAAAAAAAATGTTTGCTAGTCAGGAAAGTCATTAAGCACACATCCTTATTTACAGTGGAGGCCTGCAAAGGCAACGCCTCTTCAGGAGATGGAGGGAGGGCTCATTTATGCAGCATGGGTTTAACTGTACGACTGCTGGTTGGTTGAAAACAACAAATTGGCTGCTGAAAGTAAAACTGTGGAAAGAAAGTAAATAAATGGGGAACTGATAGTCAGATAAATGATTACAGAAGAAAACTGAAACTGAAATAATTCATAAATAAACAAACAAAACAACAGTAATATCTCAGTTTGCTTGCTTTAAAAATTAGATCTTAAAACTGAGACGATGATGCGGTTTGAGTCATTCCTCGTCTGAACACAAGAGGGCGCTGTTTACCCATCAACGCATGGTCTGCATTCATTTCATGCAATTCTTTTAAAATCTCTTCTTATTCTATCAGCTGGAACTGCTGAAAAGAGTCAAATGAGGCTGGTTCCTGAGAAAAGATCATATTTTATTAAATATAAATATCTTTGATGATTTGCGGGAGTTTTCATCCATTCACTGATGTCAGCACAAGCAGAGCTAACCACATGTTCATTCATTTGTTTCGTCAGTTTTGCTAATTTTTCACCTTTAAGATTCGGAGCTAACAACAAAAACTAAATAAAAGAAACGAAAGCAATAAATAAAAGACCAGCATCAGCTGTTAATCAAATCTATTTAAGCCCAGAATTTTCCGGATCAACAGATGTTTTGATGTCACTGCCAGAATACCAGCCAATGAGAGCGCTCTGAATGACCCCGTGCTGCAGGATGCTTCGTGACGCCAAAAGTTGACGTGGAATAAATTATTTTTCCACATGCTGTGATGTCTCATTGAAATAAATGAAAAGATAAAATATTTTGCGTCTGTTATGCTTTTCTCCAGATATTTCACAAGCTTTTCTCTGCAGTTTGGTCATTTGAATTACAAATACTAATGCGGTATTTATTTATTTATTTATTTATTATACAGAATCTCTTTACAGCAAGTGTTATGTCAAGGTCATTTTATTATAAGATAAGGACTGTGCAATATTAAGGGTCAGATAACCACACTGGCTACTGTGGAGAGGAAGAAGTGCCTTTTGAGAGGAAGAGATCTTGAGCAGAACTAACCTCAGGAAGAGTAACAATCTGCCAGGTGAGGGGAAAGATTAACTGAGCTCCTCACCCTTTCTCTAACGAACTCATTTGTGGCGCTCATAACCACGATCTCATCCTCCCCACAGCTCGAGGTCATAGCTGAGGGTAGGAACACAGAGCAGACTGGGGCTGCAGACGCTGCACACATCTATCAGTCTGCTGCTCCCTTCTTCCCTGACTTTCAAGTACCCATGGTACTTGAAATCCTCCACTTGGGGCACCAAGTCACTCTGACCCTGGTGTGCCAATTTCACCTTTTTCCCCACTGACTTCAAGATGGCTCATCCCAGCCTCATCACACTTGTGATGAAGGTTAAGGCTTTAACTGACTGATCTGTGCTCCTGGCTTTATGTTGGAGGGTATTTCCAGAAAGGAATGCTTGTTCATCTAGAGATCAGCCGTTTCAGAGTAGAGCTCGGTCGTTCAGGCTTCTGACTAGGATGCCTGCTGGACACTTGCTAGGTTACATTTTTACAGGTGTGTCCAACCAGGAGAAGCCTCTCAGGCAGACCTAGGGCACACTAGAGAGATTTTACCTCCGACTGGCTTAGAAACACTTCAGTGTCCTGTCAGAGGAGCTGATGAGGTAGCAGAGGAGAGAGAAGTCTGGACATGAGCACTCAGACTGCTGAAGAAAATGGATTTTCCACATGTCACGTCTACCTGACACTGCTTTAACAGGACAGCTCATTTTGTAAAATCTTCCAAAGAATAATCGCATAGGCACAGCACTTTTCCCTCCCAGGTTTTCCCCTTTTCATTTTATTTCTGCTGGAGGTTCCAAGTACACAGCTACGTCTGCCTTGTATTCACTGAAACCTGGGACTGAGGAAATTGTGGATTTATTGGTCAGGATTCCTCTTTGTGTTGTCCTTGCAGTGTCTCACTATGGTCCTCACAGATGTATCATCACACATGTGTGTGTGTATTTGTGCACTTTGTTGTCAGTGTCCCAGTCTGTCCCTCAGACTTTTACTGCCTCACATTACCACCTATTTACAGCCCTGTGGCCCTGCTGCTGTGGAAATGTGATCTAATTAATCGCACATCACACTGATCTAATGTTGGATGCCTGTGTGTGTGTGTGTGTGTGTGTGTGTGTGTGTGTGTGTGTGTGTGTGTGTGTGTGTGTGTGTGTGAGGGAGCTGCACCTGCTGGATAATCTGAGAGACTCTCCTATAGCTCATGTTTATGACCCAGCAAGTCGAGTTCATTGTCACAAATGAATAAAATCAGAATAATTGTATCTGTGCTGATGTCTGTAAGTCTGCTGTGCTGCACATGCACCTGTATAATACTTGCAAATTACCCTTAAGTCTTGTTCTTAAAGGTACTTTTTGTAACTACCCTCTGCAGTACTAGGATCAAAGTGTTTATCCAGCAGGGGGCAGTGTGACAGTGTCATAACTTTTGATAATTAAATTAAAGTGCTGCCATTTCCTCAGGAGGCTTTCATTCTGCCAGGTTGGCACTGTAAATAACAAAAAGGTTACCAAAGGTTTTTATTGCAGTGACTTTTTCTCTAATAATTGCTCATAATATTTTATAAACTAAACTGACTGTTAAAGGCACGATTTCCTCGTAACAGTTAAGTAACAGGTTAATTCAATAGAGTCTGTAGGAACATTTCAAAGGGCTGCGGCATTAATGAGGAAAAACGTATCTTTTATTTAGGCTCTTACGCACCAAATTAAAAGATCAAGAGAGCAAACATCTCTTCTCACTATAGACACTGTCCCGAACTCTGAGAACTTACTCTATTCGATGTCTCCAATAAACGTCAGAAGATAAAATCCCAACAACAGGAAAAAATCCCCTCTTAAAGGTTATGTACCCACGGGAATTATAATTGAAGCTGCGACTGTTGCAGTTGTTTTCCATGCATTCAAATAGAAGACGTGAGGAGGCCATACTTGATAGTCTGTTCCTAAAATCATGAAACATGTTGGGGTGTCTTTTCTTTACCTTGAGCTTATTCTTCTCTGCGTCTCTTTTAGTCTCAGAGTCTTTTCATCGTGCTGCGTTTAAAGTCAATTTTAAAGCTGCTCCTTCAGAAGAAAAGCCTGTCAACTTTTCACCTCTTCCTGTCACGGCCTGGGGGATCGGCGAGACGCTGATCGGCCTTTTTCTTTCTTTTCTCTCTCTCTCCTCCTCTCTGTCGCCAGGGCGGAACTCATTGTGGGTTCACGCCCTCGGCCCACGCCCACGGAAAAGAACACACCTGATGCCCATCAAGGTGAACGGCATTTAAGCCAGGAGGTGACTGCTGGTCTTTGCTGGATCGTTGTCTACCCCCTGGATAACCTTTCCCGTGTGAATCTGTGTGTCAAGTGTGAAGAAAGGAACTGCAGTCGTGTATGTGGAGAATTGGAGAGCGAGTGATTCCCCCCTTGGATTTCTCTGGAGCCCCGTCCCTCACATTGTTGTATATAGCACTGCCCGGCACTCTCTGTATATACACCTGGTGAACTCTGTAAATAAATCCTTGTGTTCAGCTGATTCAGGAGTCCCGCGTTTGAGTCCCCTGCATTGAACCTTAACACTTCCACAAGGATTTTTAAAATAGCAGCTGCACAGGGAGCGTCTCGAGTGTGACTGTCGCAGCTTTGTCTCGGTGTAAATGTTCACTCTCACCATGATTCACAGCTCCTGTGACCTGAGGGAGAGGGTGCGTCTGAGTATGCTCAGATCTTGTAAAATGACCCAGTAACAGTTGATAATGTGAAAGACGGATCTCTGCTGCAGAAACCTGATAAGACAGCAGCCATATGTCAACACTAACCTCCGTGTGTGGAGACGGCAGATACAGCTTTGGACACTTGAAACACTCGCTCCAAACTTTACTCACAAACTGTAACCAACAATAAACTCTGAACTACATATAACATCTCACTTTTTTGCAGCCTAGAGGTAAAAAACATCAATAAACATTTGTGCGTGTGTGTGTGTGTGTGTGTGTGTGTCAATAACAAAAAGGCAAAAAATAATTTTAAAATTAAAAATGAATAAATTGAAAATAATAAAAACACAACCAGTAAATGCTAATCATACCAATCCTGACATATGCTTGTTGTTCATATTATCATATTAGATAAAATGTTACCCAACACCACGGGCACATTACTATACTGACTTTTAAAAATACATGAATCCACCTTGGAGGTGAATGAACCTGCAGTTCCTCTAATGTCCAGCAGAGGCTCCAGCAGTGAACCTGATTGGCCAAATCAGGGCTCGACTGTCTGCTATCTGCCTGCTGTAGGCTTCACCTTAATCACAGTGTTGGAGCTTTTTTGTTTGTCTGCGTGATCTAGACTGTATCCAGCAACATCCGGTAGCACAAAACAGTCTTTTATTATTATTATTATTTTATTCTGTTTCCAGTTTCTTTTAGATTCAGTTAGATTCCAGATTTTTCTTTTCAGTTTAGGATTGATTGAAAATGTTTAGTTTGAGTTAATTAGTAATGATTAAGTCATGATTATTATTATATAAAGGGCTTTGTTAGGAGTAAGATTTAAAAGAAATCAGAATAGGTATTAAAATGCATACAGAAAACTGACTCAGACGTTCAAAGTCTAATGAAAAAAACATAATAAAGTCTGACTGTGTCGATCAAACTGACAAAAACCAAAAACATTTCTTCTGTTTTACTTTGTTTCGTCACAAAATTGTTCCAAAAACTACTTTTTTAGTTTTATTTCAGTCAAATAAAATGTTCTATGTTCAATTCAAATTCAAATTCAAATTTGCAGCGAAATGCTTAGACAACTGCTCGTGACCTAAAGAAAAAAAGGCTATGAATAAGGTAAATATGAAAATTAAAAAGGGTAAATTTAACTAGGAAGGAATAAAATAAAATATAAAAATTAAAGTTGAAAATAAAATAACTGTACGACAAAATACACAATACACAAATACACAGTATAGAAATATATAAGAATGTATGAAGAAATATAAATATATATACACAATAACAGCAGCTGTACAAGTATTAAATGGAAATGAAGAAATATAATGTCCAGTGTCCACATTTGTGTCTTGTGCAGTGCGAATATGCTTAAAGTGATTTAGTGATGAAGTGATTCGATTAGATGACCACGCATCTAATCGAATTAGTGTAAACAAAGAATGTCCAGTGTGTGTTTAAGAACTGTATGTGTGGGTCAGTACTGTGTGGTGGTGTGATTGAGAGACCGTATCGCCTGCGGGAAGAAGCTCCTCCTCAGTCTCTCTGTGTTGGTCTTCAGGGAGCGGAATCGCTTTCCTGACCTCAACAGAGAGAACAGTCTGTTGTTGGGATGGCTGAGGTCCTTCACCATCTTCCTGGCCTTGGTCCAGCACCGCCTGCTGTAGATTGAGTGCAGGTCAGGGAGCTCGGAGCGGATGGTGCGCTCAGCTGACCGCACAACCCTCTGTAGAGCTCGTCTGTCCTGCATGGTGCTGTTCCCGACAGTCAAGGGCACAAAATTACACAGACAGTGAAGTAACTGCATATTTCACATATGTGAAACATGCAGTCACACACCTGCTGCCATAAAACTGTTTCACACACACTGACTCACACACACACACACACACACACACCACACACACACACACACACACACACACACACACACACACACACACACAGTGTCCTATGGATCTCTCATATAGAACATTCTCACTCTTTGTTCCAGTCCAAATAAATCCTTCACACACAAACACACAGAAATACACATGAAGCAGCGATTCAGAGCATGATGTCATCTTTCTATTTCAGAAAACCACCTGTGGTGAAGTCACCCTCCCACCACACACACACACACACACACACACACACACACACACACACACACACACACACACACACACACACAAATGTTAATATATAATATATATTTTCACAGAGAACCATCAGGACTCTTTTCAGCGCCGCACTGATACACTGATCGGCTGTAACGTCGTCTGACATTTGCTGGGCTCGTATTTACATTCAGTAAGTTATTTTTTAGTGGTTTTTTTTTTCATTTTGTTGTGTTATATTCAGGTTTGACTTCATGTTTTATAGAATGTTATTCAGTAATTTTATTGGTCTATTTTAATTAATTCATATTTCATTCAACTGTTTTTGCTTGAATAATTTTACTTCATTTCAGGAAAATTGTAAAAAGAATTTCATTTGTGAAGTCGCTTTATTCTGAACATGTAAAAAAACCCACAACAACAACAACAACAACAACAAAAAGGAAAATAAAAGTATTTAATTTCACAACTACTCATCATTTTCCTTCCTGTTTATGCCCTATCCTATTATAAGTCCTCCCTCACTGTTTAGTACATGTTTTATAACCTCAGTAACATAGACATATTTACAGATATTTATACAGCAGGTAAAATTAGTATCCAACAGGTCATCAACTTTCTAATACAACATATTTATAAATGTGCTGCTGACGTGAAATTCTCACCAGATGTTGATAAAAACTCATCCAATCTGCTCATGCAAGGAAATCAAACCATAGATGTCCATCAATTCAGTCATGTGTAATAATGAGAAATGACACGGGGGCAAAGTATTGAACACATGAAGAAAGGGAGGTAGCAGCATATCAGCTGGTTCAGTCCTAAAGCCTGCCTCCTCCTCACACTGCTTCAGGTCCTCACTCAGTCTGTTTCACTCCACAAACAGAGATGCAAAATCAGTGAATTTTAGAATTTTTGATTTTAAGATTAAAACATTTATTTGATCTCTGACTGGAGAATTATGCACATGTCTGTGTTTCTCGTTTTGGCTGCTATAACAGAGGAAATTTCAAATTACGACGATAAATAAAGCATCTTAACAATTTCAAACATCTAATATATTTAATCACATATTGGCCACCGACTGCGTGTCATCGCTCCCACTCTCTCTGTCCCTTCCTGTCATTCAGCTGTCTGATAAAAAGTCAATAAATATTAATGTTAGGTTGAATGATTTTAAGTTTCCTGCATAAGCATCATCACTGTTTGTTGCTGTTATTTCATTTCTGTGCATTGCTTATGGTGACATTCACACTCACAGAGACTATATCAGTGTAATGCAATGCAAATAAGTTTCTGTTTGCCATCTGTGCCCCACTTTATTTAAATCCTCTCTTTTTCCTCTCTGGATATCCTCTCACACCGACCTCAGCAATAAATGCTTCTTTGTGCTGCCAGTATTTCTCTCAATGATGATCTGAAAAAAGAATTTCACCGCACAAAATCTGCTTTAAAAATAAGATAATTTGAGAAAAGTTAACTAAACTATTCATGCAGAATAATAAATGTGGATAATATTACACGGGTAAAGTGCTTGACATCCCCCCCGGGCTGCTGGTCCAGTATCAAATCAGCAGGTTCACAGGCCAGACTCATTTACATTTTGCAAGGACAGCTCCTTATTGAAGCTGCCACAAGGGCCTTTATTCATACTTTACACCCGCGAAGAGAGAGCAGCTCCTTCACCCTTAAATCATCCTGAACCCGCTCCCATTAGGCTGCAGCAGAATACACAGAGACACTTTTGCATAATTTATGTTCAGCAGTCAGGACAGAGAGAAAGTCCTGACCAAAAAACAACTTAAACGACATTACAGCAGCTAAATAAATAGATTTGACACACAGCCATAATTTTACAAAGACTGAACGTGAATGATTGTTTCAATTCACAGTTGAGTCTGATGTGTAACGTTTGGAGTCTTTTCTTCAGAGTAACAGGACAAAACAAAAACTCGGTACACCAGGAGAGCCGATCGCTCCTGAATGAGTGACAGCTCTTCTGTTTTGGTGCCCCTGCAGGCGGGCTAACATACTGTACATTACACTTTGTTCACAGAGTATTTGCTGACATAAAAGGCACCAACGCAAACTTCCAACTGCATCATTTATCATATCATTTATTCCTACCCTGTAAAACAGGGCCGTCAAACTTAAACGAGCTGTGGGCCACTGCTGGCACTGTCATCCCACTGAAGGGCCACCTTAGTGTTCAAGTAGTCCCCAAAAACCCAAACAAACAAGAAAACACCCACAAATATTTTAGAAAATGTTTTAGTCGTTTTGTTAACTTTCAAATATTGTATAACAAAACAAAACTGCAAATTGCTAACTAACTGAAGCCTTTCATTGATCTAACAAATAAACACACTGATCGTCTCTTGCTGCCTGGACACGCGGTGCCACGTCTGACATCCTTAAATTTGTATTTAACAAAATCAAAATGCCGACATCAGTGTTCACATTAGTGTTTGACTCTCTCACTCAGCTGTCACAGCCAATCCCTCCACATGTTTGTACTCTCTGCTCATATTTCTTTCACATTAAATCACTTTTTGATTTTTAAAGAACAAATCCTCCCTAATAAAAAAAAGTCTCTTCGAGAGCCAAACTGCATTATATGTTTTCACGTCAATATAGCAAGTAGGAGTGATGTGGGCCACAAGTGGTCCCCGGGCCACGAGTTTGAGTGTAGTGCTGGCAAGAAATGAAGCTGAAACTAAAAATATCTGACAATCCCAGCTTTGATGTGGGCGTGCTGGGCTAAAGGTATGATTAGATTTACTCACACATCTGAGCATTTTGTCATTTTGACTTTCTTTCTCCATCAGGTCAGTGTGGTTTCCCAGGAGACGTGTTTAAATGTTATTGGATGTGCTGGTCTGTCGTTTTACTTTTGGTATTTTTTGCTAGTCAGATACCCAAACCACCTTAGGTAACTCCTTTTGGTCTGGAGAAATGGATGGCAGTATGTGAGTTAAGGTGGAATCTAGACACCAGAGTCTGAAGGTCATTTCCACAGCAGTGAACTTCAGTCACTACTCACAGCTGGTGGTCAAATGTTACAACAGTAATTTATTGCAAAACCTAAAAGAAAAATCCACCTAAATGCTGCGTGAACATTTTGCCAAATGTCTGCTATCCACCAGTCTGCAGGTCACTGATGAAACCCACTGCATTGGCGTGGAGTTAAAATAGCAGGATGGACTTGCTGCAGTCATTCGCCTCACCAGTACTGCAGCTTGTCTTATATCCACTGGGTCACTCTCCCTTTACGATGTTGCAATCATCACTGAGAGGGTCTGCAGCCTGGTGCTTTGCCCACGTGATTCACTGTGAGGTCATTAATCATGGCAAATTACATTTAACCAATAAACTCCACAGCAGTCTCTCTTTTTTGGAACCAGTGTACCAAAGGAAAATTTATTACAATCAAAATAGTTTTAGACTGAATAACAATCGAACACTATTTTGGGGCATTCTGGGCATACTTTGCTCCTTGAGGCAATAAAGTGATAAAATAAGAACAAATCCTCAGTACAAAATAAGCGAGCAGTTAGAAGTGAGTCAGCAGAGTCAGCTCGTCTTACAGTTTTCACCGTGACGCCTGGAGTGAGCCATCAGCAGCACCCAGACACCATTTACCTACATGACTGGTAAACTGAGCAGGTGGACTTGAATGTTCTCTGATCTGAAGTCTTGTTGACAAACCACACACTGAGTAACTGGAATAAAACAGCTTTGCTAATAATATCTCAGTGTGCTCGTATGTGTATGAGCCATAAAGAGAGAAAGCTCCTCTGACATAAACCAGTCCCTCTTGCTTCTTCATGATGAGACATGTTTGAAAAATTAATTTAAAGGTGTCATTTTCATCTTTGTCATCAAGTTAAAGTTCTTACTGGCTGCTTCATGCACTCTGCATCTGTCACACTCAGTGCTATCAGAGACACACATGGCAGGCTCACTCATACGCTGTACACACCCCTCCTAAAACCCTCACGCCCTGTAAATCTGAATGACCTCTAACCTGCAGCCCCCTGCAGTCACACAGTCACTACTTTGGCATCCTAATGGGTCACCAGTATATCAGCATGACATTCCCTGAAATGGGCCATCAGCACGAAGCCATGCGCTGAGTGGACAGCAATGCATGTCATCATCATTACTGCTAACACTCTTAATATGTCCAACAAGCCCTCAGAGGTAATGAAGTGACCATTTATAAAAGAGTAATATGTAGCTGAGTAAATGACAGATATGATTTTATTAGTTGGAAGAGATAAAATGACTTCTTACGGTTTAAAAATGGTTAATGGTTTTAAACACAAGCAGCTTATTCAGGGTCCCGGTTGCCAAAAGCCTGACATGTGTGGAGGACGGTGCTCCAGAATTGGCTCGGCCATATTTGAGCTGCTTCTTTCGGTCATCTTGCAACTAAAGCTGGCCTGAGCACTTTTAAGTGAGGCAGATTTCTACATGCTGATCGGCTCAGGTCTGAGGTTAGGGTCCAGATTTGGTGCCACAGCACAGCTGAAGTCATGATGCTTGACTCATATTACTCCTGCTTTTTAAGCCTGGAATTTAACCTTGTGAGGTCCGAGTCAGCATTGGTATTGACCTTAACCCTAACTTATCAGAATATGAACATGAACTTCTCCAAGGTCCTGGAAATCAGGAGATAAAGAAAGTAGTTGTAACAGAAACACATGAAAAAATATTAACATTGTTTTATGTATTTATTTAATTTTATTTTATTTTTTGCCAGTCTTCAGAATTAAGGGGCGGGGCCTCATAGCAGCAGCTGTGGCTCTCACTGATGATGACTGAGACCTCGGAGGGTTAAAAGCAGCCCCAAAAACTAGGGCAGAGGTGAAGATGTAGATAACCGGGTTGTCGACCTGTAATTAACCTGCAGGCAGCGTAAAGATAAACTTCTCTGTCTGAAAAGTGAAGCCCAGAAGCACAAGAAGTACTTTACCTGGATTCTCCTTATTATCCACCAGGGGGCGATAACTGCGATTCTGCATTTTACAGTATTTTGTAGGAAATGCTGTGTAAACATGCAACTGACCTGAAAAACAAAATCCAACCAAATAACGCTCAGAGCCCATTCTGCTGGAGGGTCTTCCTGTTCAAAGGGAGGTTTTCCTTCCCACTGTGGCCAAAGTGCTTTTAGGGAGTCATGTGATTGTTGGGTTTTCTTTCTTAAATCAATATAATGCATCTTGATTTGACTTCATATTGATTATATTGAGGTCCTATATAAATACAACTGAATTAAGTTGAATTCTAATCTGTTTATCAGCCACCATTAAACAACAACAGAACAAGGTCACATTAAGGAAGAAGGACCAAAGACTACTACAACTGTCACGATGTATATAGCACGACTCCAAAAATACACAACGATGAGCTCCACCACAAACTGTGTCAGATAAAGTCAGGATGTCTCCCACAGTAAGGAAGCGGTATCAACAAATAACTGCACTGCTTCAGCAGAAACAACAAACAACTTTTCCACCTTAGTCGAGTCACTGTTCAAGAACCTTAAAATCAGTGGAATCAAAGGTTGTATTGGCTGCTCTGTGTGGCAGCGACTGCAGCTGCGTGTCTCTACATGTGACTCAGAGGAGGCGACGAAAGGCAGAAGGTGGAGCTGCTGCTTTAAATATTTCAACACATACGTTTATGACCTAAACACACATACGCAACATGCCTTACAGATGTAATCACACACACTCTGCAAACTCATGCACACGTAACATACTGGAGACTTACTCTAAACTTTAAACCAAGCTTAACCTTAAACTAACTTCACCGTAACGCGTAACCTTATCTCAAACCTGATGAAACCAGTGACCACAAAACTTTAGGCAGAGTCATGCTGTTTGGAAAAGCCTTTGTTTTACGTAACAGATGAAATCTTTATTTAATCCCACACACTTTCATGTTAGAGCGCCCAGTTTGACACCACAAATCAACACGTTTGACCTCTGCTGGTCTCTAACTCACGTTTGTAAAACTTACTCAGTGAAAGTAGAGTAAGGGAGAGGTATCAAACATATGGCCCTGGGGCCAGAAGTGGCCCGCCAAATGGTCCACTCTGACCCACTGGATGGCTTTAGAAAGTGAACTGATTAACTACTTAAACAGTTCAATGAAACTTACTGCTGTTATTTTGTGGTGATGCCTCGTTTCACAGATGTGAACATGGATGGAAAATGAATCTCGGCTGAGACCAGTTTGAATGATAAAGATGTTCAGCTGAGAAAAGAAAAACTCTATATTTGAATGTTTTGTACGTTTCCACTGTGATCTGTACATTGTAATGCACAATGACAGAATATGTTGGGGAAAGGTGAAACATGTCTTTAAACTTATCTCAGGTTTGTAAATGGATCACTCGTTTAAGAAGGATTAACAGCTTCTGCTGTCTGAAAATTTTACCGGACTCGAGATTTCAACTTTTAAAAAAAACACTCTGCCTGTCACTGTTCGGTGTGTAGTGGGGATTTAACTCCCCAAATTTACGTTTGGTGGCATAAATGTGTTTGATCATGTTAAGGTAAGTGATGAAAACTCCTTTTATGTTCTGCAGGAAGAGAAAGGAGAATGCAGTTACAGCAGGTGTCGTGAGATATGTGGGTAAAGGAAACTGTTCCACTGTTGCACAGTGTGAACATGTACTCTGATGCACATGCAGACCCTCTCAGCAGGGCTCTGCCGGCTGCTGTTTCTCTAAGCAGCCTCGACGTCAGCTCCACGCTCGCTGCAGGACGTCCCGCACCATCTGCTGTTTGACTTGGCCCAATCTTTGACACGTGGAAATCTGTGCCGGTCACTGATACTGAATGGTGGGATGGTATCAGGGTGAGGTAATATGCTGCATCCATGACACCTGAGGCTGATATCAGACTGGGTCACATTTCTTTCAGTTCCCAAAAGGTTGATTCTGCTTTTGGTGGGAGAAACGTTTCGTGACTTCTTTATTCTTTACTTGAAAAGGTACAGACCGTCTCTGAATCGATTCTGAATCTGGATTCAGGGTTTTAGAGTTCAAAGCAGTAGTGGCACATTAATTTTTGGCACCTCTAATGGACAAATGTGGAAGAAAGTGTGGAATGCCAAGTGTCCAGTTAATGCTAAGCAAGCAGAATAAGGAAGAGAAGAGAAGAAGAGGCGGGCGAACATCGATAGTTTCGATACCAACGCTGGTATTGGTATCGAAATGGT
The DNA here is from genome assembly GCF_900408965.1 of Simochromis diagramma. Lineage (NCBI taxonomy): Eukaryota > Metazoa > Chordata > Actinopteri > Cichliformes > Cichlidae > Simochromis > Simochromis diagramma. The sequence goes on from NW_024386892.1 coordinate 4,459,529, forward strand.
CTTAGCCCAATATGATCGATACTTTCAGTATGCAGCCCGCTGCAATGTGTTCATTACATTTTTGGAAATGAAAAACAATGAAAAGTGTCACGTCTATTTAATTTACAGCCACTAACACATTCAAAAAACAGAGTCGGACTCAAAGTGCCTTAAAACTCGTTTTTGTGAAAAGTAAAAATGACCTTAGTGGTGATTTAGTGGTAAATAATGTTCACAACTCGCTAACTGATGATTCATCCTATAAATCATGACACACTGCTCTGCCCCTGTATAAGGTACTTTAAACGTGTTGGTATTGACAATCTGACACTGTATTTACTCGGTATCAAAACATTTCTTGAACTGCATAGATACAGATAGTAAATTAGATGAACTGTAAACCTCGAAATGAAAAATGCAACAAAAATACTCCAACAGCAACAACAGTTCTGTGAATGAAATTAGCCGGTGAGTCGTGATCACAGGTGTCAGTTGGTGAAAATGCAGCTAATGAGGCACATCTTCAAACCCAGCTTTAAATATTGCATTTGTTTTGCTTTGCTCCGAAACATAATGGCACAAAATGTAAATATGCACTAAAACAGGGGATGAGAAACAAACTCTGTTTAATGTCTGCAGTTGATATTGATCCTTAATGAGCTGAGAGCAATAAACTCCCCTCACCTCAATAAAAAATTATTTTGTTTACAGAAATGTTCACGTGTCTGTCACATCACCCGACCTGAGCGTTTCCAATCCATTTGCCAAACCGATGCAGTGAGTCCAAAGAAGCACAATATTTACCTCATTATTTCCTCACTGAAGCTGTGTGTGCTGCATCCTGCACAAATCAGCCCCTGGAAGCCAGTGGAAAACCTCGAACAGGTAAAAGAACTCGATGAGATCCGCAGAGAGAGAAGAACAGCAGGTATAAATCTTTTGAACTGTTTTTATAATAAGCTGGCAACAAACATTATAGAAGTCCATATTTTCATGTCTACAGATACACCACAGGCCTCACCGTCCATTCACGTATGATCCGATATTAAAATACATACACAATAAAAAGGCGTTCTCCTTTGAGAATAACCGTGAAATAACAGCAAACAGGTAAATTCAAATATGTCAAATAATCTCATTTTGTCAGACACTGCCTGCTTTTCTCCATTAGCTGGACTTTGCTGGTTGTGCCTTGATGGATGGCAATACTGACCAACAACAGGATAATGACCACAATAATGACACACAAAGACTCACAGAGTCTGTGGCCATGGCTTATTTTAAAGGTCTGTGAGTCAGGGCACCATGCCTCATGCTTTGTGTTTTAGACTAAGCTGCTGGTTGGTTATATTGAGCCATTTATATCACATAGGTCTGGAGACTGGCTGGCAACCCCTGACAATCTCTGGTTGCTAGAGAAAAATGTGTGTTCTAGCTGAGTAGTTAAGATCAGTCAGTGACCCCTTGTAACCACTGGTCACCAGTTAGCAAGTAAATGTGGGAGGTTGCTGGAAGCAGATAGCATTAATGTGGTCACAACGACCACGGCAGACCCGATGGATAAACATGCTTTTCAGCAATCTTCTATCAACACTCACACGCAGCTGCAGCTAACACACTGCCAGCTCAACACAACAACAACATTGTTAACCAAATCTCCAAACTTAAGCAGGCGAGGCGTGATTGCAGATGCCGCGCAGGTGTGTCAATCGCACTGCAGCAGCATCGTCAACCATGCCCCGCCGCAGGGGTACTTAGTGCTGGACTAATAACCTCCGTAGTGTCCTGGTCACCTGTAGCTTGGGTGTTTGTCTGCAAACACTTGCTAACTGCTAACCTTGCTCCAGGCTTTGAAATGCTAGTCTTTGCTCTGTGTTCCTCCCCTCCCTGAGCCTGGTTCTGCCGCATGTTTCTTCCTGTTGAAAGGGAGTTTTTCCTTCCCACTGTCGCCAAGTGCTTGCTCAAAGATGGTTGTCTGTTTGTGGGAGTTTTCTCAGTTTTATTTTGTATTCTTTATGTTACAACATAAAATTCCTTGAAGCGACTAAGTAAATAAAACTGAATTGAACTGAATTCAAACTAGAAACGGATATTCTTCACCTTCAGAGTAAAAGTTGCAGTGTGCTGGTTATGGCACTACGACCTTCACTTTAAAAGTGATTGCTCATCGTAAGCAGTTTGCATCGCACCTCTTCAAGTTTCACTGCAGCTCAGAGAGTAAATGGAAAGTGTTTGCACACAAATCTGCATCTTTCATGCAACCTATGGGCACGACAATCATTTAGTGACCAAAGCTGTATTTGCATCTGCAAGCCAGAGGTTGCCAGATGTTGCCAACTGGTCTCTAGGGCTGTGTGTCCGAGACACTTAAAAACTGCCCGTTTAGGTTCAGGCTTGACTTGATGGTGGTCCTAAACAGAAAGTTACTGGTCACTTTAAACATGATGCGTCATCCTTTTTGAATCTCTTTGGTTAAAAAAAAATACATTAAACAAGAAAAGAATCAGCCTCAAAAGCACATTCATCAGTCACACAGAGGCTTTTCAGTCTCATACAGTACCTGGAGTGCACTCTGTGGAGAGTGCTTGAAGGATAATATATTCTTAATAAAAGCAAACAGTTTGCTTTCCAAGGTTGAACCTTTGGTGTGGCTGTCAGTGAGTCTAACCAGAGCTGCAGGTATACGAGACTCATCACAGTCTCATTCCAGACGCTGTTTACCTTCAATATCACTGATGTCACTACGTCTTTGTGTCCAGCGCACTGGCAGCGGTCCAGAGCTGAAGGACTCAGAGAAGGATGTCTGCAGAAAGTAGGCTGAATTCAATCTGAGGTATAATTCTATTGAAGTATATCAGTGAGGTTATTCACAGGTGAAGACGAAACTGATGTAATCAGGCTGTTCCTCTCATCACCTTCACATGATATTGTGTTATTCAAAGACAGACTTTGGTGCCTTTTCATCCTCATGTAAAATGCAAGAATCAAAACCACTTTTTCCTTTGTGAAGCTCCTCTCGTTTACTCATTTACAGCTGTGCATCACTAACTATTAAATGTGTTCATCGAGAAGGCTCTAGAGAAAATCATGCAAATCAAAAGTCATTTCAGTATTCCTGTGAGACTTTGGGAAGGCGTCAGACAACATGCTATTCTCAAACCACTCTTTAATTCTTGCTTCACCTCCACAGTATCTGTCAGTGCTGCATGACAAACTATAAGTGAAGTGATGTCATGATGCTGTAAAAACCCCGAGTGTTAACAACGCCCTGCTCTGCGTCATTGTTACGACTCCCTTTCCATTTTTTCACCCAGCCTGTTTGTTTTCGCCTTGACAGCCTGTAATGAATCTAACAGAGGAAGGAACTGAAACTCATTTGTCCTCCCACAGCGGTTTCGCTGAATTAGAACACAGGTTGTTCTCAGAAACTCTCCTTTTTTACTCAGCGGGGGAAAAATATATTACTTTCTCGCTCTTTGATTATCACTCTCTCCACCTACACAGATAAAAGAACTCACAGAGGAAACACAAGTTCACACAGCCACTGCACTGCAGAGGCAGTCGAATGGCATGCTGGGAGATGTAGGATCTGATTTAAGAAGAAAGAATGAAAAAAAATTAAGAACTTCAAGTTATTTGATCAATTTAAGACAAATCCATGTAATCCAAATCACAGCACATTGTCTAAAAATAAAGCATAGATCATGATTTCTAACTGGCTTAAAAAAATTAAATGCAACTTAACAAAATACAGATTTGGACCTTTATTCACAGCTATGATCGCAGAACGTCCTCTGAAAGTTGAAGTTAAATCCTGGTAAAGAGTCATAATGACTGCTGGGAATACAGAGAAAGACTTTAGGAAGATTTCTCAGGCAGAGGAGCAAACTGTGGGCAGATGAAGCATAGAGTGCACTACACTACACTCTGCCACCTGTTTTTCAATATTCACAGTTTGGCAAAACTATCAAGTTCATCTATTTAAGCTTGAGTGAATCCAGCCACTCACACTTGTGACCTGCCCACAGTGTAGTTCCCTTCATGCCTACAGTCAGCTGGGACTGGTTCCCTGCAGCCCTGACACGGAGAAGTGCCCGAGAAAACTGATGGACGACTGAATCGACTCATCAGTAAAAGTACGCCTGCAAACAAGCCAACTGAATGGACTCTTTAGTCATACTGATATTGTGATGCAGATCTACAACATATGAAAAAACGGCTTAAAACTTGTTGGCAGCTTTAAGTTTATTTTGAGCTGCACACACAATCTGCCGAGATGTGTGGAAATGCAAAACACACACGCTTTGTTCAAATGCAGCAGGATGGTTGTGAATACAGACACTCTGACTGCGACTATAAATGTACAGAGAGGTGATCGGGGCAGAGAGGAGACACCCGGGAGACACAGCTGAACTAAATCACAATGCAGGGAAGTTAAACTGAAACACAGCTTCACAGACTTCCCCGAAAGTTGATTCTGTTCATCTGTTCGTAGCGTTTTCAGTGGGAGAAACGTTTCATCATCATCCAGGTGACTTCTTCAGTCTCAGCTGACTGCAGGTTTCCCCAATCTTATAAACAGTACATTTGCACAGTGACTCAAACCAGCCCACTGAAGGAACAATGGGCTGAGAGGTCAGTTCCTCCCGTCATCATCCTGACGTGATCGTCATCGCCAAAGCTACGCTTCGTCCATGGATTGAGAAAACTTTCCATGTACCCCTGTTTGTCACCTTGCCTGGTCTTTTAGCTGACCTGCGTCATCAGTAAGTGGGGATATTTGATTGTTTTCCTCTTGTTTTTATGCTTCTCTGGAATTGAGCACACAAAATTCCCTGGGTGGAGTGCCCACTCCGGGTCAGGGACAAGTTCCTGCCCCAAGTGGAGGACTTTAAGTATCTCAGGGTCTTGTTCACGAGTGATGGGAGAAGGGAGCGGGAGATCGACAGACGGATTGGTGCTGTGGCCGCAGTGATGCGGAAATGGGCTTCCTCTGAAGGTCGGCTGGCCTCTCCCTTACAGATAGGGTGAGAAGTTTGGCCTTTCGGGAGAGGCTCAGAGTAGAGCCGCTGGCTCACCCCCTTGGCGCTTCCTGGGTGAGGTTTTCCGGGCATGTCCCACCGGGAGGAGGCTGGATGCATGGATGGATGGATGGATGGATGGATGGATGGATGGATGGATGGATGGATGGATGGATGCATGGATGGATGCATGGATGGATGGATGCATGGATGGATGGATGGATGAATGGATGGATGCATGCATGGATGCATGGATGGATGGATGGATGGATGGATGGATGGATGGAATTGAGCAGACAAAACTTCCAGCATCATCCCCTGAGCCGATGCAGATTCATGACCGAACTTTCCTCCACCTTCTCCTTTAGCCCGCTCTAACCTTATTTTCTTCTGTTTGCTAGTTTGTGCTGGTTGCTGGCGGTTGTGTTTTCCATTTTCACAGCACACTTTCAGTCCTGACACTTTGTTTGAGCTGACAGCTCTCGTGCTGGGGCCACGCCTCCAAGTGCAACAGCTCTTTAATGTCTGACAACATTTGCAGATTTACATTTGTGCAGGTATTCTTCTTAGAAATTGTTGTTCGTTAAATTGCTCAGTTGGTCTGTTTTTGCTTGCTCTTTTTCAGATGCTAGTTAACACCTCCTCCTCGCCTCTTTGGGAGCTTATAAGGAGGCTTCCTTCCAAGATGACGCTCTCTCCTTTTCATGGCACCGATATTTGTTTTCTTACTCTTTTCCAGCTTTGCTTGTTTTGCAGCTATCTCTAATTTACGGCACACGTTGGTTATAGGTTAGCAGCTAGTTTTCTTTTGTTCTCCCTTTTTGTGCATCTGTCTTCTTTGTTGTGGCCTGAATAAACCGGGTGTAACAAGGCGTTTCCATAGGTGTTTTTTCCTCAACACTGAGTAATTGAGCAGCCGATTTGATAATTTTAGCCGAGGACTGTGTACGATTCCTTTTTCTCGTATAAAATAGTTTCAAAGAACTCTTAATAATCCAAAGATGAACTCTAAGCTGATCATTGGCGACCTGGTGGATGCCCAGAGGTTAAGCACCTGTATTATTTTCATTGTTATTAGTATTTGTTAGATACCAAGCATTCGCAGGTTTATACATTCTGTGTCAGCTCAGGTTTTTAGAATTTCAGCTCGAGTTTGTCCAGCGCAGGTTTTTCATCTGCTCACCATTAATGCTGTTGCCTCCGATTCATCTTTCCTCATAAAGCTGAGGTTGATTACAGTGTTGGTAGGTCAGCAGCATCAATGTGAGTCATAAAAACCACAGGGACCTCTGGCCTACATAACTCTGACCTGAAAAAACAACTGCAAGGGCAAAGAGAAACAGCTGGAAGGGCGTGTGTGAGTGTAACTGCCAGGGAAGAAGAAGAAGAAGCCCTGTTGATGATTTCAGACACATTCATAAGGATGCAGGCCCACTCTGTAACTCTCTGTTTAGATGTTTTCATGAGGCGTGTCTGTGCAATCACACAGATTCCTCTTTCTGTATGATTACAAGTTCAAATGCAGTTCATCAAACTGACTGTTTAGTAAGCAGCACATGGTTCGCGTGACCCTGACTACTGCAGGGCGTGTGTGCTGCCAATGATGAGCAATCAAGAAAGCATTTATGGTGAGGAAAGTCCTTCAAGCAGCAAACCTTGTCGCTTGGCAGGTATTCACAGCCTCTATATAAATGAATGAAAACAACATTAAATTCTTCGACGTAAAAAGCAGTATGAGGAGAATCTGATAACATCATGTAACAAAATAAACATGAAATTAAATTTAAAAAACCCTTCCTCTTATTTCAAAATAAAAAAATTAAATCACTTTAATTTAATGCTTTTTTAATGCTGTGAAAATACGGCATTTTTATTTTATTTTGAAAATGGATTGCCTTGGAGTTCTTTAAATATTTAAGCCCATATGTATCCCCTCCAACAAACACCTCAGACATAAGAGCTCCTTTGCAAAAACAATTCGAAAGCATGAATTCTGATTTTGAACTAAGAAGCATCACTTCCCCTGAAAGGAATCCTCCTGTGAATCTTTGCTGTAAAATTACATAAAATTCAGAGTTTTATTAGAGTAACTGTGTCTCTGCTCATCACTAAGTGACAACATGGAAGAAAAATCCCACTTACCTGCAAGTTTATGATGGAAATGAGTAGAGAGACATGCCTGTCACAACATGGCTACATCTATGAGTGAAAGCTGATATGTTTCCTGTTTCAGGTATTGATTATCTCTCCCACAGATTTCTATCCCTGTTTCTTTGCGTGTCGCGTCTTTCTCTTTTATTATTTCTCTGTCATTGAGTGAAAAGTCAGAATCTGTAGGCAAAAGTAAGACCACCAGGAGCTTTCTGACCTGTGTTTATAGTCGCGAGTAGTCCTAATTGTACTGGTCCGTCTCACATCTGATCAAGCCTTGGTTTAATGCAGGTACACAGTCTATGTGGAGACTGCAGATATGCCAAGAAGTAGTCAAAGCAAACATGTGGTGAGATTATCCAAACCACTGTATTTAAAGGTCACAAGCAAACACGGTAGGTGACTTAAGTCCTGCAATTCTTGTAAAGTAAAGTTTATTTATAAAGGACTTGATAAAGATCTAACAACAATTTAAAGACAATATTAAAAGAGAACGGAAAAAATAACAAAAGAACTAATAAAAGGACATCTGATTAAACCGAAAGTCTTTAACGGTGAACCGATAGATTTGGAGCTCGTGAGCAAAGACAGCGAGCAGCAGTGTGTTTAACAAGAAGCTGAGATAAGTGTGAGAATTTTAAAATGAATTCTAAAATCGGAGCAAATGCAAAGAGAATAAAACTGGGGTGATGAATTTTGTTTTGCTTGGAGGCGTGACAGAGACCATTTATAATCTGGTAAAAAAGGGCGTTGCAACAATCTAGCCTTGACCATTTCTCTAGTTCAGAGGAGAAGATTAGCTCGCAATTTAGAAATGTGCCTTTTATTAAAAAAAATCACATATGATAGATTTAATGTGTAAAACCTTTAAGTCCAGGGAAGAATCAAAGGTTCAAGGAAGAAGCTCCTTCTCTCCATTCAGGCTCTGCTGGGATGTTTGGTCACGTTCAGATCCTAATGCATTTAAACCCAAACAGCTCTCAGTGTCTTTTTAAGACTTTAAAGGGAATTATTGTGCACATTTCCAGCAGAATTTCATAATTTTATTCTTGGACTCCACTCGGGTAGTCCACTCATATTACAGCCAACTAACCAAGCAGTTTTAGTTTCTTATCCTTTAGCCAAATCTCTTTGATGTCATGAAGGTTCTTCATCAAACTGTCAGAAACAGTGGATGCTACACTAGTTATGAGTTATTTATCTCATTTTAACTTCTCCCACGTCTTTGTAATTGTTGGACAAAAACAATGTGAACTGTAATAATCTGACTGACCTCGGTGGTTATTTAGGTTTTGTCTCCAGGAAGTGCTTTTTGCTCTTCTCTGTAACACTGGCTTGGGTTTCAGTGTTGGGGCTAAGATGAGAACATAAGACTTCAGAGGGTTACTGCAGGCTGAAACCTGAACTTTTGGCTCATGCGATTCACTTCTACTTACAGTGATCTCATTTCAAATTTTCACCATGTTTGTTATGGACACCGGCCGCTGAAACAGAATATACAGGACAGAAAAGCACTGTAGTTCCACTTTAAATATCCTCCTGAAACAAGCGACGGTGCAGCTGTCCGCCTTCCTGTCACACTCTCATCCTGTAGGATGATCTCAGTTGCTTCATATTTGAGCTTAAAGGTGAAGCTGTAGCTAACACCTGTCTGTTGAGTGTAAATAATTAAAATATTTTTCCACAGAACTCCACTTAAGTGAGGTTTAAATTACTATGTGGTATATTTTCATTACATTAGTACCACGATGTTCCTGCATTTCTGCATTTATAGAAATAAAATAACAATTGAGAGCAAAAGGAAAGATTGATGATCTGAAAGGAAAAAGACCTTTCAAACAGAGCGGCTGTGCAAGCCACTTTGAACCCTACCTGGGTTTGTGCAAATAAAGCAATTAAAAGTAGCATATCTACAGTAGTTTTTGGCTAGTCCTTCTTGCAAATTGATATATTTAATCACATAAAGGAGATAAAAAAATAAGGCTGATAGATGGTTTTTATATCCTGAAAATGGTTAATTTTAGCTTGTTGCTATGTGGTTGCTAAGCATGTAGAATTGCACTTCTTGAGATGTTTTTGTCCAGAAATTAAACAAATAAGACATCTTTCATAGACGTTCACTTTAGTTTGCTGTTAGGTGGTTGCCAGGTAACCACATAGCATCATAATACCTCAGTCATTAACTGAAGTTTTGCAGTTGTGGTGAAATAAAAATTATACCACGCTTTTTTGAGGTGTTATAGGTTCATAACTGCTAAAAACAAGGCGATAGCTGGAAAATATCATAAGATTATAATACCTGACACATATGTGAACCTCCCAGGGCCCAGGATGTGCCAAGTTTGGCTGCTCAGCTCCTGATCATGTAGGAGGAATTTTGGTGTGTTATAGTAAGATAAATAAAGCAGCCTTACAGCTTTAAAAATAGTAGTTTCAGTTGAATTTAGATGTAAATCCAACTGCAGATCTGGCGTACTGTTAAACCAGCAGCAGTGTGGTGAAAGCAAATAGATCTTATTAAAAAAGGGCCATTGTTCATTTCCATATTAATGCTGTATTTTTAATCAGAGTGACAGAGCACCACCGCATGTGGGTAACAGAGTTGCAGGTTCCGAGCTCTGCTCGACTTCCTTGTCATGCTTGCAAATGAAAATGTGTTTGTGAAAAGCATTTGAGTCCAGAAATAAGCTGAGCACTCGCTGAATCTCTCTGTCGGATCAACAAAGGTTAGTTTAAAAAGGCTTTCCAAATGAGAGGCGGAGCTAAACTTAAAGGGTCACTAGTTAACTCGGTGCTGATACTTGTGTTTGAGCAAAGACCTCTTAGTGATACCCGGTATCAGCTCCATATGAACCATATGTACACACATGCTGACCGTTCTTTAACCACAAGCTGAGATAGTGAAGCAATCAAACCGCAGATTCAGACAAACACAGCCGCCAGCAGTAGAAAATCAACATTTATTCTACAGTTAGAGTTAGACAGGCAAAGAGGAGATATGGTCATACTTCATTTCTGATCCGAACAGCTCTTTTAGGCACAGGGACATACATTTAAAAATATCATATATTATAGCATATATTATTCTATGTAGCATAAAAGCTCTTTAACATAACAACGTAAGCACTTCATCATTGGCTGTACAAAAATACATTTAAATTTCTCTCTTTTTCTGCATATGGTTGGCGTGCGTATGTGTGTGTGTGTGTGTGTGTGTGTATGTGTAGTTTATTCTTGGAAATGCAGATGTTCTTAATGTCTTGCTTGCTTTGTATGGATGACTTTGTGTGTGTGTGTGTGTGTGTGTGTGTGTGTGTGTGTGTGTGTGTGTGTGGTCCTCTTCTTGCACTCGTGGTTCAACCAAAGTCGATGCGTGGCCGGTACTCGAGTACCATGGGATATGTCTGAAGGAGACAGAAACAAGAGAAACTGTTTCAGAGAGACACGATCGATGGTTTGTTCTTTACACTGTAAACTTAAGCACACTTCAGAGGACGATGCACACTGCTGCTGCTGCTGCTGCTGCTGAACGAACAGGAATCATCGGAGAAACGGCGCTGTGAGGAGCTGCTTTGTGCTGGTTCATCTAGTGAACGCACCTTTACAGAGCTTTGTAAAAGGTGCAGGAACAGCAGTCCCAACAATAACACATACTTTCACACTTGTTACAGGAATTAAATAAGAGGTGGTTTGAAACGCACACATGCACACACACACACCGCCTCTGAATGTAAAGCAGTTTCTATTAAACTGTCCCGGATCCACCTGGCTGTGCTCTGCAGCGATGGAGGAAGCCTGAAGCAGAAGAACATGGTTCAAATCCAGTGTGTACTTTTGTGTCTTTCATATCTGTCGCAGGAGCATCCATGGAATTTGTTCAGGTTTTAAAAACAACATCGGCGCTTTAGGAACAGCAGATTTTTCTGTGACTTAAAAAGTCAAAAATACAAAGTGATTGTTTTCAGCAAGGATGCAAACCTGCTTGGTCGAGGTGCCGAGCAAAGACGAAAAGAAAGAACATGATATCGTGAATCCTGCCCTCGGGTGCATCATGATGTTACAGGAGAACTCAAATATTCAAACATCTGCAAACTGATGAGACAGGACTTCTATGCCACCGGCGAAATAAGCAGATTAGATCCAATAGGTTTTGTTCTCTATGTGCAAACGCATCAACGAGTAGCAATCTCTGCAGCTTTAATCCCAGCTGGCCTCAGGGAAGCTGACCTCTCAGCCTCTTTATGGGCTTCTGGTCCATGTGCTATCCCTCCATCACTGAGGTTAAATAAGAAAGTTGTCATTCCTGACAGATACATACATTCCTGCCTCTTTCAGATGATGTGAGCTACCCTTTTCATGAAACATTCAAAAAGGAAAAAGTGTTTGTGTCTGAGCAGCTGCAAAGCGAAGAGGGAGTCTCCTGATTCTGGAGTCTGTCTCCTATTTTTGGCAGCTCGAGGCTGCTGGTGCAGCAGAGTGCAGCTCCTGTCATCTCCCTCTGCATTTTGCTGTATCATGCCTCAAAAAAAAAAGAAAGAAAAAGAACACTGAAGCCAATCTAACAGCTCTGTCAGTGTGCATCTGCATCTGCATCTCTGACACTCTTTCACTCAGCATTTCTGTCTCCATACAGTGCAATTACACTGCAGAAATACATACGCTGTGCTGAGTCTGCAAGGTTGTTCCAGCCCGGTCTCACAGCTAATCATGAAATCATCACAATATAAATCCATCAATCTACATGTTGATCGATAAATTGCTTTCAGACGGTTTCTCCAGTGAGAAGCTCCCACTTGATTTTCATACATTGTGCTTGAAGCTGATGGCAAGTCTGACGATTCCTAATATTTAACATATTTAACATATCAACATATTTACCAGAAAGCTGTAATAATTTTATGTTATCTTGTTGTAGATACTTGTGTCTGAATGACACCAGAGTGAAAAACCAGACAATATCCAGGATCCACATCATGTGTGGATCAAAGATAAGACCTTGTTAACCCAAAGATGGATGTTTGAGACTGACACTGTTATTTATTCATGACAAAGACTGTAAATGTAAAACTGGCACTCAGACCTGGGGTCAGTCAAAGCTGAGTTCCACCGTACCATCCTGAAGCGTGTGAAGGTCATTCAGTGGAAACACCTGCCCTGCTCATCAGATTTGCCCCCCTGAGACTGAAATTCTGCTCTCAGACACACTGGAGAAGCTATCACATCACAGATCACAAAGGTTCATTCTCAGAGCTGAACTTCCAGGAAACAAAGTGACAACTGCAGACCTTCAAATTAAGGTCAGCAAACCATATGGCAATAATCATTTGCTTTGCTAAATATTATAATCTTATTGTAACCTGATTACTCACTGGCATAGACACCATGACAGAACTTAACTCTTTTCCATCAGGGATTTCCTAAACCAGCCCAACGCCAACCTTAACTCTGACAGGACAAGCAGCGTCTCCACTGTCAGAGGCAGTGATCACCCTAAGCCGGGGGTGGCGAACTCCAGTCCTCGAGGGCCGGTGTCCTGAAACTTTCACACGTGTCCCTGCTGCAACACACCTGAATAAAATGAGTAGGTCATTACCGAGACTTGACTGCATGCTGAGGTGGCAACCCCCAACGCTACTCAAGTAAATATAAGCAAATGTAAGTGTTTGGAAAAATGTACTTCTAAAAGTACTTTTATTGCACCATGTTGATTATCTCATGAGCTGCTGTAACATGAATCAAATGGCTGAACTGCCATTGAGCTACTTGCTAATGAGCTACTAATTGTATTCAGGTGTGTTGCAGCAGGTTGCAGGACTTCGAGGGCTGGAGTTTGAACCTGTACCTCAGGCCACGGGTGTCAAACATAAGGCCCAGGGCTGAAGACAAGCTGGCGAAGACTCCAACCTGCACCAGTGGATGGCTTCGGAAAATGTGAAAGATGACATAAATTTTGGACTTTTTACAGTAGTTTTGCTTTCCTGCTAATACAGATCTTCCACATGGTCATTCTTACTACAACAGAGTAATAGATTTCTATTACTTTTTATACATACACTACTTACAATTGAAGCCTAAAGAGTTGTGCTGATAGATGTTTTTACTACAGCAATATTTCTTTATCATGTAGAAAACCTGAGACATGCTGAGAAACTTCTTTTCCTTATATTCCAGTCCAGCCCACATAAGATCAAAGTAGGCTGCATGTGGATGTAAACGAAGTTTGGGCAGTTAGGCAAAATAATCTTTAATAATCATTCTTTGTGGAAGATCTTTTATGGAGGAGGTGCAGTATGTAACAATAAGAACAGCAAGAAACAAAAGATAATTGTTTTATTGGGAGTATTTTGTTTTCATAATCTTTAAAATCATATTGATAATTGGAATCTGAATATTTGCCCAGTTGGAGCTGAAGTGGGAAACGACCCAGTTTCAATCTAGGATGGTTTTTGTTTTTTGGGTTCGTGAACTTCACGATTGCATCTAATGTGGCTTCAAATGGGATGAAACAAGTTTCTTTAAATAGTTTAGAAACCCTTTGATTTATAATGTGTCAGCCGACCACTCTGCAGACCTACATCCCAACATTAGGATCATGACACTCAAAGGAACTACACATGGTGAAACTCACATGTGCTGCCATCGAACTACAGTTGTTTCTGTGTTGCTCCTCACTGTACCACATGGACAGTGTATTAAATACTAAGTAATAATGCTGTGTCTATTTTTAGGACATTTTGGTCCGATGCCTTCTTGTAATTGAATATACCAGGAGATTTATTTCTGCACTACTGCCCAGTAGGGCGCCTCTGCAGTTTTATTTTAGGTGTAAGAGACTTTTCCAAGAATAAATTAAGTTCTTATCTCTGCTGTTCCGGTACAGATGCCTCCTCTGATCCGAGGTCTAAGACATCACAGGTGCTAACCCTAATCCTATATTTTGGAGAAGGCCCAAGCTCACTCTTTTTTGTTAATAGCTTTTAATGTGTGTTTGTTAGAATGACTATTTTCTTTTCTCCAAGACTTTAGAGAACAATTTCATGAGAAAACAAGATGACATATCCTCTGATTGCTCAGAATCGGAGTTACGGTTAGTGCTGGGTCATCACCGTCACCTCAGAGGGTTAATATCGTCCCACAACAACACAAAGTTGAGGCAGTCAGATTTCTTTCTGCTGTAAACTTTCTTTAGAGTCCAAACGGTGGGGGCTGTGAATAAGCTCAGCTTTTTCTGGATGCAGAAAACATGCATGAAGATGTTTGAGGAATACGTTTTGGGTTTCACACTTGAGTTCCATCATTCGGGCCAAATGCTTCCCTGCTTCTGCACGCACGGTGCCAGCTCTCGAAATGTGCTTTAACAAGGTGAATTGATTGCAGGAGAGATGGAACGTCTGCGCTGCAGCTTTAGTCTGTGACTCTACCCGACCCCAGAAACACATTTTGCGTTTGCTATTTTAAAAAAAACGGCAAACACTTTTCTAAATATCAGATCTGGAGCAGCTGTGTTTAGTCATCATGACTCAGAGACTGGACGTCTGTTGTTTGGACACTTTATGTGGACAGTTCTTCGCCATCACCATCTGCCTCTCCCCGTCTTCTACTGTTAAGACTTTGATCACATGACACAACACACTGATTTTTGATTCTTGGCCGATTGTACACCACAGATGAGTTTTGGATACTTTTAGGTGCAGTTTAACATATTTTTCCAACTTTAAGATTCTAAGATTGGTAAATATGCAAAGTGCTTTAGATTAGCATGGTGCTTTTAATGGATTTAAAATCCTTTAATAAAGCGCTCTAATTCCTCATAGCGCGCTGTGGATAAAGATTAGCCGTTGATTAATAGTGTGTGACTTGGTGCCTTCATATAGTCCAATCTGACTCATTTAAACAGAAATGAACCAGAGTAAGCAGAGATTTTAGTGCTTAGCAACATAATTAAATACCATTCGTTAATAACAGACATCAGTGCGTGTACGTTAAGAGTATTTTTCGTAAACGTTTTTCAGTCCTGTGTTTTTAAAAGTCACCACGGTGGCAGTCAGAAAGCGGTTTCCTGATTTAATGACATCCCGGGAGGTTACAGATTGATTTTCCTTTGCTCCCGTGTGAGCGGATCCGTCCTGACCGGCCTCTAAATCGGAGGGAGAAAATGAAGCCGAGCTGCAGAGTTGTCAGAAGGATGAGACTGATGAATGGCTCGTATCTTTTTTTCTGTCCGACTTCTGCCTCCATTCCCGACTCTGGCGCTTTGTATCCATCTATCTCGCTCTCGCTGTCATCCCTCTCCTTAACCAGACAGGGTTCAAACAGGATTCAAAAATAATTTCTGGCTGTTTATCCTCATGACTCACCAGCGAGGGCATAAATAATTCTGACGGACAGACTTCTGTCTGTTGTTGTGGAGCATCGGGGCGGTGGGCGGAGGTGAGATAGAAAATGTGGCTCCTGATGTCATGTGAGAGGTTTTCCCTCAACATGTTTTCTTTTTACATTTGGCTTGAATGCTTTCAATTTCTGAGCGCTGACCTGGAGTCAGTGTGTATTCTGGGGATACTCCAAGTGTTTTATTTCACTGTGGAATATTTTGAGCTCCACGTCTAAATGTTTTCAAAGAGATTAAATAGTCTGATTAAACCACTGATTAAAGCTGAGCTAAAAAGGACAAAAAGTGATTTGATTAAAAAAAAAAAAATTTTAAGAAGGAAAAACGTTATTTGAACTAAACTACAATCAGTGACAACAACCTAACTGATAACTGACACGTAGCCTGGTTTTTCACAGTCCTTACTAGGATGGGATACTGCGACTGAGTCATCTGAGGCCCATGTTATGCTCTCCCTGGTCTGTTCCCTACAATATGTATTTATGGATGGTAAGTCTATGAGAATTTAAACTGTAGTGTCCTCTTCCTTTTTCCACAGTTGCTTTGCCTCTCGTTGCTCTGTTTGTGTGTTTGTTTTATCAATCTTTAACGTATCTTGATGCACGCTCAATTATCCAGGTAAGTAAATCTCCAAAAGTTGATTCTGTTCATCTGGACGTAGCGTTTTGTGGGAGAAACGTTTCATCCAAGTGACTTCTTCAGTCTCAGCTGACTGCAGGTTTCAATCTTATAAACAGTACATTTGCATAATGACTGAAACCAGCCCACTGAGGAAACAATGGGCTGGGAGGTCAGTTCCTTAATCTTAATTATGCAAATTCTCATGACCATTGATCAACAACCACTGATCAATGGCCATGAGCACCATTCACAGAGAGTTGGGGGATGGCTGCACAGCATTGTAAGATGGTGACAGATGTACCCTTAGGCCCCCTCCTCGATTCAGAGATGGTCTTCCCCTGGCATCATCTCATCATCACCGTGCCTTATATAAACTTTAACTCATTTCTCCATGTGCATGACTTCTGTCATGGACCAACCAGCCTGCCTCTCGTCTTCCAGTTCCTTCTGTCTCCCTGCTTTGGACTGGCTTTCCAGATCCATTAACTCTATCAAATCCACACTTGGTCCCACTGCATCTAGCACTTTTACTCAGGACTCATGGGACGGACGACATTCACCTAGCTCTTGCTGCTGAAACGTTGCGTGCAGGTGGACATTTTTAAAGCGTGACGACATTTTAACCAAGCGGTGATCTTTTTCTAATCCTTCCAAGTGATTTTACTGCCTAAACCTGAGTGGGTTTAGTAAGAAGGTGTGAAGGAAATAAAAAAAAGTTAATTGGAGAAATAATTTACGCTGCTGGCAAAGTACTCGTGCCTCTACATCCAGACTGTATCACACCTTATGACACATAGACACAAATCAATAAATATGGAAGCAATAGAATGAAAAACGGTGTTCAGGTAAGTGAGGGAGAACTTCACGTCCATGAGCATGAACCTTTTCTTCTTTTGGCTGCTCCCTTTAGGTGCCTCATCAAGTATCGTGAGGATGAGTTATGAAACGAGTCCTGCCAAAGTACTCAAAACCACCTTTGTGGCAGTTCCTGTATCCCCGAGGCCACATTTACTACACAGACTCACAGTGGAGACAGAGGGGAGACCACCAAGTGCTTTGTGATGACTGGTAAATAAGCACTGGAACAGGACTGACCGAAGAGATTACGTATCCTCACTCTTCATCTGTGGTTTCAAGATGTTTTCAGTAAAAGTTTACGTAACAGAAAAATCTTTTTTGTTCTACTTGCACTCTCCAAAGCAGCACTCTTTTAATGATTTGTTTAATTGTCCTAAATCCTGTAATAACCATGTGTTCATAATCTGTGCGGATAATTCGCCATATGGGAAAAAGGCCCAGATGGAAAAAGACGTGACCTGCAATTCTGACAATCTGTGCACAATAAAACAGTCTGTAACATTAGTAAAGAAGACGGATGTCCAATCAAGCTGGATTAATAGGTTCAAAAAAGCTGCGTTGCTGGAAAATAAAGCAGCAGAGACGCCATCTTCCTCAGGGTTGGCATGTGCTGAGTTTAGACTGGATCCGAATTCTGCTGGGACTCATTTAAAGTTGACTCAATGCAACTTTGGCCTGCGTAGCTTTCCGGTCACAGTGCGACACGATTATATAATGAGAAGGAAAAATAATTCTGTTTTCTTTTCCGTCCTCTCTGACTAGTCAGTGAAACAGATCCAAAAAAAGACATTTTAGCTCAGCGGCAGGCGGACTTTGTAGAGGACATGATGACACTCAGCTGGAGCTGAAAAGCTACACGCTTAATAAGTTTGTCATTTCATACTGACTTCCTTCCTGCTGCCTTTCCTTCTCAGTTCCACCTGACCCGGTATCTGAAGCGTCTTGCTGTGCCAGCTGCCTGCACTCATTAGTTACCATCCAGAAATGGACGGGGGCTTTCAGTAGCAGTAGAAGTTCATGCAAATACTCACCCGTGCAAACAGATACACAGCCACTCATGCACAAGTCAGCACAATTACTGTAGATCAAAGGCAGACACACTGGCTCGCTGAACCGCCACAGGACTGATGACCCTGAAGCCCAAGGCTGAGAGTACCAGCACGTTTCAGAGTGACAAGTCCTGCTCTGTGTGTGTGTGTGTGTGTGTGTGTGTGTGTGTGTGTGTGTGTGTGTGTGTGTGTCAGTTAATGTACATCATGACATCGGCATTTTTTGGAAGCATTTTAAAGCGTTCCTATTTTCAGACTGAATAGTCAAAAAAAATCAATAAAACAAAGGCCTTAAAATTTGATTTTTTACATTTCCTGTAACTTTGCTGAACATATTTATGTTAAGCCAGGTATAATAATAAGATTTACTTTTGGAAATCACCATCTATTTCTGCTTCATGTTACTTGATGCATGCACCTCTAACCATAACCTGTGGCAATAAGAATATACAGGACTGTGCAAAAGTTTTAGGCAAGTGTGAAAAATGCTGTAAACAAAGAAAGCTTTCAGAAATATAAGTGATTGTTTATTAACCCCAAATGTATTCTGCAGCAGGACAACGACCCCAAACACACAGCCAAAGATGTTTGGAACAACCTACGAGCCGAGTTCCTTCAAAAACTGTGTGTGTGCCTAGAAGAAGGCAAAGGGTGGTCCCAGCAAGTATAGATTTGATTTAGATTTCTCGTTTGTTCTTTTACTGAATCATGTTGATTGATGAAAATAAATGATTAACATGTTTTTCTCACTTGCCTAAAACTTTTGCACAGTAAAAATTTTGTTTTTAATGAAATTCTTCTTCCACACATCAGAAACTTCTTTCCTTCCTTTTTGTCTTTCTCCAAAACATCAGAGGTTCGGCCTCACAGAGCTAATCTGCCTTTTTCAGCAATATTCACCTGGGAACTATGCAGAACCACAAATCAACTCTAATGCCTTTTAGTGGATCTAAACTGACACAAAGCTTTTCCTTTGACACTGCGCTGTTTACGTCTAATCAAATCAATCCAGCATTTATTAAATAAGTGAATTATGGCTTTTAGCCACATGTTAAATAAGCCAAATTTCAAAAAGCAGATAATGTTACCTGTGTTATCAACATTATACAAGTCGTGTTATTTTGCATGTCTTCTGTTATAAGAGCTGCATTTTGGTGAGCCCTAACCATAGAGGGTCTCTGACATCCTGGTGGTAAGAACATGACCTAAAAACAACCCCACTGTCTGCTCTTGTAGATATAAAAAAGGCTGTGAAGAAGAAATATACCTTCTTATGCACAAAATAAATGTGGTGCACAGAATCTCTTTTATCATCAGTAATGCTTTTCCTGTTTTGACTGTCATTACTAAGCATCTGTTAAACATGCAGATATGACTGACTTCACTTTGCAAAGTGACCTTAATAAAAACCAAACAGGATGCAGAGTAACCCCGAGCCTCTAAGAGGAGATGGACATGGTTCAAATTTAGCAAACCGAGGTAAAGATGAAATGTCGAAATGTTACATGAGAGGCGAATCTTTTATTCAAACCGGGCGTCTCTTGAACATCAGTATTCTGTACCAACACCATAAATTTATATTGCAAAAAGTCTCGAATTTCCTTTTTCACAATCTGACACCTTCTCTGAACAGAAATGCTCCTTTGGAAAAGCATTTCACACTGAATATACAAGTCATTCAACCAGGACCGCATGCTTTCACTAAAGTGCATGAATGCATAAGATTCACAGACGCACGCGTGCACGCAAACATTTCCTGCAGCGATGCATCTACACACGAGGATGCAAACACTCACACATGAACAGGAAGTGAACGTGACAGCCTTACATTCTCTCCATGTAGCCTCCATCGGGTCATGTAGATGAACTCGAGAGTGTGATCTCTGCCCATGATCTCTCCGTTACACAGAACATCCAGCTGCAAACAAAAGAAGGAAAATACATAAGAAGGACGCTTTGACAAGTCCAAAACAAACACAAACAGCTTTTAACGAAGCGGTTGCAGTCACAAAGTTTTGCCCAAGCTGCCTCCCAGACAGAGAAGGTGACGAACGAAAACAAAAGCTGAGCTCTCACTTCTACGAGAGATGAAAGGAGAGGGGAAGTTCACTGTGGTGGTGAGTGGGAGGCTTCTCTGAATATGTGAGTGTGTAAATGAGAGTGTGAGTGTGTGATACCACTTTTAGCTCGGCCTGCTCCAAATGTGGAAGCTAACAGTTTCTTAATCCTTTGCTAAAGCTGGCAGATGATAGCATAGCTTGCATGGAATATTAATGAGCATCTGGCTACGAACTGTTAACCTGGTCAGAGTTTGGCTTCATATTTGACCACATGCTGTTTCTCTGCTGTTTTAATGCAATCCACTAAATCTTCATTATGTTGAACTGAACTCTCCAGCATTTTGCACTTTATATGTAACACAGTACAGCTGTTGGTTAAACAAGTCAGAGTTATGCTACCAAATACATGCATCATTTTCCTTTTTATACAATGGAATTTCAGCATGTTGCAACTTTAACTTTTGTGCCTGCACTGCATTTTTTAATGATATCCAACTGTATTTTTATACAGTACTGAATCACAACAACAGTTGCCTCAAGGCGCTTTTTATTTTAAGGTAGACCCTACAACAATACAGAGAAAACCCCAACAATCAGGTGACCCCCTATGAGCAAGAGCTTTGGTGACAGTGGGAAGGAAAAACTCCCTTTTAACAGGAAGAAACCTCCAGCAGATCCTCGTCAGAGACAGTCAGCCTCTGACAGTCAGACTTCACACCCTGAATGTGTGACAACACCTGTACCGTCAGGTCCCACTAACTGTAGTAGAACTGTAGTAGTTCAGAACTAAAACAGATCTGTGATGTGGCCGGAAAGCACCGCATTTCAGCATTTCTTTGAATTACAGTGGGCTGAGAAGAAGACATCCATGACTCTATGCACCACAGATCCAAAGAGTGGACCCTAGTCTCTCAGAGGGAAGCCATTTTTGTGGTAACTCTTGTGTTTATGTGTACAAAGAAAAAATGAAAATGTGCGTGAAGACTGTTTGAGCAAAGTAATAATGTGAGGTACAGTTAGGACAGACATCTATGGTGAAAGCTCAGAAACTCAAGTGCAGGTGGTCAGAAGGGGACTGAGCACTTGCAGGAGTGCTGAAGGTGCTCCAGAAGTGCACGGGGAGATGACCCTGAAGGGGAGACCAGTCAAACTCAAACTCAAGTATGATTTTTGCCTTTTATGGGCAGAGCTGCAGAGCTTTATGACCATCACTGCTCAACATCCAACAATCAAGCCCCACGAAGGTAATCCTACCGATCAACCGAAAACTTGAAAGATAACTCTGAGTTTGTGTGGTTAAGTAAAGAAAAACATGCCTTTGAATCGTGACACACATATTTTAATGAATGAAAACAGGAGGACAGAGTGTGCTCCATACCTCGTAGGAACTCGGCAGCTTTAGTTTAAGACTGAGAAACTTCTTAATTGTTCCCACGGTGACTCTACTGGAGCAGCGGATGAACCTCTTCATCAAATCCTAATTGGATGAGAGAATAACTCTTACACACTGATTTAATGAGGCGTAATTGCAGGTTTTTAAAGGAAAAGACATGAAAACACAATTACATCTTTACAAGGGATTATGCACCAAGCACCCGTGAAGTTTGGAAACAATTACCAACACATACAGCAGCAAAGAAATGGAATACCCTTTTACATCATAGAGAGGACCAAAACAAGGTGATATTGTGTTTCAATGCCTGTACAAGTATTTAATATTTCTTAATTAAAGGTTATATGTAAAATAACACACACCGTGACCGTGCTCTCCCCCGACGGTCCTGTGTTGCGTAAGCAGTCCAGGCAGATTGCGATCTGTGGGTCACTCCTGTGATAGTCGTCATCGCCGGCACCGTCCGCCTCATTGCCTCCACCATCACCAGCGTCGCCTCCAGCATCGGGGACCCCGAACCGTGGACACCTCAGGTTTTCTACAGGCAGGGTAAGGATGTTAGTTGTGGATAAGCTGCATCGCTAAAACTATGGGCCAGATGATCAACCACAATATTCAAGTCTAGCCTTTGATCGGTTTTCAACTGTTCCAGTTATTATTACTTGTTACATTCCCACATGGAAAAGATATATATAAAAAAGATAGATATAAATCTTAGTTTGTATCTGTCTTGTGTGAAACTTGTATGAAAAGCATACAAGAGTGAAAACAGATATAAGATCCCTTGAAAAATTATATAAATGAAGCTTGTATGTTTTGGATACTTCCTAAAACAATATATGAAAGTAATGAGAAAGGGGCCGCTTTCACGAGTAAATCATATAAGCCTTCTGTGATTCACTATATGAATAGGCCACATCTTATGCAAGTCTTTTATAAGTTTTTACTATTTCTTTTCCATATGGGTTGTTTCTCTTTAACTTGAACCTGATGCATTGGTGCATTGGTCAATGTCTGTAAACACGAGCTCTGTTTGCACTGAAAAATGTGGTGAAGGGGGGTACGAAGTCTGACAAGAAAATTCCCTGCTGATGTATCAAAACTTGATAAAAAATTCCCCCCTTCTTTACAGAGCTTCTTCTCTAATAATGAAAGCAAGCGTGGAGACATTCTGAGTAAGATGCAACAACCACAACTGGCTTCCTTCCTCCATGGCATGGTTTTTTTTTCCTTTTTGCCAGTTTTAAAGAAAAGGTGTGAGAGGCACAGAGGCACAGAGGCGACGCAGCCACCCGTCCCCCTACATGGCAAATTCTTTACACTGCATATGACAGTGTTCCTATTTCAGTCATCTCCACCCACTCTAATACACGAGGTGAGAAATCTGTGACACAGTGGAAATCTCCTGTAATTTAATGGAATTCTAATGTGTTTTATTTGAAATGACAGCGTAATTATATTTACCTACTAATACTTACAGGTAGGTACAGTTCAAAAAGGGGGTAAGAAGTCAGGTTTTTATAAATAAAAAAAACAAAGAAATAATTATACTGTAAGTCAATTTTAGTCACGTGTGTAAGTAATTTGAAGTAATGTGTCATTTTACATAAAGCATGATTAATTTTAAGTACAGCGTAATTGTAAGTAGTGTGTCATTTTGTGTAAAAACAAACAAAATTTCCCAGTCTTACATCATAGGCACACTGTACTTTTCAATATTTATATTTAATGAAATAAATATGTAAATAATTATTCTAGAGTGCCTACTTTATGTATTTGTATAACTGCATTCAAATTTATAATAAAATTAATTTAATTACAGGGGAATTACACCCCTGGCCGCGGCCTTGTTATGAAGTGTTACTGTTACTATATAAAGGGTTTTGTTGGGTCCAGCTTACCTTGGCCGTTTTCTTTGGGCTGGTTCTTCCTCCAGAACTCGAGCTCTTGCTGTTCCTCTTCTAATTGACAGGAAAAAACAAATAAAAGTAGAATGAAGTATGAAGCAATCATAGAGACCAAATCCATCAGAAGAGGATGGGTGATTCTAACACTGTGTTTGCCATCGCGGTTACTGAATTCTGTCTACGCTGTGTTAAGAGTCTGGGATCAAACAGCTACATTTCTCCTGTACTAAATTTAGACTTTTGTTTTTCATAAAACTGATTCACTGAAGCTCCTAGGAGGAGTTTAACTAAGCTTACAAAACTATTTTACTCGCACAATAAAAGCTTTTCATAGCAGACAGTTGGCCTTTAACAGCAGGAAAAGCGGGTGTAATTAATGGATTGGTTATTCCAGCCATTCCAGTGATACAAGGACCTCCTCCAAAAAACAATGCAGCCTCTTTTCTATGCATGCTTTGACATGTCAGAACGACTGCTGTGAAAAAGGTCAATATGCTGTCTTGCCATAAGAGTAAATGAGCCACTTGCACCAATTTTAAAGCTACTAGAGAGAAGAAAAGCTGGGAATGTATTTATTTTAAGTCTCTGCGTTTCTCCTGGACACATCAAACCGAGCCCTGCTGTGATGTGCTCATAACTGCTATAATTAAAGTTAGCTGTCAGCCTCAAAGGGCCATTTTATCACTCAATTGAATTGAAGCGTATTCTAACATCTCAAACACCCTTCATTAAGGACAATTTGCTATATTGGCTCTTCCCACACCGGGAGTTGAACCCAGGCCGCCTGGTACCAGACAGTGGTCACTGTTGTGTTATCACCAAAATTTACAGGCACCCTCATATTCATATCTCCTCAAAACAGCCTGGAAGTCTTCTTCTAATTCCCTTTTGACAGCCCATTTGTCGCCTCTTAATCTGACGTGACACCTTCACTTTTTACGCTGGCCAACAGACCAGTTATGCTGCCTCTGGTTTAAATCCAGATCCAGCAGATCCAGATCTGCTTTGATGTCTGCTGAGCGTTCTGAACATTAGCCAGACAATGCACTCGGGCCACCGGGGTGAAGAGCAGGTAGCATAATTGGAGACACTGGTAAACTTCACTTGTGTTTACGTTGTATCGCTAAGTCTCGATGCTCTTTGTGACCTCTGGGATTTTTTATGTCGAGTAGAATTTCCAGGCATGATTTCCAGCTTACTAGCAACAGGGACAACAAAACTCCTATCTTCTTCCTGTCTTTGTTGCACATTTAAGACATCAGTGGGCCTGGAGACTTCATACTCAGAATCTCTTAACACCTAGACGGTAGTTCACCATCCGGATAGAACAGCATTGTAACGTAAAGCTCATTATTATTCACTGTGAACAGCAATGCTGTGCTTGTACCATCACCATCTACATGATAGATAAAAACCAAAACCCTTGTCTGCTGTCCACAGTCTTCGCTCTGTAGACCATACGAGAGGATTCATAGGACGCTGACTTTTACACCATTTGGCCGAGAGGCCCGAAAGCTACAAAAATATATGACGTTTGTTCCATCATTCTGCTGCCAGAGTGCTCTATCAGCTGAGGTGAAGTTATGGAGCAATAAAATTATAGTGCCATCACCACTTTAGTTAGACAAGTTGACTTGGCTTCCCGTTGGCCTTGCCACAGAGAGAAGGCTGTACATCTTCATCTAGTTTTAAACGTTTGAGCTTCCACCTCTCTGGAAATAATGTGATGCTGACAAATGATTGGTTTGTCCACATGCGACTGGCCGTAAAAGTGAACCTTAGGTCAAAAATGTCCAACTTTACAGCAGAAATGAACATGTTTACAGACTAAAGAGAATGAGTATTAGAGAAAAATCAAACTGAAAGGGGACAAAAGTATGCAAGATATGTCTAAAACAATGACAGCGATAATTGCTGCTGCAAATTAAATTCTGAAAAGTTACAGTTTTAGTCTTTTGGAAGCATTTCTGATGGTGTACTGTAACTCTTTCCTTTTTTAAACTGCTTTCAATCCACCAAGACGCAGCATCATGTTTGCTAGAGTGCATGCTGGAGGCAATTTGTGCATTTCATTAAAACTGGTTGCAAGCCTTAGTCTTCCAGTGATTTGTGTGATGGGAGTGCTGTAAATTCTTTTCCCGACCTCCCATGAATAGTCACATAATTTAACACCGACTGCAAACTGAGGCGACAGATTGATGAAACCATCTGGCAAACTCACTTTCTCTGAGTCCGGGTACCAGCTTGAAAATGATCTCCTCCAGGGTGTTGTCTAACCTGAGAATATGACAGTGAGAAGGAGGTGGAGGGGATGATGCATTGGGGGATAACAAGAAATTAAAGTAGGCAATAGAAGTTAAATGGTGGAGGTGAAGGGAGCGATCAGGTGAGGTCAAGCAGGAATAAAAGTATCCAAAGGAGAGAATAGAAGAGAGAAAATCAGTAGCTCGAGCTGTTGAAATACACACAAAAGCAAAATGTAGAAAAGTACAATTGAATAATGGAAACACAACAAGAAGTTCAGAGAAGAATGAAACTCTTAAAACTGTCATTTACAAAACTTTGCAGCTCTTTCAAGATTAAATAAAAAGAAATACAAAGTGTCCAACATGCCAATGACAGGAAAAAAAAACAGATAAAGTGAGAGAAGAAAAACATGTTATGTAGCCAAAGTTACCTGAGCATCTCCAGTGGGTTGGTCTCATGGACCTGAATGCCACATTTAGGACAGTCATTGCTCTCCTCAAAGTGCTGCACAATACAGCTCTTACAGACTGCAAAAGAAATATATTCAAAATGAGCTTCTCCTCTAGGTTAAGGCAGGTAAACCCATCTTTTAAAAGGTCATTCAGAATAAAAGAGAGAGAGGCAGAGAAATGAGCTGTTCATCTGTGAAACCATCATTTTGCCTTGTCATTGAGGTTTTTTTGGGGGCAGCATGTTGGCTTGCCTTGTTTCGAGCTGGTATTTCAGCTTTCTAAGCCACTGACAATCACCAGGTTGTCACGATCTGCTTCACACTCTCAAACCGCCCAAACTAGTCTCATGTTGAAAAAGGGGAAGCCTCCAAATCTCTCTATGAAAAAACTGAAATCCTGCAGTTTGAACTTCAGACTTTGTCGGCGTTTTAGTGCCGACATCGGTTCCGATGCTTCACAGCTCATTTGCCTCATTCACCTTGCTCTACAATTTCACATCCACTTCAAATAGTCTGTCAAAGTAGAATTTTACTGGAACTATGGTAGCTGTAATTCTGGGTTTGAAAAACAGGAACAGCAGGAAGTGACACTGTGTTTGAAGCTTCTAGCTTTCTGTAGGAGTCTCTGCTCTAACACTTGCAGCTGGGTACATTTGCTCGCATCAGTGGTAACTTACTTATTAATTAAGTCTGACATGAGCATGACACCAAGGCTGATCAACAGTTTGAACATCATCTGTACTTTTCTTCATTTCACACCTGTCATACACAGCAGCTGTACTTTGACTGAGCCCTGCCCTTCTTCTTTACGGCTCTTTAAAGTTTGGTCAGGGTTACGTGTAACCTTAGATCGGTCTGGGTTTGGTCCCACTACCTCGATGGATTTTCACCCCTACTGTCACCTCTGTGTGTTGCTGCGTGTTATTTTAACTCACATGTGTGCAGGCACTCGGTGACCGTGGTCGGTTTAATCAGGTAACCTCGACACAGGTAGCAGGTGATGAAATGGTTAAAGTCTCTGACCAAGTGCTTCCTTCCCGTACCGGACATGTTTGGAGGGCTTTCCCTGTTTTTGCCAACAGTGAGACACCAAACAGAAGATGGAAAATATCCCCTTCTAGCTTTAGAAGGCTCAGACGTCCATTTACAACAGTGAGAAAAGGAAGACTTTTCCAGTTACAGACAAATACTGCCTGCTGCACTTCAGATGTTTGTAGATGAATTGTGTGTAAAATCCACCGTGTCCAGGGTAGTACCTACAAGGTACCTACACCATCCACAACTGATATGAGATACGAGATCCTACTGTGTAAAATCCTGCTCCATTCTTGAATTTTGCAGTCAGTCCTTGTTTAGGAATAACTCCCACTGATATTTTATTCCATCTTCCATGAACCATATTACTCCAAATGAACAGAAAATACAAAAAGCTCGTCCAGATGATGTGATCCTGTTTCAGGCACAGAACTCCCACAGAGCGGGCGTCACGTCTTCCTCCCTGACTTTGGTAAAGTGACCTTTTTAATCCATGGAGCTTCCCAGGTGAGCTACAGAGAGTTCAGAGTCTTCTGCATAATCAGATTGTTCACCATTGGTGGCGTCGCTGTGGTCTTTACTCTTGACGCGGACAGCGTAATGATCCTTTAAGTCATGATGAAGTAACCTAAAGAAAATCAAAAACAAAAATTAATGTTGGGGGGGGAAATGTGTCGATGGATTTGAAAATAGTGCTGTGCAAAAGTTTTAGGCAACTTTTTAAAATCATGCAAATTCAACCTGCAGAAGGACAGCGAGCCCGATTATGCAGTCAGAATCATGAAAAAGGACCTTCAGAGACTTCAAGAACCAGCAGTCCTGCAACGGATGGGACAGTGGAGCTCTGATTAGAAACCGGATTGACTTTAGGAAAGCCTAAAAGAAGAAGAACAGTTTTAGTGCTGTAAACTTTTCCAGAAATCTCCACCCATATACATCGTAAGAGGAAAGAGCTTGATGGCTTTAACAGACATCTTCAAAAATTCTAAACAAAATAAAGATAATATTAAAATAACCCAAATTAAATACTTTCAAAGGACGAATCTTCACACAAGATACAACGCAATACCTAAAGCGGTTGAAATAAAAGCAGCTGGACTTCTTTTTGGTTTGTGAAGACGCTCTACCTCTCATCCAAGAGTCCTTCCATCTTCACAAACAAAAGAGAAGCGATGCTGCCTTTATCTTCATTTCAAGCCCTCAAGACTAATAAAGACCAGGATGACTGAGAACCTGCACAAACACAATGAAACGATGTATGAAAGGAACTGAGCACCTTGCGAAAGCTAGTTGCTAGGCCTTAAATCAGCCTTCAGTTATTCTACACACAGTTCCTAACTGTGAATTTAACCAGTTGGGTTCTCACCCACCAAAGGGTTAGGGTTTGGTCTAACCTTACATCTTATCCTGTGTTTTGAAGAAATTCAAAAGGAAAAATAGATTTCCTTTTTTCTATTTGATGGTTATGTTCACTTGACATACAGTTCTACCACATTACTCCTCCAGTTAACCCTGTGCAAGTGGTTTTTGGCCCTTGAGGGTCTGTTTACACTTTTCTTTTGTTGGTTTCCTCTGTCTGCCTCATTTGGTGTCAGGGCTCGAGGTGCGGCGGGCGGAGGTGAGGATCCAAAAGCAGGACTCGTGAAGCCAAATGTCAACAGAAAACCACAGCTTTATTGCTGGCAAAGCACAAAACATGAACAGAACAACGAACACTGAGAACCGGAAACACACAGGTATGACCTGATGGTACGACACAACAGAGAGCACAGGAACACACAGGGCTTATATACACAGGGAGGTAATCAGGGAATGAGAAACAGGAGGGAGACACAGCTGGTAGAAATTGGACTAACGAGACAGGGGAGCAGTAGAACTGAACACACTCACATGAGACACAGACCTTCACAATAAAACAGGAAACAAGAACCCACTAAACAAAGACGCAGACAGAATATAACACATGCAACTCAAACAATACATGAAACAACAAATCCTTAAACACGGATAAACAGAAACAAGAAACTAATAACAATCTATCATCATCATCATCACCACCACAAGCACTACAAGAGAATAAGAAAACAATCCATAATGCAAAAACACACCAAAATAACTGAAACACAGATTCATCATAAAACCCAACAAAGCACCAGAGAAACATAAAGAACAATCCATCATTGAAAAAAAAAACCCAAACCATAACAACTCAAAATGCTGGGTCAAACTGACCCAGAACCGTGACATTTGGTATTTAGAATTTACAATGCTCAGTATCTATGACATATGACACAAATGACACCTGACATTTGAGAAGCAGCCATCATTTGTTTTCAGTTCCTTCTATAGAAAATGAGAAGTTTTTTTTAATCTGGTAGCTACGAAGTTCCCCATACAGTAAACTAACCCCACTTTATTAGGGCTGAGTGTTTAAGAGAAGCCTGTCGTGTGTTGACTGTTGACGGAACATGTGACTCAAAATGTGACTCAAAATGCGGTGAAAACGAAAAACCTCACCAAAGGTGAATAATCTTAAATTGGTTTTATGGGACTAATAGCTTCACCTTACTTTTGTCCTTGTGAGTCATTTCTCATTGGTCTTCAACGAGATGCGAGTCAGAAAAACACGATTAAGTCACAGTTTCTGATAAGTTCATAAATCAGTATTATAACGCTTGGGTACATACAGATATCAGTACAAGCAGTAACTTAAGTATTCCCACACTTTAACCTTTATAACTACCTCTAACCATAAACCTTGAAATGTTTCTTCTTTCGTCTGTACTTTGCCATAATCCCCTGAGGTTTAAGTCATCACTGATGATGATCATAACCCT
The DNA here is from genome assembly GCF_900408965.1 of Simochromis diagramma. Taxonomy (NCBI): domain Eukaryota; kingdom Metazoa; phylum Chordata; class Actinopteri; order Cichliformes; family Cichlidae; genus Simochromis; species Simochromis diagramma. The sequence goes on from NW_024386892.1 coordinate 4,489,527, forward strand.
TTGTAATAAGAATAGTATGTAACGATTCTCAAGTTATTCTCAAAGCTTGACATTTAGGGTTAGGGCTCGGGTTTGGGGCTCGGGGTTGGGTACCACCTGAAAGCTAGCCTAATGATTAACTCTAACTCTGACACCTCAGCTTTCGATGAGGCTCATGTGGTGCTGCTTTTCAAACACCCACAGAGCCTGGAGTGGAGCTCTTCTGCCTCATCTGGATCTTTAATCAATGTTTCCTGTTTTCTGTTGTTTCTCCCTTGCACAACACCATGTAAGCAGCCTCGAGTGACCTGCTGGCCTCTACATGGCTGCTTCTTTATTACAAACTATTTTAAGTAGGTAGACTGAAAGAGGGACAGTCAGCAATATCCAGTCATTTCCAAACCATGTCTACAGTTGAGGATAGGTTCACATCTGGCTCTTTTGATAGATTTTGTCCCAATTTGCATATCCAAATGAGAAACTTATGATAGTAGAACTGTTAGGCTAAAATGCAAGCATGGGACTTTACTAGAAAAGCACAAACTTCTAGTTCAGCTGCCATCTTGTATTTGCACACTTAATAATGAATGTGGTTATCATTAACTAACAGTGACGTGATCATTCACCCAGCAGGACAGCTCTGACCTACATGCATCCATTTCTACTGCACTACCCCAACTATGAATAGCTAACCTCTCCAACTTGCCCCCATTCCATCCCCATTTTGATGGATCTGGATGAATTTTGGCTTGCCTGCTTCAAATATAGACACAGAGCTGCATATTAATCATGTGGTGTCACCACAAAACCCACTCTGAAGTTTCATGTTTACTGTGGATACCCCCTTTTGTAAACAACTGATGGGTGTCAGTGCTGTGATTATAGTAAATGGCTGGTAAATCTCTCTGGATGTGAAATTAATCAGCATTTTCATGTCAGATTCATTCCCTTCGTTAACCACACAACATTTAAACAAAAATTATCATACAAATTACTGCATGAACTGTTTGCTTTGTGTGGGGAGGCTGTAGATATTTACCATATCCAGCACTCTTGTTCTTTCTGTGATGTTTGCTATAAATTCACCTGATACATAATAACTGTCAGAGTTCAAGCGATTTTTGGTGAGGATAATAATGTTCAGGTGATGATTTGAGTTCAGACATAACTCCACGAAGGGTGGGATGGGTTTGTGCCAATTTAGAGGTATTACAGGAGACATGTGGCATATGAATGTGGCTGGAAAGCAAATGCTGATCAGCCACATTATTAAAACCAGTGAATGGTTTTAATAATGTTGTTGTTGTTGTTGTTTTACAGTACAAGGTTGGACGTCAACACCAACAATCCAGCAGCACCTGCTTCGCCTCACCTGGACCACGAGCACCACCCCACACTGCATAAAGCTGCTCAAAGACAATGAGCTAACCTTGCACTGAAACACTCCCACTCTGTATCCAGTAGTCAATAGAGCACTCGTGAGAGTCCCACACCAGAACCCGCGTGTCCCAAAGAACTCCAGGTTGAGAGTCCTGACAGGTCAGAGCTGTTTGGCGGTACTAGTGGGACCTGCACAGGATTAAACAGCTGGTTTTAATATCGTGACTGACTGCTCTGTGGGGTGGCTGTAGCTCAGGTGGTAGAGCAGGTCACCTACTAACCGGAAGGTTGGTGGTTTAAGTCCAGTCTGCATGCCAAATATCCTGGGGCAAGATACTAACCCCATGTTGCTCTCCGATGCATCCATCAGTGAGTGACTGTTAGATAGGAAGCACTTAGAAACAGCATAGAAAAAAAGTGCTTGTGCAAATGGGTGAATGTACAAGTTGTGTGAAGTGCTTGTTGTGCTCAGAGTAGAAAAGCGTGATATAAGAACCAGCCCGTTTACCATCTAATTATGCCATATTTGTGTACAAGCATAGACGATATGGATGCAGCTTACTGACCAAGCCGACACCTGAGCCAATCTCACCTTTGGCTCAAAGACGGACGCAGTGAGCGTTTGAGCGCAAACTTTGGGCCCACCACCTGCACACACCCGGCTGTATCACACGATGTTACATGCGGGCTGTGCTGCAGGGTCAGACCTGCAAAGAGAAACAACTGGACGACGTTTAGGAAGACGGTGACTCCTCGTCATCCCGGGTGCACTTTACCCTCACGCCGCTTCCTTCAGTTTGGAACCCGGACACACGGGCTGCACGCTCAGGTGCTGCGTGTACGTCAGGTGTGCGTGCAGTGCTGGACTGAGGGAGCCCACTCGCCGCACGGACAAAGTCCACGGAGGAAACAGCGTGTACTCCACTCCACGCTCATCAGCGCGTCTCGCTTTTTGCTAGAAAAATCTCAAGTGCGCAGCTTAGAAATCCACCCGACGAGATTAGGAGCGCGCGCACGCGCACAGAGACGCGCGAGCGTTATTTATTCACACACACAGAATCTGCTTATCTCATCGTTACGGCGCGTCACGGTCTACGTCACATTTGTCAAAACAACATCAATGGACGACACGCGCACATTGCAGCGACACAGTGGGACGTGTGACGCACGCGCGAACGCTCGCGCGAGCGCGTCGCAGCTTCTGCTCGGCGATTGCACACCTACGGTGCGCGGATCGCAGCGACGATAAAAGTTGCGGAGATTCGTGTCACGGCCTTAAACGAGGAGCGCCAGGCATACATATGCGTGAACATACCGCGATCCCCGCATGTGTGCGCGACGCACTTTGCGTTAGTGGGGAGGGAGGGAGCAGGGGGGAGCAGGGGAGAGAAGGGGGAGGGAGGGAGGGACAGCCAGTAGCGTCAAAGTTTGGCTGAAACGTAACGCGACCGACGGCGGCTGATGGATTCTCCGTCCGCGCACAAATAATGAGCAGCAATAAGACATTACTCACCTCCGCGCTCACTTTCCCGTCGTCCCCGGAGTTACGGATGCCGCTGCTGGACAGGAATGTCCACCGTGACGCTGTCCGGTCCTCCGGTACGGTCTGCTCCGTAAACTGGGTGAGCAGAGAAACACGGAACTGGTCGGCTCGGATCTGCCCCAGTCCGCCCAGCAGAGAGGCAGGCAGGCAGCACAGAGCAGCGGTGGGCGGGGAACCACCAGGCGAGCAGGCAGGGCTCGGAAACTGAAAGCAGTTGTGTAACTGAGTGGCTATTGGCCCACAACACGCACATGCACACACCGAGCCGCGGTGTGTAGCGATCAACGCCGCTACTCACTTTGTTCAGTTGGCCAGACCCGAGCGAGCGATGTGACTGCAGAGTTTATGCGTTAGAGAAAGAAACGTCCTGAAATCAGATCAGACACGTGCAGGTGTGTGCTGCCACAGAAAAACTGTTTGCTCCTCATTCTTAAGGCAACATTTCTCACAACTTAATTATAAACACGAATAAGTGACGAAATCCTAGTTATTAATTAACTCGGGTTATACCATAGACTGTATATAATAGATGGCCATATTCCCCTGTCAGTTTTTTTTAATCCTCAACAGTTCTGGCATTTTGTGATAACTTGTAGTTTGGCGTGTTCGGGCTTCATCAGCACTCTGTTCTGGAAAGATAATAAGTTTGGGTAAATATACAGTCTCATTGAAGAAGGAACAGCTGTCATCTGAATCAAGCAGGGAGACTACAGTCTCATGGTGTCTGTTTGACATGTTGAGGAGCAATCGTTGAAGTGTAAAGGACACACATAAAACACACACACATATACACAGTGACATTTTATACCTTCTCCAGCATACTGTACATGTTATGGCCACAAGTTTGCATCATGGTGCTGATCCAGAATTCTATTATTATTATAGTTTATTATTATTATTATTATAGTATTTTTATTCCTAGTTCTATAATAAAAAAGTAATAAATATTAAATAATAGATTTATGATGATTCAGTTTGTTTGTTTATCCATTCACCGCTCAGTTCGCTCTCGCTCTGTCGTCAAGGGCAAGCACTGGTTAATGGTCATTATCACTGACCAGCATCTTCAAGTGGCCAAGAACCTGCTGGTCCAGGATGTGCACTACTTTGTGGCTCAGAGTTATGCATTAAAAGAAGGCTTTTCATGATGTACAAATCCCTGTTACTTACTTCGGTCAACTAAAATAATTATTTGCCGTCCAAAGCAAAAATATTTAAACAACCAAGACTGCCATAGGCTGTGTGTTGCATTTGCAATAGGCCAAGATTATTTATGGTTAGTTATATGGAAAGCAGCCGGCACATTAAGCAAAGCATTCTCAGTGTTGATGCAGCTCAACTCAACAGGTTTAGAGGAAATGTGGGTCTGGTTCCAAATTGTAGATTGTGGCTTATTCCAAAGAAGGACATATCACATACTGTGCAATTTTCCCATTCCAAAGAGGAGCAAAATAAACATTTCAGCTATAGAAAAACCATATTGCACCAAACAAGTTCTAAATTATGGATAAGGCCCTTGACTTATCATGACTATGTTGTCCAGCTCTTCTGGGGAAATACCAAAGTTTCCCCAGTGTAAGCACAGAGATATAATTGGTCCATCATCCCCTCGGTGTTAATTAGACATCCTGGTCAGACGCCCCAACCACGTGAACTGGCATGTTTGGACTGGGAGGAGCAACACTAAAAGCTAGCTACCTTTTGGAGGAAGCTCACTTCTTGTATTTGCATTGTATGCATTTGTTTATTTTGGCAAATCAACCAGTTAATCGAGAACATCTTCTTTCACCAGAACAGACCACAGCGTCTGCAGAACTGCATAAATGAGCAGGATGTATAAAAAGTTTTCTTCGTCTTTGACAGCTACTGTTTAAATCAGATGCTAAAAATGCTCTGACGACAGTCTGAACAATAATGCAGGTGTAAGTGTGTGTTTCCCACAGGATTTGATTCTGTTTTGGCAGCAGTGGGTGTGGGAGGAGCAGGGCATTCCCATGCAGGTGTATCCAAGTGCATGGATACATGTTTCCGTTCTTTACACATGGAGAAACGGCCTGACCCATCCATTTTCTGTTGTAGTCCTGATAAACTTGCCTTCTGCAGGCTCCAGTTAGAGTGGCCCTCCAGCGTACTACTGATCTCTGGAGCATAAAAAAATACATTAAGCAGCTGCAGTCCAAGATGGTGCAATTGAATTCCATCCCAACACGGGAGGAGAATCTCCCTGGAGAGCCACAACAGAGACTGGTACACCAGCTGCTGGGGAAACACAAAACAGGGCAGGCCAGGGCCAGAATATGGGGCTAGAATAAAGAGGCTGTCCACCAATAAATCAATCAAAGTCATTCCTTTGGATAGGCAAAAAAAAAAAAAAAAGTCAGCGCTGATACCTGGGCTCACCCAGATGAAGTCTGTGTGTCGGGAAACTTTTAATGCTGCTAATTTTTACTATTCCAGGCAATCTTCAATAGCCATGATGCAGACAGGATCCAGGATGATGGAAACATATCAAAATTTGCAGGTATTTGTTAACTCATTCATTCAGCACAGTAAATATGGTGGTTACACAGAAAGAGTGAATAGAACACAAACTCTAAGATGTTTCCCAGGGTCACTGGTATTGGTTTAGCTAATGCCGAGAAAGAGCTTTGCAACCTCCCTACAAAATAGTCAGGTTTAAATGCAGTGGGTAAGTGTCATTCTTCAGTGTCCAAGTATAAGGTGAGGGAAAATGAATTTAATCAGTAAGTGAAAACCCAAATGGCTGACAAACCTTGCTCTAGGCTCTCGAGCTAATAAATACAGACCTCTGTAGTTTGATACTGCTGAAGCATCAGTGACAAAGACTTTGTTCAGATCTCTTAGAATGGCAGCATTTGAAACTAGTTTGAGAATGAATTGGATTGTGATATCTGCTACAGACACTTATGTCATTAATTCATCAGTTAGTGCAGTGCTTCCTAACCTTCTTCATCTGAAGTACCCCCACAGGCCTGTTCAATAGACTCAAGTACTCCTTCATCATTTCTACTTCCCGTACTCAAATATGTTCATTAGGATTGATGCTTAACTGAATCTTAGTCAAAGGAGCTTGCAAAGAAAAGCGTCTGGACTTCGCCTGAGCCAAGGTGTGAAACTGTTTCACACCCAGTTTCACACCTTGGCTCAGGCGATTAGAGGATCATCAGGGGGTCCTTTTGTCCCTCTGTGGGGGGAAACTCCCACTAGGTTTAAATCTGGGACTCTCCACTATTCGACCTTAGAACTGAAGAAGCTTCTCGGATGAGAGGTGAAACGTCTTCAAGCAACTTAAAGAAGTCCAGATGCTTTTCTTTCCAAGCTCCTTTGACTACGATGACCTGGATGACTGAGAACCTTCACAGACACTTAACTGAATCTTACTTAACATTATACAAAAGTGGAAACTGATAAAATGATTTTTCTCCAGCATAACAGTTTTTACCGCTCAGCTGTAAAAGGCTGGTGGGGTCTTTAGGTGGTTGCCCGTATGTGTGAAAGCGATAACTCGGTTCTGAGGCAATGTGTGAGCTTCAAATTGATATCATAGATGTATCTGCTAAAAATCTTGGACAGATTTGAATCTCAGTGACCTCGATCAAGGTAAGAGGTCAAATTTTCTGAAAGTTTTGGGGATAATTCAAGATGAATTAAATTAATACCATAGGTGCATCTACTAAAAACTTTCATCAAGACTAAACTAGTCACGTAGGAGGAGTTCAGGAACAAACATGCAATTCAGTTCAATTCAATTTTATTTATATGGCGCCAAATCACAACAAAAGTCGCCTCAAGGCGCTTGCAGACATACATGTGCTACAATCATTATAGTTTGATGATACAAAATACTGATACAGTAAATCTGTTCATTGTTTTAGTGCAGTCATAAATATGGCTAACACAAAACACTCCAGGACACTCAAATTCACCTCAGGTACCCTCTGGGAACCACTGGCCTCAGGTTCTTTTTATTGACTCACACATGAGTAAGTTAGTGGACAGGCCATAATGTCAGTGTTTGATTTATGACTGCAAAATTAATCTTAAAAGAAGAAGAATATCTTAGATTTTCCCATGTTTGCTTTTAGTACACTTGTTGGTTCAGCACTGACTCACACAAGGGGCCGCAGGAGGGGAAACAAAAAGTCTTCAGTGACATCTCCCTGTGGGATATGACCTCCTGTTTTGGGAAGTGGAATGTATCACCATGGAAACAAAGTTCCCAGTCCTGCAGAGGGAGAGTTGTTGAGATGGTAAAATTCCAAAAATGAAAATGCTGCCTTTCCAGCCCCCCCTAAAAAAAGTGTTTCTCTTTCTTGCAGGAGATTGTTTTGGGAATCTCATCCCAGAGGTGGAGGCTGTTCTTATTAAAGTGCACCCAGACTTCATGCATTAGTTCCTGCCAGGACAGACCTGACAAAATGAAAATGACACATGAACAGCAAAGGCTTTCCAGCCTCTTGTTACTATAATGAGGCAACAATAAAACCAGCACCCCTATTAATGATCATCATGATTCTGGCTCCCAGAAGGCCGGTGAGTTACAAGACAGATAATGAAACTTGAGACAAGCAGCGTTTCAGTCGTGGGAAGTTAAAGCTGGAAATGTTGACTTAACTTTAAGGCTTCCATTAGACTGGAGTATACTGGAGGTTTGGGGATAAAGGTGAATAAAACAATATTCAGGGATTTAATTTATGTTCTAAATTGTGTTTTACGTCTTTTAAATGTTTCTAGTGCACAGTATAATAATACTAATGCAAATATATCAGAAGTATGTAAAACCCATGGTCCAGTGCAACTGATGGTAAAAAATTACAGGGAGTGCAGAATTATTAGGCAAATGAGTATTTTGTCCACATCATCCTCTTCATGCATGTTGTCTTACTCCAAGCTGTATAGGCTCGAAAGCCTACTACCAATTAAGCATATTAGGTGATGTGCATCTCTGTAATGAGAAGGGGTGTGGTCTAATGACATCAACACCCTATATCAGGTGTGCATAATTATTAGGCAACGTCCTTTCCTTTGGCAAAATGGGTCAAAAGAAGGACTTGACAGGCTCAGAAAAGTCAAAAATAGTGAGATATCTTGCAGAGGGATGCAGCAGTCTCAAAATTGCAAAGCTTCTGAAGCGTGATCATCGAACAATCAAGCGTTTCATTCAAAATAGTCAACAGGGTCGCAAGAAGCGTGTGGAAAAACCAAGGCGCAAAATAACTGCCCATGAACTGAGAAAAGTCAAGCGTGCAGCTGCCAAGATGCCACTTGCCACCAGTTTGGCCATATTTCAGAGCTGCAACATCACTGGAGTGCCCAAAAGCACAAGGTGTGCAATACTCAGAGACATGGCCAAGGTAAGAAAGGCTGAAAGACGACCACCACTGAACAAGACACACAAGCTGAAACGTCAAGACTGGGCCAAGAAATATCTCGAGACTGGTTTTTCTAAGGTTTTATGGACTGATGAAATGAGAGTGAGTCTTGATGGGCCAGATGGATGGGCCCGTGGCTGGATTGGTAAAGGGCAGAGAGCTCCAGTCCGACTCAGACGCCAGCAAGGTGGAGGTGGAGTACTGGTTTGGGCTGGTATCATCAAAGATGAGCTTGTGGGGCCTTTTCGGGTTGAGGATGGAGTCAAGCTCAACTCCCAGTCCTACTGCCAGTTTCTGGAAGACACCTTCTTCAAGCAGTGGTACAGGAAGAAGTCTGCATCCTTCAAGAAAAACATGATTTTCATGCAGGACAATGCTCCATCACACGCGTCCAAGTACTCCACAGCGTGGCTGCAAGAAAGGGTATAAAAGAAGAAAAACTAATGACATGGCCTCCTTGTTCACCTGATCTGAACCCCATTGAGAACCTGTGGTCCATCATCAAATGTGAGATTTACAAGGAGGGAAAACAGTACACCTCTCTGAACAGTGTCTGGGAGGCTGTGGTTGCTGCTGCACGCAATGTTGATGGTGAACAGATCAAAACACTGACAGAATCCATGGATGGCAGGCTTTTGAGTGTCCTTTCAAAGAAAGGTGGCTATATTGGTCGCTGATTTTTGTTTTTTTGAATGTCAGAAATGTATATTTGTGAATGTGGAGATGTTATATTGGTGTCACTGGTAAAAATAAATAATTGAAATGGGTATATATTTGTTTTTTGTTAAGTTGCCTAATAATTATGCACAGTAATAGTCACCTGCACACACAGATATCCCCCTAAAATAGCTAAAACTAAAAACTACTTCCAAAAACATTCAGCTTTGATATTAATGAGTTTTTTTGGGTTCATTGAGAACATGGTTGTTGTTCAATAATAAAATTATTCCTCAAAAATACAACTTGCCTAATAATTCTGCACTCCCTGTACATGCTCTCATTAGACCAATTATTGCCAAGTGTAAGAATGTGTGTGTTGAAGTTTATGTCAGTTCAAATTAGGGCAAAAGCTTGAACATAAGAAAGTGAGTAAGAGAGAGACAATTAAAGAGAAAACAGGAGGGAGGCTGACAGGTCAGAAGAATAAGGTACAGAAGGAAAAAGATACAGGGATAAGAAACTGAGACAGCTGCAAACGAATAAAAGAGCTGGAGAAGATACAAAATGATGGAGATGGAAGAGAATGATTCTGTGGTGAATTTAAGATAACGAAAGAACAGAATGAGAAGCAGCAACGTGATTGAAGAATTGAGAGCATCTGTGAAATTAGGTGGGCTGAATACGTACAAGGAGTAGATGGATATCAGATGAGAAAAAGAAGACAAAATTAGAAGAACTAAGAATCAATAAAGAGCACAAGTGTATGTGGGGGAGAAAGAGAAGAAGCTGTTCTTAGGATGGCAACAGTTTCACCACTTTGTATTTTTATCTGTTTATTTAAATCCCTGAAAGTGTCACAGTTAATCTATTGTGTAACCCTGACACTACTCTACATAGAGACACAAGCTATATATATGCAATCATTTTTATAGATAGCGCTGCATGCGTCTTACAAATTGCTGACTCTTTTTTTAACCTCTCATAGTATTTGCTTCTTAAGTGGGTTTGCTATCATTTTGCAGGCTGTTTTTGACTAAACACAGATAATAACAGCCTGCTGATGCAGGCATGTAATCCTTAGTTTTTTCCAGTGGCTTCTGTGTTTTCTTGCCTGGTTAAGTCTGATTACTTTCTCTTGTGCATTATTACCCCTTTCTCTCTGGTATGCATTTATGATCAGCTAATCAAATGTATTTGATTAACCGATCTTCATCATCATCATCCTAATGGACTGAATGTGTAGGACATGAAAGGCATTATGGATTCTCATGTTTCACAGTAGATGGACAGAGTCAAGGTTACTTATAGTCTCAATTTCAAATGGCCCAGTAAAATCTGAAGACAGTTTTGACGTAGTGTGTAATGGAATATTTTTGGTTAAGAGCCAGACTTTCTGACCTGGTACGTTGGCTGGAGCAGGGGTCCGACTGTGATCGTGATGTTTTATTCTTCTCTTTGGTTCTCATGGAGGGCAGGTTGAGTCTCATGCCAGAGTGTCCCGCAACAGCGCAGATGGTCTTAAACAGAAGGAACAGGACTCGTACCTTCAATGTTTGGTAAGAGAGGTGGTTGGTAACTCAAGGATGATTCAAACGGTGAAAGGCCGCTGGCAGATGAGGTCAGGGTCTCACTGTTTCCATACTCAGTCCAAGCGAGCTGAGATAGAGGACCACACATCGGACAGCTGCTTCCGGTTCTTGTTTAGTTCTCTCAGTCCGTCCATTGAGCTGAGGATAAATTACCAGAGGATAAACTAACCTGGGATGGAAGGAATGGGCCCGTCAGTTACTGACTGGACCATAACTGGGTCACTTCTCAGTGATGCAACCTGGAAGGAAACTGTGTCGATTCACATTTCTCAGATTCTCAGAGATCATTTACCAGGGCTTGGAAGATGTTGCATTTAACTCAGTAGAATAATTAGACACACTTCTCTTAGCTTGACATTTTTAAAAAAGAGTTTATAAACTGCAGCTCAAGATTGGAGCCTTTTCAAAGACACTCCTGAACTTAGAGACAAACTCCACAAAGCCAGGGTAAGAGTTGAGCAGTGCGTGTCCACTTTGAGAAAAACAGTTTCAGCACTGTCAGATGAATAGGTGTGGCACTGCCGTCTGAAGGCCACAAAACACTGAGTGTTCCAGGGGTGGTGGAGGAAGCAGACCAGGTGTCTAGGACCGTGGAAGGAGAAGGAGTCGTACTGGGTTTAGTGTGATACCTCCAAACTGCATGACTCTTTGAAACATGGTGTCCTGTTTTCCAGAAATGATGCAGCATCTGTTTGGGCTTTTCTAACGGAGCTTCTTGTTGGGTGGGGAAACATAGAATTGGGTCTGAGTTCATATACCTGACCTTATCATTCTGCCGCAGATAGTGCTGCAGGTGGACTCAAACAGGACTTTCAGAATCAGATTATTTACAGGAAAAAATACTTCAACAAACACTTTTCCATCTTGGGTCCATAAACAACAATCCAGCAAATATTGGCCTTCCACAAAAGATTCACCCTCACAAACCCCGTTTCCACAAACACGCCAGGGTTTCCTGCACTGAAGGAGAGGAAGGTAAGTTTCAGTCACGAATTCTAAATATAGGTGGGAAACCGACTGAACCAACGATGTCAGGTGCAGAATGAAGGTCTTCCCTGTGTTTAATATGCAGTGGAGTCAGAAGATGATGCGCAGGTGCACTTATTACCTACAGGTGTGCTGGAGCAAAGGGCGGGAATGCCAGAAGGATTGCATCCCTGCAAATAGAGGTTTGGTTAACATGCACCCAACACAGACACAGGGAGAGAGAGAGCGGAAGGGACTGAAGAGCGGAAGCGAAACAGATTGGAGGACCATGATAACGTATCCGTTTGTCAACCTGTCTCATAGATACCATGGGAATCTGCCACATCCAGAAACCCCGTATCCTCACACAGCGACAGACACTGATTTAAATCATTTTTAAGATTAATAAATATTGCTTTTGCTGCCGGTATTCCAACTCAAATTCAATGGAAATGTGAAGTCAAGCGATCATCAGAGTAAGGACAAATAATCCCGGGGAGGACACGAATGTGTGCACCAGATTAATGTCAGCTCAGCCCACGGTTACTGAGTTCTTCCCCTAAAAGCAGAAGAAATCTCAACCTTAGCTTGTTGGATTGCCAGTCCTATTAAAATGATTCTCCTGGGGATCATAAATGTCTGTACAGAACATCTAGTGATCCATCAAATAGTGACTAATAAATTGACAAGCTGATGGCCTGACAAAAGACGTTCTTATTGAGCCAAGCTACTGAAAACGTGACGCAATTTAACAATATGTGAAGAGTTCATATTAAAGGAGACTTCCTTGGTGCAAATGCTGTTAAAGGGAGTAGAAGGAGTAGCATCTGTCCTCCTTATTTCTCTGTCTTGGACAATCTCGGGGTGTTTCAGTGGCCTGCTTACACTGCTCGCCACAATTGTTCTATATCCTCACTCTACAGGAATGTGGGCTGACTTCTGAACCCCCAATTACTGACCACTGCCTCGTGAATGCTTCTCTTCCAGTTCTCTTTTTTCCAATCTGATCCACTCCGTTCTTTTCATTTTCACTGCCGCCTTTTCCTTTCTGGCACTTCAATGCATTTGATTTCTTTTGTGTTTTTCTCATTCTGACAATTCCTTTTCTTCTCCTGCTCCTCATCTCTCCCCGTCTATTCCTCTACCCCTCATCTTTATTTCCTGTCTCAAAGGCTCGTTCAATAGTTTCCCGGCTGACTGACTCATCCTCAGTTATCCTTTTACTTTGAATGACTCATTATTCTCCGGTTTACATCAGTCACATTCACAAAGACACTTCCACTGATGGATGGTTTTACATAGCCATGTGCAAAGTTTCTGTTAGTGAGCTGAAGAGAAACAAAATCAGGCTTCAGCTTTTAGCTCCAAACTGCATTTTGCCATGTCACAGTCTGGCCTCTCATCCAGAGAGAAAGACTACTTCCTGCCCAGTGCTTGCTGGGATGGATGGCAGCCCATTTTCTTTTTAAATTTAATTTTCAGTCCACAAGAGTATCTTTCCTATCAAATTCAACATATTAGTGGACATGGAGTGGTACAAGAAACTGTCCAAATGAGATTTGAGTGGGATTTGTTCCTCATCTTTCAAAGCTCTTCCTGTTAAAAAGGAGTTCTTCTCTCCAACGATCACCAAGTGCTTGCTCACCAGTGAGCATTTGTTGTTTTCAGTACTTTACCTCACATTAAAAACCCTCGTTGATAAGAAGTGGCACTAATTTTGTTAATCTTTTAAAATGTTGATGTCTTTACCCAAATTATCGTTGTGGTCGTACCAAGGAACGTTTGAGTCCCTTTGCTCCATCAGCACAAGCAATCCATCGTAGGCAGCCACATGTGTGGGCTGAGTGGCCATCCCTCTTGATGAAGCGTGCAGCAGCTGAACAGCAGCTGAGTCAGAAAATACCAAACTGGGATTAATATCAGGGTGTGATGGGTACTATTGCACGAAAATCCCTCTGCACTGCAGCTCTGACCACAGCTATGCTCCGGGCAGCAGGGCGGTAGTAAAAGAGGACCATGATTAATTACTTTTGAGTAATCAGTAAACGTTTACCACCTCCTTCTATTACTCCTATAATGTGATACTTGAATATTCCAGCCTGTGACTTAAAAAAGAAAACAGACAAAAGTTGACTGAAGTGATAAAACACACCCCATTTCCCTAAAAGATGCTCAGCTGTTTTGTTGCTATACTACCACACAGTCTGGTGAAGCTTATCAGGTCTAATGTTAGCTTTACTCAGACAACTGACAAATTGTCAGTTGTCTGAGTAAATGTTTCTGCTTTGTAACAATATTGCAATGAAAAACTTTATTCACCATATTTCTAGAAAGAAAAGTAAGAAAAATTATGTTTGAGGTTAATCTCGCCAGTATTAAATGCAATAAAAAACACAGAGAGAAGAAAAACTGCTCTCTACAGCTAGTGTCGGGAACTGGGAATTGGGCCGCTGTCTTTCTGCAGGTGTTGGGCTTCAGGAAGAGAAGCTCATCGGCTTTTTTGAGCTACCAGGTGCTGTGTCCACGAGCTGCTCCCCAAGCATGGCTCCAGGGTTGGACCCCAGTAACCCTGTGCCAGCAAGATATTGTTGTTCATTAAGTTTGTTTTAACACACCTCCGTTTGCTTTGGGCACACCTGCACAAAGATAAATGCAGGTATTCTATTCTATTCTATTCTATTCTATTCTAAAAATCACCCCAACTGCTATCATGAGGTGGCAATCCACCTGGAAGCTCGAGGGAGACAGAAGTATAGACATCACTGCTTGCTTGCACTGAGTGGTAGTGGATAGATGGATGAATGGCCAGTAAAATAAAACATGTAGACATCAGTACGCCAAACAAGGATTTGTATAGATTTAACCAGTTATGAAACATCCATACACATTCGTATCTGCAAGCTCACTGTCTTCTTTATGAGGTTTTTCGAGAGATGTGGAAGAACTGCATGTGTCACACAAACAAAGCAACAGTGTTACTCTGTTGGGTGTCGTGCATGTCTGAGAGATGGATTATGGCAATTGAATGAACACAGAGGCTACACAGAGACAAGCCAACAGCGTAGTTTCAGTGTTGACCTGTAACTGGAAAGTCAACTACCATAGCCAAGTTCTCCACAAAGAGGAAGAACTACAAGAGAGGACAGAGAACAAGGAAGTACGAGTAAAGAGAACGGGTAATGACTGCAGCGGACAGTTTCAGTTTTATTTAAGACTCAGTTTCACAACTTGACAACAAAGTGTATCTCATGACTGCTGTTTACCACCATGACATTACCCACTGAGTAACATTGTCTGAGTCTGTGGGGATTGACTCACTTTTGGAGCCAACCTCATGTGGCCATTATGGGAACTGCAGTTACACAATTTGGCAGGAGGCAACTGAAACATGTTTGTGTGTATGAAACGATAACATTTTAATATTATCTCAAGACTTTGTGTGTGTTTGGGAGGGGGTAATTCATATAGTTATTTGTTAATAAAAATTATTTGTATGAATCTACAAGCATTTTTTTTCTGTCTTAAAATAAAACAGACAATTTTTCTTAAGTAATTTGTTTGCTGAAATTTGGACAGGTCACTTAATACTGTGGGTTTCTTTCTGTGTGAGCCTTGTTCATGAAGGGACGGAAAATAAAAGTCGAACTATATCACAATCATGGGTATAAGCACACACTGCAGAGGCTGTCACACAAGAAGCATTTTATTATTCTAATTATTAGCTCTCCCCTCCCTTCCTCCCGTCTTTAACCTTGAATTTGAGGACCAGCTCGGATTCCTCTGGAGCTGCTGTTCGCCGCCGGCGAGCCTCTCCTCCACACGGACCCATTCCAGCACCAGCTCCACCTGTTCATGGTGAGCAGTTGGCATTCTTCAGGATACGTATTCACGAAAACACACACCACGAGACTCACACAGCATACATGCCACAGGACTGTAGACTCACTGTCTGGTTTAGCTTCTGTGCCGTCCACAGCATGTAGAGCAAAGACTTAAAATAGAAACAAAGTTACATCTGAAGGGATTCTTTAAAAGGTAAAAAAAGATTGTGTTTATAGCTCAAAATAAGAACCAGACATTTGCCTTATTCATCAGGCTTCTCTTATTTAGCAAAGGTTAATCTTGTAGTTTGGTCGCTGGATCTCTCGAGGCTAACTCTTTAGCATTTTTGAACCCAAACCAAGTCCGTCTCCTATGCCACCCACTCTGTGACAAGTTTAAGTCCATGTGTGGTCACCCTTGCAGCAGGTCAAGTATCTCATAATTATGAAGGGTTGAAATACTGAAGCAAGCTTTGGGACTTTCTCACCTTCCTTCAATGAAAACAGAACATCCGAGGCAATGTATGCCTCTGTCTCTCAGAACAGTTCATCGAGGCCTCCAAATATACAAAATCTTTTCATTGCTGACACAATCCTGAAATAATTACACAAAACTCAAGTTAGCACCGTGTAACACACTGGTCCAGATTGTCCCAAAGCTACTTAATCAGTTTGAGATAATGTGAAGATGAAAAGAACATTTTGCTGCAACTAATATGAAGTGTGGTTAGTGGTGGGACTTGGTGATGGAGGACTGGTAACAGCACTGGTGGTGAAGCATCCACGCGAACATACAAATGGACTGAGTGTGCCGGGAAAGAGGGGAAAGCTGGAAATTCACCTTACACTTATCCAACAGAACACGAGTCTGTCGTTTCTTCTGTTTTTCTGCCAACAGAATCTATGAGCAGCTGCAGTGGGTTGACTGTGACGTCTGCTCCAACATGTTAATCATAATGATTACAATTTTATTATAGCGAAATTCATAGGAAACATGCATGAAAATGAAAATTAGAAACATTTCAATCCAGATGATGTTGTTTTCCTTTTTACTTATTTATGTTATTTCTCTTTTGAGTAACTTCTCTCCATTGTGTCAGACTCTATCAGGCAGGAAGGAGATTAGAGGGGAATTATGAATTGTTTACCATCAGAGGTGTCACACAGAAATAGCTTGTATAGGGTGTTGTGTGTGTGTGTCTGTGTGTGTGTGTGTGTGTGTCTAACTACAGCAGGTGCTGGCTTTCTGAACTTGATCTTTGCCCCTGATTTTATGAGGATGATGACATGTGCACACGTGAAACCAAATGCACACATACACACAGTCACCCCTTCAACCTGAGGAATGAATCTCTCTGATTTGCTGCTTTAGTGTTTGTCCATATATGCCTGCATACGCCAACATGCACACCTGTGCAAGTATAACACCTGTGGATAATCTCGACACATCTCCACTCTCTTAAAGACCCTCATTACTGCCATCAAGCTCCCCGTGTCTAATAATACACACCAAGATGTTTCTCTTTAAGCTTTCACACGAAGTGTTTATGTGTGTTGCCGTGTGGTGGGGGTTACAGGGAGGTGGCGATGACAGGTCCTCACATCGCTTCAGACTCAAACAGCAACGTTCAAGCTGACCTCGCGGTCTTTGTTATCAGCTGTAGCAGAAAACAGTTGCTTCACAAACACACTGACATGCACTCTGCAATAACAAACACATGGTTATTTGTATTTTATAGGATTTTTAGTCCCACAGATGACTTCATATTTCAGAGAAAGTACCAAATTTGGCATGCACATCATTTTTTTGGTAAAGCCCGGGAGCCTTTATAAGTTTTAGATGACCAGTGACTCTTAACTAGGCAACTAGACTTGAGCATTTTCATATCATCTTTAATGGCATGTGCAGATGATGACTTTAGAAAGCACTCCTCACTACCTGCCCAACTCTCACTTATGACTTTTAGAAGATGCTCAGGAGACAGAGTGGCCAATTAACTAATTGGGATGTTAGCAGGTCAGTGTCCAGTGTTACACTGGACATGATACTGAACCCCATAGTCATAGTTTTCAGTCATGTGACCAACTTGCTACCCTGGCGGGCAAAGCATTACTCCATTATGATTGCTAATAGTGAACAGTCAGTAGTACTGCAGGAAAACAGTGTCATCTGTCCATGGAGCAAAAAGGAAGATGTGGAGAGAACCTATAATTCTGGGGACTTGTGATCCATATTTTGCCCCGGTAGTTTTATTTACAAAATATGAAAGATGTCATTGGGGCTACAGTTCGATGACATCTATGTACCTAGTTGAAAATCCCTTAGCTCACACTGCTGCCATTATGAAAGCAAAGTATGAACAGCTACGTGTACAAGTCGCAGTAGCCCCTGTGGACGCCATCAGAGTCGAGGGCTTTGCTCTCTGTTATTGTAGCGTCTTTACTGCATAATATAAAACTCCCTGAGGCGATTGTTGTTGTGATTTGGTGCTATATAAATAAAACTAAATCGAATTGATCTGGTGATTGAAATTCTGTAGTAATGGACATTTAGGTAAATATTTGTGGTCATTTTGAAAATTCGTATCATCTTACTGACCACAGAGGGACCAGCCACAGATTTTGGTGCCTGTATTCACTTTGCTGTTGCACTTTTTTGTTAATTTTCTTGAAGCGTTAAAGAGAAATCTGTAGTGAATGAATCCAAACGTCTTACAGACTGTGAGGTGCATGACTAATGCAGCGAGCTATCACATTTGATAATATAGAGAAGAACATGAAGTGATAAAGCTGATTACATTTCTGTGTCAGACTACCTCGGGGAGCAGCGTGAATGTGATGTTTACATTCTGAATCTGGAGACAGGTGTCACAGACCCTAACAACACCTGGCTGTGACGAGACGTGACACGAAATGTGTTGCACACTTTGGGAGAGTTTCCCCTCAGAGACACTCAGGATGTTTCACTGAGCTGTAAACATGGAAAGCGACAGAAGTGATGTGTGAGGAATGAAATAAGAAAGGTTAACAGATAAATACGATGGCTGTTCACGCTGCTTCCTTTGGGTGTCTCTCTCCTGATTCACATCTCAAAATAGTCCCTGTTTATCTCATACTGGACCTTTGTCCTGCCCCAAGTTCATCCACTGAAAAAAACAAAAACAAAACAACAGTTTTAACCAAGTTTTTCATGATTGGCTGCCTCTAACAAACAGAAGGTTTGGACATGGACAACAGAAGGGGGCGGGGCTTCTGTACTCAAAGGCAGAACTCTTCTTCTTAGATTACAAAAGACAGTAAAAACTAAAAAAAAAATGAGTATTTAGAATAGTTTGAAATCAGATTGGAATCAGAATTTTTCTCTTACTGTAATTACTTACAGTGGGGCAAAAAAGTATTTAGTCAGCCACCGATTGTGCAAGTTCCCCCACTTAAAATGATGACAGAGGTCAGTAATTTGCACCAGAGGTACACTTCAACTGTGAGAGACAGAATGTGAAAAAAAAATCCATGAATCCACATGGTAGGATTTGTAAAGAATTTATTCGTAAATCAGGGTGGAAAATAAGTATTTGGTCACCTCAAACAAGGAAAATCTCTGGCTCTCACAGACCTGTAACGTCTTCTGTAAGAAGCTTTTCTGTCCCCCACTCGTTACCTGTATGAATGGCACCTGTTTGAACTCATCATCTGTATAAAAGACACCTGTCCACAGCCTCAAACAGTCAGACTCCAAACTCCGCCATGGCCAAGACCAAAGAGCTTTCGAAGGACACCAGGAAAAGTATTGTAGACCTGCACCAGACTGGGAAGAGTGAATCTACAATAGGCAAGCAGCTTGGTGTGAAAAAATCAACTGTGGGAGCAATCATCAGAAAATGGAAGACATACAAGACCACTGATAATCTCCCTCGATCTGGGGCTCCACGCAAGATCTCATCCCGTGGGGTCAAAATGATCATGAGAACGGTGAGCAAAGATCCCAGAACCACACGGGGGGACCTGGTGAATGACCTGCAGAGAGCTGGGACCAAAGTAACAAAGGTCACCATCAGTAACACACTACAACGGCAGGGAATCAAATCCCGCAGTGCCAGACGTGTTCCGCTGCTGAAGCCAGTGCATGTCCAGGCCCGTCTGAAGTTTGCCAGAGAGCACATGGATGATACAGCAGAGGATTGGGAGAATGTCATGTGGTCAGATGAAACCAAAGTAGAACTTTTTGGTATAAACTCAACTCGTCGTGTTTGGAGGAAGAAGAATACTGAGTTGCATCCCAAGAACACCATACCTACTGTGAAGCATGGGGGTGGAAACATCATGCTATGGGGCTGTTTTTCTGCCAAGGGGACAGGACGACTGATCCGTGTTAAGGACAGAATGAATGGGGCCATGTATCGTGAGATTTTGAGCCAAAACCTCCTTCCATCAGTGAGAACTTTGAAGATGAAACGAGGCTGGGTCTTCCAACATGACAATGATCCAAAACACACCGCCCGGGCAACAAAGGAGTGGCTCCGTAAGAAGCATTTGAAAGTCCTGGAGTGGCCTAGCCAGTCTCCAGACCTCAACCCCATAGCAAATCTGTGGCGGGAGTTGAAAGTCCGTGTTGCTCGGCGACAGCCCCAAAACATCACTGCTCTCGAGAAGATCTGCATGGAGGAATGGGCCAAAATACCAGCTACTGTGTGTGCAAACCTGGTAAAGACCTATAGTAAACGTTTGACCTCTGTTATTGCCAACAAAGGTTATGTTACAA
Source organism: Simochromis diagramma (assembly GCF_900408965.1). Taxonomy (NCBI): domain Eukaryota; kingdom Metazoa; phylum Chordata; class Actinopteri; order Cichliformes; family Cichlidae; genus Simochromis; species Simochromis diagramma. The sequence continues at coordinate 4,509,617 of NW_024386892.1, forward strand.
AGTATTGAGTTGTATTTTTGTTATTGACCAAATACTTATTTTCCACCCTGATTTACGAATAAATTCTTTACAAATCCTACCATGTGGATTCATGGATTTTTTTTTTTCACATTCTGTCTCTCACAGTTGAAGTGTACCTCTGGTGCAAATTACTGACCTCTGTCATCATTTTAGGTGGGGGAACTTGCACAATCGGTGGCTGACTAAATACTTTTTTGCCCCACTGTACATAATATATATATGTTGACGTAATTATTGGAAATTTTAACTGTAGCATATATCACTGTAAAACTATTCCTATATAATCAATTGCTGGGTTTAACTATGCTCAGAGGTTTTTGTTTAGTTGAGCTCGTTAACTGTTAAATGTGTGTGGCTGGGGTGTGGTCTCTGTCCTGCTGCAGGTCCCAATCACAGCAGCAAATCTCCAACAAAACGTCCGAAAAAGAAAACTATCAAGGTGCTGCAGTGGTCCGGTTAAAGTCCAGACCTGAACCTGACTGAGACACTGTGGTGCATAAAGGACACAGTTTCACATGACTGTACAAACACATGGTTGCGATTGTTGCCAAGCAGTCACCTGTGGACATGTCTTTTCCTGCATAGGCTAAAAATACAGTGCTAATTGAACCTTTGAGGCCAGATAGCTAATATGCCCGTCAGCTGCTGCACACTGGACAGCTACAAAAACAAACACCTGTAGATCTAACAGTACACATTCACAGGACAGGAAGAGTTTTGTACCCTCAACAATTTTCTTGTAAGTAAATGAAGTAAAGTAAAAACTACTAAGAATAAACTGGAAACTCCTTTAATGCGAACTCTTTCCTTTGTCTCATCTCATTGTTAGTCTTCACTGTGGTCCAGCTTCTCTCTGTTTTTCTGTGAGGCTGCAGCTTCTCCGTGTCCTCTCGACCCGACGATGAACATGTTAATAAGCGTGAATCATGAACTGAAACAGTTTACGCCCCTCACTGCGGACCTCTCAGTTTTTCTCAACGTCTCCAAGCACAGCCAATGAGATAATGTTGCTGGGCAACTAATAAGTTATTTTCCAGTAAACTACATTTTTGGACGATGCTGCCTAGCAACAAACTTTATTTCCATAAGTAATTTCCTGGAGGGAACACCTGAACCAGTATGTCGAGGAGCATCGGCGCTGTGGGTGGACGAGCTCTCGCTGCAGCTTCACACTGTTATGAGTCTTCAAGATCACAGACTGTAAATAAAAAATGAACATAGCTTCCAGGTCACTCTTAAATCCAGATTTAAGAGTGAATGGCTTCACTCTTAAATCTGGATTCTTCCTGATGGCCTGCAGCACAGAAACGCCCGGTTGTGCAGAAAACCATGAAAAAGAAAAAACATGGTAGTTTGATGCTGGATGTTCTTCGTCACATGACCCCAAAGGGAATTTGTGTCTCTGGCTGAAAATAAATGAGCCATTAGATTCAAATCTAACTGAATAAAAAATGATGTTTATTGTGTAGTTTGTGGTCTCTCGAGAGTTGAAAATGAGAGCAGGGCTTAGGCCTGCTTCATGACCAGTCGCTACTATATGAGCCACCAAAACACTAAGATAGCGATGGAAGCAAATCCTCTGCTTTAGGCCTCAGGTGGCCAGTCCACATCAACAGTCATCTCTTTATCTTTTTAAGGCTCTTTGGAGGGTGAGAGGAGAGAGAAGAAATAACAGAGGGACATACATACAGTTCAGCAACCATGAATCACAAACAGGACAGAACAGAGTAGACAGAAATGAATAGCATGCAAATATGGTGTATAAATGCATGTGGAGGGAAACATGGGGAGTGGAGAAGAAGCACTCGGTGTGTCATGGAAAGTCCCCCAGCAGCTCAAGCCTGTAACAGTAAAATTATGATTATAATGTGCTCAGTATTTTAAATACTACAGCTGAAGTTGATCTGTTCCTGAGCACCATCGACAGGTTGGAATGATTAAGTAGTCCTGCCTTTGTGATGCCAGCGAAGACACCCGCAAAGCTGAGGTTGGAGCGGTCAGCACACACTGGACACAACATCACAGAGAGGAAGGAAGGAAGAGGAAGTGACTCCAGCCTTCAGCAACAACTAAGTGTTGAATCATTTGCAGAAATACCCAAACTTATATCTGAAATCACACAAATTACTTCATCCCTGTCAGAGTTACGGCTCCGTCAGGCTGACGGAGGACGGTCGGGGGCTGCGCAGGCTGCAGGCACTTGTCAGAAGGCCAACAGTGCTGTGAATTACAACCGGACGGTTCGTCTCTCTGACTGAAGGATTATCTTCATACGATGACACACTCGTAAACAGTGCCGAGGAGCGGCCATCCATCTCACAGATGCAGCGCCCGCCCCCCCTCGAATGAGGATACCGGGTGAGATGAGGATTTACGTGGCTAATAATAAACTAGATATATTTCCAGAGAAGGAATTCTGCACAGGGTCTATTTATAATTACTGAATCCTATGATGTATCCCCCTGGGGTTCAACGCTCAGACGCACGACTGACATACAGTATACAGACCTGTGATCTTCACACTCTCCTTTAGACTGCTGACATATAAATAAATAACATACATACAGACATATATAGGAGGAGGATATAAAATGGGTGTTTAGAAGAGGGAGTGGCAGCTTAAATAGGCACGAGGGGCTTTATTTTGGTGGGCTGCACCTTTTTTCAGTCAACATCAGCGTTGGTGTTGAAGCGGTGAGATACTTCTGTTCGCGCTCGAGCCATGGAGCTGTCAGCAAGGCGGTCACAGACTTCATCACAGAACAGAAATAACTGAGTGAGACGTTGTTGCTCACGCCTGTTCACAGCTTCTGGTCAGAGCTGCTGCTTCCAGAAAAGGATCCTCAGGAAATCCATCCGATGGCTGCGATTCTGTGTTGGTATCAAACACAAATATGACACAGAACTTTGTGCGTCTATTTAGACAGAAGAGTTGAGCTTGAATTGCAAACTTTCAGCTTTATTTCAAGGGTTTCACAAAAGTGTTGTATTAACTGTTTTTATACACGGTTCCATATTTTAGAGGCAGAAAACTAATCGGACAAATGCACACAACTGTACATATAAAGACTTGTCATGGTCTGTGCTGCAGGCAGGATGTAGGACCCAAAAGCAAAGGAATGAAACAAGGGAGGCAGCTTTATTTAAAACAACACAGAGCAGTGATGCAATGACACAACAAAGGACAGAGGAAAACACCGGGCTTACATACACCAGGGAGTAAGGAGGGAATGGGAAACACAGCTGTGACTAATCACACATAACGAGACGGAAACTGAAAACATTAACAAAGGACGTGAGACTAAGTAAAACAGGAAACATAAGACGGGCACGAGACGCGGATTTGACAAGGAGACACGGCTGATAGAGCGAACGGAGACAAGAGCCACTAACTGAGACAGGGAACACGGCGGCTCAAAAAGGTGAAACACGGGAAGACACAGAAACCTAAGGACAAAAACTATAGCACAAACCCATAAAGAGGATCAAGACCCTGAATAACAACAAATCAAAGAATATTCATTCAAAACCTGAAACACAAATATTGTGTCGCAGATCCAGTACTGTGACAAGACTTTTGACTCTTGGGTGAAAAATAACCATCTGCCATCAGTGAAGCGTTGCATCCACGGACATCACTGCGAGTGCTGTCTCTACCAACCTTTATTACCTTCAGCTGCTGCTTTTTTGTGGAAATACTGAACCCAGAGAGGTGACAGTCATCTTTAAAGAGCTATAAGTCTGCATCTGGAGGAGGGATGAGTGGTGGAGGTATAAGAGCCATTTGTTAGTGTGCTCGTCTTAGTTTTTACTTTGGATTTTTTTGCTTGATTAGTTTTGACCCCACCCTTTACTCCCCACTAAGATCAAACTACACATTTGTGGTTCGGCAGCAAACCTTGCTTGTCGATGACCCTAAAGCACGGGGGAACTCCTCAGCAGAGGAGGTGCACGCAGACATACAGGAAAACAAGGAGCACAGGAGGGAAAGAAGCTGCAAAGACTCCCACACTGAGCCCAAAACATAAGAGTGTACACAGATAACAGAGACCACGACTTGCTTAAGTTTGTTGTGTCTGAAACTCGGGCTGTCGCGAGTCGAAAAACGTAGATACTTAGACAACTCTGACTGAAAGTGAACTAAGCAAGTCGCAGAGTCTCAGCTGATTAAACCAGCCTGCTCTTTAATCAGGAACGAGCTCTTTGACCAACATAAACACTGTGCTACAACATGTGGATACAAAATTCCCAGCTGAACATTATCCAGTCAACAGGACACCTCAGCTGTGAAGCTTTTAGTGTGTTTAGTAACTGCTTATACAGCATTGATCCGCAAGCTCTTCATTGGACTCCTGCTTTCCTTCAGCCTCTCCTTCATGCAGTTCTCTCTGTAATCTGTAGGCGGTGCAGTAACTGTGAAGGTCTCCATTCAAAAAGATTTCCCCCTTTTGCCATCTATTTCAGTCACAAGGTCAGTTTCAGAAATAGCCCACAGCTAGGTTTTGCACTTTCAGAGGAACTGAGGGGTCGGAACAGCACAGAGCAAATATGAGTGACAGCCCAGTTTGATGGGAAGGGTCAAAAAAGAGCCAGAAGAAAGTCAGTGATTATTTAAGTTTGTATTTGTCTTTGTAATTTTTAGATTATGCACTTTATGGTATACATTACGAATATTGTACTTCATAATATTATACTACATATTGCATATCTCTATTTCCTCGTAATCAAAAATAAGGGACACACAGCCACCTGCAAATAGAAATCCTTCAGTACTTGAGACCCCCTCTGAAAACACTTATTCCTGCCTGTTTTAATAGTTGAAACACCAAATATACCTTAAACTATCATCCTAAACACTTCCAGTCATCTTACAACAGGTCTGTCTTGAAGGTCTCGAGATATTTCACAGCCATGTCTGCTGATGCCTGTTCCTCAGCAAAGATACACACTCTTTTAAATCATAAAAAATGTCTGTAGTCATGAAAATAAAATCGAAGTAACTTGCAAATATATTCGATATGCTTCATAAAAATCCACAAATAGATGAAACTTCATGACAGCTAATGCTTTGTTTCACGAATCTTTGCACAGAACTGTAGGTTAAACCAGAGTCCAGAGTTTGGAGTTAACAACCAAAATCCACCGAGTGCATGTTCATGACTGATCGGTGCGACAACTCTGATTTATTTGGCAGTCAGAATCTTGAAGCCTCAGCATTTATCATTCATCAAAGAATTTAAATTTATTTATTTTTCTTATTTTCACTTCCCATAATTCACCTGGCTGTCTGTGACCCAGCAGTGTGGCTCGCCCCACAGTTTGAGAACCAGTAACATATGAGTGACTGAGGTACCCGAGGTCATCACAGTGCATCGCTGCAAACAACGTGACGGTAATTTCATTTATTCTTCAAGTTGTTTCCCAACATCAAAGAACGTCTGTGTCTAAACATTAGGATACTGCATATAAGCTTTAAATGAGCAATTTATTAAGTGTCACATACTGAGCGGTCTTTGCCTCTGCGAATGATCTTTCATTTTACTCTCCTGTTCCTCTTCTTACATCTTTCTCCATCTCTGAGTCGACTTTTCACACATTATTTCATTTATGCTCCTTCCCATTTAGGAGCACCAGCTTGATGACTGTGCTTCAGATCTGTGAGGTGAACTGACATCTGCGCCATAACTGCATCAGAGAGGGGAAACAGGAGGATAGGAGGATGTAAACGGGACTGTAGACTGACATCATTTCTAATGTGTTAGACAAATTTCTTCATGCAGAAAAATTAACATCCATCTGTCCTTCCTGTTCTGCTGATCCAATTCAGCATCCCAGCTGCCGTAGGGCGAGTGGCGGGGACAGGTACACCCTGGACAGGTGTCCTGTCTGTCAGGACTGACGCAGACACCCACTCTCACTCGTGTTCACACCTGGTCAATTTACAGTTATCAATTAAGCAAACCCCACTAAGGGTAGTTGGTGGGAGAAATTAACATGTTTTGTATTATTATGTTGGTAAACCCTCTCAGCTTTAATTATTCAGATCATTCTGGGCCACTCCATCCCTGGCCTAAGCTTTTCATTCAAAGCAGCTACACCTGTAACTGTGTGGCATCAGGATGGATTCATTAAAAAAAGTATCGCCTACAGTATTCTTTTATTTTGGTTATTTTGAACAGGGACAGTGTTCATGAATATACACTGCTGGAGCAGAGTTAACCAAAAACAACCTAAAAAGAAAACAGCTTCAAACATCAGCATCATAACGGAAAATAAAAGGTAAAGAAATTAATTAATATTCTTTGATTTAATGTTTTTCATGTTCTCCTTGTGTTCTATGCTTAGTTTGTAGTCTCTAGTTTTCCGTCACTGTGCCTTCCCTTCATGTTCACCTTGTCAGTCATGTCTCTGCGTCTTTGTGAAAGCTTCATGTTTCCTGTTTTATTTTGACAGTTCCTTTTCCTATGTTCAGTGCAATCAGTTTTGCTTCCTCCCCATCTCGTTATTAGTCCCAGGTGTGCATGACTCCTGTTTCCAATTCCCTCGTTATTCCCTTGTGTATTTGATCCCTGTGTATTCCTGTCTGTTGTTGAGTTGTACTCCCTCATTGCTGTGGGTTTTCTCTGTGGCGCCTGAAAACATCTAGCTCCGTGTCTTCTAGTTTCCGTCACAGCAAATAAAACTGCCTCTTCCAGTTCAAGCTTTTTGTTTGAGTCCTAATCCTGCCTGCCAGCCGTAACAAGACAATTGATGTGTTTAAGAACATTTTCAAAACAAAGTCAGCAATTCTTCTGTAAAATTTAGCAACGGACAAAGTAACAAAGCCTTTTATCAAGTTCAGTTATATAAAGACTGTAATGGTTGACCATTTAGTGACACAATAATTAGTATGAGAAAAAAAAAATCATGAAATACATGATTGCATAACAGACATATTATTCTATATGCATTTAAAGTTATGAAGAACAATTTTAACTAACAACAGTGTAGATGTTAAGATGGTAGAATAGTGGGCACTTTATTATTCTTAATAGACTCAACAGCAGTTTGAGTTGAAATAAAAGCAGGTGAGCACCACATCATTTAATATTTAATTGTTACTCGGCTTCTTCTTCAGAAATTTAAATGTCAGCACTGAAATGAAATCCTTTAGACAAGCTGTCGATATTTTCAGTGACTTTTACTTTTGGGTTTCTTGTTTCATGCGTTACTTCTCATGACGTCTTCATTTTCTGGCTTCTGATTGGTGGACTGTGATCTCATGCAGCATGCAGTCAGATGAGGTGTCATCACTGCCATAGCATGTACTGTACGTCGCTCTGTGCAATATGTGTACTATGCAACTTGACCGCATTTACCAGCAAGTCAAAGAACACCTGACATGATGTTACCCGTCGCCGACTGTCAGTCAGTCTGTTGACCTTTGACTTTGATGCCTGATTGGCTGAGCTACAGTGAGAAGATGATTGAAAGTGTGACTATTTATTCCCCATCCACAGTGAACCTGTCTCCTCGCGGTGATGTCACTGCATTTCTATGACCACAGGCCCAGCCAGATACTGTCAAAGATCATCTGTGGTCGAGAGGATGAATCACTCAGCATTTAACTTTTTATAATAACAGACAAACAGAACAATACATTTTAAACCTTTATATACCTGTTTCATTAGCCCTGCAGAGGTTAAAGGACATTAAAGGTTTACATTTTAGAAAGTTTCAGCTCACACGTTTTGGTCACTTGAAAGATAAAGTTGAAGGAAATAGTAAAATTTATACCTTGTATTTTGGCACAAAATAGCAAAAGTTTATACAACTTTCAGAGGATCATGAGGCAGTTTTAACATGTCTGTGTGTGAGAATATCAGCTGCGATCAGACTCACCTGCAGGACAGGAAACATATCAGTCTGTATCAGCAGGAAGGACACAGAGACTCAGTCAGAGGATAAGGTCACAATATCTGTTTTAAAAAGGAGGAGACGAAGGCGAGGTCAAGATCAAAAGTACCAAAGAGCAGACAGCAGGTCAAAGGCCAAACATGCAAAGAGCTTGTATTTATTCCCAGACTGCCTGACGCTGCTGTTTCCTCAAAGCATCCAAGAGAGTTTGGGCTCTTTGGCATTTGTTCCATGATACACCGGGTTACTGCCACAGTGAGACGCATGGATTCTCACCGTAGTGAGGTAACACTGCAGAGACTCATTCCAGCCTGAACTTCAACTGTTTAGGAGCTAATTATGTTAATGAGGGCTCATCTGCTAAACACAAAGGCAGGACGTGAAGTTGCTGAAAAGAATGTAGATGTATGAAGACAAATCAGGGATAACTGATAGAATACAAGGAAAGATTCAAGCAAAGAGCAGGAGGGGGTGATAAAGACTTTGCATTTTCAAGATTTCAGAGTCTTATATCTTTATGTTTACAAGAATGCATGTGGCTGGTTCAAGCAATTTTCAGAACACTCAGCATCAGCGTTTGGTGCAGAGTAACTCCTCAAAGCTCATCTCCATCTTTGCTCGGTGACACAGACGTGCCAGGATCAGCCCAAAGTGGGCAGCACTCGGGGGGGGAGGGGTTGAGTATGGATATGAGGGTGGAGGAGGGGAGGGGGGCAGCGCTGATAACTCTGAGAATGCCACATGAGCACATGAGGACAGTGATGTAATCTGAGCTCAGTGACGGACCGGCAGTTTAGCAAAGCTATATAAGAGGCCGAGGCTCCAGCTGCAGGCAAAGAGACAGACAGACGGACATACTGAGCATCAGACCAGAGGACCTGTGGACTAAAACCCACCTCCAGGTACCCACGGCACAGTGAAACCATCAAGGAGAAGAATGGGACTGCTCAGCGTTGAAGAACTGGTAAGATGTGCTGATGTGTGCAACTGTAACAGAGAGAAGCAGTGCGAGGAAAGAAGAACAGGCAAGAAACTTCATTTGAAAATGAGAAATCAAATAGACTTTTGTTCCTTATTGTCACATTTCTTTAATTAATTCCTAAATATTATTTAAATTAAACCATTTTTGTATGGAATGGAACCAAAAAGAAGTGATTTTGAATGCACAAAAGTAAAGAGTATAAATATCTGTTGTTGTGTGCAGCAGGGGTTAAAAACAAGAAGCCAGTCAACCTGAAGCAAAATACTAGAACCTGGACCGCGGTTGTAGCATCTTTAATTTCCCATGTAAGGCTCTTTGATTGTGATTTTGCACAATGCAAGGGCCTAGATTTGGTTTTGGCGTTGGTGGGGATGATTCACCAAACCCTGCCCCGTTTCTTTTTTCTTTTTTTGCTTCTTCATAACAAAAGGAGAAACATACTTGCCTACATGTGCTATTCTACCTGCTTTTAAACCGTTTAAAATTACAATTCATAGTTTTACATGTGAAATATATAATGTTAAATTACTATTAAACAAATGACTGACTAAGTATTTTAGGCTTTAGTTTACTTAAGTCATATTCCACATAAATCAGGTATCATACAAAAATAGCTTCAAATACAGTCATGACAATAAAAGAATATGACTTTCAGGACTCAACAAAGTTTACTCAGCTACATTCTTGCCTAAAAATATGTTAAAAGTTAGCATAGTCTGTAACGTTATTATGACGGACACATTTTATGAGTGAACTTGACTTTAAGTGACTTACAGGTTTCTTTGAAAAATACTTTCTTGCATCCAGGTTCTTCCTCTTTGCTGCCGTCCTCCTCTCCTCCTTGCAGCGCAGGGTTGCCGCTGCTAAAACTAAACAGAGCTCCCTGAAAGGCTCAGCCAATCACATTGGCCATATTTGTCACATGACGGAGGACTCCAGTAGAGAACGTAATTTAACTCTTTCTGCACCGCTGCACCAAATTATTGGCGGGGACATGTCCCTTCCGTCCATGCCACATCTACGCCCTTGGCACAATGTAAATACAAGCTGAATTAAAACATGGCCGTCAGACTCACTTTATTTGTAGTCAAGATTGAGATCAGTAAAAAAAATGCTTGTAACAAAGAAAGTACAAGTAAATATTCATTTTTAATTCAGTTACAAACCAGATGATGAAGCAGCTAAAATGTCTTAAAACGTATTTTCAACAATGAATCTGAAACGTCTCTAATCGCACGTGTATTGGAGGTTTCCTTCACATCTGTGACAGCATATCACCATTAACAGTTATTGAAGTATATATAAAAACAAAGAAGACGTGAATGGGATTTTCTCAATTCTGTGCTCTGCACTTGTTTGACTAAAGCAGTTTAAAATGTGATGAATTGTCTCTGCACACAACCTGACTGACTCCAAACGCAGGATTTAACTTTTAAATCCATTAAATTCACTCAGTATACTTTCCAGGATAAAAGCACACTGGAGGTAAAAGTGGTTTAATGATGAGGTACCAGAGAGGTTAGCTCAGTCTCAGCCGTGTTTGTTGCTGTGCATTAGACTTGAACATCCCTTTGTTTCCTTCAGCAGTCATTGTTAGAGTGATGCATGGACTACAAGCTGTGTAAATGACTACATGAGTGATTTGAATGGAACAGTTGTGGCTCATTAAAGAGCTGAGTGAGCGTGTGTTAATGCGTTGACGCTGTGGTGTGTTTACATTCCTCTGTTTGCAGCAGGCCTTAGCTGTGCTGAGGGGTGCAAGCGTTTGACTCTGCAGCAGCAAAGCCAAAGCTCAGTGCATCAGTCTGTGCTTCACACTGCAAATCTATTCATCAGGAAGGTTTTCTTGGTGTTTTTCTGCAAAAGGCACCATTCAGACTTTGGCCTTTCAGCTGTTGGATATATAACAGTTATCAAAATACCACAAAACCACCTCACGACGTCTCCGCCTCTCCTTCTTCCTGCAGGTGACCGGTAAGAGGTCAGAGGGCATAGAGGCAGATGACTTTCAGGGGGGCGTGTACGAGGCGGCCGTCAATCAGGAGAAGCGGGATGATCTCAGATCCCACGGGGAGCTGGGGGTCGGCGGGCGTCTGTCGGAGGAGAGTGACAGCGGCAGCGAACAGGAGGAAGTCAGCGTGGCAGCTCTCAATGTAAGAGCAGCAGCTACAGTGCGATGACAGGTTACACTGAGAAGTATTATTTTACTGACAGCTGTACATAAACATGTCAATATGATTATGTTACACCAGCTGTGACTCTGCAGGTGCAATCACCACCTGCAGCAGCAATGATAGTTACAGGAAAGTCTCATTACTTAAAATAAAATAGGCGTGACAATAATGCATCAAATACAATGAGTACATCACAATATTCAAGTGTTATCAGATACATGTGTGGATGACCAGCGTGAGAATGAATACAATTATTCTTTTTTGTGCTAAATCAATAAAATGTGACATTATTTAAACTTGATATTCTTAAACAGAAGAACTTACTCATCTCTAGGTAAAAACTACTTAAATATGTCAGTTTTAGAGCTGTGTATCATGTGTAATACGTACTTTTAGTCATATTTGCAGTTATAGTAATGGTGACAAATTTCAGTTTAAATTCAGGCGTTTCCGTTTTGCCACAGCAGAGAGAATTACAGGTTCAGGATTATGTAATAAGTTAGACTGACGTCACTTAAATCTGGTAAATGATCTCATCCAAGCACAGAGGTGAAGGAATTTTGAAGCCATCTAACTGGTTTTCTCCTCATCTGTGCTGCCACCTGGAGGTATTCAGGAGTATGACAACTTATAACTGCTCATGTTGGCATTTGATTATCATTCAGTGAATAAACAGACCAGTAGAAGTTGAATAATAAATGAAGTCTGTGGTTTTTACTGTTGCGTGCTGACGGCCTCTGTCTTATTTCCACCTGTCAGACGGATGGGAGCGGCAGACTGAAGCTGGAGACGGTGGACGACTTGTTCAACATCCTGCAGCTGAGGAAGAAACGGAGAGAGAGGAAGAGCCCGGTCCTGAAGAAAGATGAGCCAGAGCCTGAGACTGTGGTAAGGTTTTTGACTTTCATGAATTCCCAAATTTTGATTTAATTTAATATTATTAATTTGCATTTGACCAGAAATACTTTAAACCTTGATGACAAGAAAGGGTGCAGTGTAAATAAAATCTGGCATTGCATAAATGTGTGCTGATGCTGAATGAAGTGAACCAAAGATGCATGAAAGTCTGCAATAGAGCTGCAACAGCAGCAGCTTCTCTTGCCGCATGCTCCGAGGCGTACCTTTCTTTTTTCTCTGTTTCTTAATTAAAGTCTCTCTGCACACATTTTCCAGCCGGAGACAGTAGACGAGGAGCTGTTCCTCACAGCAGTCATGGAGAACAAACTGGCTGTGGTGGAGAAGTACCTGTCTGACGGAGGAAGCCCCGATGCAAGCGACAATGTGAGTGTGGCACAGCGATGTCTGCCTGCAGCACGTCAAAATCTCAAAAATTAGCATGTTGAAGTCATGTACAGTAATTACACGTATGAAGCTTATTTTTCTGTATAACGTCCAGTTCCAGAGAACAGCTCTGCACAAAGCTTCTTTCAAAGGACACGTGGAGGTCATGCAAAGACTTCTGGAGGCCGGAGCGGCTATGGAGAAAAAAGACAAGGTGAGCATTTTAAATATGTCACACCTTCTCTTTTACCCCCTTTATTAGTGATGTTTCCACCACACACACACACAGAATTATTCTAACACGTTGGGCTGTGTGTGTGTTTTCAGCTGGAGGCCACAGCGGTCCACTGGGCCTGCAGGGGAGGCAGCCTGCCGGCCTTGCAGCTCCTCCTGGATCGAGGAGCCAAGTTCACCTCCAGAGACAAGGTTGGTGGAGGACTTGCGAGGAAGGGTTACTCGAGGTCACAACAGCTGCAGCCGGTTCTTTATTTTGAAAATTACTTTGGCTCCATCTAGTGGTGTGAGCAGCACTCGCCCAGATACTTTCATAAAATACTCTACTTTAGTATTTTCATGACATTTGATTTTCAGTGTTTTTTCGTGCATGAACATAAACTCCTCTTCTTCTCCTCCTCCTCCTCTCCCTCAGCTGCACAGCACTCCTCTGCACGTGGCTGTGAGGACAGGACACTGCGATTGTGCCGAGCACCTCATTCACTGTGGAGCAGACCTGAACGCCAAAGACAGAGTAAGCACGAAAGTACAAGCAACAGGACTTCAGCAAACAGAGGGTGATGTCACAGCGGCTTCATCCATCCTTTATATACAGTCTATGAAATAATACAGCCAATTCAGCTTCAGGCTCTCCTGCAGAGCGTTATATGGGTAACTCATTGTAAAAGAATTTGTGTTTGTTTGGAGCTGGATGTTTAGCGTTGCATTTTTCTAAAACGTAGAGTTTTAGTTTGTTTCTCGGCTGCTGGGTTCTTGTTCCTCGTGGTCTATTTCACCCTGAATTTGGGGCACATTAATAAGTTAAGCACTCGTGTCCTGACACCAGCGATCCATAATTACACAAACCGAAAGATGATGATCGTGATAAATGATAAAAACAGGTGTTCAGTTTATTCTCTGCTGAAATGTGGGTTTTCCTCCTCGGCTGTAGGACGGAGACACACCCATGCACGATGCTGTGAGAATAAACCGATTCAAGATGATCAAGCTGTTGATGATGTACGGGGCCAGTCTCAACACAAAGAACTCTGTAAGTACACAACGCCTCCTCCAGAGAGCCAACTGGGTTTTTGAAACTACACACAATATGTCGTACGCCATGTGTTGTCACGCCTGTATTGTTTACACTGATTTGAAAAGCGTAACACAAGCCTTGCATGTGACGTTTTCTACCATTAGGATCACACAGTCACAAGTAGGGACCTAATTTTGTACGCAGGGATATTCAGAGGTGTGATTCTGTTCTGGCATCTTCGTGCTCTTTAATCTGCCTCAAAGCCGGAGGCACCGAGAGCAGCAGTAAGAGTCTGGCCCCTTTAAGAACAGCCATCAGTGACTTTAAATCAGACACAACCTGAAGGAAAGAACTGGGTTGCATTTGAGCAACAGCTTACCTACCTCCCTGCATTCCTTATATGAGTTTCAGCAGCTGGAGGGCGTATCAGCCGAGTCATTAGCTGGGGTACGCTGACTGATTTCCTGGTTTGCGTCCCACCTGAACTAATGCTTCATATGAAGCCCCTCAAAACTTCACTCAAATATCTTTGTGTCTTTGTGCATAGTTAAAGTAGACTGATGTCGACAAAACCTCTGCTTTTCTTAAAAAAATATTATGTTGAATAATCTGTTTGTTTAGTGAGAACATGTGCTGTCTCTGCGTTCATCCTGTCTGCAGGGCCAGTACCAGAAAAGGAACATTCAAAGTTTCTTTGTTTCTTTTTCCCTTGCAGGACGGGAAAACTCCAATGGAGACATTGTATTCATGGCAGAATGGAGCCAAGAGCCTCCTGTGCAACTTCAGCGAGGAGAAGCTGGATCAGTAGAAGCCAAGAGAGTTCAGTAAAAACAGGAAGTCAAACTGAAAATCAGCCACAGGATCTCCTGGCCGCACTGAGGTCCGCCAAGTGCACACTGCAGTTTATCCCGAGAAGCTTTCCAGAGTGCGGATGCTGTTTTTTCCTACTCACAGATATCGTGTTCCTCAGGAAATGGGCTGATGGACGTTATATGGATGTCATCCTAGTTCAGCGACTTTTCTTTGACCTGCTGAGGTTTTTTTTCCTCTTGTAATATTAATGTATCATATGTACGGTCACCATGGAGACCAGAGTGAAGGAGACAATGTGAATTCTAATCAGGATGATGTCACTATTAGCGCTGATAGATTCACTGATCGCCAAATATTGCTGGACAATGTCTCGGACGACGGTACGTGCTTTTTCCTTAAAGCTGAGTTAAAGTCAGCGAGAAGGTGAATTATTTATTAATGACAATTCAGTATCAGGTTCATTAGCTTCGATTGTTTGATTCAATACGTTTAACAACTGAGTGACTGAGTTATGTTGCAGTTGGTTTGTTGATTTTAACGGTCAGAGTAACTAATTATATGTTGTGAGTCTATTAGGAAGCAACAAATATAACTTGACTGTTTTAGTTTTTGCAAATGTGCTTGTAGTTCAGCTGGATGAGCTGTGTGCAGATTTAAGGTGAAGCGTGCACCGTGTAAAAACACTGCAGCTCAGTGAGCGTCATCGTTTCTACGATGATGTGTGTCTCACAGGTTCTTTGGTCTTATGTGTTTGCAGATGAGAGATGAGGCAGGATAGAGTGAGCTTTGGTCAGGTTGATGAAGAGCTCTCCACTTACATTTGATTTCTGTTGAATTCGGACGTCTTTATGTGGTTTTAAAACGTGGATGCGGCCACTGTGCAGTGTCCAGTGGTTTGTGAATGACCACTTCAAACTCCCGGCTAAAGTTTTGGCCTTGCACACTTTGGGTTTTTGAAAGCACTAAAGCGTATCCTACTTTGTTTAATATACTTTAAACGGGACCATAGTTTCCAAAACGAACGTCGTGTTGTATTCCCTCGAACTGAAGCCAGAAACTCATCGCTGAGGTAATAAATCAACTGACTTCTATACACAGCCAAGGAATCGCCACCTACTGGCCATTAAAATACAGTTTAAGGGACACTGACATACGTTTAGCTCATTTTATGTTCGTATTTTTCCCCTTTTCTTTCTTTTTTAATAAAAAGTTCTGTTTGGGGTTTAAAAAAGGTAATGTTTTAGACTTTGGTCCCTTTTCTGATTTCAGTTGGTTTCTTTTATTTCTTAAAAAATATACAACTGTGAGAGAGAAGCAGTTACTGTTGGTTAAGAGGAAGTTTTTACGTTTGTGTTTAAAGATGAAATTAACTTTTTTTTTCTCTGTTGTTTGATGTAATGAATAAAAGACTGATTTTTAATGCAATTTGCTGTTTATTGAAGGATGCAGTAAATATAACCTGTGCATTACTTTAACAGGCTGCATGTCTGTACAGGTGTATGTGTATAAAAATAGCTGTTTACATTTGAAAATAAAATGTATTTATTTAATTAAACACTTTAAAGCAATCATTTGATTTTCTACCTGTGAACTCAGAAACGTTGGCTTTACACCCCCATTGTGAGGCTACTTTCATTGATAGTGAGTGAACATTAGCATTTATAAGGTGCAAAAATCACATAAAAACTGTGAACTGGAGCTGTACACAGTATTGATCAGTTTAACTTGCACTGAGTCTGTTGTTCTAATTATGTCCAGATAGCAAAAATATACTCTCATTTTTCAGGTAGCCTTTGGCTGATGCTAGAAGGGCTCAGTGGGAGGGGCACTGTAGGAGCCATTTTTGGGTTATGTTGTCACTAGCCTTTACGGGAACAATGAAAGGGGCAGTCTGATTAGCTGCTGGTTTAAAACCTTTAAATGTATTCACCCTTAA
This sequence comes from Simochromis diagramma, assembly GCF_900408965.1. Taxonomy (NCBI): domain Eukaryota; kingdom Metazoa; phylum Chordata; class Actinopteri; order Cichliformes; family Cichlidae; genus Simochromis; species Simochromis diagramma. The sequence goes on from NW_024386892.1 coordinate 4,525,969, forward strand.
ATGCTCATATGTGATGAATGCAGCCCAGCAGTCTTAGCTAATTATAGGCCAATCTCCAACCTTCCTTTCATATCAAACATCCTTGAAAGAGTAGTTGTCAAACAGCTAACAGATCATCTGCAGAGGAATGGTTTATTGAAGAGTTTCAGTCAGGTTTCAGAGCTCATCACAGCACAGAAACAGCTTTAGTGAAGGTTACAAATGATCTTCTTATGGCCTCTGACAGTGGACTCATCTCTGTGCTTGTCCTGCTAGACCTCAGTGCAGCGTTCGATACTGTCGACCATAATATCCTATTAGAGCGATTAGAACATGCTGTAGGTATTACAGGTACTGTGCTGCAGTGGTTTGTATCATATCTATCTAATAGACTCCAGTTTGTGCATGTAAATGGAGAGTCCTCTTCACACACTGAGGTTAATTATGGAGTTCCACAGGGTTCAGTGCTAGGACCAATTTTGTTTACATTATACATGCTTCTCTTAGGCCAGGGGTCGGCAACCTGCGGCTCCGGAGCCAAACGACATCACAGGACTGGTCAAGACCTACTTTCAGGATTTACACTCTTGTGTGACAGCTGAGAACACCACCACAGCCTGGCATCACCTGGGAATTGGCGTTATGGCAGGCTGCACAATATCCCCTCTGGCATTTATCATGGCAATGGAGCTGGTCATGTTGGCATCTTGGTGGGTAGTGGGAGGTGAGAGACTCAGGAGTGGCCTTCGTCTTCTTCCCATTAGAGCAGGGGTCGGCAACCCTAGGCACGCGTGGCACAGTTGGCACGCGAAGGGTTAACTGATGGCACGGCCATAGCTGGACTGGCCATCGGGCATTTGCTCGGTGGCCCGATGATTTTTTTTTTTTTTGGAACCGTATAAACAATGAAAGGTGGTGGATTGGCCATGTGCTGGCCGGTTTGTAAAAAATAACTCAGTTGTTTGGTGGTGGCATCGCAGAGCTTCCACAGATTCCACAGAAGTGGTGGAGGCGGGCAGGTGGATGAGGGAGATCGGAGGCAGGACGAGGAGAGACCCGAGGTGGCCGCCGGTCCGAGTGTCAGGTGAACTGAACTTCAGGTAAGAAGTTATGACCTGCAGTCTATCTGGGTCAGATATAAACCAAGTTTAGGTGGAGTTTACTTTCGTTGTGCTGACTTTTTACCGTCAGTTACAATAACTCGTACTGCTGCACAGCTGCCTCTTCTTCTCTCATTCTCTCCCCTCCCTCTTCTGTTGCTACTTCAATCATGAAACTGATCAATGATCAGCTGATCGGCTTTTCTCTCTTGTTTGTTTATCACCCACTTTGTGCCGGAAAGAAGAAACCAGCGGATGTCGCGCTAAACAACAGCAGCATGTTTAAGCTTGATCAGCTGTTGTTAGAATTGATTTAATATTACTTTCTAGTATCAGCTGATGTTTGCTGGAGCCACAGCTGTAAAGCTGCTGGTCAGGATGTCGGTTTGTATATGTGGTGAGAGGGAAACATGAAGATGAAACCAGGAGATGTCCTTACTGAACCATCAGAGCTGTGATGGAGAAACAGGTTTACCTTTTAGGTGACATGAATGAGTTGAAGTTATGAACTGTTTCTGAGAGACAAATAACACCAGGATCCTTTTTCTAAGTAGCTGACAGCTGGTAACTGTGCAGGGGCGGGTCTAGCAAAGTGTTGCCAGGGGGGCAGGTAGGGCATTAACAGGGAGAGGGGGGCACAAAGAAATACCTTTCTTATTCTCATTTAAAATGTCTGGCTGTTATTAAATAATTATCTGAAGCTTACAACCAAAGTTTTTATCTGATGTAAAATGTATAGAAATCATACATATACCAACAAGACTGTGCATCACTGTCACACCAGCGTTTGTTTTCATTCAAAGGCTTTATGGCTTTAATACCTGGGGGGCCGGTCTCTAGTCAAAATGCCCGGGCTGTTTTTTTGTCCCAGTCCAGCCCTGGGCACGACACGCAGTGAATTAAACTGAGAGGGTGCATTAAAAAATAAATGGCCGCGCCAGCAGTGCTCATCGCAAATCAGCTCACATAGACACATTAGTTGTGCCTCTTCTTGATTGGTTGATTGATACAGCTGTCTCAGGGCCTCCCGGGGACTGTGCAGTTAACCTCGTGGTAGTGAAACCTCTGGCAGGGAGGTGTGGGATGCCAGATCGGGCACCCCCTTCCGGCTCTCCTATCTTGCCACTTTTGTCTTACTTCTCTCTATCACCTTTTCTATTCTTTTGAAGAAGTGAGGCTCCATAAATGTTAAAGAAGTAAGTATTACTCCGGGGCCTGATCAACCCTGGTAGGGGCTCCTTGGATGAGGGTGTCTAGTTATAATGGCCGAAACACCCGAAGAATCAAAGGTCCACTACTGACGATGTGTCCCAAATCTTAATATGATAATCTGGATCAGATTTCTAATCCCTAAACCTAACCAAGGAAGGAGAAAATGGTAAATTATCTTGGGTAAAAGGTGAGGCACACAACGATGTGTCCCGTTGGTAAGGTTACTGAGCTGCCTTTCCTCATACACTGATCAAAAATATAAATGCAACACTTTTGTTTTTGCTCCCATTTTTTGTGAGCTGAACTTAAAGTTCTGAAACATTTTCTAGATACACAAAGGATCCATTACTATCAAATATTGTTCACGAATCTGTCAAAATCTGTGTTAGTGAGAACTTCTCGTTTGCTGAGATAATCCATCCCACCTTACAGGTGTGGCATGTCAAGGTGCTGATTAGACACCATGAATATCGCACGGGTGTGCCTTAGACTGCCCACAATAAAAGGCTCTGAAATATGCAGTAATGCTGATGCCACTACTTTTTTAGTAGAGGCATCAGCATGAGATTCAAAACACAGTTTATGGTCAAGTACCACACCTAGATATTTGTAACTCTCCACAATCCCAATATCAGCAGCTTCAATGATAGTAGGTGATGAGCTATAAGAGGGCTTCCTAAAATCAATAATCATGTCTTTAGTTTCTGACACATTTAGTGAAAGGATTGTGACCTATTGGTCAGAAAGTCTGTCAGCCAGCCAATCAGACTAGTGCAGGGGTCATCAACCTTTAAGACCGAAAGAGCCGTTTCGGTCTGAGCGACCCAGGGACCCTGAGCAGTTTTGGACTAATATTATAATATATGTATTTTGTATTGCTGTCCCTCGTTCTCCCTGCATATGTGTCTGTGTGTGTGGGTGTGGCCCTGGCAGGTGATTGGCCACACCTGAAGACCATGTCACACCTGCAGCTGATCAGGCCTCGTCGGAGGAGCTACTTGAGAGTGTGGTGGAGCTCTCTCCGACGCTGGATCATTGCATGACTTCACGTCAGTCTCTCGGCCAGTCAGTACGATTGTTCTTCAGCATTGTGTGTCTTATGGCTGCCTGTTTGTTATCTCCCCCAGGAGAAGCGGGGAGACGAGAGGACAGCGAGCACGGGGTGCTCAGACACCAAGGAGCGGGGAGAAGGGACACGTCACGGGGGTCGGGATTGCACAGAGGATTTACTGTTATTTTCCTTACCACTGTAAATAAACACACTGCTTAGCACACAGAGCTCCGCGCCTGGGTCCTCCTTTTCCTTACACCCCCACGGTTTGCCATGCCAAACCGTGACACTGGTGACACTGGTGACAGTGGCAGAGAAAAGGACACTAAAAAAACTGCTGGACATTATGGACAATGCTGAGCATCCTCTGCACACGGACATAAACAACCAGAAGAGTCTTTTCAGTGACAGGTTGCTTCTCCCAAAGTCAAGAACCAATAGACTTAAAAACTCCTTTGTCCCACACACCATCAGACTGTTTAACTCCTCTCTGGAGGGGAGAGGGAGGGGAAACAGGAGGACAAAGGAGGGGGGACAACAAAGCTGTAGTGCTACTGTGCAATACTTTTTGTTAATAACCAATGGTGCAATAGACTCACAATACTTGAAATGTGCAATTTCCTTGTATTCTTATTCCTATTTATTCTATTTATCCCTTTTGCATACTCTGTATTTATATATGTCTCTATATTTATATATGTGTATATATGGTTTATTTCTGCTAACATTCTGTATATTCTGTCGGTGCTGTGCTATTGTAAATCTAATCTAATCCAATCTAACAGAATAAATCATACAACACTGTATCCTGAAATTCATATTACAAGGAATCCCACCAACTGGGATTCACAATCCACTCCTCTGGTAGACGACTCTGCACAAATCTTACAATTCAGTAGGGTTAGGGATGATTCCCCTGGCCACATGAGTTCTCCTATTGCACTACAAACAGTGAACAGATGACCAGGTCCACTCAGGGTCCACAGTTGATAGATGTAAGCCCCTACATACTGTCGTCCCCTCCTCACACTTCTCTTTTTCCTCCCTCAACCTCCCATCCTGTGTTGGAGCAGAGACAGGGGGAGGAGGAGAGACCTGGGAGGGTAAAAGCTATGCCTCCAACTTCCCAGATGGATGAAGATCTTGTCCAGTCCAGAGTAAATTGGAGAAAACCTATTAATAGAGTAAATAAAAGTGAGGGACTATTTAGGACTGTATACAGAAAGGGCAACAAACTGGGACCAAGAGCCACTCATTTCATCAGATTAAAAAGGTATCCATTCTAACGTGTCAGTTTTTCAGGACAGCCAGAGACAGAGAACGAGAGGCAGAGACAAAAAGTTAGAGAAGAACAGCAAACAGTATTACTGCGAAAGCACTAGCTGGTAGTCGGCCATTCGCGTGTCCTTGTGCAGTTGAACAAAGTCCTCTTGTAGTTGAAAACAAACAGGCAAACATTTATTTCCACAGTCTTGAAATACAGTAATCCGTTTGAATGTTCCTGTACACTACAAAACACGGTAACAAAACTGTTTGTCTCCACAGCTAGTTAAAGCCCCGTTACTCCACACTGCCGATCGCGAACGCTCCCCCCGTGCACAGTTACCATGTATTAAAGGAACAGTACGTAATAATTAAATAAGGAAAGAAAATACAATTTAACTGTAAATATTACGCTAAACAAAATTATAAAGAAAAACTGAAATTCCCCATTATCTTACACTTATCCTTATCCCAAATGATTCAAATTAATTAATTCAAATATACACTCTGTGCAATCTGAGTAAACTAAGAGATGATTAGACCTTTATGTTATACAAACGGGACACAGGTGTCGCCTCAACTATCACAAAGCTTGAAAGGAGAGAAAAATTGCAGATTGGTTTGTTCCCATGAAATTCCCAATCTGGTTCTCAGGAGACGCCAATTTAAATCGTATACCAGCTTATAATAATGAAAATATTCAAATTGATAGTTACCCAGGGGCCTCTTTTTACCACTTTCTTCGGATATTGGAGAAGACTCCAGCCCACCCACTCACCAAATTAGTGATACTGTCGGTAAGGATCAATAATAGAGATCAGGATGCAGAAAAGAGTTGCATTAAACAACTAAGAATGCTATATAAAAAAAGCTTCCCCAATGCTGACGTATTCTTCCCGGTAATTAATTTTGCATCTTCCCTTCCAAGGGAATAACAACACAACAAAGAGAGGTATAAATCATCCGTCTCTAAAACAAATACAGAACACAGGACACAGGGCCACACCTCTCTTCAACAGGGCAGTGTGAAACCGATGTCTATCCCAGCTATAGGAGGCCAGTAAATCAGATGTGACATGTGGTGCGTGAAGCACTGAGAACGGAGGAAATATCCTTTCCCCAACGGGGTATTGCAGACAGGCAGGTCATTAGGGCTCTCCGGGCTTGATAACACCAGTGGCCACGACAGAAACAGGCTTTTAATTACAAAAGTGCAACTGGCGCTAAATATAGACTCCTGGATTGCGAACAATTTGAACTTTTTACATGACCACTATGAAACTGTTATTGAGGTTTTGAACAACAAACCGGGGGCTGTGCCAAGGTGCGGGGCGAGTTAGGTGCGTGGAAGTACAGGCTTGGAAGAGCAGAAAATTGCAGGATTGGGAAATTCAGGCTAACAAGCCAATAGTAATTTGGGGCGACTCGAATTTTAACAGAGTAATGCCCTTTACAATAAGAACATCCATATAGACAGCTACCCAGGAGCAAACTTTCATAACTTCTTTAAGCTCCTGGAGAGGATGTTGACCTGTGAGGAGACTGTTTTGGTAGTGATCTCGATAGGTTTGAACAACAAACATCAAGACTCATATAAAACTTCAATTAAACAGTTGCGCATGGTAGTGCGGGATGCACGGTCCGTGTTTCCTAACGCAAAGGGCAAAGATTCACTTCTCGGACTCGCTCACTGAAGCAAAATCTCGCAATAATAACGTCAGGCAGCCATTTTAATTACTTACCCTGTATTCCTCCACATCAGTTTCATACTATGACGGATGGAATACACTGGACAGCTCAAGGCACGAATAATCAGAGCTCCCAGAAAAAAATCCCAGTCTTGGGGACATTCTCGTGAGAGCTAAACTGAAGGGGAGGGTTAAATCGGCTCCAAAAAGCTGGCGTGTCATTTGGTTCATAGATGCATGGTGTCTAATCCATACAGTAGAGCGATGTGGCCGACTGCAGGGAAACCCTCACTTCACTCAAAGAATCTGGTTTATGCCATTCAGTGTGGTGTGTGTGGCCTCATGTACATGGGGGAGAACGGGGCTCGCTTGCATAATCGTCTTCAGCAACATCCAGTCACATGGACCGTGTACCATACTAGCTACTCATTTTCGTGAGCACACGGAAGGGGCTCTGGCCATCATGGGTCTACAGACCAACCAAGCATGGTCTGGCGGTTGGCGAGGGAGAATGGAGAGAATATGGATGGACCTTAATGTCCCGAATTAAAACGAGAGTCTGGCATCCTCTGTCCGGATAAATGAGCAATAAATGTTATGTGTATGGTTGTTTGATGGTTTTTGTTTGAAGAAACCTTGTTTTTCTTTTTTTAAATAGGTGGTTGTAGGAAAGTGGAGGGAGAGATAGAAATAGAGGCCTTTTTTTTTTTTTTACACCGAATGTCAACGTACTGAGAGTTAGTGGTGACAAGATCTGATAAAAGTGGCGGCAGGAACAGCTGAGCAGCTAAACAGGAGAATGAAGGAAGGCCTAGGATGTCCAGCCGGCCCTTAGGGCCATGCACTAAAGCTCCAATTGGAAGAAAACTAAGTCAAACTGTTTCTATACCCAACCCCATTCACTGGACTCACTTGGTGGTTTGGATGGATGATCTGGTCTGAGACCAATAGTCTCTGATTGAAGCAGTTCTACCTACAAAATCCATCCATCCATTTTCTTCTGTTTATCCGGGACGGGTTGCAGGGGCAGCAGCCCAAGCAGAGAAACCCAGACCTCCCTTTCCCCAGCCAGCTCTTCCAGCTTATCCGTGTAAACACCAAGGCATTCCCAGGCCAGCCGAGAGATATAATCTCTCCAGCGTGTCCTGGGTCTGCCCCGGGACTAGGGCTGTGCGATATGACCAAAATCTCATATCCCGATATAAGAATTCTATCGTCCCGATTACGATATAAATCACAAAAATGTAACATTTTCTGTAAATTCTGTGAATCTCGGACATGCGCTCCCAGTCCCATGTGCTGGGACTGGGAGACACTTCAAATAAGTGGAGGAGAGGTAAATGTGTTGTGATCATATGATTCTAATAATACTACAGATATGTTTTGATTCGTGCAACTGGTTTGTCAGGTTATTGTCTCCCCAGAAACATTTCCGTTGTGTTTTGTGTGCTTTTGCAGCATTTTTCTTTTTGCAGCGTTTTTCTTTTTGCAGCATTTTTCTTTTTGCAGCGTTTTTCTTTTTGCAGGTGTTTTCTGAAGTTGCAGTCCGTTTGGCCTCTCAGGTCCACCGTATACATTAGCTCCACAAATAAGATACGGGTTTACCAGCAATGTTTGTAAACATATATTCAGTCTCCCGCCGCCGTGCTGAAAGTCTCTGTTTTGAGAATCAACTTTTCTCTTTGCCATTGTGAGGGGCTAGCTAACAGAAGTTTGACTTGATTGACACGGGAATGTTCACAGCTAGCTAGCGTTCGGCAAGGAGGCTGCAGCGCTGCATTATGGGATCTGTAGTTTGTGTGTTATTAGCACCTCATATCGCCGGGACATGCATAACAATAATAATAAATCTATATAAAATGATCTCGCGGGCCGGATATAAATGTACGCCGGGCCGGATATGGCCCGCGGGCCTTGAGTTTGACACATGTGCACTACACAAATCAAGTTTAGCCTTTTTGAAGCCAGATGGCAAAAATGGCACATCACAGCTCTGTCAGGCACAAGAGGATGAAATGGATTTGTTGATATTTAAACTGACTGATGAAAATCACAATGCAAAATCCACATAAGTACAGGGTACTTGCGCCTTATTCGCGGGTCATGCTATAAAGTGTTACTGAGTTCTCAAACACCAGAGTTGATGATTTTGTTCGATTTCATGGAGCTCAGACAAGCAGCACTTGTGCTAGTTCAGTCCACTAACACTCTGTGACACCATTCTGTGGTGCCTTCATATATTACACAGAAATGAGTCATGAAAATGCTGGCCGGGGGTTTTATTGGTGATTTCAGGAAAAATTCCACATTTTTAATGACAGCATCATTACTGAACAAAACAATGCTTCCAATTACTTTCAATTTGACACATCAGCTGACGTTCACTTGCACAACATTTATAAATAGTTTTGTTTGCATACCAATTTTTTTTCCTTTTCCTGCATTTTCATCGTATTTTGCTTCTTCTTCTCTCTGCCTAAATCAAGCCACCTGTCTGTCCTACCGTCGGTCACACTGTTGTTGATGGGGTGCTGTCAACCTTGATGCAGCAGAACAAAGATGCCACCAGCTTGTCAGTGAACCAGTCACACATGAAAAAGAAAAGAATCAAGTCCACAAAAGGACTGAACAGAAATAAGGTCACAATAACATCTATGGAATGTGAATCTTCCGTGTAAGATATGCGTAAAACCCAAACGATCATTGGCAAGATCATCACGAAGTAGTTAAGGAACAGTAGAACAACTGCTCCCACAATTCTTCGTTTTTCCTTAACAGGCACTGGGGTGGCAGCAGGCAGACATTTGAGGGTCCCTGCTAAGCAGAGGATGTACAGTGGAGCAAGGAGTATGGCCAGAATACAAACAATAAATTCTTTGCCTGCAGCAACGGAGATGGTAATAATGCAAATGACCCAGATCACAGCGCAAGCCAGCACAGAAATTGTAGTTTGTCTGATGCTGTCCAACTGTCTGAAGACGATGATAAAAGATCTGCAACACAATACAAAGAGATAATATCATTATTAGAGTACAGAAGTTCATATATCTGGCCATAAGGATGTTTCACTGAATAACAGAATGGAAGTACAAAGAAAGACACGTACCCTTCTAGAGAAATGCATATTTTGAAGCCAAGATTAGCCATCATACTGAAGGCATAACAAGAACTGGAGGGGGAGCTGTACTGAAGCTGGTTTGAGTTTGCCACCAAAGCGATCATTGTGAACAGCTGGAGGAGAGTGGTGATGAGGAGGTTTGTGTAGTAGATGACAGGAACCTGCCCGCGTTTTATCTGCAGGAAGTATGAAAGTCACATTAAAGCAGTAATAAGCATGACACGTCGTCTCAAGATCTCTACAAGGAAACATGATGTGATGATGTGCTCGGTTCAGTTCAGTCTCTCTGCAGTTACAGTGTTCACTTTCAGGGAAATACATGAGTATGACCAGTAATGTGTAGGACACACAAACAGCTTTGGGATTGCATCAGGACGGTTAACTGGTGTGATCGGGCAAATCAAAGCTGCAGTGCTATCCTGCTTTGGTGACCACTTGTGAACAAGGAGAAGCTAAAAGTGATTTTATTTCGGTTACCTGCAGACTGCAACAAGAAATTACATTTTATAAGTTGCTAAACACTAAAAACAGAGAGGTGCAGGACTGTGCAAAACGTTTAAGCCACACATGATATATTTGGTTTCCAAGGAACCAGACTTTGACAATTTTTTTACACGCTCTGCCTCCCATTTGACTTTTAAATGGCCGCCCACAAGAAAGCCTGCAGGCTGAGAGCAGATGTTAAACAAATATGCAGGACTGCTTTATTTCATTTGCACAACATCTCTAAAATTAGAAATATCCTGTTGGCTTCCTGTTAAATCCAGAATTCAAAATCCTGCTCCTCACATACAAGGTCTTAAATAATCAGGCCCCATCTTATCTTAATGACCTTGTAGTACCATATCACCCTATTAGAGCACTTCGCTCTCGCTCTGCAGGCCTACTTGTTGTTCCTAGAGTATTTAAAAGTAGAATGGGAGGCAGAGCCTTCAGTTTTCAGGCCCCTCTTCTGTGGAACCAGCTTCCAGTTTGGATTCAGGAGACAGACACTATCTCTACTTTCAAGATTAGGCTTCAAACTTTCCTTTTTGCTAAAGCATATAGTTAGGGCTGGACCAGGTGACCCTGAATCCTCCCTTAGTTATGCTGCAATAGACGTAAGCTGCTGGGGGATTCCCATGATGCACTGGGTGTTTCTTCTTCGCTCACTTTCACCTTACAAATATAAAGCGCTTTGAGATGACTTCTTTTGTTGATTTCGGCACTCTATAAATACAATTTAATTATTAAATTGCCAGTATGTGTTGCTTGTCATGGTCCTGGATCTTTGACCCAGCTGTTAGTGTTTAGTTTTACTCAGGTTAGTTTCTTGCTGTTAGTCTCAGTTTGCCTCTTATTTGTATTTCCATGCAGCCAAAGAATAATCGGCTGGCTTTTTGTTAAGTTCAGTCCTGCTTTTCTGCTTTTCGGTCCTCACTACAAACACAAGCTCTGCTGGCAAGCTCCTTTGACTCAATCATCCAATCCAAAAAATGACATCGAACAAGAGTCATTAGCAGAATAAACTTTTTGGCATTGGCAGAGAAAATCTGGCAAGTATTTCATGGGTGCAACTCATAAACTTGCTTTCTTGTCTAATCCACCCAGTAATTACACACACACACACACACACACACACACACACACAAAGAAATGTTTTATGCCTAAAAGCTGCAGGGTGGTGTGATCGACGAACTAACTGCATTTCTATAGGCTGTCAAGCAAACGGACAGACGACAAACAGACAGTAATGTTATTTTTTACTTACAGCACGACATGAAAGCACGAGGAGAAGAATAGTCACAGGAAGGCAGACACATGTGTCAACTAGGAACATCACACGAGCATGAGATGCCATCTCTGAGCGACTGTCTTCGCGGTGGAGGTAATGCAGAGGTAAAGTCCACGCTTTTCTTCAGCAAACAACCTTCAGTGTGGAATAGCAGATCTTTGCTTCTTCAAAAGAGAAAAAGAAAAAGACGCTGAACTGAACAGTTTGTCTTAAATCGTTTTTCATAAAATGATGCTACCACATGCCAAGAGCTTTACCTTTTTCTGTTTGACTATTTCCTGCCAAAGTTTTTTATGTTTCACAGAAAACCACAGAAAGATCTCTTCTCATACCTCCCACATGCATGTTATTATTCTTATTATTGGGGGCCCATTGGGAGAGAGTTTCCTTACAACTATTCTACTTTTGCTGAACATAATATGCTAATAATATATATGTTTTTTCCTTATGTATTTTCTTCCTGTTTTTTAAAGAAGAGAAATTTTGGTTTTCTTTAGTGTCGCCTACGTGCAAATGCACACAGAGTGTGGTTAGTAAGTGCTTCAGTGGAAGGAAGTCAGTGTAAACTGGAAATATTAGTCATTCATCTGGTAAAAAACAGCCCGTACACCCTTTGGCAGATTATGGCCATTTTCTAATGTATGCATTATTCAGTGAGGTCATATCTCATCTTACAAAAAAACCAAACAAAAAAACAAAACGCTACTGTGTCCAATATAAGATGTATTATTGTTTTTTGTCTTTTTTGAAATATCATGGTGGGAATAATGGTTTTTATGTGTGTTTTGTTACTGGGTGCACTGCATTTACAGTAATACATGATAGATATCTACTACTTATTTAATATTGTGATATTCTGGCGTACAGTTATAGCTGACAGTAGAGCAGGGCGATATGACCAAAAATATTTATCACGATACACAAGAGAGATAATCCCATACAGCTTATGACAAAATTTAATCCGAAGTGATTGATGGCCCTAATCATGACCTTTTGACCTCCCCCCTCCCCCCCCCGGAAGCGTGTAATGACCGTGACGAATTGCATCCGGAGAAGGGGGGGCGGGAAACCCCCGACATCCGGAGAAGGGGGGGCGAACCCCGGAAGCGCGCCATCTGTCTCTAAGCGTGTCGAATTGCATCCTGAGAAGGGAGGGGGGAAACCTCCGGAAGCGCGCCACCTGTTGTTGGGAAAAAAAGAAAAAAGTTTTTAGAGTGAGGAGAATAAAAGCACGGATAGGAGGAGGAGTTCACAATTTCTAAGCCTCAGACACACAAGATGGATTTCATTCTGCAGCCCAGCAGCTCTCCTGTGTCCGATGAGATCTGCTCTCCCAAAGAAGATGGCTTTGAATATACCATATTCAAATACAGCATATTTACTAAGGAAGGCCTCGATCCGGACCTTATGACACTTCCGGAAATACTCCGGAATTGTCTAGTCATTTTCAGACCTGATGCGTCACGTTCCATAAACATGAGGGGAGGGGTTTGGTTCCTGAAGCACAGCGGTGATGCAGCAGCTGATTTTGTGCTGTATAGAGAGACAGAGCGGCAGCTAGTTTTCCGCAAACTCATAGTCTGAATTCTGTTTCAATATTATGACGATTTTCTCTGTATTTCTTAATGGGAATAAAGAGTGACTTCCTGTAGAGATTTCAATAGTATTTTATTTTCCTATAATACAGACGCAGTAAAAAAACCTTTAAGATACACCATAGCTTGTGATGAAAAGAAGAACTTTCTATCCGCTTGTAACCTACAGGCTGCCTATGTGTAAAAATGAATAAATATCCCTTAGTGAATACTTTTCTTTGAATACTACTTTTCCTTTCGAGAGTCCCTTTTACAAGGGACTGAAAAACAAACCATAATTGCCGTGACAGGCGATCTTGTTTCACACACACACACACACACACACCGCGGGTCAAGGAGGAGTGAGACAGCAGATATCAGTTTTTTCTCAATGCTTATAACCTATAACGCGCCCCCCAAAACAATATTATTATTATTAAAACATCTATATGAGGTAGGTTTTGCGCAGCCTGCTCCTTGTCAGACCAAAGTTTTTTTCTTCATTACTTTTAGCTACTTTTACAATGGGTTTTCTCAATAGACAGAAAATGAAAATGAGGAGTCAACAGCCGATATTATCATTGCTTGTAACCCGGTAAATAATTTCGTACATCTCCCAATAAAATAAGCCTTAGTGGAAAAAAGCTCATTTTCAAATAAGTTTATTCCCCTCTGTGGGAAAGAGTTTTTTCTCAGAGTCAACCATGAGGCGAGTTTTGTCACTACCAAGAACAACTGTTGTTGCCCATATGGTAAAACAAATATCCGCCTCAAAGTCGTATTTTACCGTTGCAGAATGTGGAAAACAGACGGCGTTCGCAAGAAGGCAATCAAAAAAAAAAAAAAAAAAAAATTGGATACCCCAACTCTCCCGACTGCACACACACACACACACACACACACACACACACACACACACACACACACACACACACACACACACACACACACGTTTGCATAGATAAACTCTGAATATAGTAGTGGGACTTCAGCTGTTTATGTAACTTACTATCTTAAGACTTTTGTGTCTACAATAATTAGTTTCCTTGGAACCAGATCCGTACCTGTTAATAATTCTCCACTGTACCCATGGTTCAGAAAATTACAGTCAGCCTGCCAGGGACACGTCACTCAGAGATAGTTGTCAATGTGGGATTTTTTCCCCCCTTTTGTTCAGTTAAAGCTGCCTTTCATTCTTCAACACAGCTTAAACTCTAATAGGTAAGCTTTCTTGTAATTTCTTAGTTCTGCAGGCTTCTTGAAAGACATCCGAGACTCTTCTTTGGATGCTGGCTGCCTTTTGTTTTCTTTTCTGTCAAGATGATCCCACACCGCTTCGATTATCTTGAGGTTCGAACCCTGGAGAGATCAATCCATGACTGATGCGTTGTTTCATCCAGGCATACTTTGACTACATTGGCAGTATGTTTGCGATCATTGTCGTACTGAAAGTTGCTGCCAATCAGACACTACGTGGTAATACATGGTCGATCAAAATCTGGTGGAACTTTTCTACATTCATAATTTGATTAATTTGGATAAGAGCTCCAACAACACTGGCTGAAATCCAGCCTCAAAGCACGGTAGAGTATCCACGCTGTGTTAAAGACGGCTATAGACATTCACTGTTGTATCTCTCTTTGGACCTCTTCCGTGCATATTTCAAATTTGGATTCATTACTCCATAAGCCATATTACAGCTGATTTCTTTTTCCAGTCAATTTCTTGTGTAATTTGGCACACCTCAGCCTTATTTTTCTCTGTTCTCCTTCCTTAAGAATGGCTTATTAACAGCCACCCTTCCAACTCAGATAACTTTTGATGAGGTTTCATGAAATGTTTACAGCACTTGAGTTACTCGCCACGGCCATCCTAAATGCTAAGAACACTAAACTTTAATTCTAAATTACGTTAACCAGAAAAAACAAGCCAAAGTCGAGATGTTGCTGAGCTGACCTGTGGTATGCTATGCCTTCTAAAGCACGTATAATGTAAACAGAACTGGTCTTTGCACAGAAGCCTGTGGAGCTTCATAATTAACCTCAGTGTGTGAAGAGGACTCTCCATTTAATAATAGCTGTAATAAAATGTTATGGCCGACGGTGTTAAACGCTGCACTTGGGTCTAGCAGGGAAGATTTCAACTTTTCAATATGAATGAAGGCTGAAAACTGGTTAGATTAATGTCTGATGATCTTTTCTATGCTTCTTCAAGTTTGTAACACCAAACATATTAAAGGATGATGTAAGGCTCACAGGAAGAGTTTAATTAGACACACATTTACTATTTTTCTTTATACTCTTTCTTTCTTGACATGTTTAATATGGTTACTATCAGAGGAGAAAATGACCCTTGTGTAGTTTAAAAACTTTTTATTTAATCAAACTGTAATGTTGTTGAACTCTGACGGACGTGTCTTTTAATCTTGTCAACAAATCCTTAATCATCTAAATCTGCCATTTATCATCTAGTAAAATGTTTCCTCTGCTTCTGTTGCACATCTCCCCGGACACTCTCTGCTTCACCTGTCCTGTGCAGGTGGTCCAACCCCTGCCTGCCTCCTTAAACTGGGGGTGTTTAAATCTCTTTACCTCTGTTGTGAACTTCACACAAAGTTTGTGGTAACAAAATCAAAATGACGAGACAAAATAAAAACAGACTGCTCAAAGCAAAAGCAGAGCCCTCACAGCTGGTAGTACAAAACACAGTGACAACATGCGTATTAGATACCCTCAGTGCCAAAAGCATAAATATGAAAAAATGTGATCACCAAGAATATCCTAACAACGGCATTGAGGTGGGTGTTACAGTAAAAAAAAAAAAGTAGCCAAATTTTCATCTGAAAATGTTGAATTTTAGTAAAAACAATGCTCTGTAGTTTGATACTGTCGTTACAGACTAAGCAGATGTTTAAAGCCTTTGGACGCACATTTGAAACGCACTCATTCTCCTTATCAGCTGGAAACATTAAAGCCGTAAAATGACTTTTTCAAACAGATAAAAACTATTGAACAGCAGCAATGATGAGCCTGTTCCAAAATTTGGATGTACATGTGTTGAAGGTGTGGGTCTTGTTGAATTATTAAACATACATTCTTTAATTTTTCGAGCCACAAAAACAACAACTTTTAATTTTCTTCTGCTTGAGTATCGGCCTCGGGTAGCTCTACTTATCATTGCTCAGTCAGTTGTCTTTTTTTCAAGGAGCAGCGGATTATTGGTAAGGGTGACTTTATGTGTTTAGTTACTTAAGTGGAAGTACTGTGGATAGTTTTACCTTACATACATAGATCTACCAATACAGCTTCTGAGGTAACTGTTTACAAAATGTTATAATCTATTCAAAGGTTCTTTGCAATTTTACATTGATAAACATTATCCTTAACACATTTGGCCCACATAAAGTACTATGGCCATCACACTGTCATTTAGAATTGTTTAAATAACTCGTGTCTTAAGTCCTTCCATCAAACAGAAAAAGAAAAAAAAACATGGTTCACTTTTACATCACAAAATGTTAGAAATATAAGTCGTTCATAACAAACTGAAAGGTTGGGAGTTTAAAAATGCAAACCGATGGAAGAATCAGAATCAGAATACTTTATTGATCCCTGGGGGAAATTATTTTTTGTTACAGTGCTCCATTTTAAACCAACATTAAGACAAGACAGACAATACACTAACTAAGAATAGTACAATATATACATATACATACATACATACATACATAAGTCACTCATAAATAAATAGCTGGAAAAGAAACATGTGTAGCTGTAGCAGCAAACAGTGTGTTAAGTGGATGCGTTGTACAGGGAGCCACAGGCAGGAAAGATTTCCTGTGTCGTTCAGTGGTGCTTTTCGGTAATCTCAGTCTCTCACTGAACGAGCTCCTGTGACTGACCAGCATGTCATGGAGTGGGTGGGAGGTGTTATCCAACATTGTCTTTATCTTGGACAGCATCCGCCTCTCCGACACCACCTTGAGGGTGTCCAGCTCCATCCCCACAACATTGCTGGCCTTACGGATTAGTTTATTAAGTCTGTTGGCATCTGCGACCCTCAGCCTGCTCCCCCAGCATGCAACAGCATAGAGGATCGCACTGGCCACAACAGACTCATAGAAAACTCATAGAAAATAGGAAGCAGAAGTAGAAGACTATAACGTCTCAGAGCACACGGTGTCTATTATTGTGTAGACATGTATAAATAAGAGCTTAATAAAGATGCTTCATTTCTTAAGAAATAAACAGGTGGAGTGATCTTTATCAAAAGTGGATGTTGCATCTGTGGCTAAACCACTGTACCCAAAAAAACTTTAAAAATCTACTGTGTGTGAGGCTGTGTAAGTAAAGCTTGCCCTTCACACCCGCGTGTAATAAACCATTTGTTGGGGGTTGTGGATTTGACACCTCAGCATTGTGAAAGTGGGGAAACATGTTTCTGACTGTGCATAAGATTCCTCCTTACAACTTAGAATCTCAGTTCTAAATGAAATTCAGATGTTTTTTTAAGTATGGCTAATGTATTATTTGACTTCTAAGGCACACACACACACACACACACACACACACACACACACACACACACACACACACACACACACACAAGAACAACACAGAGAAGAAGAAGAGGGGGTCGTTTTACTACGCATCATAAAAACTCAATCATTCATCTTCCAACTGTATCTTTCTGTTCTGGCTTTAGAATCATCGGTTGTTTACTGAGCCGTACTTTGGGAGTCATACTGTTGTGATACTGGGGAGAAAAGGGTAAGGTTTGAGAGACTAAACCATTACACACATAACTTGAAAAACCTAAAGAGTGTGTGAGACTGCTAGCTGTGTTGTTCAGCAATAAACTCATCTACAAATGTGTTAGTAAAGAGCGACTTGTACTTCTGTCCCATTAAGCAACGGTTTAACAAATTTCACTGCAAACTATAAAAGGAATCTGGATTTAAATAGAACATAGTAGTGATGGATTAAGTGCAGGAAACACTAGTATAAGGTGTCTATGGAACAAATCTCCTTCAGCGTTCAAAATGACCAAAGTGAGGACCACAGGCGTTTCTCTCAGTTGGTTGTGTTCAGGGAAAAAGCAGCTAAATACACTGAGACTGCTCCACATTGTTAGCGAGTTAACTCTGGATATCTGTAGGTTTTGTCAAACTTGGAGTGAACAAAAGCAGAAAAACAGTAAAAGATGCAGACGGTGAAAGTCTGGTTTATTTCATGAACACAATGAAACATTTTACAGTCCACAGAGCAAAGTAGCATACATGATAAATAGATACACATAACACGGACAGTGAGAAGTAAAACTCGTCGTCTTACCACATGTTATATTCTGTAAACTTAAAATAAACCGCAGAAATTAGAGTTTAGTGTTTTAAGTCATCTATTAAAAAACATGAGTCAACATTACTGAAGTGACGCTTTAACGATGCGTCTTATCACCGTGTTTATGATGATATAACATGTTCTCTCGTTAGTAGATGTCTGCGCTGTCACTTGTCACGAAAATGTTCAGAGCATGGGTTCCTCTTTAATTACCATTGATCGTTAATAGGGTCACAAAAGATTTGTCGCATTATCCCCATAAACAAAATGCTTTTATAGAAATCATTGTGATACAAATATTTAGATTCTTGATTCACAATGTGCACGAACTCAAAATCTTTAGAGTTTCATATTTATAAAGTATCGCAAATAATACATTTATACCATTGTATGAGCTACACTTCTTGTAAAAACTGATTGAAAAAAGCTCCTGTCGTGACCTTCCTTCTGTGAGGACACACACACACACACACACACACAGAGAGAGAGAGAGAGGGGGGGGGGGGGGAGATCATTAGGATTGGAGGCGTTTTTTGGATTTTCACTTATTGTTGGCTTTACAGTCACATAAAATTCATTCCAATTTTTTGCCTTTGCTTCAATTAAGGTGTTTCTTTAAATCTACAGCAGCTTCCTTTTCAAAAGGTTTACTGACATAGTAAGGAAGTAGCTAGGGAACTCGGTAAGTATGAGCAACAACAGCTTAGGGACTGTTTCTACAATAAAGAGGAATTCATCATCATCTGCAGTTCATCAAAAAAAAAAAAAAAAAAAGTGCCATTAAAAACAATTCAGCAGATCCTCAAAGTATGGATACAATCTGTTTTCAGCTGTAGAGGTACGCTTCACGTACTTATCAACATGCAGTTTAGAGGCTTGCATTAGAGTGCTTTGGTACTTGGGCCTCTTTTATTTAGCACGGTTATACCGTTGTGTATTTAGCTATATAAATATGCTCAAGAGTCTATCGTATGTTTGTCATGCAATTAAAAATTCAAAAATATAATTTTTAAATCAGTAACTTTGCAAATTTAGAGGAAATGTTTTTGAATAACAAATGTGTCACATTTTCAACATGGTTTGAATAATCAGCGTTAACACAGAGACATTTATGCGCCGGGTATAACAGACATCCTTACCTTGGAGCAGAGAAACACGGTGTATTGTATTGGATCCTCATCACCATTTTATTTAAATATCTGAATTTTCGGAATGAGGATCCAAGCGGGACACAGAGGCTGCTTTAACGCACCAGAATGCAAATATAAATAAAAGCCTGACTATCCTGAGAGCCTAGCTGCAGCGAGACCTTTCTTTCACACGGATTCCTGGATGTGCGTTGGATCCGACTTTGCTACCCGCACAGAGCGTTTCTGACAGTCGGGCGCTGCTATACAATAGAGAAAAGCAACAATACACCGTGTTTCTCTGCTCCAAGGTAAGGATGTCTGTTATACCCAGCGCATAAATGTCTCTGTGTTAATGCTGATTATTCAAACCCTGTTGAAAATGTGACACATTTGTTATCCAAAAACATTTCCTCTAAATTTGCAAAGTTACTGATTTAAAAATTATATTTTTGAATTTTTAATTGCATGACAAACATACAATAGACTCTTGAGCATATTTATATAGCTAAATACACAATGGTATAACCGTGCTAAATAAAAGAGGCCCAAGTACCAAAGCACTCTAATGCAAGCCTCTAAACTGCATGTTGATAAGTACGTGAAGCGTACCTCTACAGCTGAAAACAGATTGTATCCATACTTTGAGGATCTGCTGAATTGTTTTTAATGGCACTTTTTTTTTTTTTTTTTTTGATGAACTGCAGATGATGATGAATTCCTCTTTATTGTAGAAACAGTCCCTAAGCTGTTGTTGCTCATACTTACCGAGTTCCCTAGCTACTTCCTTACTATGTCAGTAAACCTTTTGAAAAGGAAGCTGCTGTAGATTTAAAGAAACACCTTAATTGAAGCAAAGGCAAAAAATTGGAATGAATTTTATGTGACTGTAAAGCCAACAATAAGTGAAATCCAAAAAACGCCTCCAATCCTAATGATCTCCCCCCCCCCCCCCCCCCCCCCCCTCTCTCTCTCTCTCTCTCTGTGTGTGTGTGTGTGTGTGTGTGTGTGTGTGTCCTCACAGAAGGAAGGTCACGACAGGAGCTTTTTTCAATCAGTTTTTACAAGAAGTGTAGCTCATACAATGGTATAAATGTATTATTTGCGATACTTTATAAATATGAACCTCTAAAGATTTTGAGTTCGTGCACATTGTGAATCAAGAATCTAAATATTTGTGTCACAATGATTTCTATAAAAGCATTTTGTTTATGGGGATAATGCGACAAATCTTTTGTGACCCTATTAACGATCAATGGTAATTAAAGAGGAACCCATGCTCTGGACATTTTCGTGACAAGTGACAGCGCAGACATCTACTAACGAGAGAACATGTTTTATCATCATAAACACGGTGATAAGACGCATCGTTAAAGCGTCACTTCAGTAATGTTGACTCATGTTTTTTAATAGATGACTTAAAACACTAAACTCTAATTTCTGCGGTTTATTTTAAGTTTACAGAATATAACATGTGGTAAGACGACGAGTTTTACTTCTCACAGGCCGTGTTATGTGTATCTATTTATCATGTATGCTACTTTGCTCTGTGGACTGTAAAATGTTTCATTGTGTTCATGAAATAAACCAGACTTTCACTGTCTGCATCTTTTACTGTTTTTCTGCTTTTGTTCACTCCAAGTTTGACAAAACCTACAGATATCCAGAGTTAACTCGCTAACAATGTGGAGCAGTCTCAGTGTATTTAGCTGCTTATTCCCTGAACACAACCAACTGAGAGAAACGCCTGTGGTCCTCACTTTGGTCATTTTGAACGCTGAAGGAGATTTGTTCCATAGACACCTTATACTAGTGTTTCCTGCACTT
Organism: Simochromis diagramma; assembly: GCF_900408965.1. Classification (NCBI taxonomy): domain Eukaryota; kingdom Metazoa; phylum Chordata; class Actinopteri; order Cichliformes; family Cichlidae; genus Simochromis; species Simochromis diagramma. The sequence continues at coordinate 4,547,021 of NW_024386892.1, forward strand.
AATCCATCACTACTATGTTCTATTTAAATCCAGATTCCTTTTATAGTTTGCAGTGAAATTTGTTAAACCGTTGCTTAATGGGACAGAAGTACAAGTCGCTCTTTACTAACACATTTGTAGATGAGTTTATTGCTGAACAACACAGCTAGCAGTCTCACACACTCTTTAGGTTATTCAAGTTTTGTGTGTAATGGTTTAGTCTATCAAACCTTACCCTTTTCTCCCCAGTATCACAACAGTATGACTCCCAAAGTACGGCTCAGTAAACAACCGATGATTCTAAAGCCAGAACAGAAAGATACAGTTGGAAGATGAATGATTGAGTTTTTATGATGCGTAGTAAAACTACCCCCTCTTCTTCTTCTCTGTGTTGTTCTTGTGTGTGTGTGTGTGTGTGTGTGTGTGTGTGTGTGTGTGTGTGTGTGCCTTAGAAGTCAAATAATACATTAGCCATACTTAAAAAAACATCTGAATTTCATTTAGAACTGAGATTCTAAGTTGTAAGGAGGAATCTTATGCACAGTCAGAAACATGTTTCCCCACTTTCACAATGCTGAGGTGTCAAATCCACAACCCCCAACAAATGGTTTATTACACGCGGGTGTGAAGGGCAAGCTTTACTTACACAGCCTCACACACAGTAGATTTTTAAAGGTTTTTTCGGGTACAGTGGTTTAGCCACAGATGCAACATCCACTTTTGATAAAGATCACTCCACCTGTTTATTTCTTAAGAAATTAAGCATCTTTATTAAGCTCTTATTTATACATGTCTACACAATAATAGACACCGTGTGCTCTGAGACGTTATAGTCTTCTACTTCTGCTTCCTATTTTCTATGAGTTTTCTATGAGTCTGTTGTGGTCAGTGCGATCTTCTATGCTGTTGCATGCTGGGGGAGCAGGCTGAGGGTCGCAGATGCCAACAGACTTAATAAACTAATCCGTAAGGCCAGCAATGTTGTGGGGACGGAGCTTGACACCCTCAAGGTGGTGTCGGAGAGGCGGATGCTGTCCAAGATAAAGACAATGTTGGATAACACCTCCCACCCACTCCATGACATGCTGGTCAGTCACAGGAGCTCGTTCAGTGAGAGACTGAGATTACCGAAAAGCACCACTGAACGACACAGGAAATCTTTCCTGCCTGTGGCCATCTCCCTGTACAACGCATCCACTTAACACACTGTTTGCTGCTACAGCTACACATGTTTCTTTTCCAGCTATTTATTTATGAGTGACTTATGTATGTATGTATGTATGTATATGTATATATTGTACTATTCTTAGTTAGTGTATTGTCTGTCTTGTCTTAATGTTGGTTTAAAATGGAGCACTGTAACAAAAAATAATTTCCCCCAGGGATCAATAAAGTATTCTGATTCTGATTCTTCCATCGGTTTGCATTTTTAAACTCCCAACCTTTCAGGTTGTTATGAACGACTTATATTTCTAACATTTTGTGATGTAAAAGTGAACCATGTTTTTTTTTTTTTTTTCTGTTTGATGGAAGGACTTAAGACACGAGTTATTTAAACAATTCTAAATGACAGTGTGATGGCCATAGTACTTTATGTGGGCCAAATGTGTTAAGGATAATGTTTATCAATGTAAAATTGCAAAGAACCTTTGAATAGATTATAACATTTTGTAAACAGTTACCTCAGAAGCTGTATTGGTAGATCTATGTATGTAAGGTAAAACTATCCACAGTACTTCCACTTAAGTAACTAAACACATAAAGTCACCCTTACCAATAATCCGCTGCTCCTTGAAAAAAAGACAACTGACTGAGCAATGATAAGTAGAGCTACCCGAGGCCGATACTCAAGCAGAAGAAAATTAAAAGTTGTTGTTTTTGTGGCTCGAAAAATTAAAGAATGTATGTTTAATAATTCAACAAGACCCACACCTTCAACACATGTACATCCAAATTTTGGAACAGGCTCATCATTGCTGCTGTTCAATAGTTTTTATCTGTTTGAAAAAGTCATTTTACGGCTTTAATGTTTCCAGCTGATAAGGAGAATGAGTGCGTTTCAAATGTGCGTCCAAAGGCTTTAAACATCTGCTTAGTCTGTAACGACAGTATCAAACTACAGAGCATTGTTTTTACTAAAATTCAACATTTTCAGATGAAAATTTGGCTACTTTTTTTTTTTTACTGTAACACCCACCTCAATGCCGTTGTTAGGATATTCTTGGTGATCACATTTTTTCATATTTATGCTTTTGGCACTGAGGGTATCTAATACGCATGTTGTCACTGTGTTTTGTACTACCAGCTGTGAGGGCTCTGCTTTTGCTTTGAGCAGTCTGTTTTTATTTTGTCTCGTCATTTTGATTTTGTTACCACAAACTTTGTGTGAAGTTCACAACAGAGGTAAAGAGATTTAAACACCCCCAGTTTAAGGAGGCAGGCAGGGGTTGGACCACCTGCACAGGACAGGTGAAGCAGAGAGTGTCCGGGGAGATGTGCAACAGAAGCAGAGGAAACATTTTACTAGATGATAAATGGCAGATTTAGATGATTAAGGATTTGTTGACAAGATTAAAAGACACGTCCGTCAGAGTTCAACAACATTACAGTTTGATTAAATAAAAAGTTTTTAAACTACACAAGGGTCATTTTCTCCTCTGATAGTAACCATATTAAACATGTCAAGAAAGAAAGAGTATAAAGAAAAATAGTAAATGTGTGTCTAATTAAACTCTTCCTGTGAGCCTTACATCATCCTTTAATATGTTTGGTGTTACAAACTTGAAGAAGCACAGAAAAGATCATCAGACATTAATCTAATCAGTTTTCAGCCTTCATTCGTATTGAAAAGTTGAAATCTTCCCTGCTAGACCCAAGTGCAGCGTTTAACACCGTCGGCCAGAACATTTTATTACAGCTATTATTAAATGGAGAGTCCTCTTCACACACTGAGGTTAATTATGAAGCTCCACAGGCTTCTGTGCAAAGACCAGTTCTGTTTACATTATACGTGCTTTAGAAGGCATAGCATAGCACAGGTCAGCTCAGCAACATCTCGACTTTGGCTTGTTTTTTCTGGTTAACGTAATTTAGAATTAAAGTTTAGTGTTCTTAGCATTTAGGATGGCCGTGGCGAGTAACTCAAGTGCTGTAAACATTTCATGAAACCTCATCAAAAGTTATCTGAGTTGGAAGGGTGGCTGTTAATAAGCCATTCTTAAGGAAGGAGAACAGAGAAAAATAAGGCTGAGGTGTGCCAAATTACACAAGAAATTGACTGGAAAAAGAAATCAGCTGTAATATGGCTTATGGAGTAATGAATCCAAATTTGAAATATGCATGGAAGAGGTCCGAAGAGAGATACAACAGTGAATGTCTATAGCCGTCTTTAACACAGCGTGGATACTCTACCGTGCTTTGAGGCTGGATTTCAGCCAGTGTTGTTGGAGCTCTTATCCAAATTAATCAAATTATGAATGTAGAAAAGTTCCACCAGATTTTGATCGACCATGTATTACCACGTAGTGTCTGATTGGCAGCAACTTTCAGTACGACAATGATCGCAAACATACTGCCAATGTAGTCAAAGTATGCCTGGATGAAACAACGCATCAGTCATGGATTGATCTCTCCAGGGTTCGAACCTCAAGATAATCGAAGCGGTGTGGGATCATCTTGACAGAAAAGAAAACAAAAGGCAGCCAGCATCCAAAGAAGAGTCTCGGATGTCTTTCAAGAAGCCTGCAGAACTAAGAAATTACAAGAAAGCTTACCTATTAGAGTTTAAGCTGTGTTGAAGAATGAAAGGCAGCTTTAACTGAACAAAAGGGGGGAAAAAATCCCACATTGACAGCTATCTCTGAGTGACGTGTCCCTGGCAGGCTGACTGTAATTTTCTGAACCATGGGTACAGTGGAGAATTATTAACAGGTACGGATCTGGTTCCAAGGAAACTAATTATTGTAGACACAAAAGTCTTAAGATAGTAAGTTACATAAACAGCTGAAGTCCCACTACTATATTCAGAGTTTATCTATGCAAGCGTGTGTGTGTGTGTGTGTGTGTGTGTGTGTGTGTGTGTGCAGTCGGGAGAGTTGGGGTATCCAATTTTTTTTTTTTTTTTTTTTGATTGCCTTCTTGCGAACGCCGTCTGTTTTCCACATTCTGCAACAGTAAAATACGACTTTGAGGCGGATATTTGTTTTACCATATGGGCAACAACAGTTGTTCTTGGTAGTGACAAAACTCGCCTCATGGTTGACTCTGAGAAAAAACTCTTTCCCACAGAGGGGAATAAACTTATTTGAAAATGAGCTTTTTTCCACTAAGACTTATTTTATTGGGAGATGTACGAAATTATTTACCGGGTTACAAGCAATGATAATATCGGCTGTTGACTCCTCATTTTCATTTTCTGTCTATTGAGAAAACCCATTGTAAAAGTAGCTAAAAGTAATGAAGAAAAAAACTTTGGTCTGACAAGGAGCAGGCTGCGCAAAACCTACCTCATATAGATGTTTTAATAATAATAATATTGTTTTGGGGGGCGCGTTATAGGTTATAAGCATTGAGAAAAAACTGATATCTGCTGTCTCACTCCTCCTTGACCCGCGGTGTGTGTGTGTGTGTGTGTGTGTGTGTGTGTGTGTGTGAAACAAGATCGCCTGTCACGGCAATTATGGTTTGTTTTTCAGTCCCTTGTAAAAGGGATTCTCAAAAGGAAAAGTAGTATTCAAAGAAAAGTATTCACTAAGGGATATTTATTCATTTTTACACATAGGCAGCCTGTAGGTTACAAGCGGATAGAAAGTTCTTCTTTTCATCACAAGCTATGGTGTATCTTAAAGGTTTTTTTTACTGCGTCTGTATTATAGGAAAATAAAATACTATTGAAATCTCTACAGGAAGTCACTCTTTATTCCCATTAAGAAATACAGAGAAAATCGTCATAATATTGAAACAGAATTCAGACTATGAGTTTGCGGAAAACTAGCTGCCGCTCTGTCTCTCTATACAGCACAAAATCAGCTGCTGCATCACCGCTGTGCTTCAGGAACCAAACCCCTCCCCTCATGTTTATGGAACATGACGCATCAGGTCTGAAAATGACTAGACAATTCCGGAGTATTTCGGGAAGTGTCATAAGGTCCGGATCGAGGCCTTCCTTAGTAAATATGCTGTATTTGAATATGGTATATTCAAAGCCATCTTCTTTGGGAGAGCAGATCTCATCGGACACAGGAGAGCTGCTGGGCTGCAGAATGAAATCCATCTTGTGTGTCTGAGGCTTAGAAATTGTGAACTCCTCCTCCTATCCGTGCTTTTATTCTCCTCCCTCTAAAAACTTTTTTCTTTTTTTCCCAACAACAGGTGGCGCGCTTCCGGAGGTTTCCCCCCTCCCTTCTCAGGATGCAATTCGACACGCTTAGAGACAGATGGCGCGCTTCCGGGGTTCGCCCCCCCTTCTCCGGATGTCGGGGGTTTCCCGCCCCCCCTTCTCCGGATGCAATTCGTCACGGTCATTACTCGCTTCCGGGGGGGGAGGGGGGAGGTCAAAAGGTCATGATTAGGGCCATCAATCACTTCGGATTAAATTTTGTCATAAGATGTATGGGATTATCTCTCTTACACATTTGAAAATTTGCGATAACGATATAACTGACGATATAATTGACACTAGACAAAATATTTTACAACTCCACAACTTTATTAGTGCAAAAAACCCCATCACTGTATTTTCACTTAAACAAGCAGCTGTTTTTATGTGCATTAAAGTTATATAGGTTATATAGGACAAACAGATTCAGGGATAGCTTCTTTCCCAGAGCTATCACCGTAGTAAATAAGCACAAAAAAAATTGAACCTGCTTAGCTATACCATACCGTCACTGCCATTATATTAATGCTACTATCCTGTATATATCGTACTTACTATTGTTTGAGTACTTACGATTGTTTTATTGTACTTTTTATATTTTACATTTATATTTATTATTGAATCTTGCACCAAGGGAGTGGCACTCCAATTTGGTTGTACTCTGTACAATGACAATAAAGGCTATTCTATTCTATATAAAAATTTAACAGTGCAAATGCAAATTCTTTGCTGACAGTTTAACCAAAAGGCATTTCCAGTGGAAATTGGCCGACATATCCTCAGCATAACCATGTATAATATCCACAGAACTTAAAAAGAGGTTATAAACACACACAACACGGTAATATTATGTTGAAGCACAGTACGTATCACTCCGCGAGGCTCCGCCTACGATAGCCGTAATGCTCCGACAATCCATCAAGCGGTGCGGCTTCGTAGCTTAGCAAAGTCGCACTAAAACATTTGACAGATTTTCGAGCGCCGTGCACATAACATCGTTTCGAGGTCAGTAAACACAACCAGAGTTCATACATAAGGCACACGGGATTATAAGGGGCTCTGTCGACTGTCAGAAAAATCCAAGGATTGATTTTAAGTGTGCCGTGTTTTCCAAACAACACGGTAATAACGACGGCCCGCTAGCATGCTCTACCAAAAATAGTGTTTTGTTGTGTATCTGACGGACGAAAGCTAAACCAGTTCCACACCACTGAAGTTGCAGCATTTTTACAAACCAGTTTAGGTTCATCCGTTTCATTCAACGATCTGCTTTCGCCCTTCTCATTCTCAGTCGCCGCCGTGCTTTTTCGGCCATGTGCGTATGAAAACAAAGGCACTGCGCATGCGCGTTTTACCCATATTCTATCGCCATATTTCATTTTCTTATCGTTGCCCAACATTATACCGGTTTTACCGTGAACGGTATGATATGGCCCAGCCCAAGCTGGCATGAGGGCTCCATTTGTGTTTTGTGGAAGGATCGAGGTGTGTAATTAGTCCTAAACAGATTCAGCTGATGTGTATCCGGGACACTGTGCTGTCTCTGATTGGTGAATGGAGGGAAACTTCACTAACGTAAATATAAGAAATTAAAATTCTGCTTTTCACTTTTTGTGCTTTTGATTTCCTTCCACTCCCCAGCTTCCTGTGTTGCGTCCTCTATTTAAATTATTCAAACTGTGGTCAAAGCGAGCCACCAGACAGCAACATTAGCCAGAGTAGCAGTCATAGGGTTAGCCTGTGTCAGTTAATGAGGTCATGTGTTTCAGCTTGGGGGACACTAACCACGACACTGATGTTTTATTTAGCTTCTTTTAACTGCAAATGACACGCTGCTGTTTTTCAGTGGTGATTTTTGAGCACTTTCTGCAGGATGTCAAAACAAAAAACTTAAACGTTTTTCTCTATTTGTGTGTCGGGTTTTTTGTCACAAAGCAGCCAGTGCAGGAAACAGAAGCACTAAAACAACATCAAATGAGTCATTTCCTAATGCGGCTAATCTTTTCCTTTGGCTGATTAAAATGGAGTTGTTGTTGACCTGCTGTTGGTCATCAGTTCATCTGAGCAGCACTTAATCTTCTCTCAGTATATTACCAAAAATATTAGCTTGTCTGCCTTCACATGCATATGAACTTGAGTGGCATCTCATTTTTAATCCATAGGGTTTGTTATGATGTCGGCCGCCCTGTTGCTTATATAAAAGACTCTCCACAAGGTTTAGGAGTGTGTTTAATCTTCCAGAAGTCCATTTGTAAAGGTGGGAACTAACAAAGCACAAATACTTTGTTGATGTATTTTAGTAGAATTTTCACGTATCTGTACTGATTTGAGCTTAAACTGTAACACATGAAAGGAAATCTATCAGTATACCAGTCCATTTTATGGCATACAAAGAGAGGAAACTATATAATTTATGGATAATTCACAGCTCTATAGTCAGGGGTTAAGGAGGACCATTAATTTTGTTGTTCATACGCTGTGGTTGTGGTCACTCAGCATCTAGCTAGCTCTACAGGAGAGGAGCAGCATAAAGGTAAAAACATTTTGTCGGGTAATTTCAAATGCAGCGTTTTTAAATCAGCTCAACAAACATCAGCAAACACACAAACTGTTTGTGTGCAGTTTGTCTCACAGTGTGTTGCAGCTCAAAGTCCAGCTGTTTATTTCACAGAAAGAGAAAAGTAAGAGAGCTAACTTCACTCAGAGATGGAGAAAGCTAAGAAAGAAAGACAGGACGGGAGGGGAAGAAGGGAGGTTAGATTTAAAGGTGTATAGGAATTGTTAAGGAATATATTCTAAAACACTTCTTCAGTAAAGACTCAGAGAAGAGAAACACACAGAACTTCTTGCTAGCAAGGGCAGCCTCCAGACTGAGAGACTCGCCCTGAGAAACTGCCCCGGTCTTTATTTATACTTCAGTGAGCGTTTGTTCCTTACATTGGAATGTGGAGGTGTACGTGTGTGTGTGTGTGTGTGTGTGTGTGTGTGTGTGTGTGTGTGTGTGTGTGTGTGTGTGTGGGGTCAGAGTGTGGCCCCATAAACGACTTCCCTTAACCTGCTGGTCTGGAAAATCCAACAGTTCATCTATATGTAAAGAAGGCACTTAAACTAAAACAGACATATCTACGTTAATCCTACCGTAAAACAATAAGACAAGGTACGACCTCTCTCATGCTCCCAGGATGTGGGTGTGCACGCCAAGCCTTTTGTAGCCTGCTAGAGATCACACATCCTGTCACTACACAATTGATTATATGCCTCTAAGTATACATGGTTGAATATTTCCTAATACAAATAACTACATGCAGTATTCTACCATATGCAAACTTATATCACTAAAAAATTATACTGACTACTAAATACAATTTTCCATTGACATTCCCTCCTGTTGTCAGTAAAATTTTAAGTGAGATATCAGTTTGTAACATCTTGTTGTACATTTTCTGTCACATCGCCATTAATCACACAAAGTCTTCATGTTCCAACAGGTCGGGGTCATCATCACTTGTCATGGCTATGTATGCAGCAACAGTAGAAAATATTATGCGGTTAATCATGAGTTTTAGGCATGGCAATATACACGTTACAAAGACACAAAATAAAAGTAAAAATATACCAAATCCGATGAGTAGTCTTTTTAGAACCTGTAACCAGGAGCCAGTGTAGAGCCAAGAAAACCAGTCACTTGTATCACTTACATAGTCCTGATTTTGGACCTGCTGGATCTGTCTCAAAGCATTCAGGGCATCAGTCATGTTTAATGAGTGTGCGTCTTCTTTATGTAAATGCAACATGTGTTGTTGAAGAGGACACAAAGTCCCCTTTCTCTGCTAGTATCATAGTTGCTAGTTCTTCCCTGGGAGTTGGTCCAGGAACACATATAGTGTGGGGTATGTTGCCGTGCTGGGTAGATGGGAACAGACATAATAGTCTGTATTTGCCGATTCTGCTTTTGTTCTGTCGTGGATATAACGGTACCAGGCATTGTTCATCCACGGATGGATGTGGTCTTGCGTCATGTCTCTTAGGTGAGAGTTGTCGTGTGTCCATCTTTTCTGCCTTCCTCCTGGTTCAGCTGTTGTTTGCGTCAGCTGGGGTCCTGTAAGGGTGAGCGTCTTAGTCAAGGTAACCAAGAGGGTCCTGGTTGCACACAGGTCCGTCACGCCTCGCACTTGGTTGCCCTAGAGTTGATCAGAGGCTGAAGGTTGAAGTGCGAGCTTACCCTACGGGGGCTCAATCAGCACTCCCCCCTCACCACTGAAACAACCAAGTGTGAGATTTCTCTATTGTGCTGTCTTGGGGGTGCCGGGGTTTCCTGGGACCTCAACCTTTTTGCAGTGGCTCTGATGTATCCAGGAGGGTCTCTCTGCTATTTTGCAGGCAGTTGAAGTGGTCAGAAGCACTTGAATTGGCCTCTATCAACCCCCATCACCTCACTTCAGGCCTTCATCCTGCGGTAGGAATACTTATGACTCTTCTACTGTCCATCCTCTGCAGAAAAACCCCTCTGTGGAAAGGGTGCTGGGTCCAGTTATCTTACTGCTGTTATGATCCCAGCAGTCTTCAGTGTGCCATCGTATGCACAGTATAGTGACACAGAATTAGGTGATGTTCACAGGTGATAGGTTTGTAGCTTGAACCTATTCGCTGGAACGTTGAAGGCAATATAATTACACAGCAAGCAAGACACGAAGTAGGCAAAGTTCTTCATGTTTCTCGTGCACGGGAGAGAACCGGACAAACGCCGTTCCTTCGCTTGACCCCAGTTGCTCTCGTCCGTTCTCCTGTAACACTGCTCTTTTATTGAGGTTACATGAATATGCATAGGTTCATTAACATATGACGTCTACATACACACAAAGAGTACCTTGCCTTTGTGTGTGTGTGTGTGTGTGTGTGTGTGTGTGTGTGTGTGTGTGTGTGAGGTCAAGATGTGACCCTGTGAAGACTCCCCAAAGCTGGTGCCAGGAGTCTAGCGGGTCCATCTGAACAAAAGGCTCTTATACTTAAAGAGATATACGTGTGTTTGCTATGCCATATATCAGCAAGAGAAGATACGACCTCTCCTAGGAGGTGTGTGATCTATGCCAGAACACTCTGTAGAGGAGTGAACGCACTCCCCTCTTCATGCTACACAGAGTTGTTACAGACCTCCTAGGATGAGACATTCTTTCAATCTACAAATGATTATATACTTCTAAGCATATATGAGTAAATATTTCTAAGCATAAATGACAATGAACAATACAAAACCTAACAACAGGAAACTGCTGTCATCACCACCATAGCTTCCGGTTCCTGTGCTTTTCACAGAATCATGATGCCATCCTTAGACTCCCTCTGCGCTGTCGATGGAGCTTGGCACGCTCCCCTCATCCTTCAGGTGCCCGTCTGTTGTTCACAATCTCCTCTGTTGGCCTCTGGAAATCCCACTTGGCACAGCTCTCATTCCAACGCAGTTTCATGGTCCTTGCTGTGGCTCCAAAGTCTGATCTCATGATGGGCCCCAACCAGCTTGACCTTTGACCTCAACCACTGCCTGGGCTGTCAGCTGTGCCTGGAATGTTTCTCGCTTCTCACTGGGCCTCTGAAGATTTCTCAGGAGATTACTGCTGCACCTGTATTTCCTTGCTAGGAGGAAAAACTTCTATTTGGAGAGCATGTCAACAATCATCAAACCGCATTCTTTAGTTCAGTGAACTTCACTTATAGGCCATCAAAGCCTCATCTGAACATGGATGCATCACTTGCATAGGTTTAATACCCGTTGAATGAACTGTTAATCACACAAATCGCTGCAAAAATCATATAAAACAAAATTTAATGTTAATTCATTGTTTCATATTAATCCTGGATCCCTCATCTTGACACATGGACACTCCCATGAGTCAACTCATCAAAATCAGATTCCTGTCTTAAAGAAAAAGATTAGCTAGATCATATCCCAGGTAACATCAGGGCATCTCCTCCCCTGGAGCAGCACCACCCTGGACCTATAATCCTGCAATAAAAATGTTAGTGTGTTTTGCATATTAAATTTGCTTAAAAACTGGCTCCACCAGGAGCCTGCATACACACCATCATGGCCTGGAAATGAAATCAAACTTCACACTTATAAACAATTATATCATAAGAGTAATAAGCATTCAGCACTAGCAAGACAAGTGTCATGTGCAGGTTTTCTCAAATCAGTAAACTACAATTATTACCATAATTTGCCTCAGACATGGATCATCCCATGTACTCAGTTAACATTAATGTAATCAGTGACTTCTCTTAAGCAAAGTCACTCAACTCATCAATCACTATGAGCTCAATAGCCCATCTTCAACTATCCCATAAACACTGCATCCCTTATTTGTTTTTCTCACGTCACTTGTCCGCTTCTGCTGAATCTTCTACATGCATTCTTAGAAAAACAAACATTAGCAATACACATTGACTGTGGTCAGACGGTGGTCAAATGCAGGTCGACAGGTTCCAGAGGTGCCATAAAAAGACCATAAAGTTAGCCATCCATAGCTGTGGAAAGAATGTCATTCACATCATCAAAGTAACCTTCACATTTTCCCAACAACACAGTGTAACAGCATTACCAACTCATAATCCATAATCCACCAAATCAAATCTGATTTTTTTTCTTTGACCCTCTGCGACTCATATCCGATCATGGTCTGACAGTGTGAACGGCACAAATCCGATATTTTCAAATCCGATCTGGGTCACTTTCGTATGTGGTGCTGAATCCGATACATATCCGATGTTTTAGAAAGCGACTGCTGTTTGATGGTCATGTTGTCTGTTCTAGGATGCCCTCTGGACCCAGTGGAGGTGGTGAGTGACAGGAGAACGGCGGCTAAGCTGTCATCCCTGATGGACAACATCTCCCACCCCATGCAGCAGACTGTGACAGCACTGAGCAGCTCCTTCAGTGGGAGACTGCGGCACCCACGGTGTGGGACGGAGAGATTTCGCAGGTCTTTCCTCCCCACTGCTGTCAGACTCCATAATAAAGACTTTAACTGATCAAGCACACACATCCATACGTGTGCAATAACACTAATGTGCAATAATCTTTTCTGGCATCGTTGTATTTTTACTCAGTTGTATATAGTATTTGTATTTGTATTCTATTTTTATCTTATTGTATATTTACTTTATTTTATTCTACTGTATATAGTATTTTATTCTATTCTGTACAGTTGTGTACTGTATTTATTCTTATTGTATTCAAATTTTTGCCTCATAACTTTTGCACTGTCCACTTCCTGCTGTGACAAAACAAATTTCCCACGTGTGGGACTAATAAAGGTTATCTTATCTTATCTTATCTTATCTTGCATTAAATCCGTCTTTTACATCCCTGACACAAGACAGACGCCAATTATCAGCGCCGGAGAAGACATCGTGAACACTTCCTGTCCATCCAGTGTAGATGTCAGTGAAACTGCTGAGAAGACAACGTTGGAGAAACGTGAACATTTTATTTGTACTGTATAATCTGCAGATTCTGACAGAAATCTGCAGCTATCCTTTGAAGCACCGCTCCTCTAAAACAGCAATAAGGATCATTATTAGGTTATTTACATTATTATGTAAATAACAAAATAACTTAAAGCAAAAATTTGGAAACGTAAAGTCTGAAGTCTTTATATTAAGGCCATCAGTCAAACAGCACTGTTTGGTCTGGGTCTAAACAGAGCGCGTTGTGCGTGACGTCTTCTTTTGCGTATGCGGCCGCTTTGAGCGTTCACACTAGAGCGCGTTTGCTGTCGCATTTTATTTGTAGTGTGAACGAGCAGACAAAAAAAATCGGATTTGATCAAAAAATCTGAATTTGTCATTAAGACCTGCAGTGTGAACGTAGCCTTTGTCTCTTCGAGGACTCTGGGAGGTAGCAAGGGAGTGTGAACCTTAAGGTGCGAAACAGCTGTGTACTGCCTTTTGTTCCTGAAGAAGGTCTTTAACTGAGAGCCATGCTAGGCTCAGGGAGACTCTGCTGACCGTCTGCCCCGCGGTCATGCAGGCTCTCCACCAACTTGGTTGTCTGTTCTTTGTGTTTTGATTAAAGAATGTTAGCTACCGCTCACCGCTCGTCTGCAGGCTTTATTTAAATGGAAAACTTCCGCAACAAAGGGAAGGACTGCTCAGTGGGATTTGATAAACTGGAAATCTAAAGCTTATTTGTAAGTCCTCATTTTTAATAGATAGATATGGGATCCATGCTCTCCCATGAAGCCCATTCTATGATGATCTCTATACTGTTCTTGAGCTAATACGATTGCCACATGAAGTTTGGAGGTGAAAGTTAGCAAACTGTGCCTCAGTATCTGCTGACCCCACTCTGTGATTTCACACGGCCTCCCACTTTCATGCTGAGCTGCTGAGAGCGACCCATTCTTCCACAAATGTTTGTAGAAGCAGTCTGAATGCCTAGGTGCTTGATTTTATACACCTGTGGGCATGCAAGTGATTGGAACACCTGAACTCAATGATTCGGATGGGCGAGTCAATATTTCAGGCAAAACAGTGTGTCTACTTCTTATTTTAAGTCAGGGGATGAAGAGTGCCAAATTAAATCAGTATAACTAACATTATCAGACATATGGCAAACAGGTTGACACGGTGTATGCTTCAAAAAGCTCCTGAGTAATGATCAGGATCTAATTAGTAGATGTTTCTCCAAAAGTGGCCACACCCACTGCACTGACTCAAGGTGAGTCATGATTTGACTTTGGGCCACATCTATTCCACACAACACGAAGGCTGTATCCCAATTCAGGGTCTGCAGCCTTAACGGTCCACAAGGGCCGCGTACTCAAAGACTGCTAAGGTCGGAAGTGCGAGGCTTGTGAAATGGGACGGTCTAGCCTCTGTCGCGCTGCCCAGGTTGCCTAGCAACCATGATATTAACAGCTGGAAACGTTTCATACAGCTTTGTTTGACAGAAATGAAGGAGAAAATCTTTTGTTCATGTGTTTGTTTGTTTCTACATGAGCTTCGATTTGATAAGTATCTGAGGCTGAGACTACGGGACTGTGAACCATGATTGTTGGGCTTCATTTCTGTGCTGAACAGTCATTTAAGATTAGCTAGTAAATAACAATTAGCTCATGTTGTTCATGAGACTAAAGTCATCTCACTGTGGTAATGTAAATATAATATGGCCAATATTAAAGTTATAATTTCAATCATTATTAGTTATTACAGCAGTGAATGACTGTTTCAAATACTGAGCTTCAGTAAAGATTCAAGCTGCATTTATTTATATTTCCTGTCACCTTAAATCTTCACTCAAAGAAAGGTTCATTTGACACTGTGTATATATAAATGTATTATATATAAGAGACAAATATTGAATATGTTGGCATTACTAAATTTGTCTCAGTGCTTACTTTAAATAGCCATTAAATCATCACATTCTCTGTAAGATTAAGGTCAACTATTGAACGGCGTATATTTTAAAGGCTTTAAAACCAAGTTAGTACAAACGCCACTAATGTCACATAACTTTGCTGACATGTGACCAACAGTAACGTTTTAATGTTCTAAGTTATTAAACATTTCCACATAAATAAGTGACATCATATTCAGTACTTAATTTTAAAAGTTTACTCTTCGGGTGCCCCTTTTCCACCGTTTTTTTTTTCCCGCAAAATCATCCACACTGTCATGAAATCAATATCCTTAGTATCCTTATTTTCCTATTATATTGTTTCTACTTTAATAATGAAGGCTTGTAGAGCAAGGCCACTTTTGACTCACAAAGTGCTCAGCCAGACTGAAAAACAGGAAGTTTTAGTGCACAGCCATATTAATAGATAAGACACAGAACGGAGGAACTTTCCATATAAGCAATGTTTGAAACTGTGTGATGTGTAAAGTACCAAAATAAAACCTATATGAGGCACAGTTTATGATTCTAATGTTAGAGCTCTTGCAGCTGGCGTTTGAGCTGTGCAGGGGTCTCTCTCTTCCGGAAGATGATTGAATAAAAAGAAATATAAATGTTTTAACACACTATGAGTCGGTTTTCTCTGTTCTGTCATGGGGACAAAAGAATCGGGGTTAAATAACACCACCGCCGCGCTATGCATTCTGGGATTTGTTGGGCCATCCTTAAAATTCAGGGAAGTAAAAGACGCATTTGAGGCCTGCATTTCTATGGAGCAGCCTTAGCAGCCGACGACAGGCTTTGTCGCGTCGCTGTGACGTAATTGGTCTTAAAATGCGCCCTTTAAGGCTGCAGACCCTGAATTGGGATACAGCCTTATTCTGACCTATTGTCAAGCCCAGTTCTTGATTTGGGCCATGTCAGGCACTTTTTAGTCCCATAACTTAGGACCAAAGACAGTTAGGTCCATATATGTTTGCACAGTGACACAAGTTTTGTTTTTTATATAACGGACATGAAAATATTGTGTTGACTCTCAGCTTTCATTTGAGGGTGTCCACACTCGAACTGGATGAATGGTTTAGGAGTTTCAGCTCCTTAAAATGTGCCGTCCTCTTTTAAATGGACCAAAAGTAATTGGACCATGACTCAAAGTGTTCTTTGTGTTCTTTGTGTTTTGATTAAAGAATGCTAGCTACCGCTCACCGCTCGTCTGCAGGCTTTATTTAAATGGAAAACTTCCACAACACTTGCATTGGCTTCCCATTGAATTTAGGGTTCGTTTTAAAGTCCTTTTATTGGTTTTGAAAACTTTAAATGGTCTGGCTCCTGTCTACTTATCTGATTTACTGAAGCCACATGTTCCTCCTCGCAGCTGAAATGCAGAGGAGACCGAGCGTTTTCAATTCCAGCTCCGATGCTCTGGAATCACCTTCCCCTCCGAATTAAACAAGCATCATCAGTGCAGGTCTTTAAGTCCAGATTGAAAACTTATTTTTATTCCCTGGCTTTTAACTCTGTAGGAAACTGACACCTTTCTTATTTATTTTATTTTTTTATGAGTTTATGGTATTTTTAATTTGTTAGTTGTTTTGATCTGTGTTGTTCAGCACTTTGGTCTGCCTGGTGTGTTCTTAAAGTGCTATACAAATAAACGATGATGATGATGAAAATCTATACTTTTGTACATCCTGAGAAAGCAAGACAGCATTGTGAACTCAGCAAAACAAAAGGAACGTCCATATCAATATCCAAGTCTACCATAAAGAGAAGACTACATAAAAGTAAATACAGAGGATTCACTGCAAAGTCCAAGCCACTCATAAGCCTCAACAATAGAAAAAAAAAATCGAAATAAGACAGAACAGTTCTGGAAAAATATTCTATTCACACATGACACCAAGATCAACAAATGCCAGAATGATGGCAACAAAAAACGGCATTGAACACAATATGATCAAAAACAGCATGGTGGAGCCAGTGTGATGGCTTGGGTGTGGCACTGAGACACTAGTGTTTACTGATGATGTGACAGAAGGCGTTTTGACCAAGTATTTTTATTTTTATTTTTACTTTCAGTTATTTAATTTGTCCAATTACTTTTGAGCTGCTGAAATGAAGGGAATGTGTTCAAATCTTCTAGTTCCTCAATAGTTTTTAATGCAATCTTTTTGTTCAGCCCACTGAATTAAAGCTGGAAGTCTGCACTTCAACTGCATCTGAGTTGTTTCATTTAAAATTTAAAATTCACTGTTGGAACGTACAGAACCAAAATTAGACAGAAAAAAAAAAGTCAGAATATTTATGGACCTAACTGTGTGTCTGCTATCTGTACAAATTCCTGTATGTGAGGAGGATACAGTAATAAACAGTGGGACACAGGGATCGCTTCACTTTATTGTTTGTGATTATTACACAGTAAAAATAAATACGAATGTCAGCATTATAAAACTGTCCTGTTACCACTACTGCTCACTAAAGTCTAAAGGCTCCTACAGCTGT
The DNA here is from genome assembly GCF_900408965.1 of Simochromis diagramma. Taxonomy (NCBI): domain Eukaryota; kingdom Metazoa; phylum Chordata; class Actinopteri; order Cichliformes; family Cichlidae; genus Simochromis; species Simochromis diagramma. Next base: position 4,564,273 of record NW_024386892.1, read on the forward strand.
GTCACAGGTAAAACACACAATAATAAAAATAGCATGTTTGTTATCCACGTGAACACTTTTACAATGTTAAGTACAAACAGGAGAAATTATCACATTAACTTATGAGGAATGATGTAAATGGTAAGAATATTGTGTACAAGTCTGTGTGGCTTTTTTAAACTGTGCTTGGTGCTTATGGCGTAGAGGGCTTTGTTAACAAAGAAAAAAAAAAACCATTCTGTGTCAGAGTTATAAATATTTAGCACATTTGTCCATTAAGGTAAAAATCACTGAGGATGTCATCCAAAGGAAGTTTGGAGACGCCCTGTTTCCTGGATCCCAGTCACATTATTCAGTATAAAAACCAGTTTAGAAGATCTTCATGCAGCAGCACAGGGCCCAGAAGCTCTTCTTGGCTCATTTGTTTTTGTAGTATTATTTTATTTTTAATATACTTAATAGGGTGATTTGGGATGTAGTCTTGGTAAGTAATATGTTAGATTCCTATGTCCTCAACTGGAAGTGTTTTCATTCACATCTTAGGTCTCTTCTTTTAATTTCAGCTTTGATTCAGTCTTTGACTTCTTCTATGATTGCCCTCCTGTCATTCATCACCATCATCATCCCTTCTTCATCATCTCCACAGCGTGCCTCTGGCCCTGGACTTGGAGGGAGCAGCTCTGCATCTTTTGAGCTGCTTGTGCTAGCAGCTCTGGCAATCCTGGTGAGGGTCTGTTCATACGGAGAGGGCAGATAGACCATGAGGAATACGCCGTCTGTCACGTCCTGCTCGGAGCTTGAGCTGGGAAGTGGACCTCTGTTGCTGCGGAGGGAGGACAGCAGCTCGCAGTTCCTCTCTGGGTCCTGTAGGTCCTCCAAGGCGATCACGTTAGCCAATCCCAGCTTTCCATTGAAGCTGAAGCCCCTCCTTCGGCGGCAGACCACGAAGCCGAGGATGCTAATGAAGAGGACGAGGAAGGAGATGCTTGCTATGACGATGTAGGTGACTGATCCACCGCTGAAGATGGCCTCATCAAAACTCTGGTTCTGTGAGTCAGACACAAGATGTTGTTGTTGTTATTATTATTATTATTATCATTATTATTTGTAGTTAAGGAATATAAAGTGCAGAAGTCACAGATTTAACAGAGGTCATTTAGGCGCCATAAAAACTTTGTCCAGCAGAGGGAGCTGTCCGTGCCGAACTTCTGCTGATCTCCTCTTTGCACATGTGAATGTGTAGCATTGTGAGGGTGGACTTATGCCAGAAGGATGGACAAAGAACGATAAATACTTGTTTAATGTTTTACTGGCAGCAGGCAAAAAAGCCATCACAAAAAAAACTGCTTTCTTCAGAGAGCCCAACTATGAACATGTGGATGAACATCACAATGGACATTTACAGAACGGAGAAAATGACAGCAGATGTGAACTACAAGAGGGACCTGTTGGTATCATGATGGAAGAAATGGATGGACTACATAAAAAACGCAGGCCAGTTTTTGCTTTGGCTCTAGATTTTGACTTTGTTAACTACTAGAAGACTAGAGGAAATATTAGTTATATTAATGGAAACAAAAACACACTCCCTACATTTTTTTCTTTCCTTTTTCTTTTTCCTTATGTATCTTTTATTTATTTATTTATTGTTTCCTGTTTTGCTTCTTTTTTCTTTCTTCTTCTTCTTTCATTCTTTTTGTATGGATATTTTAGTTGTTTAAATATAGGAAAAAAATATATGTAGTGACAAATTGCTGAAGTTGATGGTATTGTATAGTGATTCCAAAATGTCCATTTAAAAAAAAAAAAAAAAAGCATTGTGAGGCTGAGCACACCGCTTCCTGATGTTATTTTTATTTGGAGCATATGTGCACTGTAAAAGCTAAGAATGAAGAGTAAACATGAGATGGGAGACGTTGTCTTTTACCAGACAGCAGTTGTAATAAATGACTTGTTGTTAAATAAATGTTAAAACATCCAAAATTTATTGAAATAAAGCTAATGTTGTTACATATTGTTGTTGGAAAGTAACTGAAAGAAGTCTTTAAAAGATGTCTTCCAGTTCTACACATCTGCATTTTTTCCAGTCTGGATTTTAGGCAGTGTGATTAAAAACACACTAAGATCAGATAAAACTAATGAAATAAAACTGGATTCAAGTATCAACGCAAAATTTTTATTTCTGACGTCTCATCGAATGCCAAGAATCGTGTCTTCATAGCTTCATATAAGTAACATTTCTAAAAGCTAGAAGTAGAACTCTGCAGAGAATCTTTGAAGTGACACGTTTTTGTTGTGCAAGCTTTGTAACATCTCTCCATCAGTTCGACAATTATTAATATTTTATTTTATTACGTGGACGCTCACATTTGTGTCACTGCATTTAATTTTTCAAATGACATATTTTCAGATTAAATTATGAACTGATGAAAAAAAAAAAAAAACACTGACAGCATGTTTAATAATAAAAATAAAATCATCGACGTCTGCGCGAACTCACCGGTGCCTGTCTGTCAGTGGAAGGCAGAGCCGAGGGTCCGGATGACCAGTCTAGAGAGTCCCGGCCAGCGGGTCCAAACTTCCTCCAGCTGCTCTCCAGCAGAGACCGCATGGTGGAAAGTTTCAGGATCCGAAGCCGACGGGTCTGTTGACGGCTCAGAGGGTTAGCACCGACTGCACCGCTGAAGTGATCAGCCTTAAATATATCTGGGAGGGGGAGGAGGGAGGGACGGCAGAGAAATGAGGGCAGCAGACAGTCCAGCAGAGAACAGACACATCACTGGTCCCAGTGGGTCACAGCCGAGGGTGTTTCCAGGATTTTTCTTTTTTAAAAACTATGGTGTGTGGGTGTGTTTTTATTGGGGGCAGAGAGATCGCGTGCTTCCAAAAATATGCATTAGGAGACGTTACTACAAATCTGTGTTGAAGGATAAGATGTATAAACTAATAGGAAAAAACTGCATTTACGGTTCCAAACACAATTAAGTAAATAAGCAAAGTAGATGAGTTAGAGAACAGTAGACAGTAAGAACTCTATTTTTTTGCATCTATAATTAACTCACAAGCATTCATTGCATATTATTTGAATATTTAACGCTCGCTGACACACTGACAAAGAAATTTCAGTCAGTGAGAGCAACGAGGAGCCATCAGAAGCTAAAATCAATCACTTACACTTTGAATGATTTTTACATGTAGTAAGATTGTTGCTGTTTAACAGTAATGACTGTGTCGATTGTTTGAAAGGTCCAGATAAGCGATGACAAAGAAAATCTGACATAATGTGTCTCACTGGGTGTGTAGTGGATACATTCAAATGATCGGTGTAAAGAGTGAGACAATCAGGAAGCTTTAACTCCAGTGGATGACTCTCTGTCACTCAGAGTGCTCGGGGGAATCACTTTTTCTGTGAATATCAAGAAGACCAAACGTGAAAAATCTTTGTGATCTGATGAAACTTTTCTCAACATTTCTGGGATATAAAGTAAGTCTGAGAAAGGTTTTACACACTTTGAGACAATTTACAAGTCATTTAAAAGTGTGGAAGAGGAAAGTATATCACGCTTATCCCTGTCAGGGTCGCGGGGGGGCTGGAGCCTGTCCCCGCTAGCACAGGACAAGAGACAGGGTACGCTCTGGACAGGTCGCCAGTCTGTCACAGGGCTGCTGCCAATAGTCATAGCACGCCATTCTCAACCAAGTTCCACATTTCGATACAACTTTTGTTCAGGTTTTCTTAAAACTGCAGGATTATTTTGGGACTGAAACTCTTAGGAAAGAAGAAAAAGAGGAGAAGCAAGATGAATAGTTAATGTTTTAAATTGAGACATTAAACAATTTATTGTGGTATAAAATGCTGTTATTTATGTTTCTGTCCATGGTTAAATTGGTAGGACTACACTTTTTTTTTGGAGGTCGGGGGGGCAACTTGTTCACACAACACAGTTGTGTATGTGGCTGTGTTGTATTCAAAGTAAATGGGTCTAAAAGGGGACCAATACAGTCTCTACCTTACAAAATAAAGCACCTTGAGGCAAGTGTAGAGATTTGGCGCTATATAAACTGAATGAAAGTAACTTTTGGATGGATTTATGTGACTCTGTAACTTTGGAAACTGTCTTTTAATGATGGGGTATCATCTGTTTTCTTCTAAATACCAGGCAGAAAATACGCTTTCACATGCAAAATGAATGAATGAATATTTCATTTTCAGCAAAACAAAGGTTTAGGAGAATTGAAGTCACAACCACAACAACTACAGCAAGAAGGCAAACCACCCGGTTATGGTATGACCGTCTCAGGCAAAAGACACATGCTTTCATATGGTCAGCCAGTATTAGTTCCAATTAATATTACTCTTAGAAAGGTAAAAGTGGCACATTTATAATCCTCACAAATACACTATATTGGCAAAAGTCTTGACTCGCTCATTCACATCATTGAATTCAGTTGTTCCAATCACTTCCGTGAGCAGAGGTGTATAAAACACCTCTGCATGCAGACTGCTGAGTGAATTTCAGCATGGTGCCGTAATAGGATGTCCCCTGTGCAACAAGTCGAGTCGTGACATTTCCTCATTCCTACATATTCTGAACTCACAAATGCACTTCTGGAAGAATGGTGAAAAATTCCCATAAACATTCCCAAACCTTCCATTAAACTCTATGGGTTAAGAATGGGATATCAGTCAAGTTCATATGTGTTTGAAGGCAGACGAGTGGATGCTTCTGGCATATACCTTAAACATACAGCGTATATATATATAAACAGGTTTCACTATTTTGTGAGCCTTGTTCTATAATTTATCTCCAACCGTTTTGATCTTTTGGCAAGGACAGCTCTAATACCACTTTCATGTATTCAGCAAATCGCAGTGTGTCAGCTCGGCTTAGCACACAGACTCCAACAATGTGCAAATGGAACCAAAGCCAAACCGTCAGCAATAACAAAATCAAAAAATCCCCCTAAGCTCCGTAACTAAAACATTACAGCTGGTTTTGTTTATTCTGCACAAAAATCCTTTTTACTGTTAAAATCATCACTTTCAGATTGGATTGAAGACATCCAAACTTTGGAGTGCATTTGATCATCATCAGATATAAAACACAATGCCAAACATTTGGGGCAAACTGCTTTTAATTTGCAACACGGAGCAGACAAGCCTGCAGAGAAAGCACTTTACAACTTACAGCACTTACACAGCTGCGCTCGGGACAGAAGAGAGAAGCCAGAGCAGGTTAGAAACACCAGGAGAAAATCTTACAGCTGCTGTTCTTTAATATCAAAAGCAGAAAAAAATGCACTTTTAGAAATCACAGTCACGACATTAGCAGAGCCGGCGCTCACAGGTCGGGCAGCAGAGCATCTGAGGTCAGTGAAGGAAGCAAACGGACAAAACAACCTGAGTGAATGAGCAGAAAGCCTGAAGTCACATCGTAAAGACTCTGCACCTTCACCTGCAGGGACGCCCACGGTTGTGTTTTATATTTGTACCATCAGTCAAACAAAGCCTTTTACCATTTTCTCTGGTGGTGATTGTTTACTTTGTAAGCATTTATAGACAGTAGCCATAACTGATCTTCAATGAGAGAAAGAAAATATATGTAGACCACCTCGTCTCTGGAACACATGATATGAAATCAAACACCAACCATTTGGTTAATGTCAGAGTCAAATGATAAGATAAACACAAGGTTACACAGTAGATCCACTTTTTCTGACAGCTTCAAGTTTGTTGATGCCAACATCTGGTTCAGTTTAACCTCTTTTCCATCAGTGTAGAAGAAACTGCAAACATTTTCACAGGAAATATCACAGCGGCAAGACTGCACGCTTCAACGGCCAATGACTGGTTAAATGAAGCACCAGAAACCATATTAGTGGCTTCGTCTTTGTGAGCAGTAATTATGTTTTTCTTCCTTCTGATCATCTCCTGATTACTCCTCAAACAGCATAAATAGCACACCGTGTCAGATTTGTCAGTTGAATGTGTTATCTGCACCCACATCTGCTGCATATCTGCAAGCTGCTTTGGAACCCACTCTACCCCAGCTCCTCCTGATTGATCAAGTCTGATGTTACAGACACTCTGGCTTTCTGTCTATGCACACAGAAGAGTGAGGAGGTCCCAGGACAGAGCAATGAAACCAAATAAAAACAAACGCAGAGGAAAATAACAAATCTCATTTCTGCTCTAATGGCCGGGACTTAAAGACAAATTTATGCTGTCTTCTTTACTTTACCATCATCTCGGCCCCAAAAACCTGATAAAGCCTGACTTTGCATTTTTTTTTTTAAAACAATGCAACACATAACACATAACCCAAATCTTTTCCCACAATTGTCCATCAAAAATTAAAAACTAATCAAATTCAAACATTTACCGACACAATATTTCTGCAAAGTACACGTCTAAGAACTTTTATTTGATTATTCTTTTATATTTTTCTGTTTCTGTATGTTCTCATGACTTCCTCTGTCATATGACCTTTCACTGTGGAAACTGTGTCAGATGTCTGGGTCGCGTAGAAACTTTCTCCATCCGTGTCAGACAAAATGACAGAATAGTCAAAGCTGCTTTTACTCCTACGCTCTCAGTCAGTCAATCACCCAGATGCCCTGAAAGCTCAAGCCTTAGATATGTGTACATTTCTCAGACCAACAAGGGAGTCGGTCTTTAAACTGTCAGCCAAATCACTCAGACGTATACTGAGTTCTCCGAACAATGTTTTCTCTTTTTTTTTGTCTCAATCTGATCTCTGGAAAGTGAATGCAGTAAGGCACTGCCTCTTCCATCAGTAATCCCTCAATAAAGTCACCAATGTGTTGATTTTACTGTAAATCAATAGTAGAAACGATATTACAAATTCCCAGGAATTGGAGAGAAGAAGGAGCTGTCGGGATCTTGAATCAGAAAGCAATAAGAGCTTAGAATCAAACAAAGACTCGTGGAACACGTAGACGGATTTGCAGCTTCTTGTCAGCAGCGAGTTTACCCAAGAGCATCAAATCTGCTTAGAGTGCAGATAAAGTTTGTTGTGGCGATGAGCTGCACTGAGCAGCAGCCACAGCGACTGTGGTTCAAGCCCTCTTAATCTCAGCTCAACATTTCAAATGTACGTTGGCTGTAAAAGTAAAAAAAGCAGACAAAAGATTAATCTCTGGACTCGACGTTACAAATAATGTCGTGGGCAAAGTGAAAGCAGAGAACCAATCAGAGCAAACACCTAGAGGAGCACGGGCGCCATCAGCACAAACTGCTGGTGCAGTGTCGTTGCATGACGCTGACACATCAGCTGATGGAAACACTGTCGCAGCTTTAACACCCACTAAATCCTTTCCCTTCACTATTGCTGATCACACTGATGGCCCACAACATCTGTCCAGTTGCTGCTCGCCCTCGAACAACAGGGACAAATGGGGACGGGTCAGGGACACCGGGAGGGGCTGAGGGACAGCAAAGTCAGCTGAGACACAACAGAGTGGCGAGACGTGCTAATGCTGCAACGTAGCAGCCCCACAAGAAGGAGGCCAGAATTAGAGCACGACCTTCCAACCGATGCTGTCGATATTCTGCATTCTGATGCAGGGCTCGGGTTAAAGACAAAGAATAAAACTGAATTTTGTTTAATGTTTTCTTGTTTCGCATGGATGAGCTGAGGTCCATAAATACACCATCACATCAACAATACGTGTAAAAAAATTTGACTTAGCCACCTCATTTAAAACGTGCAAACTCACATTCTGAAGCCTCAAACCAAGCATGGCAGCAGTCTCTGTGCAGGTGGAGCCAGAAGTGCATACACTAGTGTGCTTGATTAACAAGGTGCACCTGTAGTGGACTCTGCACCTCACAGGCAAGGAGGACGGGAGATTTTTAACTGGAGGAGACTCTTGGCAGGACTTTTAAGATTAAAAGCTGTACAGCTAAGTCCTATTTTTTTTTCCACTGGAAATTCTTTGAAAGACACCAACAGCACAGGCGAGAGGTCTGGCTCAGTGACTCCCAATTACTGGAAGTGAAACCAGCATCAAAGCGGTCGAGTCCTTAATTATCCCCAAATAACGTTTAAGTCTTTGCCCCATGCAGAGCAGCTCTCGGGGAGGGAACCAAACAAGAGACCAAGACAGTCTTTTGTGGCAGGCTTTAAACATCTGCTGTAAGTGGGCCATTTAATCACAGTCTGCAAGGACTCAGAAGAAGAAGAACTGCAGCATTGGCTTCATTTTTCATCTGTGGAGGTTTTGTGTGTGTGTGATAGGGTGGCAAAAAGCAACCATGAAGCACCCAGGGGGTTGTCTTGATGCACGCTCCATCATCCAGGTGAGTAAATCCCAAAAAGCTGATTCTGTTCATCTGGACGTCTTTTGGTGGGAGAGACATTTCGTCATCATCTAGGTGACTTCTTCAGTCTCAGCTGACTGCAGGTTTCCTTAATCCTATATTTGCATAATGACTGAAACTAGCAGCACTATGTCCAAAAGAACATAATCAACTGTTTGGGACTCGGCTGTTTGTTAGAGTATAACTTTAGTCTAAGGTAAAAAGGATTCCAATAGGAAGAGTCTGTCTGGTTGTAGCATTAGTTGTCCACAATAATGCAGCACCACGTGCTGGGGTGGATTATAGTCTTTGAGCTTCACCTACGTTAAAGAGATGAGTTCACTGTAGCAGAGGCCGACTGACAGGCACAAACATCTCCTTCACAGGGGATGACGGGTTATAGTTCCTGTAGCTGGGGGTAAGAATAGAAAGTTGAGAGTATGCGTGCCCGTGTGGTTGTGGCTCCTACAGTATCACTAGCCTAACAGGCTGCCCCATAATAAAATGTAAAATGAGTTCTTCAACAAGAATTCTTTGGCATCACTTTGGTTTTAGAGTTGTCCGGTTCCTCGACGCCTCGTCTGTGGCAACAAAAGCTAATGAAGCCACATGACATAAATATTAAACACATGTTAAAGCAAAGCAACAGAAACAGCAGTTGTTTAAGATCTCAGTGACTGGTTCCAGCCTGTATTAAATAAAGACAGTGAGCTTTAAAACTCTGTTGTTGATTTAAGATTTTCCAGCTTCTAAAGCAGGAAAAGCTGATGACTTTAAAGCATCAAATTAGGACCCAGCTTGGCACTGACTGCTTGCTTTTTTGGAGCATCCAGTGGAAGCATTGCTGCCAGGGAGGAGGTGACAGCTGGCACAAAGGAGAGAATGAGGCGACCGACAAAGTGAGGAAGCAAGTGAAGAGAGAGCAAATAACACTGAAAGAGTCTCCGCTGTAGACAAAGTGGGTGAAAAAAGGAGAGTAAATCTTCTTAGGAGCATCAGATGCTGCCGCCCTCCCCGCCCCACCCGCCTGCCCTCGATACGGGCCGAGCCGCTGAAGTTAGCATCAGTTCAGCACTCTCTTCATTCATTCATTCATAATCTGTCCTGAAATGCGCATGAATGGAGGTCAGCAGAGTTACAGCTCATCGAGGCAAACTGGGCTAGTGAAAGTGAGATAATGCACGTTCGTTCAGTTTGCTGACTCCATGCTCGGAGTACGTTTCTTTCTCCGTGATCTAAACGCACCTGATGGCAAAACTTTCATCCATCTGTTGGTTTCCAGGTGAGAGATGTGGCATTATTCTTTGAAATGACTGATGATAAGAGGGTAATAATGATAAGACTGTTATTTAAATATCATAGACAGTAAGGAGCTGAAAGGACAGGTGTTGATTATTATTGAACTTTTCTTGTATCGTTTTAGATGCAGGACAAAAACATTCACTTTAACCTGAAAGTTATCGGCGCACATACATAACCACACTGAGACACGTTACATGGTGAAGGCACCGCCATACAAAAGACATCGTCAATCCTCCGTTTGGCGATTGGAATTCTTTGGTCACTTGAAAATGAGTTACTGATGATGTTAAACACGATGCTCTCATTAAGCGGCTTTGTCACCAACCCCTGCTCTCTATTAGCAACAATGTTGGAAAAGCTTAAGGATACAGGACTCAGGGTTTCCCCTTCAGTCACAGCCAATAGGCTCCAAGCACATATAATGCAAAAAAATATTATCAACACAGTAAATATTTCAAATAAATATTTGCATAAATAGATGATATGAAAAAGGACATGCGGCTGGCATGAAACATCAAAACACACACCGAACGCCGTCTTTGATTAAAATAATTAATACTCATGTCAGAAGGTTTAAACAGGCCTCCGAGCCACATGTGATCAGGATCAATGAGCACTCGCTCTGAACTCTGAGAAGGAAAACAGGATAAAAATAAAGTTCTAAGCTGAACCTTTGTGATCTCCAGGATTTCACTGGCTTGTTTATGGTCGCGTCTTCAGCACTGTGGAGATTTTCAGAAACCTGCTGAGCTGAGACATGGGCTTTATTCAGACAGCAGGCAAATCAGATTTGTTTCTCAAATAGGACCTTTAGGACTGCGCTGTTATTTGCAAGTGATCAGATGGGATTTGTGTGCCCAGACATCACCAGACCATCTGTAAGAGTCGCTGCAGCAACAGCGCAGGCGTCACTGAATACATCGCTACCATTTGTCTTCTAGCTCCGACTCCCTACACGCCCCCTCCCAAAGAGCCAGCAGGCAGTTCTCTCATCATCTAATCTCATCTGGATACAATGTGGGTTTGTGGAAAAGGGAGTGAAAAATGAGCTGGAAGTAAATTCGCAGCAGGTTGTAAAAAGGATTAAAGCATCCAAACGGGCACCGGGGAGAGCTGTTTGGACCACCTGTGGCGCTACGGAGCTATACAACGTGTATGTGGTGACAGAGTATGACAGAGGTTATAGAGACGAGCGTATGAAGAGATGCAACAATGCAAAGAATGTAAACATGGCTGCTTCTTCATGGGGTGTCAAAAACCCCTGGAAGTCACTGACACGAATGAAGCACGAGGGTGAGGAAATATTATCAAAAGCCTCTGTGATTGTCGTGTTGAGACTTTATGACAATGCTGGACCAAAATTAGGATTCGGCCAATCAGTCTTCAAAAACGGAGAACTCATAGATGACATTTAAGAGCTCCGTGTTTGTTTCTTTGCACTGTTCAGGGTTCAGGAAACAGTTCAACCGAGTAACAAGAGCACAGACGGCACATTTACTGAGAAACATTTCAAATAATATAGAGAAGCCTGTTACATTTTTATTCCTCATACCGTATCCTTCATCAGGAAACAAATCCTTCATCCTGATGTCACTTAATGACTGACAACAAAATGTTGGCGAGGACCATCGATCATTCATCAGCTCCTAAAATCTACGGCAGCATTTCTGATTTCATCTGTTTATGTCCCTCACTGACCGACACTTTGCAGCCTCCGGCCGCTGCTGTCGCATTTCATCGCTGCGACATCACAGAATGATGTCATAGAGTCTGCCGACCCGGCCCAGCCATTCGCGCAGGGCCTGGCGAACGCGGGCGTCGGTCACGTGGCAGGAGAGCTGGCTGAGGCAGGGGTAGAGCGCCGGCTGGAGCGCCAGGAATGAGGAGTCAGACAGTAGGAGGACCTGGTTCAGGAGGGTCAGGACCATGTTGGTCCAGGCCTGCAGAGGGAGGAACACAGACATCAGTTCACAAGCAGATGCAGACCTCACTTTTACCCAACTTTCTTTATACGAGAGGGTTTAAACAGGGGACCTTCAAACTTGTGGGGACAAGGATTTTGGTCCACATGAGGCTGTTGATATGAATACACGCCCTCACACACACACACACACACACACACACACACTCGCCTGTATCTGAGCCTCAGAGTCTCTCAGCGAGATGCTGTGGGAGCTGATGGTGGACCCCGACCGCGGCCTTTTCTCCTGCCTCAGCACCTCCGGCCCTGCACTAACCGAGTGCCTCAGAGAGGGCCCCTGCTGGTCCACCAGCTGCTGAGGCCTCTGCGGGGGCCTCTGCGGCTCTACTGGGCCCCTCCTCTCCCCGATGCCGCCTCCTCCTGCCGCCGCCCGGCCCTGCTCTTTCATGAACAGGTTGACGTGGCTTTGCTGCGGCTGCTGCTGCTGATGTTTCCTGCGTTTATACTCCATCATCAGCTTGCTGATCGTTCTGTCCGTGGCAATGGTGTATAGCTTGTTTCCAGCACTTTCCCACCATTCCTTTCTCCTTCCCGGGCCAGCGCTGCCAGGAATCCCTCCAACCGAGCTGCTTGTTATGTTGGAGTCCCTCCGTTCGCATCCAGTCCGGAACTGACTGGACAGACTGCCTGTGCAGCTGTGGGGAGAGGAGAGCGGCAGCTTTTACATGACGGGTGACTAAACAGCCTTCACAAAGCACACATTAATATGCGTGATCTCCAACCTGAATCCTGGACTTGGCGTCGGTGTGTCCCCCGGTGACGCTGAGCTCACGTCTGTCGTCTGACACCTGTACCCGCCTTCCTCTGAGGGCGTCTCCCTCGCTGAAAGCCCACCTGCTGAGGTCGGGGTCGAAGTCTCGGACTGGAAGAGAGGCAGGAAGAACACATGGTCTCCTCCTGCACTTCCCCTCAGCAGAGCAGTCTCCTCCAGCATGCTCTCCAGGTCGCGGTGCATCTGAATGTAGCTGTTGCACAGATCCACGCACAGCTTGTAGAGCCGCTTGACCAGCCAGGCCCAGTCGGCGCTGCCCAGCGGCTGCACGCTGAGTGAAGGGACTGGAGCTCGCCACGGGTGACGCTTATCCCGGCCGCGAGGGGGGCTGACCTGCCAGATAAGACACAAATATTACGAGGAGGGTCAAAAGTTTAGAAAAGCCTCTGAGGATTGAAGAGAAAAAAATGAATAATGGATGAAAAGAGCAGCAGCACGACTAATCCAAGGCCGCTGCTTTAATTCTAGATTGAGGTCACCTGTCAGCCCCTCTGAGTGGCCTCTCATCACATTTGAGTGTTTCACGATTCTTTACAGTAACGCTGCCAATCAGAAGCTGTGTGTATGTGTGTGTGTACCTGTTTGCACATCTTTGTGGGGACCAACAGTCACCTGTGAGGACAAAAGTGTCCCCACGAGTTTGAAGACATTTTTGAGACTCAAGATGTGATTTTAGCGTCAGGGTTACAGTTAGGTTACAGTTAGGTTTAGGCTCAGGGTTAGGCATTCATTTTTGATGGTTAGGGAAAGCATTATGTCAATTAGATGTCCCCACAAGATATGAATACCCGACATGTGTGTGTGCATGTGTTACCTGTGCGGTTTCTTCAAATATGTCTTCATCCTCCGAGGAGGCGGAACCAGGATGAGAGGAGTCTGAGCTCCCCTCCTCTTCCTCGTACAGGATCCTCTTTACCTGAACACAGCGACAGGTTCAGATGTCAAACAGATAACTAGTGACGAGCTCGTCTGTTAGCGGTGACGACGGTTATCACCAGTGATTCTGTGTCTGCTGAGAGGTTAATATGACTGCTGTGTCTGGTTGGTAAAATATGCATTAGAATAAAAATTAATAAATGAAATGAAAATGTTATTTTTGTGAACATCGTTCCTCCAGACATATCAAATACCTGCTCCGCGCTTCTTTCATTCGACCTACCAAATACACAAAAGTGCATTTTAAATCTGGAGCTGTACATTTAAATAATCCCAGCAAAAGAAAATCATAGAAATCAAGAAACATCGTATATGTGAAGATGTTTTCCTGCACAGTGAAAAATCGTTTCATGAACATTCGTCCAAGACATGTTTGAAAAAAAAGTTCCAAAATAAAAGCTGGGCAGGCGTCCAGCTCACTGCCTGCTCAGCTCCGTTCCTCCCATGCAGCGCGCCATGACACCGATTTTAAATTCAGCTCTGCATCAGTGGTTTAAATGTTATTTACAGTTCATGGCTACAAAATGTGTTTATGAAATGACTGTCAGCGAATCAAAAACTTGTGCATTTGGCTCCTTTAGAAGTGATATGATCAACAGGGCGGCCTGGCTGGTGTTGGTCGTTTTGCTGGGCGTGCGTCTAAACCTTCTGGTCCAACTTTTCACCAGTTACCTTCTAACTGTGTGCGTTTGGTGCTAAGCAGCAGCACGAGGTGGGATAATGAAAAACAGTTTCCAGCAGTGAGAGTGAACTGGAACAGTGAACTGAGCTGTGAAACGATAAGCTCAAATAAGTGATAAGGCTTTGTAGAGCTGAGTGGAAGTGACCACTCGGGTGATAACTCTCTGTGGCTTTTACGATGACAAAAATTTGTCCCAAATCATCTGAACGCATTAGCGATGCTCTAGAAGTGACAGCAGGTCCCTGTGAAACTATAAAAGAGCTGCAGTGTGGTTGCTAATTGTCGGCTACTTCTAAGCTACAAAAGCCTGGAACAATGTTTGTGCCCCTCAGTGTGTGGATCTGGATGCGCTGTATTAGCAGCGTGACAAAAACATACAAGAACATTATTAACTTGACTGGTTTCCACCTGCTGTGCAGTCATGCTGTCTGCCTGGCTCAGTATGGCACACAGCAGGGCCTGGAAGTACAGGCTGAAGCTCATGGCTGACTGGCGGTAAAGATTGGCTGCTCCACAAACACCCGACACCTTCATCAGCAGGTACTTCAGACCCGGCCGAGTGTCAAAGTCCCGCGCCGTCCTGCACACAACAGATTTTCAGCTGCATTTGAAGCTGATTGACATTATTATAAAAAGCATGAATATAAAATAACTTGTTTTGTTTCTATGTTTGGAAACGAGCAGGATTCAGTATCAACACTACACTGCCATCTGCATATGTGACATGTTTTGCTGCAGTAACCTGTACGAGTCCAGCAGCAGATCCAGAATTATGGCTAAATTCGTCATAGAGATGTAGCGCAGGAAGCCTGCTGTGGGTTTACTGGGGTCAGAGGTCACAGGTGTGACCCTTTCGTGACCTTCAGGCTGCTTTACAAACTCTTCCAGCAGGATGTCAGAGAGGTTTTGGAGCAGAACCTGGTGGGACAGCAGGCTCACCACGATGGTCCTGAATGGGATCCTGCACATCAGTCGAATCACATACATTCAGTTACTTATTTAAAAAAGAATCCTTCATAATAAAGAAAGATTTCACTGAACACATTGATGCATTTCCAGTCATGGTTCATTTATCTGTTGTAGCATCACTGTAATGTTAAACAAATGAATCAAGAGGATAAAGGATAAACATGCAGGTGCAACATGTAAATGACAGAGCTGCACAATATGGCTGCGGTGTAACGTGAAGAAGTGCAAATGTACAAGGAGAGCTTCTTTTTCTTCTTAAACTTGTATCGTTGATGCAGCTGCAAGCGAGAAGCTGAGTGCAGATGGTTGAGTGCTGCATTAATTACAACTTTATTTTTGGTTCGTGCAGCTCATTTAAGATTAACACTGGCGATCATGCTGTCCATGCCTCGTGTGGGCATTTGTCACACTTTTAAATGGTTGTTGATGAACACACAGAGAACAGCCTTACCCAATTTTCCTTTAACACAGCAGCAGAAAGACAAGCACAAAGAGTTAGTGGACTTCAGAGAGCACATTTCCCCCACAGTCACTGACAGAGCACACATAAGAGGACAGACCACAGAAGGAGGCACATTTAAACCTAAATCTAACTGAAAACACGCGGCACCTTCAGAGCCTCGTTAAGAAATGTAAACCAATCAGACGAGTAATAAACCACCCATGTGATCAGAGCTTTGATGTGCACCTCTTCTGAGCGTGTCCATTGGACTGCTGGTCAGACGGCAGCTCGATGATGAGGACGCAGGACTGAGCGTGCTCAAAGCCTTCCTTGTTGTTGGGTGTCTTAGGGGAGCACTGAGTGTCCAACATAAAGACCTGGGATAGAAACGGGACATGCGGACAAGCTCAGGTCAGACAGTTAAAACCACAGGACAGGCTTAAAGAAAGATTACCCATACACGTGTGTTTATATTCATTTACCACGATGCATCTCTGTAAGTATTAAGTGATAAAATACAAGTTTATGTACAACTTCAACTTCAGGATCTGACATTTCAAACTCCAGGATGATGGGAGATTTTTTTTCCTGTCTAGACTCTCGATTGGAGGTCGAAGCCACAGCGAAGCCACGTGAAGTGACACTGACCTGCTGGGCCATAGCTTTGATCCTCCAGTACTCGGCCTCGGCTGACGGTGAATGAGAAGGAGCCGCCACCTTCACCTCGCAGGCGTCTCCAGAAAAGCTGTCCGAGCCGCTGTGAAAACACGCCAGAAGGTTCTGCAGAGAGAAAACAGGGAAGACTGGTGTGGGTTAAATGGGAAACACAGACTTTTGCGATCTAAAAGCTGTCACGCTGAAGGAACCTCTGGCTGAATCAGGTTTGAAACCAGAAGAAGATCCGTCAGAAAATTCATTCTTCCACTGGAATACTGTGGAAGAGACTACAGCACATTATTCCTGAAACTCTGGCTGAATGAGGATGAACCTTTCAGTCTGCGTGTTTAATCAAGGAGCACAGCTTCTATTGTTTATAGGAAATATCATACTGTTTCCTTCATACACCAGTCGGGTTTTGTGTTATATGGTATATTTCAGGTGACAGTCGGTCTCTGAATGACATGTACGGCCAGCGTTTATTACATTACATCAGCTGTGACCTGAATGCTTTTTAACAAAAGCAGCTTTTCTATAAAGCCAGTCAAAGGCCACGTGTTCGTATGTCTGAGAGCATAAGCTACACATGAAGGACCGATGTCTACATAGCATAAGCTGCATGTTACCAACTGTCCTACAGATATAATACGATTCTATGCATTTTTCAGGATTTCATTTACAGTCACAAATCATTTAAATGTCTGAAATTTCTCTGCTCTTCCTTCAATATTTCTGTAAGATGGGACGGAAATGAAAGAAGTTTTAACTGAGGTTAGAAACAACGTTGAGAGGCAAAGTGCGTATGTTTCAGAGCTAATGATTAGTATGAATCTGAGCCAACGAGATCAGCTGCACTTGTTTTCAGTGTGCTGTTATACGTGTGATATCATGTAAAAATTGTCTTTTTTTTTTTTACACTGGATTTCAAGTCAAACAGATGAATATGATTGAACTGACAGGTTCACATTTTATTCAAGGGCTTAAACAAACGTATTGCATCAGGAATTATAGACACCGAAGTATTTCAGGAGGTCACAGCTCCATGTGTGACATTAGCAACATGCTTTAAGATGCCTCTGCTTCAGCAAATATTAGGGCTATTAGACCTAAATACACAAAGCGCATTGCTCAGCATGATAATGTTAAACCCCCTCACAAAGAGCCAATCAGATCTGTTTCTATCCATCCTCTCATTTTCGACTGTTGAGACCTCGCTCTCCCGGCCCAGTTGGACCATTTTTATTTTACTATCTTGTATTTTCTAGAAAACTACTTCCTCTTACAGCTGCTCCCTTTAAGCGCCACCACAGCAGATCTCCCCCTCCAGCATCCTCCTCTGTCACACCAACCCTCTGCATGTCCTCCGTCACTGCATCCCCTGAATCTTCCCTCATGACTTTTTCTTTTCCTCCTGTTTGGCACATTCAACAACCTTTGTCCAGTATATCCACTCCACACCATCTCAGCCTGACTAACACACACACACACACACACACACACACACACGTCAGGTATTGATATTTTTTGGGGACATCTAAATGACATAATGCTTTCCTTAGCCCCTTACCCTAACCTAACCACGACCTAACTGTAACCCTGTCACTAAAAACACATTTTGAGTCTCATAAATGGCTGTAAAACTTTTGGGGACCAGGATTTTGGTCCCCATAAATATAGTAAATTTCCATTTTTAGTATCCACAAAGATATGAATACAGGCTCGCACGCACACACAGACAGATGTGGCTCTAATCTTTAAAGCTGCTTAGCAGATGTCAGGCAGGCAGCTGGCTCAGAACTGCAGGAACACGACATCCAATAACAAAGTGCTCGTCCATGTCACCTCTGCCGAACACTCACGCACACTCGGGGTTAGCGGCGGTTCCCTTGGTAAGTGAAAGGGAGCAGCAGGAGTCGGCTCCCCGCTGAGGCTCTAAATCTGCAGGCTCACACATGCACTCAGCAGGTACTGAACCATCGTCAACAAATTAACACAAATTTTTCATTAAAGCTGAGCGGGCTGGCAGATCGTCTCAAACAGACCACTGCATGTTCTGGTAGAACATTTAACGAGCGAAAGGAGGAAACTGATTGTGAGACAAACATCGAGCTCGCTTTCAGCTTTCAGTCGATTCTTCTGTTTAGTTTTGCGCACTGGCTATTTTTGGAGAGATGACGTAGACTACACAGACCAAACAGGACTGCTATGACTCAAGGAGCGCCTACTGAGCAGGTGAAAGAAGCCATATCGTTCCAACAAAGGGAACTCGTATCAATAATAGAAGCTAGAACGAGCAGAGACATGTTGCATTATTAAAAAGTGAAACAGAGAAGACCGTTAAAAAGGAACCATTATTCTCTGTCATATTTCTACCTGATATTTAAACGTTTCAAATAATAAGATCAGTGCAGGTACGAGTAATCACTGAAAGCAAAAACCTCAGGTTTAGACTGGTCCAAACACCCAGTCACACACTCAGCTCGATGTGTAAAGAAGCACAGAAATCACTAATGTGGTGAGCTCAGGTCCAAAGCTGTGGCTCTGAGAGCAGCAGCCTCACTCACCCGCAGGAGAAAGACGACTTAAAGGTAAGAGGAAGGAAGCTAAATCAGCTGATTTCAGACAGAAGATGAACCAAGGGGCTGCACCGAGCCCCAGCATGAGATCGATAAGGATTAGGTTTCGTTCGCAGAAGTCAACGCTTAAAAAAAGGATTTATATTGCACATAAAAGCCACACTGTACTTAATTCTAATTATAAGTAAAATTAGTCTTAAAAAGAAAATAAAAGAACATTTAGAAAGAAATCAGTTCTGACTATATTCATCCATGAAAGCTGGGAACGTTTCTGGTTTGAATGGTGCCTCATTGTGCAGTACTGATAAAGAAGAACAGCTACAAGTGACGGATCCAAATAAAACACTACATTTGAGGTAGTTCAGACAAAAGAGCTGCAGAATCCAAAAACCAGATAATATCTAACTGAACCTCTCAGTCAAGGATGGTTGACACCAAAAAGGAAAGGAGAGCAGTTTCCTTCCTGCTGCGAGGAGACAAAGAGTGATCGCTCACAGCTGCAGGACTGTGATGGCGAGTATATAATGCACACCGCAGGTTAAATGGGGTTATTGGAATCCCAGCACTGTGATGGTATTAACTGCTTTCAGATTACTTCTGTCTGGACAAGCGGCTTCAAACTGGGGATGGATTATGTGGTTTACTGCAGCGGGCTGTCCAGGTCACTTGTATCCAGGTGCTGTACCACCTGACATCTGCATTTCATCACGTACCTTGACCGGCTCTAACGTGGCAGAGAACGCGTCCTGCAGAGCGCAGCAGGCCAACCTCCACATTTCTTCTGTGAACACTGGACCCACTGTGACCAACACGTACCTGGAGAGAGACGCAGAACAACCGTGGACTGATCACACAGAAAATAAACTAAGCTATATCTTTTAATATCTTTTATATCAATTTCTAAAGTACTACAAAACACACCTGACATTGTTTGATTTGACAATTCTGTTGCTGCGAATAAACCGCTCGAGTCGCAAAACTAACAAAGTCTTAGTGTCGCCAAACTTTCTGAAGAATCCTCTCGTGGTGTCTAATGCAGTCCTTGAAAGTTTGCAAACCTTTTATGTTTGTTTCTGCATAATCAAGACGTAAAACGAGAGAGACTCACACAAGGCCAAATGTGTGAGTCTGTATCAGTGATGTAAAGCGGTTGTCTCGTGTATGGCAGGTGTTGCATGTGCAAATGTGCCCTAACAAAACAAAACAAACAGGGTGGCATGCCCCAGAGACGGTGTAGACATCGTCACAGGAGTAGAGGCAGGATTTAAAAAACACTGTCCTGCTGCATTATTGTGCAAAATTTGCAAAGAAACAGCGTGTGCTTCAAAATAAACGATTTCCAACAGTGAAATTTAAGTTCTAAGCCTCCCAGAAACGACACAGAAAGGCATAAAGTCAAACACGACTTTGAAAAACACCAGGAAACCTTTGAATGGCTCTGAAAGAAACTACATCTCCCACAAAAAAGGCATCACTTCCGGTTTTCAATGGTAATGGCGGACATGCGATAATCCGCAGAGCCATATGTGGAAGGAAACCACGAGCTGGGACAAGCTGAATGCATGTGATGTAAGTACAACTCATCTGGTTCCAAATGCAATGAAATGATTGCGCTAGCTTATGTGGTTGCAGTTCTACCAGGATTTTAAAATAGTTCCACGAATCGTCCACCTTTCTTCTAGCTGCACCTCATTTTTAGAAACGTCATCCTTGTTTAGGACGAGCGTCCACCACTGAAGCGCTCACTCAGCCAACAACCCACCCAAAACAGAGAAAGACAACCTGAATTGAAAAGAGGTTTCACACTTGATTTCACTGTGGCGACAGGTGTGTAACTGCCAGATGTGTGGTCACCTGATGCAGGAACAGCCCACTCTGGAGATGGTCTCTGCAGGTTCGGACACGCAAGCCACCAGCAGCTTGAAGAGGTCCTTCAGCATCTGGTTGATCAGTGACTCGTAACCAATATCTGCAGGAAGTGACGGCAGAAACACACACACGTGCACACACACACACCACAACAGAGCCTGTGAGCACACAGGGTGGGGGTGCAGTTTAATCTGACTAAAGAGGAGGACAGTGGAACAACACGGTATCACTTCTGCTCCATTTCACTTCAGAGAACAAGCACATTATACGCCAGAGAAACAATAACAGTCCATCAGATCTGTGACAGCGCACCTGACTGTGCTAATGCACCACGGGTCAAATCTTTCAGTGAATATTTACATGAAAGCATAGAAATGCAAAGTTCCCAGCATGCTTTGCTCTTAACTTGAAGACGATTAAAGAAGACGAAACGCGCGAGGTCACAGAGGGAAACGCACACCACCAACCTGAGTGTATGAAACTGTTGACGTGCTCCACCACCAGCTCGCAGGATAGGCCGATTGCGTGTTTGAAATTCGCTGCCGCCACATCCCAATAAGAGTGGTCACCGTGGCTACGCTGCAGCCACAGTGACATCACAGGAAGCAGCAGCTGGATGACAGCGAAGATGCCAAACCCTGGACCTGGAGAGGCGAGATCAGGTTACATCCCGGCTGTTTGTAGGGTTTGTCTTCTTCTTCTTTGGATTGTGTTTAAGTTTATCACCTGGCACTGCGGTGACTTCTCTGAGCAAAGTGAAGAGCAGCTCCAGCGTTGGAGGCTGGTGCTGTCGAGGGCAGTTTGACACGGCTGCAGTGAGCTGCTCCAGTAACAAAATCCACACCTGGATCAGACCTGCAGGACATGAGACAACGAAAATGCGCTGACGAGAAAGAAGGAGAGAGAAAGGAGGAGGATTCTTAGACAAAGACCGTGAAGCACAGAGAGGAGCAAAGCGAAACCTGTGTCGTCATCGAACTCCTGGAGGACACAGTCCATGCCGTCCTCGCTGCTGATCGAGCGTTCCTGCGATCTCATCGGCAGGCTGGCGAGCCGCGCACCCAGGAACACCGGCTTAGACGGCATCTTGTAAATCTTTGCCAGCAGCTGTCAATCAAATGCAAAACACGGTTTCTTTTTTATAATAGCGAAAAATCTTAAAAATATGCTCTCACTTTATATCTGTGGAGCTTCCACCTGCGAGCATTTGCGGAGGTAGTCGAGAGCAGGCAGGCAGAGGTCTGTGGAGCTGTAACCTGACGCGTGAACGCAGTCGCCAATCTCTTTGTAGTCCACCTCTCCTGCACGGAAAAGCATAAAAGTTCTCCGGAGCTTGAAAGGTCAGCTTTAAAAAACACTTGGATGACACTGTAGTTGTTTCGAGTCATTCAGAGAGAACGTGTCTCTGAGAAACACAGGATCGCTTTTTCTGCGGTGCTGTTTTCTTGATTTTGTCACTGACTCGCTGCTCGCCTCCCACTCACTGTCATCAGCACCGTGTTTGCTCCTTTCTCCTTCTGTGAGGTTTCAAAGCTTTTGATGGTGACGATTTTTCTAAAAACCATGAAGTATCTTTCTAAAAGAAAAATTGCTTCCCAGTCATTGTTTAGGAATTATGAATAACTGGGATTTTAAAAACATAAAAGTAGCTTTTGTGTCTTGTGTGTCCTCTTGGTGCTTTTTTGTAAAACATGTTAATGATGTACAGGAACATATTTATGCATGAGTACTTCCCGTGCATTTGTGCATTTGGCCTTTTTTGACAAATAAAAGAAATAATAATAGCACATATCAAAATAAATTCTCAAATCTTAAATTTCTGCAGAAAACTGAAGCACTCAGCATCTGCAGACGCATAAATCCGCTCTCCTGATGTATTAAACTGTGACATAAATACCAAATGTACATGCATGTTATGAGCTTCTAATAAAGAGATAAATACATAGCCTGATCCCGGGAAAAATAAAATCCCAAAAGGCTTGAAAAGTAATATCTTGAAATGAAAAATAGCACGCACACATTAGTGAGACAAACCTAATCCTTTGACAAACTTCATGAGACACATGATGTAGTCTGTGGCAGCGTTGGCAAAAACTTGGATGTTGTCGGTGTTTATGAACGCCTCAAAGACGTCGAACACCGGCGCCTGAGACTTCCCTGCAGGAAGACAATAAGACGAGAGCAGGAAACTCAGATTTACAGTAAAAATCCTTCTGCTGATAAACTCTGGAAAAACGTTTGTTAGACATACCCATGGAGTATTCTCCCAGCAGGTAGTCTTTGGTGTCAGTCTTGCTACCGTGCACCGTCCTGAGGGCGCTGAACAGAGGCCTCCACCCTGACAGGATCTGAGGAGAGCACATCTCCACCAGCTCTCCAATCGATGTTATTACCTGCAGGGAGACAAACCCGAGAAAAACTGTTTGGCAAACTGAACGCACAGCCCGGAACAACGCTGGCTGATTTGGTTGTTTTGAGGAACTGAGATCCGACTCCACCTGGTCCTGAACGTCCTCGTCGCAGAGCTCCAGCTGCATGATGTGCTCGAAAGGCCTGAACAGTGCCTCGTTAAAGTGGAAGTGTGGAAGCTCCGCCCAGCTCGTCAGCACCTCTGTGAGAACATCGTGGATAAAGGAAACGGCCTTCTGGGATACGTGGCGCTCTTTGTGACACGCAGCCTGTGATGACGACAAAAACTTTGTGTTTAAAGAGCCTGAAATAGATCAAAGCTTTTATTCTCTCAGTGCCTGAAGTGTACCGAGCTAAAAAAAAGGAAAACCACTGTGCGAGATAGAAGGTGGTCTACACAGATGTTACACAACTTCATTTCAGAGCCGCTACAATCCAAAGAAGATTCATTTCTGTGTGCAGTCACAGTTTTGTGGGAGCCCTTCACTCTTCCATGTGCAGATATAGAAAGAATAACAGCAGCAGTAAGACACAGCACGGAACAAGCAGACATTAGTGATAACAGATTTGACACTGATCAGGTTAGAGATCAGTTACTGATCAGTTACTACGAAATTGTGTTTTATTGTATTTTTATCTGTATTTACTGTACAGCACTTTGGTCAGCTTTGGTTGTTTTTAAATGTGCTCTATAAATAAATTTGACTTGACTTGACTTGAGAGACACCTTTAAACAGGGGTCTTGAACTCCAGGTCTCGAGGGCCAGTGTCCTGCAGGTTTTAGATGCGTCCTTGATCCAACACAGCTGATTTAAATGGCTAAATGACCTCCTCAACATGTCTTGAGTTCTCCAGAGGCCTGGTAATGAACTAATCACTTGATTCAGGTGTGTTGACCCAGGGTGAGATCTAAAACCTGCAGGACACCGGCTTTTAAGGCCTGGAGTTTGAGACCCCTGTCTTAAAAGGAGGAGCTGGGCTGGAGGTGGGTTGCAAAGTGGCTTGGAGATACACAGGCAGGCATGTAGAGCCTGAGGTGCAGTGAGATAGTTGACCCAAACTCAGAAGACTGAGACCTGCCTGAACTACTGCGATGCTGCTGCTGTGAAGTAAATCTCCATAAAAGGAGAAGATTGATTAACCCGTATTTCACATGTGGCAGAATGGATAAACTGTTGGCTTTGTTTGTCTTTTAAACACGTTGACTTTGTCTGTAGTTCCAACTCGTGTGAGAGCAGCAATTAGAACTTCTGTAGTTACACAACTGTGCAACTGAGAGGTTGAGAAGTTAACAGAAGGAGAGAAATAAAACACTGTTTACAAGGTGGTAATATCCTACCTCCACCAGATGAGGCGCCACCACGCTCCAGGCCCTCATCATGTGGAGAAGGGGTCGGTTCTTATTCCGGACGATTCGCAGCATGGCCTCACCGAGACGAAAGAGATGGAGGGCGCTGCGCCGGTCCAACGTTGACTTGGCTTCTCCTACAGACACGCAGAGGACACAAAAAAGGCCTCGGAGCTTTACTCCTGTCTGTACTTCTTCTTTAATTAACCACACGAGGGAAACTAATTAAGAAAGAGAACAAGGTATGCCCAGCATGGTTCACAACTATGCAGACCCTTGGGTCAGTGGCCAAGGCCTGAGATCGAGAAGGGCACAGGAAGGGACCGAGGATGTTTAAAGGATGCAAATTCTATGGGGTTTTTTTTGGATAATTTTCTTTCGTGTGTCTGAAAAAAATGTGTCAATAATTAAATAAATGTAACAGAATTTGTTTTAGGTGTGTTTAATACAGCCAAAATCTTTGTGAAGAGAAGCCAGTTTTTAACTTGGCCAATTTCACCTGCTATTAAAGCAAACACAGTTTCGACTGTTTAACGTGTTTCACTGGGTCACTCATCTGCACCTCTGCATTCACGCTCCTGGTGCCTTCTGAAAGATTTCTGAATGCAAATATCTGACAAAGAATAATTGCTCTCACGCAGCCCATCCAAAAAACTCCAGTTTGATGATTAAAATGTAATAATGATTTTTTAAAATCTGTTACTTTAATCAGTGAGCAGGTATTTGTGTCTGTGTGATGCACCTGTACACTTTATGGATGCAGCTTGCTAACCAATCTAATGCAATTATTGGCTGATAGCTTAGCATCCCAGCCTTTTATCCAGATACTACGTGACGGCAGCTCGTCACGTTTCAGAACGTAGAGCCCAAAACCAATTGGTGGCATCTCCTTGAGTATGTCCATCTTTTTTATACAGTCTATGGTCAGCCCATGCATGGAGTGAGGGGTGGGGTGGGGGCTTTTGCCCAGAGTGCTCACATGCATTTACTGAAGCATTATGTGTGTGTGTGTGTGTGTGTGTGTGTGTGTGTGTGTGTGTGTGTGTGTGTGTTTTGATGTCAGAGTAAAGTCAGCCAGTCAATATAATGTGCACTGAATGAATGCAAAGTGTGTACCTGGCATTGCCAGTGAATAGTCTCCAGTCTCGGTGGGAGAGTCAAACAGCTGAGACTGAGAAGCTTTTCTGAGCTGCTGCAGGAAACCAACCAGACCAACCAGGTTTAGTTTGGTGGCCCCTTCTTCAAATAACCTGAAACACACAGAAAGCATTTCATACACTCACATGAACGTCTACAGTGCAAAGGTAAAGCAAGGCTGCCATGCAAGTTTACATCCTACACTGAAATACTTGCAAAGCTTCCCTGTTCACTGCCCTCTAAGCACATATAGGCCGGCCCTGTGCAGCAGTATTTACTATGGTTGTCGCCACTTTGAGCTTGTAAATGTGTTCAGTCCATCTGTTCCAAAAGATCAGGGGGAATTTTTTTTTAATATACGCTCCTAAAAGCAGCCCAGATAACTGGTTATGTAAGAGATGATCCTTGGAATGAACACGCAAACAAGTCCACAGTTACTGCGGCCGTGTGCGAGCCGTAACAAGTGGCACGCGCACATATGCATACATGTTTGTACACGTGTGAGGACATCAGTCTCACTCTAATCCTGAGTGTCGGTCCAGTAACAACAAGCACAAAACAATGTTCTCACTTTTACATTTAGGGTCCAAATACCAAGTGACTCATCAAAGAAAGTGTGTCATAGCACACACACACACACACACACACACACACACACACACACACACACACACACACACACACACACACACACACACCACTACTGCCATCTTTTGGCTATGAAACCAACCTCGGGAACACTTGCTGAGCACCAAATGTCGGTGAAACGTGGATTTGGAAGATAAAGTCATTAAGAGCCTCGGTCATGCTGGCTGTTAATGGAACACGGTGCTAACACAGCTGCTGCACTTCAGTTAGAAACTAAACCCACTGTGAAACTTGTTAGTCTGCTTCTATTTCCACCGTCTTGTTGCCCGTGGTGACATTATGGCCGAGCTTTTAGAGGTCAGCCTTATTAGTTATGGCTGCGCAGTTCATCATAGTTTGATTTCTAACAAAAATTAAAATTAGATAATAGAGATAAAATGAATATTGCACCACATAATTCTCTTGTTTTGCCTTGCATCGCGTACATTACTTTATTTTAATCTTGTCAGGATGTGATGTCTGCAGAAAGCACGGCAGGAAGGATCTGAGAGTCTGAAAGATAACTGTGACATCATCAGAGTTAAAGTGGACAAAAGAGAGAACTGAGTCTTTTCAACGCTGTCAGAGTGCAAGTATAAATAAAACTGAACCCCTCTTCTGTTAGTCTTTAGCAAGATTAAATACCTATAAAATGAAAAAGATATAAAAAACATAAAGCAACTCAGTATCCAAGTCTCTGAAGTTGCACCTCAGTGCAGCGACTCTCTGAAATAATGACTACCACCAGGATACAGACAGGGGCCACTCTGATCCGACTGTCAAAGGAAATCTAATCGCTGAATTTCTCATTCACTGTTTCTTAAACTTGGAGCACATGCAGTTATTGGGTTTTAATAAAACAAAATCAAAACACAACTAACAGCACTGGTGCAACACCTGCAACATCACATGTAGAAAGTGTCCAGTCTATCATGTTGCTGTGGTATTTGTTCAGTCTCTACCTGTCGGCCTGTGTTGACAGCGTGCACACGGCCTTGGCGGCGCTGGTGCCGGTCATCAGGCTGCCGCTCTTCAGGTCCAGGCCTCGGCCCCCTCTGCCGCTCTCCTTCAGCAGCTCCTGGATGGAAAGCGGCTGGATGACCGGCTGGCTCAGGCTCAGGTCCGAGGCCTCGGGGCTGGGTTCGCAGCTCAACTCCAGCCCGAGGTCGATGCCAGCCATCTGCTGGCTCTGCTGGGTGATTGTGGTCAGAGAGGATGGCTGGGCAGAGCCATCACTGAAGTGGGTGTGCTCCAGTGAGCTGATGTACTCGGTCACCCTGAAAGTGATTTGAAGTTCTAGAACATATTTTTGAAGTTTCATCCCTCTTATGAACCACTATAGCTTCACATACTACCATTTCCGAGCTTGATATATATGATATATGAAGTATATTTTACAGGATAAACAAACGTACCTGAACACATGAGGCCAGCAGTCATGGTTGTGGCTGCCCATCTCCAGGCCAACGTTCAGGATGGCGTCCATGCACAACACATGAGCCGTGTGGAGGCGAACTCCCTGAGGACGGCCGATCTGCTCCAGACGCTGCTCAACACGCTGTTTCACTGGAGACACACACACACACACACACACACACACACACACACACACACACACACACACACACACACACACACACACACACACACAGTAAAGTGTATTTTAAATATCACAGACGCCCTGAACATTGTGCTTGAACTGATCTGAGATGAGCTTTAACAAAACTGACTCTCAGGTTGACGAATTTTATAAACATTAATGTTGCATCCCAGTAAATGCTGCCAGCAGTTTGTAGCAGCTGTCACTAGATGTCACTAGTTCCCATATCTTGTTTTTATCATTGCTTTTGTCTCCAGTAGAAATGATTCCAAGTTTAGGCTGTGGCTGAAAAAAGGAATTAGCCTGTTATTCCAAACAGATAAACACTCCTGGAAGCACCGATCACAACCACAACAGACATAAGCTTTGTTTTTTGGCAAAGAAATGTTGAGCATTTTGCAGTAAAGTGCATGCTTCAGACTTCGTAAATCACGTCTATGTTACTCATTTAAATATTTTCTTCTTGAAAGGGAAGCTCCTACAAATGTATATGCCACAGAGCCACCTGGAAAAATACCCAAGACTGTGACGTTCAGTCACCGTGAGCTCCTTAGCAAATCCAGCTGCTGCGTACTGTTAGCAAAGCAAGGTGCAGTACGTACGATGTTTTGTAGTCCACATTTACACGCTGTAGTTTCAGTTCAGCATGTTAAGCAGGTTAGTGTCAGGTCATTCAGATTCTCAGCACACAGTTCTTTTCTCGAGTCCTTATCAATATTCCTAACACCCTCTTTTCCTTGAACTCATGACAATTTCATCAAGGTCAAGGACACAAGGTTTAGTGAAGGAAAAGGGGGCGGTGCTTTTTACTCCCATCGGCACAGGTACATAACATTAAGCACCTAGCCACGCAGTCGGTCGTTGCAAACGTTTGTGAAAGAAGAGGTCGTTCTGAAGATCTGACTGAACTCCAGCCTGGTTCTGTAACTGGACGCCGCCGCCGCTGCAGCAAGTCAGTTCTTCCCTCCGTGATATTCCACAATCAACGGTCCTGACCTGCTGCTCAGCCGGGAGGTCAGGACGCATCAAGTTACAGAGCAGAAGTGCTGAGGCACACAGCAGCTTCCAAGCTCCTCTGTGCTGGGAGCGTCACGGCATGGGTTTCCATGGCCGAGCAGCTCCTGCAGGTCAAGGTGGCCCAGAATGTTTCTGCTTATAGTGTAAAAAGTTTATAATAATAACTTTTTTAAAAACGAGACAAAAGCAAAAACTTGCAATGACTTCCTTATCTCAACAAACAATTCATCAGAAGATGGAAAATACTCAGTTAAAGGTACTTAAGGAAATAATAATAATAATAATACAAGTAATAAATAAATATTATTGATTCAAATTTAAGGTTTTTGTGTGTCTGTTACATGCAAACGTCCGAACAAGCGTGTGTTTGTGTTTCTGTGAAAATACCTTGCGCGATAGCGTCTCCCGTCTCCCCCACCTCCTTCTCCTCCTTCTCTTCCTGCACACAGGAGGCTGCAGCCATCTGGGCTAAAGCTGAAGCACAGTTGGCAGCCACACCTGACAGACGCGCACACACACACAAAATAAAGACGTGCCGTTTCATTCATCCACAAAACATCATCCCTGCACATTAAAAATGCAACATTTCAGCCATCATCCATATTCAGAATCTACCAATGAGACATTTTCACAGATTTCTGGGATTTCCACTGTACATGTTTAAAATTTTAACTGGAGACACACGAACTGTAACGTGCCGACTGCAAACACAGAGGAGGTCGTACGCCATGTGTTCATTCATATTCATTAGTCCTTCTGCACCAATTTCAATCTGATTTGCTCCCATGCAGGCCCCGGGGTTGTGCCACTGCCCTTTAATGCTAGTGATACTCACAGACATCTGACAGCGGTTGATAAGTAAACTGCATTTCCCCTGACATCCTCTGTAATACTTGCATTTGACATTTTGGAAGTAAAACTCGCAGTTAACCTCCAGAGGAGCGGCACAGCGTCGAACAGGTGCTGGCTGCTATTGGGCACCTGCCACTGGTGTCAAATTTGATTAATGTGATACATAATCAAGCTGACAAGGAAAGTCAGAACTCAGCAAAACCTTCCCCGTGTGAGTACGAGTCAAAGCTCAAAGTATGGCAGAAACGTTAAAAGCCTACAGTACCATGAGGGGATTTTTAGGCACTATGAAATGCCCAGTAAATGCTTTACTGATAATTTCTGTTTTTACATTTAAATGTATACGTTTGAAGCATGGTACAGTACAGATGATCAACAGCAGATTCATCTCCCTCTATGGTTTAAACGTGCTTATTAGAAAGATCATTTAAAGCCCTCATGGACTCAAGTTATCAAGAGAACGTGAAGAAACAACTGACATGACTTAAATCAAAAAGGTGTGCACGCTGTGTTGAAACGATGTCAAAGTATGAAGTAAAACTGGGCACGACGTGGCCTCCAGTCTGCACTTCCAGCACGAAGAGAAAAGTTATACCAGCAAGAGAGGAGAGTCATCGTCTTTGCTGCATTCAGTGTGTAAAATGAACCGAGACCAGATGAAATGTAAAATGTGCCTAAAACTGGAGCGTTTTAAGGAAGCACCTGTGTTTCGTATTTTTATGGTTGACAGCTTCGCCCAGGGTTCACGTTTGAACACTAATCTGCACTCAGCACACTGGTGTTATTCTGGTGTCCCTTTTCAGTGGCTGCCAAACGTCGAGGTGGAAACGAAAGGATCCCCGAGCTAAAAACATGGGACAGAGCTTTAAGGCAGGCCAGCCACGAGGCCGCTGGCACTTGGTTCAGACGACTACATATTCAGGGTCAATGAATTTCCAGGACTTCTAACGGGAAAGTTTAAAGTGCTTAATCGTTTAAAAAGTCACGTGTCAAGCGGTTTTCATTAGTGTGACTGCATTTCCCCGTGACCCCATAAGCTTCCAAAACATGTTTAATATCAATTAAAAGCTGTGTAAACCCTCAGTTCTCAATTATTCTGTGTAATTAGACCTGTGCTGTGGCGGGAGCTGAGAGGGTCTGAGCTCACACGAGGGCAGTAAACTCCATGTTAGAATCAGAATAACAGCGTTTTGTCTGCCTCTGACAGCCTCTACAGTCTGAACCTTTTTCACTCTGACTTCCTTTGTGCAGTCATGTGAGGGCGTTTGCCATCCTGACAGTTACTGTGGCTAAAAGTGAACAATAAAGCCATCTGACAGCAAGTCCTCCCCGGTGCTCTCTCGTGCTTATTCTGCTGACTGGAAGAAGAAAACAAAGACATTTCAGTTCAGTCTTTCTACTTCTGAAGGTTGTGGCCAAATAACTTGCAGCTCATTGTTCTATCTTATTACATCGAGACCTTATTTCTGCATTTCTTCCACCAAATCCATACTGAACCGTATCTCAAAGGTTTCACCGTCTGTGCCGGAGACTTTGTGTCCATTTGCTTTTTCCTGCGGTGTCCCACACGGCTCAACTCTAGGGCCCCTGTTATTTAGTTTTAATTACATCAAGCTTTGAAACCTCAGGACGTTTATCTATGCTAACTGTCTTAATGCTAAACCAGTGATGGAAAATGTTTTACAGCTAAATACCAAACAAAGAAAGAGAGGTTGTAACTGCTGCAGAAAATAATCTGAAGTAGAAATATTTTAGCACAATGTTTCGTATCTTTAGCATGTTATCTCCTATCTTATAACATATTACTACTGTGACACAAATCACGTGAAGAAGAAATCACACTGGCCAAGTCAAAACATCTGTGTGTGCATGCTGTGATATAAGTGTAATATTCGAATCCACAGTACAGATATATTTGGATTAAGCGTTTACAACATGTTTCACACTGCACTTCTTCAGGCCCCTAAATAAATCAGTCCTCGAGTTTAGTGAGCTGCGACAGGACGTGCTGATTAAAAACAGTGCTGAGTGGCTGCTGAGCTGCTAATAGAAATTACTGTTCATACTGTACATACCTAGAATCTGCTCCAGCTGTAGGACAGATGTCTAGTGAATAATCCTGAGCTTTACCTGTGCTATAGGGAGGGAGCACAAATCCTGCCCCACAGGGATGAGAGAAGATGATATGCATTTGTCTTATTAATACAGGCACATGAAACATGCTTCACACACCCAGGGCGCAGCTGAGCGCAGCAGCTTTACGCAGGCCGTCTAAACTCAGGCAGATGGTGTCTCTCTCCCTCTGGCTCTGTTCTTTGACCCCCTCTGCCCCCAGGATGAAGGCCAAGCCCTTGGAGCTGCCCGCCATGCGACCGGTCAGCGGTGTGGACAGAACATCGATCAGGTTTTTCCAAACACCGGTGAGGATGAAGCGTGAGAACACAGCTCCTGAAAAACACAGAGCAAAAAAAAAAGGGTCGGTTTTTTAAATGGTGACACACACAAAACACACAAGATGAGCATAAATGTCAGGGGTGAGTCAGCCAGCAGCAGTTAGAGTCTGGCTTAATCCTGCAGGAAACAGCACAGGTGCTCACTGCCCTCTTTCTACCCAGCTACCCTTTTTTCCCCAGCTTGTCTCATCTTTCGTTTGCAATGCAGCTTCTTGCTCTTTCAGTTACAGCAGGTCAAATCCAAACACACAACATCACTGAAGCATGATTGTATTTAAAACCTGCAGGTTTCCTATCAACGTTTCTGCAGACCTACTCTGCAGCAGGACATGAAACTTACAAATGTTCATCTGTTATGTTTTGCAATCATGAATGCACCAGTAAATACAACATTTTTAAAAAACCTGCATGTCTTGACCATGCAGCTCTGCTCTGAGATACTTCTGCTAATGTTGTGGTTTCTACTGATTACCAGCGCAGCACTTTAGTAGCAATTACGGGCTCAGCGAACTCGAGTAAAGTTCCCCAGAAATATAATCCAAACATGAAAACCCTGTGAATGAAGAGCTGCTGACTGAGGAGAATTAAATGTTAACTACGTTCTCAGTAAGTGCTACTGACCTGCCATCACAGCGTCACTGCACGGCTTTTCACAGCCGAGCGGCGCGTGGCTCGACGCTCTCCTGATCAGCTGACCTCCGATTGCACTGCTGCCCAAGCCGTCAATGTCTAAGAGACGAGGAACAGAGAAGTCACAACATGTCAAGTACTTAAATTTATACCCTCTGCATATAATAAATCCCAAAGTCTGTCTGAGCAAACTGGGGTTCAGTATCTTCACTGTATCTTCTACACTGCCGTGCAGACTGGAGCAGCAAGGGCTCGAACCACCAACCTTTCAATTAGCAGATGACCTGCACTACCTTTTGTGCTGCAGGCAGCCCTGAGGAAACTATCCAAACTCAGACACAGATTTAGGAGGTCTATGGATTAACATACAGAGCCTTTAGGTCCCTGCTAATAGAAAAGCTTAATAACTGAACAGATAAAAAGTTGCCCATGGAGAGGATGTGAGCAATTATAGGCTTTACTATAAATACCAGAATTTAGCCAGGTCCCTGTTTGCAGGAGCAAATAATTTATTTGGAGATGATACAGTCAAGGATAGCAAAAGATGTTTTTAACTGGGACTTTTTGTTAAGTAAAATGAAACTGATGGTGTGGCGTGAACTACAAGCTGAATTTAAGGGTAGGTTTATGTGGGCTACTGTGTGAATACTATGTTGGGTTTTTTCTGTCTGTGTCATTTTGTCCTACACCTAAACTGATCATAATAATCTGGATGATGGGCACCAAGTACGACTGAGGATGAGCTGGAGGTAGTTTGGAGGGAGCTGCGTAGTGTTGGGGACAGAGGAGGGCAGGGCGGTGCGCTCAGCTGGTGAGGCCTGTAGGGGGAGCTCTCTGTCAGTCATCTGAAGCCACCTGGACAGTGTAGTGTAGCATAAGGGGCTCTCTCAGTGGCTAAGACACACACACACACACACACACACACACACTCTTTTGCACCTTTCATAATAAATACTGTTGCTTCATTTATCTCTTAATCAATATTTTTCCCTTGTTATGTGGAGGCCTTTTGAGCCAGTGTGTGGAGACTAGCTGAGCACGTAGAAACTGTACAGGTGTGTGTGTGTGTGTGTGTGTGTGTGTGTGTGTGTGTGTGTGTGTGTGTGTGTGTGTGTGTGTGTACCTGTCAGCATGGTGATAAGCGGCAGTGTGTGGTCCTCTGAAGAACCCGAGAACCCAGACTCAGCCAGCAGGTTGCGCTCCAGCACCTGGTGGTAAAGCTCCTCGATCCAGGCCTGAGACAGAACCACGAGGACGCCGCTGCTCTGGATCAGACGCACAAACTCCTTCTGCACAACAGAACAAACGTCCACCCATTAAGTGTGACTGCATCCAATTCAGTGCTGTTATATTCAGGGCGGGAAGTTGTTTTTTTTTTCTTGATGATAAAGTTGAAGTAGCTTAAATGTCTAAGTAGAGCTGATTCAGTATTTAGTTGGGTGGTTGTGTGGCTAGAGGAACACAAAGATACATCTATACCTTTAAATAAGCAATGCTGCACAAAGAGGATTCTTTGAAACTACAGGATGTAGTTGCATTGGTTTGGTTTTACTTCTTATCTTTAAATCCTTGTCTTTAAACACCGGAGAAAACTGATCAGAGGAAACGAATTTCGCTCTCACCAGGCTGAGGACGGGCGTGAGCGTTCGCCGCTTGTAGTAGCCGCAGCAGCAGAGTTTGAGATTGAGCAGCAGAGCGTAGTAAGACACCAGGTAAAGGCCGTCTGCGTTCATCAGAGACTGGCAGCTCAGAGTGTCGCCTGTCTCGAAACCTGGGGAGTGAATGCCGCCTGCAGGGACACAGATTTAGGATTACAAGTTACATCTGTAGAGGACGTGTCGGTGTTCTCAGAGGTCAAATGTGACGGATTATATATGAATTAATAACACCTACAGCACAAGTGAAAAAGAAAGAAAACTGAGACAGTGAGAGAGCCAATGAAAGGGAGTGCACAGGTGAGAGCAGGCAGCGAGATACAATCTGTTGGCTGAAGGCGACTGAAGTGTTTTAATCAAAAACCTGCTCTGGGGATTTAAAGTCCAAACTATTTCATTAAGTCAGCTGAGCGTAACATTTCAGTTAAGTCATAATTTTGCTCTGCTGATGTAAAAACTCCCAGCAGGCTTGCTGCTCTTAGCGATGGATGTCATGACTGTAAGGCAAAAAGTTTTCTTTAATAACTGTAAGAAAATAAACGTACTGCATTTAGACTACACACCGATGACAAATAACAGGAAAAAGCAAAATCCATGCCAGAAAAACCCTGACGTCAGCGACCTGTGCATACAAGAGGGTCTTCGTTACCGCACCGCAGTCAGAACTGAAATTTGTACTGATAATAAACTGATAATAAACTGATAATAAACTGATAATAAACTGATGCTCTTATAAAAAAGTACAAAAAACTCATCTGAAGTGCACACCTGCCAAATCTGTTTCAAAAGAAACATTACACAACAATGTTACGGGGATTTTAATCACATATTCGAGCCATTTAGAGGTTTTAAAAACAAACATGGAAGAAGACCAGAGAGTTTATGAAAGAACAACAACACCCACGACCCACACAGGACACCGCCACAGAGAGGAAGCCCAATCTGCACCAGAAACCGAAAGTGAACTCATTTAAGCTCCTGAATATTTTACCAGGTTTCCTCAAAGCAGCGCACACATACAGAAAACCGCATCTGAAGCTTGATGTTTTCTTCCACTACACAGTTATGCTGTTTATTAGAGATGCAATATTTTCTGCTACAGCTGATTTTTACTGAAACTTCAAAGAAAAGAGCTTCACATCCATTCAGGTACCCCGACTGTCACTATTATCTATTAGAAGGAACAACCAGAGTTAACTTCTGAAGGTG
Organism: Simochromis diagramma; assembly: GCF_900408965.1. NCBI lineage: Eukaryota > Metazoa > Chordata > Actinopteri > Cichliformes > Cichlidae > Simochromis > Simochromis diagramma. The sequence goes on from NW_024386892.1 coordinate 4,599,698, forward strand.
TGAAGAACAGAAACATCTTCTTTAACTTTTATTGTTTTAATTATAAGGAGGTAAAAACACAGATGGGCTTGAAAGAAATTAGAAAAAAATAAGACAATGCAGGCTGGAAAGTCTCTGGCAGTTCCCCGACCCCACGGGTAATGGTCTTGATTTCTAAATCATCAAATTTAGAGTGATTTAGAAAATGCATATATATTGTACATTAATTTAAAAAAGCATTTGTGTCCAAAAAACTCTTTAAGACTCGTTTCTCAATCTCATGTATTTATGGAGGAGCTCAGGAGAACCTTCAACAGTGAGAAGCTACAGACCTGTCAGTCAAGACACAGGAAACAGGCTTACAGAGGAGCTAGCATTAGCTAAAAGCTAAGTAGTGTTAGCTAAAAAGCTAGAAAAGCTAGCTGTTTATGCAAACAGCTAGAAAATGACTGTTCGCACTAACAGTGATTCAGCAAAGAATGAACTTCTTAATAGCGTCCAACAAAGCAAGATTTTTATTACCTCGCTCAGTTACAAAAAAAAAATAATCACCTCTGAGGTCAAATAAAATGAAAAGAAATGTAAATAAATATAAAATGCAGTAACAGAGCCACTCACAGAAGCAGAAAAAACTGCATTAGCATGAGAACCTGTGCATTGTGACGTCACTAACTCTGCTAATTGGTTGAATGAATGTGCAGCCAAGGTGTTCATTAGTCAGACTAATCTCAGCAGTCTTCTGATTGGACGATGGGATAAGGAGATGGGGCTCATTTGCCTGATTGATGGGTTGACAGACTGAAACATGATATCATAAATGTTCCAGGAGTGAGCGAGGCAGTGTGGCATTTCCACGTAATTGTTCTTCTGAAGAGTTTTTATCCCCAAAGCACCCACCCTCCGTCAGCTGTGCAGACATGTTCTGCATTACGACTGCTGTGAAATCACAGCAGCTGTTCGTGAGCGTGAGGAAATCTTATTAATCAGACCAACTAAAGGTGTGCTAGGACTGGGAAGGGGCCTTTGGAAAATGTAATTTAACCATGACCACAAAAATGTTGAGAACCTCAGCATTTAGATCATCTACAGTAGAAAAAAAGAAACAATAAATGTTATTCTTTAAACTGATTTTTAGCGTGTCTCCTTGTCATTGAGTTCTTGCAGTAGTAGAGATTTGTCTTGTCTTTGCACTCTGATATTCCCAGCGCATGCCTGCAGTGTAATATATTTACTTAAACAGGGAGAACCATCTCCTCCCTGAGCAAATATGTGTGTGTTTGAGTAGCAAACTCATGCAGATCGCAGAACAGGAATCACTCCACTGCAGTAAATCTAACCTCCCTCCCTTCTCCCCTCACTCACCAGCCTGCAGTCCAGAGCAGAAGGTGGAAGAGAAGTTCTGCAGCGACATGTCCACCTCCGTGGCAGTGGACATCCCCAGCAGGCGGGGCAGCTGTCCAGCCAGAGACTGCACGAACAGTCTGGCGCTTTGCTGGTCAGCCTCTTGGTTGCGGAGCAGTTTGAGGGACAGGGCGGCAGTGCGCAGGGAGCGGTGACCTGGGAAGTCGCGGGACAACTGCTGGTCCTCGTCGGCCAGCGACACGTTGTCGGACCCGATGTCGGAGACGTCAGAGCGCCCCGAGTCTTTCTCGGCAGCCATGGAGTACTGATCGCACGAGTCAAACTCTGTCCGTGACAGGTCCTGCTCCTCCATGCTGGTGGGCAGCAGGAAGAAGCATGAGATTGTTTTTATTATTTATATATTCTTTCTTTACTTAATTACTATTCATCATAATTTCAATTCAGCAACTAGAGAAACAGCAGTACCTGAAGTTGCTCTCGCTGTATCGTGACCCTCCTCCGTGGTGCGACCGAGACCTGGATTCCACAGACAGGAAGTTCGTGATGTCGGGGTAGACGAGGGCGTGACTCCTTTGCACCACATCTGGAGGAACTGCACCTCCTCTCTCTCCGCCTCCACCTCTTTCTTTCTCTCCTCTTCCCTCCACCTCCCCTGTGGGCACCCCTCCTTCCTGCTTCTGGCCTCCCTGGTTGGGCACGGGGATCGGCTCGTGTTTGGTTTCCTCCTGATCGCCACAGAAAGAAGGCGAAGGGAGACGAGCGTCCTCTCCACACTCCTCCGGACTGGTGTGGCCCACAGCGAGGCCGAGCTCTCCCACCTCTAAATCCAGGGTGGTTTGGCCCGTTTCCGTGGTGATGCTGATGCTGATGTCGGGGCTACGCTCGGTGGTGCCGGTGGTGGCCACATTGGAGGAAGAAGAGCTGGGGTCCCACGGAGGCTGCTCTGAGGACAGGATGTGTCTCTGCCACCTGAAGTCAGCCTCGTTGATCTCCATGGACTCACGTGTCGACTCGGTTCCATCTTTCAGATCGTCCAGTCGTCTGAGGAGAAGCCGAGCCTGGAGAGCGCAGCTATGTTACCGTTTTATACGTAATCAACACCAGAGCCCATATTGTGCTGATTCAGAGACCCAAGAGCTGTCACTTGTTAACAAAATCCCACAAACATTTTAATGATGGACGGCCACCGAGAGAGCTGCTCATTCATTGGTTGAGGGCTGTCAAACTAGCTGCTAGGAATGCATTAAGTATCACTGGGTTACACAGTGACATAGAGACCTTCTTTTGGCCTGAACACTAAATCCAAACCCTTTGCATGCACAAAAGTGCTACTTAAATAAGTAATACGTTAAACCCCAGAATGGCCCTTTAATGCTGTGGTTCCGTGTGTTGTCTGCATACCTGCTCAGGCTGGATGCCACGGCCCTGTGACAGCTCATCCAGTGCGCTGAGAAGGGCACAGGCACAAGACACGGAGGAGTAACACGCCTCGATGCCTCCTTTCATACAAGCCTCTGTCATCCCATCCATCACTCTGCCACGGGAAGCAGAAACAAACAGCTCAGTATAGGATTGATCGCCAGTATCAAATGACGTGAGCGAACACATTACTTTGATTTCTACTTTAATTTGGACCGAGTGACGATTGAAACAATGTGCAGCAAAACAAAGAGTACGGACAAACATCCCTGGGTGACAGATTTCAGATTGTTAAATTTCAGAAACAGAGCAAACACCAAGTGAACAAAGTTAGGAGTTACTAACAGTCTGAGCAGGTCCAGGTGGGACTTCCTCTTTGAGAATGATCGCTTCCTGGTCTCAGGCTCAGCCATGCAGGGACCGGCGAGGTCATACAGCCGCTGGGGGCTGCCCAGAATCTGCCACAGATGAAAGCATTCAAGCTTTTGCTGACATGGTTCTAAAAACATATGCAGGCAGGTTATCCCAAATGTCAAACTGTTACTGGACCCCTTTGAGTGCATGATCCTCGGAGGTACTTGTGAAAACTTTGCTGAATAAAGATTAGCAAAAGGCTGCCTGTCAGTGAAAAATGATATTATAAACGTAGAGAAATGTCTTTGTCCCACCTCCTTCATGATGCGGATGGCCTCGGTGCGGTGCTGAGGAGGAGGGTAGAGGAGGATCCTGTGGTAGAGCGACTGGAGCACCGGTTTCATCGACTCGACGCAGCTCACCAGACGCACCAGCTCTGCTGCAATGTAGCAAACTGTGCGCACTACCGGTGCAATCCTGGCAGGGGCGCTAGAGGAGCAGCCAGAACCTCTGCCCTGATCGGACAGTCCTCCGCAGGAGGAGTCCACCTCCTGGCCCATTCCTGGGAGAACAAAACAAAGAGGGGCATGAAGCCCATGAAATCATGCTGATAGAAAGCTTCCTCCTATAAGAACTCATGTCTCCTTAAACTCCTGCAGCAGTGAGTGGAAACCAACACTTTTCACACTGTTAGCTTCAGTCGTGATCTTCATAGCTGCATCAGGCTCTGTTTATGAGCGATCAGTAATTAGGTATTGATTTTCCCCTCTTTCTTGGCGCTTGAATCCCTGATAGAGATTAATTTCCACTGATATTCGCTTTCAAATTGTTGCAAAAAAACAGACAAACTGACCGCCTCCTACAGCGGATTCTTTAGTAAATTCAGTTACCTAAACTGAGTCTCTCTGAGAGGCGGTCTCGGTCTGATGCCGCTGAGTAGCCGTGGTGAGAAGCAATAGTTTTGTCATTGACGGGATTGCCCATGATTGCCACCAGGGATGGGCACAGCTGCTTCCTGGGAAGAGGAACATTAGCGATTTTTATTGATTACATCGGACTACAATCAACTCCAATTAAGGACAACAGTGAGGGACCAGTTGATGAAATTTTACTCAGTGAGTCTTACCACACGAGGTCTGTGAAACCTCTGAAGAGGTGCATTGTGGGAGGGCAGCTGCTGAGCATAGAAAGGATGCACTCCAGGTAGAGTAGCTGCAGGAGCTGGTTATCACTGGGAGATTAAAATAAAGAAATGGTTACTGTATTAAACTAGGAAGCTTCCAGGAAGAAACCATGGAAGTGCAGAGGAAACATGCAAACACTGTTTAATGTGGTAAAGCTGACATTTAAAACGAAACCACACGAATGAGCTAAACAGCAGCGCCTTCATGTTTGTTCTCATTACTTACACTGAAAGGAGATGAAACACTAATGAAAGCAGAGTGATTATCAGTGACGTCGGCCCATCCAAAATCATACATCTGTGTTTTTGTTTCTGTGTTTGGATCAGTCTGACTGAATTATCACCTCCATATCGAGACAAGAGAAATATAACAGAATATTAGTGAGTCAATGAGAATCTGCAGCGTTACCTGTCCACTGACTCCAGCTTTTCACAGAAAACGGTCAGAACCGTGACCACATCTTCACACAGAGCTTGGCTGGTGGGAGAAATATCTGCAAAAAGCCACCCCCCCCCACACGCACCATAAAAAGGTTAATTTGTGGTTCCTGCTTTATCATTCGCCACTATGTACATGAAGTGATAAAAAAAATCATTGCTTTCCCAATTTCCTCTCTCTCAGTTTCCCCTCTAAGAAGCAGAATAAATCAGTTCCCTCACTGGAACCTGTTTGGCTCTCTGCCTGCAGAGGCATCTATCGAAACAGTGCGTTTGACTGTTTATGGTATCATAAAAGCAGCCCTGCCAGTCTCTCTCCGAAGTTGCTTCTTACTACCAGCAGATTGGTGATTACAGTGGCTTTATAACAGCTACAAAACAGTTGGAGCTGCACACTAAACATGACGAAGAGCCCACAGCCACCAGTGGCTCGCAAGCTTTAATGCTGAACTCACACAAGAAACTAAACTTGGACATTTTCACCATTGCTGGGCCAAACTAGTGTCTCTATGCCTCCACCAACCAGTGATGCTTTAACTTTCACATGCCACTCATAAAATGGGCAACAATGCCCCCAGTCCAGCATTCAGAAAGCACTTGGTGATAGTGGGGAAGAAGAACTCCCTTTTAACATGAAGAGACCTTCAAGAAAACCAGGCTCAGGGAGGAGCAGCCATCTGCTTTGACCAGAATAAAAACTTTTTATTGTGTGTACTGCAGGGGCCAATTCAGCGTGAACATGAGCGGGACTGGCAATCAGGGAGCTTCCTGTTAGGTCAGAGTGATCTTTTATTTAGTCTCTGCTGGACACTCATACCCTACAATGGTCCTGTCTGCAGCATTCATAGTAAGATATTAGGCAGTGAAATGCTGTGCTCATATGCAATATTACATATTAAGAGGTGAGAAGTACATCCCTACAGCTGACAAAGGAAGCTGCAGAGGTGAGAGAAACCCCCTGGCAGTGATGTACCTCGTCTCTGCAGCGGCGGTGCAGTCACCTCGTCTCCATCTGCACCCTGGAGAGGAACACACACAGGAGGCATGCTTACTGTCACTTCTGTGTCAAAACAAATGCGGTACTGTACGTTACGCTTTTATCTACCTGTAATTTTCTACTAGTTAATGTGTGCACATATACATCTGTATAATATATCTGTGTGTATATAATTAAAGTATTGTGTGACCTCCTGTCTGTGGCGGAGCTGTAGCGTCAGGTCTCCCAATATCTGGCTCAGCGTGGCTCTCACCGCCGTGTTGATGCTGCGCTGGTGACAGCTGGACATGTAGGTCTCGATGCACACCTACACACACACACACACACACACACACACACACACACACACACACACACACACACACACACACACACGAGCATCTGTCAGTGTGTGGTCTTTCTTATGTCACTAAACCAGAAAAACCACGACGCACTGTGCCAAGAAACCATCACAGACAGACACCGAACTGTTGGACAGATTCATAGGAGCTTTCCATGGCGTCACTGGTTACTGTGGTAACCAGACAAGAGAGCAGCAGGGGCAAGGGGATGTATTGTCAGTGTCAGACATCTTTCAGGCAGGTTAGAAGGTTACAGAGTAAACACTGTGCATCTGTGGAAGGTAAGACAGACGTTAGCTAGTAGCTGAGCACACACACACACACACACACACATCAGGTATTCATCTAATTGACATAACGCTTTCCCTAGCCACCCACCCTAACCATGAAAAATAAATGCCTAACCCGAACTCAATTGTAACCCTGACACTAAAACCCCATTTTGACATTTTCACTTGTGGGAACTGGGATATTGGTCCCCACAAGTATAGAAAACGTACAATTTTTGGTCCCCACAAAGACATGAATACACGCTCACACACACAAACACACAGCCATTTATAACACATGCTTTCCCGCTTTGCTTTTTGCATTTAAAATCAACTATACCGTATTCTCGGGATATCTCACTGTATCCCAGGAGTACAGTTAGGGTTTTTCACACGTTGCTTTGATTAATGCCATACTCTGAAACTCTTTTTTGTGACCAGGTGCAGCAGACTCCTGTGACTCGCTGGGAGATGACAGGAAAGAGACGAGTACAGAAAAATCGGCTCTTTTCTCCTTCAAAATAAAATGCTATCCTAGGATATTCGTTTGTTCCTGGATTGCTGGGACTGAATCAGCCAGGGAGGAAGCATGAATGCTGGTTTGCTAATGTCACAGTAAAACATAGCGCTTATTCTACATGAAATTAAAAACAGTCATTATGAATACAATTATTTCATATAGAATTAAGGAGGGAATTTCAAGTATTTTATTTTCTGTAGCATTTTTGCTAAATATTGTCTGTCACATCTGGGTAACCTTAGAAACAATGGAGATCTTAATTCACATAACAATTCTTTTTGTTTGTTTCTTTTTTTTCACATGAAAAAAACAAAAACAGCAAAGAAACAAACAAACATAATACGCATTCACAATAACATAATGGCACAGTGAAACCGTCAGACCTGCCCAGTCTGAGGGAGCTCCCCTCCACCTCTTTACAGGTCCCATGTCGTCAGGTTTTTGCTACTGTCCACGCAGCGCTTTACAGTCCATCCCTGATGATATTCGGAAGGCTATTTCCAGTCTCTTTTATGAGCTGCCTTCTAAAAAACAGTGACCACGTCCTTAGCAGGCCTTCCTTCTTCCAGTAGTTGCGTGAAAATACTTAGTTAAGCTCTGGTTATATAACCCACCACCCATCATCCCACATTACCACCTTCAACAAATCTCTCCCACTTCCTCCAGATTTTAAGAAATTGGTCCATTTTGAGGTTCAAAAAAAAGTTTTTCCATTCTATGTATTTCCTCCATTATTCCTATCCTGTCTTTCTTTGTTGGGGGCTCTTTCTGCCCGCTCCCAACAGGATGTTTATCAAATATTTGTCCCTTAAGGAGGCTGCTGATGGGATATCGCCCAAATACACAGTACAGAAATCCAAATCACATAACAATTCTTAATCCAAGAGTGGGGTTTAATGGAAGAGCTACAGAGCTTGTTGATAACAAAATGTGTAAGCCAAGATTTATTTGACCAATTATCAAATTTCTGTTCCATCCTGTGAGCTCAGAGGGGCTGAGAACTACCAGGGCCAACCTCACGTAGAGCCTAAACAAAGACCACATCTGCTAATTACATTTGAAATCTTGGCAGCTTCAGGGATGTTTTACACCACCTGCTCCCAATCAATAAAAAACCCAATACATCCTGCACCATAAGGCACTCACAGATGGGATGAATATGCATGTGAGAGGGACAAGAGAGCAAGGAACAACCTCAAGGTACCTCTTGAATTAAGAGTTGCTCCGGCTCCTTCAATCTTAATGCTCACACTTCCTGCAAGCAATCGATACTCCACCTTGTTTTTTAAAGCGCTGCCAGTTAGTGTAAGTACAAACATGTCTGAGGGTTATATTAGAACCTACATAATGTGGGGTTCATATAGTACATGCACAGGGTACATTTATTTATACAATGTTTAAAAGCTAAAAGCTTGTGTTGTACAGCCACAAACAAGAAGAAAACAACAGATCAATAAAGCTCCTCGGTAACAAAATACTCATATTCCTATTTTGCCTCTAGGTAGCACTGGTCAGTTGCTACAAAACAACCTACTGAATATAAAAGATGGGGGGAAACACCGCGATGTATTAGTATTAGCACTTTGAAACTGAAGTGACCATATTTTTGACGAGGGGATAAAGTGCTATGCTACAGGCTAACACGAGTAAGCGGCACCTATAAATTATACAGGTGCGACAGCGACAGCGGCTG